>NC_088376.1:93440000-94145500 GCF_037993035.2 Macaca fascicularis
TTTTTGCCATATAATCAAACTTTATCTTTAAGTAGGAAAATTCTAGAACTAAAAGAAGCATTCCATGCTACTTTCCAACAACGTGTAACATTTTAAAACAAGTTCACTTACCGAAAGGGAGACAAACTATGAAAGAAGTAACACAAAAACACAAATGCAAAATTGCTTTTTTCTAGAAATGGTCTAAACTTTTTATTGTGAGAGAAAGAATAACAGGGAACACATTTGTTTGTTTCCTTTGGGACCTAGGACAAATATATTGAATATTCTGGTCCTTTCCCCTCTAGCCACTACTTCCTTCATTGGACTGCAAGGTTTTCCTGTTTGGAAAAGTAATGGAGTCCAGTCAACTTCATTGATCTCCAAGGACTATCAAAATTATAAAACTTGCCGTGGAGCTCTGACATGCCAGAAGCCGCTAGAAAAAGAAGTTTGACATTCAGAAACTTACCAAGAGGTTCTACTCTTTGGATAGAGACCAAAATAATACTTTGAAGTAAGTAGTAATTTCCAATATTAGCCCACTGGGTGAGCTAAAAATGCCTTAGTTAGATTTGCCAGAATTAGAGATTAGATTTGTTAGAATTAGGGGTTCACTAATTAGATGCCCTAGGCACTAGCCATATGTACTATTGGTATTATTATGAATCTTTAGGAATTTAATTCTTTCTTTGCCTTTTTTACTCTGAATTCCTAAGTCATTATTTTAAAGAGTATTTTGACCAATACCCGGTTTATAAGGGTCCTGGGGCATTTTTGCTTCTTGTATGAGTTCAGAGGAGTGTTAGTTGGCTAACTAATTACAAGGGACTAAAAATAAACCATGGTTTATTATTTTCCAATTTTGAATTACAAAATTATTTAAATGTCTGTAATCGAAGTGCTACATCACTGTGTAATGAAATTACAATACTGCTTAATGACATTAGGAAACTGCATGCAAAAAAATATTTGTACACAAGGTGGTGATGTTAGCAACCAACTACAGTACTTTTATTCTGCTAAAAACCACAATAAATAACAACAGATTACTTTCCCTAAGTGATCCCCAAAGGGCACGTTTAGTTGTTCATATAATGATGGCATGTAAGGACACAAAGCCACATGGAAAACCTGTCAGCATATGTCATTAGAGTAGCAGAGAAAAAAGAGGAAAAACGACAAATCACGAAATAGAGAATAACTGCTAAAGAGTAAAATTATGTTTACAAGTAGTAAAGATTCAAGAATTCAGCCCTTAATACATAAGTTTCTACTGACTCCTATTTAGATATGTATGTCCAAAGAGCTACATTCTAAGTGTAAAATTGTCTCTGTAGCTCTAATAAAATATACCTACTTTCCAGACAGCTTTCTGTCTGAAAACTTTTGCCTCCCAAGCTTCCCCCTGCCTTTACAGATAGGTTTCCTGATCCCAGTCCTAACTACAATCTTGGTCCACTGAGGACAGCATCTTTCCCTCTATTCATGTTCCTTGTGCGCAAATTCAAGTTTTTATGTTTTTATTAGTATAATTCAGAGCAATTAAAAATCAAAGATGTGAAAATAATTCATAAACATTATTTCTCATGAAATATTTGACCTTATCAATTCTAAAATAGAAACTAATACATGCCAACATTAAAACCAGTTCATATTTCTTGTAAAGTGGTACATTAATAATGACCTCTCAGGCATAAGTAATTAATTTTATTATATTTATCCCCAAAATTCATGTATTTGCTATAGTGAAATGTTTTTATTCTCAGATACTTTTTTAAAGTAAATGATGTCATCAGCAGGAACACAGAACTTGTTGGCTACAAGGTAGAAAGCATATGTGCCATGAACCAAAAAGGTAGGAAGGTGTATTTTCAATTTTAAGATTCTTCTCTTAAGATGAAAAGAGCTGCAATTGTTTTTGTAAGTAAGAAAGCAAAATATCTGTTCTTGAATTATCTAAGGATGAGTCAGAAACTTAAAGCCAAAGAAAAGTAATAAATAATGACAACAGATGTTTGTAAACCTGTGCTCCCCTGTTCAGTGTTTGTATGTGTTGTTTTGCCTTGATGTGCTGTCAGCAGCCTCTCACCTGGGAGTAGTGATATCTTATCAAAGCCCAAACAGTTCCTCTTCACAACAGACAGATAATAGTCCCTTTCAATTTATCATACTGGAAGTCTAAAAGAACCATGGGAACGATTGGTCAGGTGACAGCTTGATGGACAGTTTGACAGCCCTTAAAGCATCATGGGAAATGGTTGTCACCTGATTTTCAGAGCGACCAGAGAGATAACCTTCAGAATGATGAGGGAAACAAAAATCTGAATATGTGTATAAGATCCAGTGGCAGCCTCAGTGCTCACTTAAGTGATAATAGGTGTGAATTTAGATGACTCAAAATGTTATCAAACCTGAGGGGTTTTCCAAGTCCAGAAGTGCCCATCATCTCTTTAGATGCCTTTTACATTTTTATTCAAATGTCATTTCAAAAATATATACATAATATAGGGCTTTCATTTTAAAGAGACACAGTCAAACGTACTAAATATTTAACCACATGTTAAATATATTAGCTGACCATTAATATTCTCCGGATTTCAAGTCTGCTTTCTTTTTGACAAACTCCTTGTACACCATATCCTAAATATAGTTTGCATACTGCAGTACTGATTAAGAAAGCTATTATAGACAAATCATGTAGATCAAATTTTACAGATGGGACTCAGACTCATGAAGACCGGTGTAGTGTTAGTGCAAAAAAACAAAATAAAAGAAATAAATTTGAAGATCTCAGGCACAAAAACCTTTGAATCTATATTAATTCACTCATGCAGCCAACAAACATAAATTGAGCACTTACTACATGCAAGGGTCTCTGCTGGACATATAAAGACGAGAAAAATAAAAGCCCAGTTTTCAACAGCTCACAGCTGGTGATGGCAAAAGAAATCATCAGTCCAAATCCACTGCCTTTTAATTGGTAAGGCTTACACACAACTGCTGACAACAGCGTCCCTTCCGTATTTTCTCTTGTATATTGTATATGCTGTTTACAATAGTTTTGTGGTCTGACCTAAAGACATACTCCCTGGAAATTGGGATTCCACAGGAAAAAAATAATAAGGATTCAGTGTTTATACATTTATTGAGTGCACTCCAACTTTGAAGAATGATTTCAGAAACGGTAAGGAAGTAAAGAGACTTGAGATGAAGTTCCCACAATTGAGTAGGACCCTAAACCTCACAAACTCTCTGTTCCTTAGATATTTGAGCTACTTTTTTTTCCAGAGCATACACTCAAAAACTTAATTTTAAAATCATATTGAATATACAGAAAATCTAGAATAATACAAAAAACTCCTTTATACTTTTATTTCAAAATTTATTAATCATTAACATTTTATCACATTTGTTTTTATCATTCCAGTTCTCTCTCTCCTTCTTTCCTTCCCTTATCCCCATTTAGCTATCTATATATTTTCCAGTAATGTTAATAGGGAGAAATGTGAACAGATTTGTATCTAATTTGTCTTTATACTTCTTCACAAAGCCTGGCAACTGCCTTGTATATATGTAATAAATATTTATGAATGAATGAATGATGAATAATATTCAACCTAGATCTTGTATTTGATCTTTTAGACTTGTGTTTATACATACATATAAAATGTACTTATTATTTTTCTAAACATATGTAATATTTCATAAAATACTAATCTACTCTCCAAAACTGTGTCTGATCAATGGGTCTAATAAACAAATAACATAAAAATTTTTTTTATTGCAGCAGGAATGTCAAGTGACTTCCCAATGAAAGTAAAAGATAAAAGCTTTAGGTGCTGCTGGCTCTTTGTCCTGCTCTGGGACAACTATAGATGCTGGCCAAACAAAAAAAAAAGCAAGGATTTAAAACAGAAACTGTCTTTCTGAAAAACACTCTAGCACCATTGTTGAAATTGGTACCATTTGGCTGCTTGACACTTTTGGGGTAACACTCTGCTTTCACAAATTTTGATGCTTTGGACTCACATTCCAACCTGATTTTTCAAATCTAGTTGTGCTAAAGCCAGACAAGACAGACAAATAGTGAGAGCACCCTCCATATTTTCCAGGGAACTGAAAAAGAGCCAGTAAATAATTTAAATAACTCTTACCAACAAAATATTCTACGTGTAATTCTTCACACGAAGACACATTATTTGGAAAAATATGAATCTGAAGTTTGCAAATGAAAAACAAAATGCTTTTGAGTACCATATGCAAATTTAAATACTTGGAGAGTGATAAAAACACATTGTGCTTATTTCAAATTGGGAGGGCAAGATGTGGGAGGGAGATGTGTCATAATTGATACGTGGACAAGGTCCAAGATGCTACAGAACAACTGAATTCAGAATCATTTCTGAATCAGAGCTGTGGTTTAAAATGCTTTTCCTTTCCTTGTTGAAATAAACCCATGGAACATCAAGTTATAACAAGTCCCAGATGTAGTCCCTAGTTCACCTGATATGAATTAAGTTTCATTGTTAACAACTAATGTCCTTATTTAAGCCAACGAAATAAGCTAAATATAAAGCCAGCACCAAGCCTCATAACATGTTTCATAGTAATGCCAAAATCTGTGGTCTGGAAACTTAGAATAAATACTAAATGCTAAATTTTCAATCAGACACACATTTTTCAGAAAAAAAAAAATCAGACAAAAAATTCCACAAAAAGAAAAAAAAAAAGCATTAGTTAATTCATAAAACCATACGACTTGAAAAATATTATATGCACTTTTCCATTATGCATTTAAAAATATAAGGTCAGCTTGACGGTTAAGCAGCATTTTGGAGGGCATAAAAGTCTTATATTATTGGCTAATGTAAGTTATATGAATTGCGGACTTTTTAAGCACCATGTATACTTAGAGTGTATAAAGTTGGGGATCTTTTGATTCAAAGCATGTAAGTTCTACTGTTTAGATTCTTCCACTAAGGTATAACAGAGTCTCCATGTGAGACACAAAGGAAACCGTGTGTCTTGTGACTCAGATTAGGGTTTTTAAGTTATTTATATTAACACTCTTCTGTCAAGGCATGTACACTATTCTTTAAATGTGGGAAATTCTGGATTAATTTCTCTTATTTTTCTGATTTCATCTTTCCAAATTTGGTAAGTCTTGGTATTCTAAACACAAAAAGCTTTTCGTTAGGTATCTTATTTTATATAAATTTTTTGTCATTTAATTACTTTTAATGATTAAACAACATGTCGCTTACACAATTAGAAAATGGTGTTAAGGTTTTGAAATCTTCTGAACTTGTCATATTTATTCCATACCTTTCTAGTAAACTGGAGGCTTGTCAGAGTAGTGAATAAATGAGTATGCTGTTTTCTTTAAAAACAAAAAAAAAAAAAGGTATTTAGAAATCCATCTGATTTCTTCAATGCCAAAAAGTAACCATTGAGAACCATTAAGAATTATACCTGAGGCTTAATACCTAGGCGATGAAATGATCTGTGCAACAAACCCCATGACACAACTTTTCCTATATAACAAATCTGCACATTGTACCCATAAACCTAAAATAAAAGTTAAAAAAAAATGTTACCCTGTTGTTACAGCTTTTATGACTTCTTTACAGCTAAAAATGTTTGTTGTCATAAAAATATGAAAATTGAGAAAAACAGGGGGCTATGGCAGGATATCTCACTAATACTATTTTAAACATTTGCTATTACATTATTTAAGCTAATTGGATAAATAGGATTTATCCAATTACTCTTCAGAGTTCTGATTTATAATTATTCAGAGATTTATGATAAAATTTCTGAACTTCATATATTCTGAATTATCATAGGATTATCAAAATAGCACCTTACATGGTTCAACTTTCACTTGTACTAATTCATTCTCATACATAACTCTTTTGAAGGATGTGAAAGGCAAAAAAAAAGATGTTAGATTTAAAGTAATTCTTAGAATCTAAGTAGTGTTAGTACCTACATTAGCACATCTTTTTTCCTAGACTTTTTAACTATAATGAAAACTCAAAGTGGAAAGTGAAATTATGCCCAACCAAGTAACTATTTTGTGTGCATTATATCAAATAAACTGTTTGACTTTTTCCACTGATTATGCTTAACTGACAGTTGTTTTGGAATTTTACAGGCACAGCCATAGTGTTTTTACAATCAAGCTGTGCTTCCCATTATCTGTTCTATATGGCACTTTAAACTCTCCATTTTCTTTCTAGCCTTATAGTTAACGAAGAACAAATGAACGTCATTACATTCCACCCTTGTAATGTTCTTTATCTGTCATATTTGAAAATTTCTCTCACCTCCTCTTTCCTCAGCCAAAAAATATATAATTTGTTTTTATTTCTACCTCTTCACCATCTTAGGAAAGTTACTTAAAGTTCTCTGAGACTCAGTTTCCTCATTTATAAAGTTGAAATAACTGTACATACTTTGATTTGTTAGGAAGATTGAAGATTACTATAAGTAACTGCATAGTACATACTGTGACACAGTCTGCTCTCCATAACAGGTCATTCCCTCCTTTTGATTAATATTGAAATTCTTATTGACTGACTTGTATCAAAAGACACATTATTCAATGTCTTAAACAAATGTCTTTTCTCAATTATATTGAAGCCAAGGCGTCAGCAGGTACTAATATTTCTTCTGGATCTATTCATTAAAAAGGACTGAACATAAACATAATTGTAAATCATAAGACTGAACATTGCCAATGCTCAGAAAGCAGAATCCTCCCCAAAGACAAAAAAAGAAAGAAAGAAAGAAAGATTTCTGCCTACCTTATTTTAAAAGACCAATAAAAATCTTCACTTAAGAAGTTTCACCTACAATTCCATGAAGCAGTAGTAGAAGAACATTTGGATTATGTTGTCCGAGACATTTATATGGATATCCGAAAACTTCAAAAGATATTCAAGGTATTATTAACATTTTGTTACCATGACATCAAGGAGGAAGCTGTCACAAAATGGTAACAACACAACAAATGCTTATTCAGTGCCAGGTATTGTGCTCAAGAATTTGACATGGATTATTGTATTTAATCCTCACAACCCTACTGAGGTTGATATTACTATTAATTTTATTTTATTATCATTTTACAGATGAGAAATATCATCATGGTTAGGGCAAGCAGCATGGTCAAGCATGGGCAGTGAGTATTGGGGCTGAAAATTGAAGTGACCTACAAAAACCCATTATGCTCATTTGGACATAAGCTTAAAAAATAAGTCCTTTTTTTTTTTCTTAAAGAAAAAGATATTCTTAAGGAAAAAAAGGGGAAGAAAAAAATAACATGCAGGTGTACATGATGTTTTGATATATGGACACATTGTGGTGTGGCTAAATCAAGTGAATCAACATATGTATTACCTCACATACTTACCATTTTTTTGTGTTGTGAACACCTAAAACCTACTCTCTTAGCAGTTTTCAGGTATATAAAACATTATTCACTACAGTCACCATGTTATAAAACAGATCTTTTTAACTTATTCCTCTTCTTTAACCAAAATTTTAAAATATTGTCAATTAAAAAACAAATTTAAAAATCTAATTCAAGTTGTGAGTAAATTCTCTTTTAAAATTCACCTGATTATTAAATAACTTAAAGTTTATTTTTATGAATCTTTGAGTAGAGAGTTCCTAACAGTATAACTCACATATTAATGGGCTGTGTAGTTTTGCAGCACAGAAAACTGTTGAAATACCCATATCAACTTGATTTTTTTAACCTAATTCAGGTGTCCTTTGACATCTCTTAAATGTTGGGGGTAGGGGTCAGAGCCAGTTATCTGGCTTCTATTTCTGTCAATTGCTTAGATTTGTTCCTCTAGTCAAAACTGTCACCCCCAAAATTGGTGTGACACATGCTCACGCATAAAATGTTAAAATGAGTACATCCTTGTATTTGTATTTGTTTTCAACATCGCCAAGGTGCTATGGGAAATTAAAGTAACAAAATTAGAAAAAAAATAAAATTATTAAAAAACCAAAAAACTTTAATTCTAAATACTTAAAGCATTTATTTAAACTGTGGTTCTCAATTTTTTTGGCCTTGGAACCCTTAGAAACATTCTTTAAAATTACTGAAGACCTCAAAGAGCTTTTGTCTATATGGGTTATATTTAGCAATATTTATCATATTAAAAATTAAAACTGAGAAGCTTCTAAAACAGCAATTTAAAATTACAATTTAACAACTCACTTCATGTTAACATAAATAATATATTTTTAAAATAATTATGATTGTTTCTTGAGAAATGTGGCGTTATTCTACATTTTTTCAAATCTCTGTAATATGTGGCGTAACAGAAGATAGTTAAATGTTCATACCTGCTTTACAATTCATCTATTGTGATATGCTATTTTCAAGTCTATTTTTTAAAAACTGACCTCATACAAAAGTGGATGGAGAAGAGAGGAATATTTTAATAGCCATTTTGCATAATTATGTCTATTATTTATTGATACACCACCAAAACTTTACCAACATGGTTTTTAAAGGTTAGTTTCAAAGTGGAGTTTGAAACAATATCAACAAAATTTTTATTTTTTCTTTAATTTATATTTTAGAGCTGGGACCACAGGCACACACCACCACAACTGCTAATTTAAAAAATATATATATTGTAGAGACAGGCTCTTGCTATGTTGCCTAGGTTGGTCTGGAACTCCTAGCCTCAAGGTATCCTCCTGCCTCAGCCTCTCAAAGTGCTGGGATTACAGGTGTGAGCCACCCCTTTTGGCCTGAAATTCTTATACACTGTATTTTAACACCATTAGTTTATTTGGCACTTAGAATGGATCTTTTACATACCGATGATTTGGAAGTATTACATGTTAGACACATTTGGAAAATATCTGTTCACTTCAAATCTTCCACATATTAATACATTTTATTATGCAATATTTAACAATTAAACCACATTGGTTAATACCATCACTGGTTTTATTATGAAGTCTGCTTGTGACTCAAAAATTGCACCAGTGCTTTCCTTGAGATAGCCATCTGACTTTACACAAGTGCTTTATGCAGATTTCCCATTTTGTCAAACATAATGTTAAAGACATGCCCTCGAGAGTCAAGGTTTAATAAAATTAATGACATTTACTGTTTAATCAAGAACATTCCTAAAGTGAAACTGGCTACTTATTATTTTAGTGTAAGTGTGTGGAAGTGAGGAATACACTGACTAGTAGTATAGCTTAGTGCCAGTACCTTAAGTTCATAAGTAGTTTTACCCATTATTGCTTGTGCACCATCAATGCAAAGTGCCAACACAGCAAAAAAAGCAAGTAACATTTTAATATCGTTATAAAAGTAAATTTGACTTTGTAGACCCCCTGAAAGGGCATCAAAGATCCGTAGAGCACTTTCAGAACCATTGATTTGAGGTTGTACTCTCCTTCTGCTACCCGAATGTTCTATAGGTGATTCTAGAAGATGAATTAAAATGCAATAGAAAAGTTGCATGTAAAAAACTATTCCTTAAAGTAGAATAAATAAAATACATTTTTAAAAAAGGAAAAAAAAGCTATTCATGTGATTCTTGATTCTCCTTGTCGTATTATAAAAGTTAAGCAAAACTTGGCCTCTTTTCATATGCTATATGACTCGGAATTCACTTCTTTTTAATTGCTTGTCTGAATTATCATGGTCCCAGGTCTATGCATACTAGTGATTACACTGTTTTGAAGGGGTTTTTTGAGCAATATGTTAGGAGGAAGCCAGAATAAACAATAAGATTTTCAGTCTGTAAATTAGTCACTGTGTATAAACCACACAGCAGGTGAAGTCATTCAGGTCAATAGGGTATCTCTCACTAATCAACCTCTACATTAATGTACTAATTTCTCTGTGCCTCCCAAAGTGAGAATTCTATTCAGATGCATTATTTGTATTTCCCATTTTGAATAGATAATGAATATATTATGATGCAATTAAAGGTACACAGATTGTGCATATTAGATTTTTTTTCCATAACTAATTCAAGAATGAAATAATATATGTTGTTTTGAAGTCAATTGTCATGGATAAATGAGAGAAGCTGGCCATAATTGAACCTGAGGTGAATTCCTTTAGACTGGGCCATTGTAAACTACTTAATTCTGAAAATCTCTCTTTAAAATAAATTTTAAAATTTATCCCAACTAATTCACCATGAATAAAGGTTAAAGACTTAATCCTATGATTTTATAAAACCATGTTGTTTAACAAATTACATGTTTGTTTTACTCTATTATCAAAATCAGTTCATAAATAAATCTTCTTCAACAAGAAGATTTGGTGCTTAAATATACGATACCTTGTGATCTGTGACCCCTTTACTGTAGTCATTTTAGATTTTTAATATGTCACTGGTTTCTTTATTATTTTCTTCCTTTTTTTGGTTGGAATCTAATAGTAATAGACATGTGATAACTTTTACCAAATTTCCTTCATATTATTTAAATAACTTTATTTTGGGTAAAAATAAAACTACTAAGATATTCATTACACAAGTGGTATGAGTGGGGATAGAGTGAAGGTGGTATATTTGCCTTGACCTTTCAAAAATCACCTGCCATTTCTGTACTAAGGTCATGCTAACCAGGGACCACCTTTGAGCTTGCCTGTTTCACTCTTTCCTGGTACAACAGTGTCCCTCAACCTCCTTCATCTTTTCCTTTAAATGCTACTCATTCTTCAAGGATCTCCTCAATAAAACCTAGTGATACAGGTACCATACTTAGCTTCTTGTTTATTTACAGTCTAGAGGCATTTCTTGTGTTTCGTCAGCATTTTCTGTAGCTCATTACCATAGAGCTCAGTTCTTAATAGGCACCCCCCCAAAAAAATTGTCATGATCAAATATAAACTATTAGAAGGAAACAAACAAATGAAAGTTAGTTTGTTAGAAGCATGCTTTTCATAAATGATTTGCTACATATCATGATTTTGGGAAATCAACACAAAATTAGAAATGGAAACAATTTAAAACTCAGAAAAACAATTTCACTAAGAAAATTATAAATTATTTGGCCCTCTAAGCACTGAATAATGTTGAGTAAAGGTTTTTGTTTGTTTGTTTGGTTGGTTGGTTGGTTGGTTGGGGTTTTTTTCTGAAAGAAAGAGTAAAATGTTAGCTATAAGATTGCTATAATTTGGTAATGGACTAAGCAATAATCATAGTAAAGAAGAAAAGAAACAATGTCTGCTTTGCTTTCTTAAAAGGCCATATATTAAGAGGCATAACACAAATCTTACAGGTTTGGAAAAGAAGTAAAATTGGAACTCAGCTCAGTCCAACTCTATGTGCTTGAGATCTACAAAAAATTCTGTACTCACCTCTGTTACAAGCATTTAAAATATCTGTATCTGTTGAAATATGGACCTCGGTAAGGCTGCCATTACTGCTTTCTTAACTGTATCTTTAGCTTTTAACAGAAATATGAACTACAAATATTAGAAGGCACCACTTCCATTTTTATAAATGTTATCATTAGAAAACTCAGAAAGGCCAGAAAAATGAAAATTTAATATACATTAAATAGAGAAAATCAATAGCATACGTGTATGCTAGCAACAACTCAACAATTCATTATAAAATAGAAGTTTTAAAGAAGTCCTATTGGAGACACACACACACACACACACACACACAAATATACTTTTAAATCTCTAGGCCAGGTGCAGTGGCTCACGCCTGTAATCCCAACACTTTGGGAGGCTGAGGGAGGCTGATCACCTGAGATCCGGAGTTCAAGACCAGCCCAGCCAAAATAGTGAAACCCCATCTCTACTAAAAATACAAAAACTAGCCTGGCGTGGGGGCACATGCCTGTAGTCCCAGCTACTCGGGAGGCTGAGGCAGGAGAATCGCTTGAACCCAGGAGGCAGATTCTGGGTGGCAGTGAGCCAAGATCGTGCCACTGCATTCCAGCCTGGGTGAGAGAGAGACTCTGTCTAAAATAAATAAATAAATAAATAAAATCCCTAAATAGTTCTATAAAACTTTCACAAGAAAAGTGCATACCTTATATGAAGACAACTAAAAAAATTGTTAAAACATAATTTTAAAACTTTAATAATAAATGTACAATTAATAGGCCGGGCGTGGTGGCTCACGCCTGTAATCCCAGCACTTTGGGAGGCTGAGGCGAGCGGATCACGAGATCAGGAGATCAAGACCATCCTGGCTAACATAGTGAAACCCCGTCTCTACTAAAAATACAAAAAAATTAGCCAGGCATGGTGGCGGGTGCCTGTAGTCCCAGCTACTCGGGAGGCTGAGGAAGAAGAATGGCGTGAACCCAGGAGGTGGAGCTTGCAGTGAGCCGAGATGTCGCCGCTGCACTCTGGGTGACAGAGGGAGACTCCGTCTCAAAAAAATAAATTAATTAATTAATTAATAATAAATAAATGTACAATTATATCATATGCATGATTAGGGAAAGTAAACACCATAAAGACAGTAATTTTGCCAAATAATATATGTGTATATATACACATCTAATGTTATTACAATAAATATCTTAAACAAATTGAGAGCTGGGGGTCCTAAAATGCACTGGAGTACTAAATGTGGGAAAATGCAAAGAAACTTTTGAAAAAGAAATGTACTAAAGGTAAAGTAAACATACACATTGTTTTTCAAAAAAATTTTTTATTTAATTTTTTTTTCTCTAGCGACAGGGGCTAACTCTGTTGCCCACACTAGAGCACAGTGTCCCAATCATGGCTCACTGCAGCCTCAGCCTCCTGGTCTCAAGCGATCCTCCTGCCTCAGCCTCCAGAGTAGCTGAGACTACAGGTGCACACCAACACACCTGGCTAATTTTTTAAAATTTTTTAGAGACGAGGGTCTCACTATGTTGCCCAAGCTGATCTCCAAATCCTGGCCTCAAGCAATCCTCCCACCATGACCCCCCAAAGTGCTAGGCTTACAGACATGAGCTACCATGCCTGGTCAAACCACACAAATGTTCTTTTTTTTTTTAATTTTTTTTAATTTTTTATTATTTATTTATTTTTTTAGACATGGTCTCGCTCTGCCATTCCAGCTGGAGTGCAGTGATGCCATCATGACCTCCCAGACTCAATGGATCCTCCCATCTCAGCCTCCCTAGTAGCTAGGACTACAGGTGCATGCCACCACACCAGGTTGATGTTTGCACTTTTTGTAGAAACAAGGTTTCCCCATATTGCCCAGACTGGTCTCTAACTACTGGGCTCAAGTGATTCTCCCAACTTGCCCTCCCAAAGCGCTGGGATTATAGGCATGAGCCACCACGCCTGGCCCCATACGCGTTTTTTTTTTTTTTTAACATACTTCAGCTACAATAATTAAAAGAGTAAGGCTGAGGCCAGCCATGTCATGCCTGTAATTCTAGCACTTTGGAAGGCCAAGACAGGTGGATCACCTCAACTCAGGAGTTCAAGACCAGCTTGGGTAACATAGTGAAACCTCGGCCGGGCGCGATGGCTCAAGCCTGTAATCCCAGCACTTTTGGAGGCCGAGACGGGCGGATCACGAGGTCAGGAGATCGAGACCATCCTGGCTAATACGGTGAAACCCTGTCTCTACTAAAAAATACAAAAAACTAGCGGGCGAGGTGGCGGACGCCTGTAGTCCCAGCTATCGGGAGGCTGAGGCAGGAGAATGGCGTAAACCCGGGAGTCAGAGCTTGCAGTGAGCTGAGATCCGGCCACTGCACTCCAGCCTGGGCAACAGAGCAAGACTCCGTCTCAAAAAAAAAAAAAACAAACAAACACAAAAAAAAAACATAGTGAAACCCCATCTCTACCGAAAATACAAAAAAAAAAAAAAAAGTAGTGCTGAAATAATAATTAAGCTTAGTATATAATAGCTCAGATATTATGTATGTGTACTTCATACTTATGTATATATTATGCATTATATATACAATTTAATGTATAATAATATATAACATAAGCAGTCAATGAGGGAAAGGAAGGATTATTCAGCAAATAAGAATGGAAAATAAATTAAGAATTTGGAAAAATCATTACTTTAGATGGTTACTACATGCACAAATGAAATATGCATGTTTTGAGGAGAAGAGGAAAAGGAAAAAACTCAGAAATTTTGCAAAGGGAAGTTTCTAAATATTGCTTTGTCTAGAGTGTTTATTGCTTTTAATTTCCAATGGTTTTTACAATGTATGCATCTTTGTCTCCTTCATAACCAGCACTAAGTTTTCCATACTGTTGAGTATGCAGTGCACTTTTTGGAAAGCTAGCTAGTTGATAGAGTCATCCATTCATTCATTTACTCATTCAAATATTCACTATTTTAAAATATTTGGCCACATTTCCTTTTTAAAGGTACATTTTTTTCCTCTAAAGAGAGTGTATTTTGATCCATCTTTTATCTGTAAAACTTAAAGTTGTATTTGTTTTGCTTGGGCCCTATTTTCCTATAAAAATAACAACAACCCAAAACTGAAAACAACTTTATGCCTTTAGCTTTTGGGTTGTACCATGATTTCCACCACTGGAGCAGTTGAATAAAACAGGATTTAAGATAATATAAACCCAAAGAACAGAGTGTTTCAATGACTTTCTTCATGCCATAATTCAAACACACTAGTCTAAACTTCATTTTCCCAGTGTAATGATTTTGGTCATGGATAATTTGTAACTGAGGGTTGATACTGGAATTGGTCTCATTTCAGGAGGAGAGTAAGATTTATATGAGAACAGCAAGATAATGGTCAAAATAATCTTTCAAAAGTCAGGAGATAAGCTTATCTCAAGAGAAAAATACTGTCCAGTGACTACATGTTCTAAAATAAGGGTCTTGCTCCTGATCTCGTCAAGGAAACTGTAAAAATATGATAAAATGGAAGCTATTACATGAGTTCAGGGAAAATTGAAGGTATTTTATTTAAATGTTGCTCTTTCCCCAGTCTGCTATTTGTTGTTGATTTTTTACATCATATTATTTCATGGCATTTTGTTAGAATTTTGTACCTAAAAGAAATCTTAATATAATTTGTATTATTGACCTGAAAGTTCAGAGGCAACATTATCAAATAGTAAGCAATGTCTGAGTAAAATTTTATTACTTATGACAAAGGCATCCCTGTCATTTGTAGATATATTAGCCAATTGTGCTAAAAGTACTCTCTCTTGTACTCTGTAGATTGTCTTTATTTTTTCATGCATGTTTTCTATTCTTTTAGAAACCTTAAGTCCATAAATAATTTTTTTCCATTTGAGTAAAAAATCCATTTTTTTCTCTTTCTAAATGGTTGTACAAGGTTCCTCTCAGTTTCATTAACCTATGATTGTTTTAAAAAGCTGAATCTACTTTGATCCCTGATAGATGCTCATGTATTACTCTGAATTTCCAGAAACACTTATGAAATAGAAACTGATGATATATATCAGCAGTCTTGTAAAGGGCACTCACTCTCATGTAGTCCATTTTGCTGAGCACTTTAAGGCCTGTGATACTCTATTAACAGTTGGTAATTTTTTAATAGACTGATAGGCAGACAGACAGATATGGATAGATGGGTGAATAAATGAATGGATAGATGGATGGATGAATGGATGGTCAGGGAGGTGACCCTATTTGTATAGTTGGGTCTTTTCCTGATGAGGCCAAAGCCTTAAACTAATTTCTTCCCAAGGCCTTTGTATGACAGACATCATCTGTCTTGCTGAGTGCTTCTGCAGGAGCCTGTCCAACACTGTTCTTTTATGAATGGCCTCCTGGGGTCCTCAGGAACCATGCCAGAGTTTTGCCAGCTTAGATTATCACTCATGAAGATCCTTCCAGGCTTTGGTTATTTCCATGGCTGCTGATTTTTACATTTCTTCCCCCTCAGAGCAGCACTGAACTCATCAAATACAATTTATTTATTTATTTATTTATTATTATTATTTTTTTTTTTTTTTTTTTTTTTTTTTTTTTTGAGACGGAGTCTCGCTCTGTCGCCCAGCCCAGACTGGAGTGCAGTGGCGCAATCTCGGCTCACTGCAAGCTCCACCTCCCGGGTTCACGCCATTCTCCTGCCTCAGCCTCCCGAGTAGCTGGGACTACAGGCGCCCGCCCCTGCGCCCGGCTAATTTTTTCTATTTTTAGTAGAGACGGGGTTTCACCATGGTCTCGATCTCCTGACCTTGTGATCCGCCCACCTCGGCCTCCCAAAGTGCTGGGATTACAGGCGTGAGCCACCACGCCCGGCCAATCAAATACAATTTAATTCTCCGTTGTTGTTTTCTGAAATGAGCTAAAAAAAAAAAAAAAAAAAAAAAAAAAAAAAAAAAAAAAGCATATAGTATTTTGAAAATTATGTAAGGAATAAGTATTGATAATTCATTTTTAAAGGAATTTACATTGTATATTCTAAAACATAAACACAGGAATGGTCTATAGGAAAGGATTTATTTTTCTGTGTAAAAGTTTCATAAGCACTTAATTCTTTTTTTTTTTTTTTTTTTTAAAGCTAGAATCAAGTGGTAGCACCGTGAATTACCAACATTCCTCTGAATACATTCTGCTACTAGATTTGAATGAAGCATTTTGCCTCTGCTTTCTCTCTGACAAATGGGAACATTCCTAGCCATTTGGCATTAAGGCTTCTGAAAGCTGACATTAATGATCATTCTAAAGACTTGTCAGAATCAGTCTGGATGTACAGGCTAATACACACATTGACATTACATGGGTCATGTTTTTTTTCTCTGAGAGATGGAACATGAAATAATTTTGGATCAAGGATATATGGGATGGCATTAGACACTAAAAGACAATGTGAGAATAAAGACAGGGCCATTTTCACAGCAATAAAGAATCTCTCTCTAGAAATAATCTCTAACTTCTGGCAATTCACATGGGCAATATCTCCAGTTAAAAGTCTTCATGGTATGATTTTTCATAGGGGGAAGTAAGATACATGCAAAATACATTCATTCAATGATAATTTTAAGAGATAGAATCATAAAAAAGAATGAGAGCCCAACGTGGTGGTGCACGCCTTTAGTCCCAACTACTTGGGAGGCTGAGGCAGGAGGATCCCTTGAGCCCAGGAGTTTTAGGCCTGCCTGGGCAACATAGTGAGACCCCATTTCTAAAAATAGTGACAACAATAACAACAACAAAACCATAATGAGAATAGTTTGGCCATTAAAATTTGAGAAACCAAAATCCTACCTCAATGCAAGGTATTTTCTAATGTGCCATTTAATAATAAACTTTCCTGAGAATACTATGGAAGCAACAAGTTAGAAAGACATTGATATTCATTAAACCTACACAGAAAGAGCAGAGTTTCATGAATACAATAGCAACAACCAGTCATTTCAATGAAGTTGTGTAATGGGGATCTTTGAAGTTTTCCGGCATAGCTTAAAGCAGTGAGAATGAGTGGACCTAGCATTTGATGAACAGCTGCAATAAGCAGGCATTATGAAGAATATTTTGAAAATTTGAATTCACTGAATGCTTAAAATATTTCTTGCAAAGTAAATTGTTTATTCCCATTTCTCAGATGAGAAACTGAGTCTCAGGCGAAGTGACTTTCTTAAGCAGATATAGCCAGAATGTAGAAAGGATTTGTTCTTTTGGCTATATTTGATATATCCTCGGAGCTGTAGAGAACTATGGAGATGGATAAAAGCTTTTTCTCTCTCACCAAATAATTTTCGAGTTGATGAGGTATATATAGACACGTATATAAATGTAATAAAAATTGTGCTAAAACAGGGATTAGGAAACAGTTGCTAATGGGTACTAGGCTTAATACCTGGATGATTAAATTATCATCCATGTATTCCAAACCCCTGTGACACAAGCTTACCTATGTAACAAAGCTGCACATGTACCCCCGAATTTTAAAAATGTTTAAAAAGGAAAGAAACTGAGAAACGTGAAATTCAAAAGAGTAGTTATTTTTGTCTAAGGAGAGAAAGGAATATGACAGGGAAGGACACTTCTACCTCTGAAGTAGATGCGAGGTAACATGGGTTCTTCTTTTATTACTCTTTATAATATATATACATATACATATAAATATATACACACACATTTGTATTATACATACAAATATGTATATACATACAAAACAATTTGTATTATACATACATACAATACAATTTGTATTATACATACATACAATACAATTTGTATTATACATACATACAATTTGTATTATACATACAAAACAATATAACATATACTTTTGTATGTACAAAATAAGAGACTTCCTGTTTTTAAAAACATAATTATAAATAGGTAACTTGTTGGAAAAGTCAAAAATATAACTTACATATCAATCAAATGCAAGATAATTTGTAAGAAAATAACTTTCATGTCCATCTGTAACTGACGGGCTCAATGTCAGAATAAGCCCTGTGATAATTGGTGGAACTAGTAAATGCTTAGAAGTGATTAAGCACTTTATCCTCAAACCATTTTAGGGGTATTTTATATTTGTGACAGCTGTTAGTGCAAGCTAAGAATATGAAAAAAACAGTGGCTAGTACAGTGATATAATAACCTCCTTCATCATAATACAAAATATTTTTCAGCCATACTGTAAATTCACATCTTCCCT
Source organism: Macaca fascicularis (assembly GCF_037993035.2). NCBI lineage: Eukaryota > Metazoa > Chordata > Mammalia > Primates > Cercopithecidae > Macaca > Macaca fascicularis. The sequence continues at coordinate 93,458,583 of NC_088376.1, forward strand.
ACAGCACATATCACAGGGCATTAAATGTAGTAGATACATAAATGACGGCTTACTTCAAAATAACTTCCATTAACTGAATATTTAACATGGTCTAGATAATTCTCATACATTATTTTTTATTCTCACATCCACCCCAAAAGGTAGGTAAACTTTTTTCATTTTCTTTTTTTTTTTTTTTTTTTTTTTGAGACGGAGTCTGGCTCTGTTGCCCAGGCTGGAGTGCAGTGGCCGGATCTCAGCTCACTGCAAGCCCCGCCTCCCGGGTTCACGCCATTCTCCTGCCTCAGCCTCCCGAGTAGCTGGGAGTACAGGCGCCCGCCACCTCGCCCAGCTAATTTTTTTTTGTATTTTAGTAGAGACGGGGTTTCACCGTGTTAGCCAGGATGGTCTCGATCTCCTGACCTCGTGATCCGCCCGTCTCGGCCTCCCAAAATGCTGGGATTACAGGCTTGAGCCACCGCGCCCGGCCTAACTTTTTTCATTTTCAATGTGCAGAAACTATGGCTCAGAGAAATGCAAGATTTTGCCCAAGACCACAAAGGTAGTGCATGGCAAAGGTAGAATCTGAACCCAGGTCTATTCTATTCCAAGACATGTTTTGTCTCAACCATACAACCATCTAATGGCAGATAAAACTAATCCTCACAACCACCTTTTGAGGTAGGTTCTATTGTCTTCCTAAATTTACAGATGAGGAAACTGAGTCATGAAAAGATTGTCAACTTACCTATAGTCACACACTTGACTTGGGCTTGGGAAGACAATAAGTGGGAGGGAGATGGGACCAGATCCCGTATCATTAGACCTGGATTGGTGGTGACTGTTGTGGTAGAAGGATGCATCTTACATGCAAACTTTTCCAAGGCAAACTAGCAAAGAAGCCTTGCTGAAGGGTAGACCTTACTTGGATGGCCTGAAATTGACAAAAATGCTTCACATTCTTAGGCCTTTTATGATCCTTTTAAGAGTGAAAAGAATCTCCACATGTGGCCCAGAAGACCAAAACCCACAGTTATATATACTTAACACTTAAGGAATTCGGTGCCCCGTCAAAAATGTGGTGAGACAAGAATCTCCCCAAAAACTATCTCTATTCCTCTTTCTCCTTCTCATAACCAGGCTTCTGACATCAAAGTTTATTGTTAAAAGCATCCTTAATAGAAATATTACTGTATATATTTTCACCAGAAGGAAAAATGTCAGGGGGATTTGGCATGATAGGTGTTTACCGTAAGTTTGACATGCATTATTGTTAGATCATTCTACTCTCCCTCCATAATTTTTCTATGCAATTTATTTATGTGCATATTTAAGTGGTGTGCCACTTAATTGAAATTATAGTGTGTTCAAGCCAGATTTGACACTGACTGGCAGTTGCTGTTAAGGAATACTTGGAACCTATGAAAGGGTCATTTTCCAAATAGTACAGATATAACTCTATTCATCCAGCAGAATATTTTAGGAAATCAAATAGCTGATAGTGCCAGTACAACTACCCCATTCATTCTAGGCAGGATTATGTCTTATTTACCTCTCACAACCCCAGAACCACATACGACATATCAGGTAGTATTATAGTGCCATTAGCTTCCTCACCTTCTCATACAAAGACTCTGCCTACAGATTCAACTGTCTTGAAAATAACTTTTTAAAGATCACTTAATCCTCAGAAGACTTTTAAAAATGTAGGTGTTGGGCCGGAAGCGGTGGCTCATGCTTGTAATCCCAGCACTTTGGGAGGCCGTGGCCGGTAGATCACGAGGTCAGGAGATCAAGACCATCCTAGCCAACATGATGAAACCCTGTCTCTACTAAAATACAAAAAATTAGCTGGGCATGGTGGTGGTACACGCCTGTAGTCCCAGATACTCAGGAGGCTGAGGCAGGGGAATCGCTGGAACCCTGGAGGCGGAGATTGCAGTGAGCTGAGATGGCGCCATTGTACTCCAGCCTGGTGACAGAGCGAGACAGCATCTCAAAAAAAAAAAGAAAAAGAAAAGAAAAAGTAGGTAAAGTAGGTGTTTATATTGTGCATAAAAACAACCCAGTATTTAATTCAGTTTTCTGTATTTTATATCCAGATATTTATTAGAAAAGTACAGCCCATAGCAACAGGATGCAAATTCAGACTGTTGCAGATAGAAGATTCTTGATAAGGCAATAGCCAAGCAACTTCAAGGAACCAACAAAAACAATAAATAGCCTCACATTTTACTTTTCAATTCAAAAGGCCTAACATTTTATAAAGAGTAACTGATAATTTATCTTCCTTTTTCTCCCCTTTGTGTCTCCTACTTTATATGTCTACTCAGCTCCTGGACACATCATTAACTCCTCTGTGCCTCAGTTTCCTCATCTGTAAAATAGGATAATAATAATACCCTCTCTTTGGTTGTTGGGTAGATTAGATAAATTAATACAGTTAAAATGCACACATCAGATACCTGGAGTGTAGTAAATGCTACATTTCAGTTCACATTATTATTATTTATCATTACTGTTTCATCGTTAATATTCCATGAGTAAGTTACCTATCATGCTTTATCTTATAGTGGCTTTTAAAATAATAAGTTGACATAACATTTGGGATACCTCTATGAAAATAAAAAATTAATGGGTGCTGACGAGTTGATGGGTGCAGCACACCAACATGGCACATGTATACATATGTAACAAACCTGCACATTGTGCACATGTACCCTAGAACTTAAAGTATAATAAAATAAAATAAAATAAAAATTAGAAATGCAATTAAATGAGAATTAGTGTATATCCAAAGATCATCAGAGTGATAATACTCATTAAAATTATAAAATTGAGACCCTACCGAAATATCCTTTAATTTCCTGCAAACTGGATTACATGACATTCTAAGTGTATTCTGCAAAGAAACTTCAACTGTAGATCAAATATGCCTATAATGCAAAGTTCTTCATTACAGGAAACAACTGAATACCTTGCTGTCTTTAGGACTCTATTTGCCCCTGTAGCTTTTGTGTCAATTAGAAATCAAGTAAATAGGTAAGTAATCGGTATATTGAAACTATTTGGGATACAAAAGAAGAAAAAAATCTAACATTTATTGAATACCTGCTAAGTGTCAGAAAGTTTTCTAAGTGCTTTATATGTGATCATTATTTTATTTGGTCCTCATAACTGTCCCCTGAGATACTATTCCCTGGTTTACAAATGAGGAAATATTTTCTCAGAGAGTTCTTTATTTAATAGGATTAGTCGGCTAAGAGGGAGTGGATCAGGATCTAGGACCTAGATCAATCTGTCTCTCAAGCCTATTCTCTGTAGACTATGTTTATTTTGAGCAACTACTTTTGACTGATTACTCTTATATACTACATGATACCATATTCCCAAAATTATCTGATAGTCGTCTTTAGAATATGACATCATGAACTTATGATAAATGCTAACACAATTTTCTTACTTGCTGACTCTAATTGGAAGGACAGTTCTGTGTAATTTTGGGGAATCCTGGCAACATTTCTACAAAGGAAGGGTTCCTAGCTAGCAGCTGTAGAAAAATCTCCATAAACATTTCATTTGATATTCTCATATTTTACATAAATGCAAGTGTTTTGCACACCCCAGGGATGTTAAATGTGCTTTGAGAAATGCAGTGAGCTGCCAGTCAATGCCCTGCAGGAGGATTTATGAAATGGTAGCCAGAAATGTTGTTTGTTTCTTTTCAGCCCAAACTGCATGAATTATTTCAACTGAATCGGGAGGGTAGATGAAGGGGTGCAGGAAGCTAATAGAGAAACCTGCACCCCTATTGGTGCTGAATTAGTGGTCTGAATGATGGACTACTTATTGCAAAAGGCTGTAACTTTTTGTTTTGAGATACTGGTTTTATGTGGCTCCTGAAATTTTTTGAGCAACTACTCCAATCTTCATGATCTTCCTTCTTAAGGGAAAGCCATACTCGACTCTTCGAAGTATCCATCTCTCTACAGCCAGCAGACAGGCTGCATGTGAGGTGCTGATTGTTTTGTTCGGCTCGAGTTCTCTTTCCATGACAGAAGAAGAAGGGATAGTCTCAGGAGGTGGAAGTAGCTCAGTTGATTGGGAAACATCATGGTTTCATAGAAAAACCTTGATCTTTTAAGAACCTGAGTGTTAGTGGCAGCTCCTCTGCTTTCTAATCGTGTGACTTGGGCAAGATTACTTCTCAGAGACTCCATTTGCTCATCTCTAATAGGGGGGACATAATATTGTAAGGAGTAAATGAGATGGTATTTCTAAAATACCGGGTACTAATTATCATTGTTTTCATCATTGATGAGGCAGTGACACAAAATTCCCCTTATGTTCTAAATACATACTGTTAGATGTCTGAGAGACTAAACAAAGACCTTGTTTTTTACTTTAGATATTGAAAGCAACCCAGTAGTGTTCCTTTTTCACTTAGTGGCTGCACATACCAATCATTTGAATGAAAACTCACATACTGTCCTGGGGGCTGTGTAGTACAGTGCCACAGATTATCTTACTAATAACTGAAATCCTGCTGTCTTCATATGAGTTTATAAAATTATCTACTTCTAGATAGGAAGAGTAATATACAATGTCAATATATAGTCAAAAGAATCTGTCTTCACCAGACATTTTATTCTATATATCTAGGAATCAACCTGGACCCAAGTAGTATTGCTATTGTTCTCAAAAAACAAAAACGAAAACAAAAACAAATTGCACTACCTAAAATTAACATTGAAGCTATATCCATTTTTTAAAATTAGGCAAAATGGAATATTCTTTACAGTTCCTCTTCTGCCATCCTATTTTATTATTTTTGATATGGCGGCAGGTGTTTTAATCTTCGAAGAGCAAAACTCATGTGGAACAGTGGTATGGGTTTTTTAGAATTGTAGAGAATGTTTCACCCGTAGAAGCAAAGTGAACTTTTTTATTTATTTTTGATTTTGTTAAAAAACAAAACAAAACAAAACAAAAAAAAACAGTATATATCAAGTGCTATAATGGACATTAGGGACTTAGAACGGAGGAAATTGCAAGGCAGGTAAGGGATGAAAAACTGCCCATTGGCTCCAATGTACACTACTTGGGTGACAAGTGCACTAAAATGCTAGACTCCACCACTATACAGTTCATCCACATAACCAAAACCACTTGTACCCCTAAAGCTATTGAAGTTAAAAAAAATTAAAATGGACCATGCGCGGTGGCTCATGCCTGTAATCCCAGCACTTTGGGAAGCTGAGACAGGCGGATCATGAGGTCAAGAGATCGAGACCATCCTGGCCAACATGGTGAAACCCCGTCTCTACTAAAAATACAAAAATTAGCTGGGTGTGGTGGTGCACGCCTGTAGTCCCAGCTACTTGGGAGGCTGAGGCAGGAGAATTGCTTGAACCTGGGAGGCAGAGGTTGCAGTGAGCTGAGATCGCAACCCTGCACTCCAGCCTGGAGACAGAGCGAGACTCTATCTCATTAAAAAAAAAAAACAAAGAAAAAAAAAAGTGTCTGTCTATAGTGTTTACCTAACCCGGTAAAATTTAGGGTTTTGTTGTCATGCTTTAAAACACCAAATGATGTAACGCAAATCAGTAAATGAAATTTTCAGTAGGCTTTATGAGGCAACAATGCAAAAAAAAAAAAAAAAAAAAAAAAAAAAACAAAAAGGAGTATCACCAACACTTCAAGTATGAAAATTCAAAATTTCTCTCAGTCACCCCCCAATTTTTATTTTAGAGAGCTCCAAACTTCCATATATTTGGCTCTAACTAGATCACCATTTCCAAAGTAATAAGTGAGATGATATTAGCAGTGTACAGGTGAAAATTTATTTTAAAATTTATTGTAATGTACCTTCAGAAAATGTAATTAGAATGTTAAATTATGATATAAAGTTTCTTTTTGAATAAAATTACGCATGAAATAAGGAGCCATTAAAATAAAAATATTAAGTCAATAATAGTGTAGGAGTTAATGTGGAACTGTCAGAAATTATTAAGGTGACAATGATTAAATTTCAGAAAATGCCGATCTAAATGACTGATTGAAAATGTATTGACACATGTTAACATTGCTTGTATAAGTGTTATTTTGTTGGATTCCTTTGCAATGTTTTAAGTGTTAAGTACCTGATGACTTAAAGAAACTTGCCTCACTAAAACAGCAGAGATATGCAGTATACACTTTTTCCCCATTACTCCATACTACAAAATCAATCTAAGATGGAGCAAAGAACTAATAGGAAAAATAAATTGTAAAATTACTTGGGAGAAAAACAAAAAACACTGGAGATTTACTTTTGTTTTTTAGTTTGTTTTACAATCTTGGAGTAGGTAAGGTCTTTCAAAGCATGACGTAAATTTTAGAAGACTTCCACAAAATCCATCAATTTGACTATAGAAATATTTGGAATTTATGCATAGCAAAATAGGTAAATACTAAAGAAATAACATTAAAAGACTAAGTAGAAAAGTTATTTGCAGCACATATGACAGAGAAAAGCTAATTTCCTCCAAAACCTATTAGAAGTCCCTACAACATACTAAAAATAAAATTCAACTAAAAGATAGTGTTAATAGAAAAACATAGGTCACATACTAGGAAACAGAAAGGGCCTTTAAACATGTAAAAATGTGCTTAAACTCTCATAATAAAAGAAACAACAATATAGAACCATAAAGTCATTCCCTTTTTACCTGTTTGGCAAAATCAAAAAGGTTGATAAACATATTGATAAATACGTTGAGTACTAATGAGCCCAAGATCAAGAATGGATATGTAGTGTAGGAGACACAACAGAGCAGAGGGAAGAAAAATAAATTATTTATTGCTCTTTATAAAATTTTAACCTTTTAAGTTCAAAAATAAAATCTGAGACTATTTGGTGTTTTTGTTGGTTTCCTGAAGTTGCTTGGCTCTCCTTGCACTACAATAATCTTCTATCTGCAATAGTTTGGATTTGCATTCTGTTGCCATTCTAATAATAAAAACCTGGATACAAAATACAGAAAACTGAATCAAATGCTAGGGTTGTTTTCATACACAATAGAAATACCTACATTTTAAAAAGTATCCTGAAGAGTAAATAACTTTTTTTTTGAGACAGAGTCTCTCTGTGTCACCCAGGCTGGAGTGCACTGGTGCAATCTCAGCTCACTGCAACCTCTGTCTCTTGGGTTCAAGCAATTCTCCTGCCTCAGCCTCCCAAGTAGCTGGGATTACAGGTGTCTGCCGCCATGCCCAGCTAATTTTTTGTATTTTTAGTAGAGATGGGGTTTTGACACATTGTCCAGGCTGGTCTCAAACTCCTGACCTCGGGTGATCCACCCTCCTCGGCCTCCCAAAGTGCTGGGATTACAGGCGTGAGCCACCACACCTGGCCAGATTGAATAATTTTTTAAAGTTATTTCCAGGACCCTTGAATTTGAAGGCAGAGCCTTCATATGAGATGAGGAAACTAATGGCACCACTATATGTTTACACATATCTGCATTACGTCTCAATCTCAGCGCTTCATGCCAATGCAAATATGACTGGAGCAGATGATCAAGGAAGAGAGTGGTAGGAAACCACTCTTAGAAAAAAGAACTCTAAGAGTTCTTAGAGTCAGAGGTCAGATCTTTTAGTCCTTACAAGCTAGATAAAATAATTTGAACTTGTATGATATGGAGCCACTGAAGACTTTTATTTTTGAGCATGCCATTTTTAAAAATTTCAACTTTTATTTTAGATACGGGAGTACATGTGCAGATTTGTAACATGGGAGTATTGCCTAATGCTAAGGTTTGGAATATGGATTCCTACATCTTAGTAGTGAGCACAGTAACTAATAGGCAGTTTTTTAGCCCATCCCTCCTTCAACCCTCTAGTAGTCCACAGTGCCTACTGTTCCCATATCAGTGGGAACAGTTCCCATATCTATGTTCATAGGTGCTCAGTGCTTAGTTCTCACTTACAAGTGAGAGCATGCTGTATTTGGTTCTCATTCCTGCATTAATATGTTAAGATTATGTCCTCCAGCTCTACCCATGTTTCATTCTTTTTTATGGCTGTGTAGTATTCCATGACATATATGTGCCACATTTTCTTTATCTAATCTACCATTGATAAGCACCTGAATTAAGTCCATGTCTTTGTTATTGTGAATAGTGCAGCAATGAACATAGAAATGCATGTTGTTTTGGTAGAATGATTTATTTTGTTTTGGGTATATAACCAGTTATGAAATTGCTGGTTTGAATGGTAGCTCTGTTTTAAGTTCTCGCAGAAATCTCCAAACTGCCTTCCACAGTAGCTGAACTAATTTACATTCCCACCAGCAGTATATAAGCATTTCATTTTCTCCACAGCCTCACCAGCATCTATTGTTTCTTTTTCTTTTCTTTTCTTTTTTTGATATAATTTAAGTTCTAGGGTACATGTGCACAGCATGCAGGTTTGATACATAGGTATACATGTGCCATGTTGGTGTGCTGCACCCATCAACTCATCATTTACATTTGGTATTTCTCCTAATGCTATCCCTTCCCCAGCCCCTCCCCCACCCCCTGACAGGCCCCAGTGTGTGATGTTCACCTTCCTGTGTCCAAGTGACCTCACTGTTCAGTTCCCACCTATGAGTGAGAACATGCACTGTTTGGTTTTCTGTCCTTGTGATAGTTTGCTGAGAATGATGGTTTCCAGCTGCATCCACGTCCCTGCAAAGGACACAAACTCATCTTTTTTTATGGCTGCATAGTATTCCATGGTGTATATGTGCCACATTTTCTTAATCCAGTCTATCATTGATGGACATTTGGGTTGGTTCCAAGTCTTTGCTATTGTGAATAGTGCCACAATAAACATATGTGTGCATTTGTCTTTATAATAGCATGATTTAAAATCCTTTGGGTATATACCCAGTAATGGGATTGATGGGTCAAATGGTAATTCTAGTTCTAGATCCTTGAGGAATTGCCACACTGTCTTCCACAATGATTGAACCAATTTACACTCCCACCAACAGTGTAAAAGTGTTCCTATTTCTCCACATCCTCTCCAGCATCTGTTTTTTCCTGAATTTTTAATGATTCCCATTCTAATTGGCATGAGATGGTATCTCATTGTGGTTTTGATTTGCATTTCACTGATGACCAGTGATGATGAGCATTTTTTCATGTGTCTGTTGGCTGCATAGATGCCTTCTTTTGAGAAGTGTCTGTTCACATCCTTTGCCCACATTTTGATGGGGTTGTTTGCTTTTTTCTTGTAAATTTGTTTGCGTTCTTTGTAGATTCTGGATATTAGCCCTTTGTCAGAGCCGTAGATTGCAAACATTTTCTCCCCTTCTGTAGGTTGCCTGTTCACTCTGATGGTAGTTTCTTTTGCTGTGCAGCTCTTTAGTTTAATTAGACCCCATTTGTCTATTTTGGTTTTTGTTACCATTGCTTTTGATGTTTTAGTCCATGAAGTCCTTGCCCATGCCTATGTCCTGAATGGTATTGCCTAGGTTTTCTTTTAGGGTTTTTATGGTTTTAGGTCTAACATTTAAGTCTTTAATCCATCTTGAATTAACTTTTGTATAAGGTGTAAGGAAGGGATCTACTTTCAGCTTTCTACATATGGCTAGCCAGCTTTCCCAGCACCATTTATTAAAATGGAATCCTTTCCCCATTTCTTGTTTTTGTCAGGTTTGTCAAAGATCAGATGGTTGTAGATGTGTGGTGTTATTTCTGAGGCCTCTGTTCTGTTCCATTGGTCTATAGCTCTGTTTTGGTACCAGTACCATGTTGTTTTAGTTACTGTAGCCTTGTTGTATAGTTTGAAGTCAAGTAGTGTGATGCCTCCAGCCTTGTTCTATTTGCTCAGGATTGTCTTGGCAATGTGGGCTCTTTTTTGATTCCACATGAACTTTAAAGTAGTTTTTTCCAGTTCTGTGAAGAAAGTCATTGGTAGCTTGATGGGAATGGCATTGAATCTTTTTCTTAATATTGATTCTTCCTATCCATGAGCATGGAATATTCTTCCATTTGTTTGTGTCCTCTTTTATTTCATTGAGCAGTGAAATATTTATTTCATTGAGCAGTGAAATATTTTTCCATTTGTTTGTGTCCTCTTTTATTTCATTGAGTAGTTCTCGAAGAGGTCCTTCACATCCCTCGTAAGTTGGATTCCTAGGTATTTTATTCTCTTTGTAGCAATTGTAAATGGGAGCTCACTCATGATTTGGCTCTGTTTGTCTGTTAATGGTGTATAGGAATGCTTGTGATTTTTGCACATTGATTTTGTATCCTGAGACTTTCCCAAAGTTGCTTATCAGCTTAAGGAGATTCTGGGTTGAGACAATGGGGTTTTCTAAATATACAATCATGTCATCTGCAAACAGGGACAATTTGACTTTCTCTTTTCCTAATTGAATACTCTTTATTTCTTCCTCTTGCCTGATTGCCCTGGCCAGAACTTCCAACACTATGTTGAATGGGAATGGTGAGAGAGGGCATCCCTGTCTTGTGCCAGTTTTCAAAGGGAATGCTTCCAGTTTTTGCCTATCCAGTATGATATTGGCTGTCAGTTTGTCATAAATAACTCTTGTTATTTTGAGATACATTCCATTAATACCTAGTTTATTGAGAGTTTTTAGCATGAAGGGCTGTTGAATTTTGTCAAAGGCCTTTTCTGCATATATTGAAATAATCATGTTGTTTTTGTTGATGGTTCTGTTTATGTGATGGATTATGTTTATTGGTTTGTGTATGTTGAACCAGCCTTGCATCCCAGGGATGAAGCTGACTTGATCATGGTGGATAAGCTTTTTGATGTTCTGCTGGATGCAGTTTGCCAGTATTTTATTGAGGATTTTCACATCGATGTTCATCAGGGTTATTGGTCTAAAATTCTCTTTTTTTGTTGTGTCTCTGCCAGGCTTTGGTATCAGAATGATGCTGGCCTCATAAAATGAGTTATGGAGGATTCTGTATTTTTCTATTGATTGGAATAGTTTCAGAAGGAATGGTACCAGCTCTTCTTTGTACCTGTGGTAGAATATGGCTGTGAATCCGTCTGGTCCTGGACTCTTTTTGGTTAGTAGGCTATTAATTATTGCCTCAATTTCAGAGCCTGTTATTGGTCTATTCAGAGATTCAACTTCTTCCTGGTTTAGTCTTGACAGGGTGTATGTGTCCAGTAATTTACCCATTTCTTCTAGATTTTCTTGTATATTTGCATAGAGGTGTTTATAGTATTCTCTGGTGGTAGTTTGTATTTCTGTGGGATCGGTGGTGATATCCCCTTTATCTTTTTTTATTATTGCATTTACTTGATTCTTCTCTCTTTTCTTCTTTATTAGTCTTGCTAGCAGCCTGTCAATTTTGTTGATCTTTTCAAAAAAACAGCTCCTAGATTCACTGATGTTTTTGAAGGGTTTTCTGTGTCTCTCTCTTTCAATTCTACTCTGATCTTAGTTATTTCTTGCCTTCTGCTAGCTTTTAAATTTGTTTGCTCTTGCTTCTCTAGTTTTTTAAGTGTGATGTTAGGGTGTGGAGTGGATTTTAGATCTTTCCTGCTTTCTCTTGTGGGCATTTAGTGCTATAAGTTTCCCTCTACACACTGCTTTAAATGTGTCCCAGAGATTCTGATACGTTGTGTCTTTGTTCTCATCGGTTTCAAAGAACATCTTTATTTCTGCCTTAATTTTGTTATTTACCCAGTAGTCTTTCAGGAGCAAGTTGTGCAGTTTCCATGTAGTTGTGCGGTTTTGAATGAGTTTCTTAATCCTGAGTTCTAATTTGCACTGTGGTCTGAGAGACAGTTTGTTATAATTTCTGTTCTTGTACATTTGCTGAGGAGTGCTTTACTTCCAATTATGTGGTCGATTTTGGAATAAGGGCAATGTGGTGCTGAGAAGAATGTATATTCTGCTGATTTAGGGTGGAGAGTTCTTTAGATGTCTATTAGGTCTGCTTGTTGCACAGTTGAGTTCAGGTCCTGGATATCCTGTTAACCTTCTGTCTTGTTGGTCTGTCTAATATTGACAGTGGGGTGTTAAAGTCTCCTGTTATTATTGTGTGGGAGTCTAAGTCTCTTTGTAGGTCTCTAAGGACTTTCTTTATGAATCTGGGTGCTCCTGTATTGGGTGCATATATATTTAAGATAGTTAGCTCTTCCTGTTGAATTGATCCCTTTACCATTATGTAATGGCCTTCTTTGTCTCTTTTGATCTTTGTTGATTTAAAGTCTGTTTTATCACAGACCAGGATTGCAACCCCTGCTTTTTTCTGCTTTCCATTTGCTTGGTAGATCTTCCTCCATCCCTTTATTTTGAGCCTATGTGTATCTTTGCAGGTGAGATGGGTCTCTTGAATACAGCACACTGATGGGTCTTGACTCTTTATCCAATTTGCCAGTCTGTGTCTTTTAATTGGGGCATTTAGCCCATTTAGATTTAAGGTTAATATTGTTATGTGTGAATTTGATCCTGTCATTATAATGTTCGCTGGTTATCTTGCCCATTAATTGATGCAGTTTCTTCATGGCATCGATGGTCTTTACAATTTGGCCTGTTTTTGCAGTGGCTGGTACCAGTTGTTTCTTTCCATGTTTAGTGCTTCCTTCAGGAGCTCTTGTTAGGCAGGCATGGTGGTGACAAAATCACTCAGCATTTGCTTGTCTGTAAAGGATTTTATTTCTCCTTCACTTATGAATCTTAGTTTGGCTGGATATGAAATTCTGGGTTGAAAATTCTTTTCTTTAAGAATGTTGAATATTGGCTCCCACTCTCTTCTGGCTGATAGGATTTCTGCTGAGAGATCCACTGTTAGTCTGATGGGCTTCCCTTTGTGGGTAACCCGACCTTTCTCTCTGGCTTCCCTTAACATTTTTTTCTTCATTTCAACCTTGGTGAATCTGACAATTATGTGTCTTGGGGTTGCTCTTCTCAAAGAGTATCTTTGTGGCATTCTCTGTATTTCCTGAACTTGAATGTTGGCCTGCCTTGCTATGTTGGGAAAGTTATCCTAGATAATATCCTGAAGAATGTTTTCCAACTTGGTTCCATTCTCCCCATCACTTTCAGGTACACCAATCTAATGTAGGTTTGGTCTTTTCACGTAGTCCCATATTTCTTGGAGGCTTTGTTCGTTTGTTTTTACTCTTTTTTCTCTAACCTTGTTTTCTCACTTTATTTCGTTAATTTGATCCTCAATCACCAATACCCTTTCTTCCACTTGATTGAATCAGCTACTGAAGCTTGTGCATGTGTCACGAAGTTCTCGTGCCATGGTTTTCAGCTCCATCAGGTCATTTAAGGTCTTCTCTACACTTTTTATTCTAGTTAACTATTTGTCTAATCTTTTTTCCTGATTGGGTTTGAACATCCTCCTTTAGCTCAGAGAATTTTGTTATTACCGACCTTCTGAAGCCTACTTCTGTCAACTCATCAAAGTCATTCTCCATCCAGCTTTGTTCCATTGCTGGCAAGGAGCTGCAATCCTTTGGAGGAGAAGAGGCACTCTGATTTTCAGATTTTTCAGCTTTTCTGCTCTAGTTTCTCCATCTTTGTGGTTTTATCTATCTTTAGTCTTTGATGTTGGTGACCTACAGATGGGGTTTTGATGTAGACAACATTTTTGTTGATGTTGATGCTATTTCTTTCTGTTTGTTAGTTTTCCTTCTAACAGTCAGGTCCCTCAGCTGCAGATCTGTCAGAGTTTGCTGGAGTTCCACTCCAGACCCTCTTTGCCTGGGTATCACCAGCGGAGGCTGCAGAACAGCAAATATTCCAAAACAGCAAATATTACTGCCTGATCCTTCCTCTGGAAGCTTTGTCCCAAAGGGGCAGCCACCTATATGAGGTGTCTGTCAGTCCCTACTGGGAGGTGTCTCCCAGTTAGGCTACACGGGGGTCAGGGACCCACTTGAGGAGGCAATCTGTCTGTTCTCAGAGCTCAAACGCCATGCTGGGAGAACCAGTGCTCTTTTCAGAGCTGTCAGACAGGGATGTTTAGGTCTGCAGAAGTTGTCTGCTGCCTTTTGTTCAGCTATGCCCTGCCCACAGAGGTGGAGTCTAGAGGCAGTAGGCCTTGTTGAGCTGTGGTGGGCTCTGCCAAGTTTGAGCTTCCCAGCCACTTTGTTTACCTACTCAAGCCTCAGCAATGGCAGACACCCCTCCACCAGCCAGGCTGCCATCTCGCAGATTGATCTCTGACTGCCGTGCTAGCAGTGAGCAAGGCTCTGTGGGCATGGGAACCACCGAGCCAGGCACAGGAGAGAATCACCTTGTGTGCCAGTTGCTAAGACCTTGGGAACAGCACAGTATTTGGGCAGGGAGTGTCCCGTTTTTCCAAGTAGTCTGTCACAGCATCCCTTGGCTAGGAAAGGGAAATCCTCTGACTCCTTGGGCTTCCCAGGTGAGGCGATGCCCCACCCTGCTTCAGCTCACCCTCCGTGGGCTGCACCCACTGTCCAACCATTCCTAGTGAGATGAACCAGGTACCTCAGTTAGAAATGCAGAAAACACCCATCCTCTGTGTGGATCACTCTGGGAGCTGCAGACTGGAGCTGTTCCTATTCGGCCATCTTGGAACCTACCCTCTATTGTTTTTTTGACTTTTTAATAATAGCTATTCTGACTGGTGTGAGATGTTATCTTGTTGTGGTTTTTATTTGCATTTCTCTGATGATTAGTGATGCTGAGCATTTTTTCATATGTTTGTTGACCACTTGTATGTCTTCTTTTAGGCAATGTCTGTTCATGTCCTCTGTTCATTATTTAATGAGTTTATTTGTTTTTTGCTTGTTGATTTGTTTTAAGTTCACTAAGGATTCTCAATATTAGGCCTTTGTTGGATGCATAATTTGCAAATACCTTCCCCATTCTGTAGGTTGCCTGTTTGCTCTGTTGATAATTTCTTTTGCTGTGCAGAATGTTCTTTAGTTTAATTATGTCTCACTTGTTTATTTTTGTTTTGGTTGCAATTGCTTTTGGGGACTTAGCCAAAAATTCTTGGCCAAGGCCAATGTTGAGAAGAGTATTTCCTAGGTTGTCTTCCAGAATTTTTATAGTTTGAGGTCTTACATTTAAGCCTTCAATCTATCTTGAGTTAATTTTTGTATATAGTGAAAGGTAGGGGTCCAGCTTCAATCTTGTACATATGGCTAGACAGTTATCCCAGCATCATTTATTGAATGAGTCCTTTCCCCATTGCTTGTTTTTGTCAGCCTTGTCAAAGATCAGATGGTTGTAGGTATGTGGCTTTATTTTTGAGTTTTCTATTTTGTTCCATTGTTCTATGTGTCTGTTTTTGTACCAGTACCAAAAGGTTTCGATTACTGTGGCTATATAGTATAGTTGAAGTTGGGTAGTGTGATACCTCTGGCTTTGTTATTTTTGCTTAGGATTGCTTTAACTGTTTGGGCTCTTTTTGGTTTCATATGAATTTCACAACAGTTTTTTTTCTAATTCTGTGAAGAATGACATTAGTAGTTTCATAGGAATAGCATTGGATCTGTAAATTGCTTTGGTCAGCATGGCCATTTTTATGATATTGATTCTTTTAATTCATGAGCACAGAACTTTTTGCATTTATTTGTGTTGTCTCTGATTTTGATTTCTTTCAATAGTATTTTGTAGTTCTCCTTGTAGAGATATTTCACCTCCTTGGTTAGCTCTATTCCTAGGTATTTCATTTTATTTGTGGCTATGGTAAGTGTGATTGTGTTGTTTATTTCACTCTCAGACTAGATGTTATTGGTGTATAGAAATGCTACTGATTTTTGTACTTTGATTTTGTATCCTGAAAGTTTACTAAAGTTGCTTACCAATTCTGGGATCCTTTTGACAGAGTCTTTAGGATATCCTAAATATAGAATTATGTCTTCAGTGATGAGAGAGAGTTCAACTTCTTTTCCTATTTGAATGCCTTTTATTTCTTTCTCTTGCCTGATCGCTCTGGCTAGGACTTCTAGTACTATGTTGAATAGGAATGGTGAGAGTAGGCTTCCTTGTCTTGTTCCAGTCCTCAAAGGGAATAGTTCAAGCTTTTACCCAGGCATTATGATGGCTGTGGGTTTGTCATAGATAGTGCTTATTATTTTGAGGTATGTATTTTTGAGCAACTCTTGATGTGACTTGATATCTTAGTTCATTTGGGCTGCTATTACAAACTACCTTAAACTGGGTAGTTTGTAAACAACAGAAATTTATTTCTCATTGTTCTAGATGCTAGGCAGTCCAAGATCAAAGTACCAGCAGAATCTATGTTTGGTGAGGGCCCATTTCCTATTCATAGATGGCGCCTTCTTGTGTCTTCACATGGTAGAAAGGGGCAAGACAGCTCTCTGGGAGCATTTTTATAAGAGCACTAATCCCATTTGTAAGGGCTCTGTCCTTATGACCTAATCAACTCCCAAAAGGCCCTGCCCCCTAATATCATCACCTTGCGGGTTAGATTTTTACATATGTACTTTGAAGATACAGAAACATTCAGACCATAGCACCTGATATAAATGTTTAAGTTACAAAAGTCTACTATGGCCATTTTCTAACTACCCATGGTGTTTTCTATTTTTTAATAACTAACAATAGTACTTATTGTTTCATTTTAAATTATGAGAGTAATTTTTGCATTTCTCACTGAAAAAAATTTAGAAAATGTAGAAAAATATTTAAAAGAAAATAAATACACCTACAAATTTAACCCAGGGGTTGGCAAATTATAGCCAGCAGGTCAACTAACTGTTTTTATGAATCAAATGTTATTGGAAGAGAGCCAGAGCCCTTTGTTTACTATTATCCATGGTTACTTTCCACACAATGATGACAGAGTTGTTTAGCTGATTCAGAGACTACATGCCCCACAAAGCCTAAAATATTTACTATTTTACAGAAAAAGTTTGCTGGTCCCTGTTTTAACCCTCTGAAATAATCTGTTATTAGCATACTTTTCAAAGGGATGTTGTAGACATATTTTTAAATAGTCATAGTGTAAATTATGATCACATTGTAAATAAAGTTATATATTTTGCTGATTTCACTTACCTCTATATCATCAGCATGTTACATATAATTATGAAAGATAACCAGAGGCCAACATTTTTAATCATTGCATAATATTTCATCTTATAAAAATATTGTCATCCATTTAAATAATTTACTATTTTTTGCTCTTTTGTCTGACATTTAGGCTTTCTAAGTTTTTGGTATTTTTGGTTTTTTTGTTTGTTTTTGAGACAGAGTCTTGCTCTGTCACCAGGCTGAAGTGCAGTGGCATGATCTTGGCTCACTGCAACCTCTGCCTCCCAGGTTCAAGCAATTCTCCTGCCTCAGCAGGAGTAGCTAGGATTACAGGCGCACACCACCTCACCCAGCTAATTTTTGTATTTTTAGTAGAGACAGGGTTTCATTGTGTTGGCCAGGATGGTCTCGATCTCTTGACCTCGTGATCCACCTGCCTCAGCCTCCCAAAGTGCTGGGATTATGGGCGTGAGTCACTGTGCCTGGCCTCTAAGTTTTTTAAATAAATAATACTGTGGTGAATATCTTTGTATACAATTGCTTACATTTTTATCATTTCCTTGGACTAGATGGTGAATATCTTTGTATACAATTGCTTACATCTTTATCATTTCCTTAGACTAGATAGCGTTAAGTGTAATTATGGAATTGAAGGGTATTGATATTTGTAAGGCTTTGGATGAACATGCTGAGGTTTTAAAATGCCATTTCCAGAAAACTCTGGGCCTCTTGCAAGGTTGTGTAAAATCATTTCAATAAGCTACTACAGTGGAGATGGCTTTGGACTTGAAGAAATTACTATCTTTTCATACTTTAAATGCAAATGAGGATAATTATAAAAATAAACTTTAGTTTGGATAGAGCATTGTTCTAAGTGATTAACATATATTAAATCATTTAATCCTTACAACAATCTTTTGGGATAGGTCTTGTTACCCTATTTTAACAATGAAGCAAGGATTAAAACTTTGACTGACTCCGAAGCTCTTTCATTTAACCACTGTGCTTAACTGCTTGAATATTTCTGCATGTGTTCCTTTTTCTTTTCATATTCACTCTGTGGTTCTACTACTACCAAGGATTGTGTCCTGTGTTAAGTTTCTAGAAAACATGTTTTGACCCTAAAGGTTCTGTGACTTCTAAAATGTTGGAAATCCTTTTACTTTATGGACTGCATCCTGTCAGCAGAGAGTAGTTTAATTCACATTTGATATTTCTTTTACTTTGTTGGGCTTTCTCAGTGTTTGTTTTCCTCATTTTCTCACCTCTCAGTACTTTGTGTTATCAAAACTTATCTCCAAAGTTTAAAGTTTACATATCATGCTGTTATTTTAAAAAGTAGTCTGGTGGTGCTTCTAATTATTGCTACTGCCATGAACACAGAGGCAGGCAGAAGCAGCTCCCAGAAGCTTAATGAAAATGTTATCTCCTATTTTTAAAAAGGATAAATGCAGACACAACTTTGGTTTGATGTTATAATTACTTCTTTTGGATTTCTAGCTATTTTTAAAACAAATTTACACCATTTTGTGCTTGTGTGAAACCTCAAGGATAATGTTCACTAGAGATCCTCCAATTATTTTTCCAGTGAGTAAGTTTTACCTCTCAATTGTTTCAATTAGCAAACCTATGAAAATTAATTAAAATTGTTATGATACTTCCAAAATTATATACCACTGACTACTGAACATAAAATCTTAATCAAAATATTGAAAAGGCTGGAATCCAACTTGCTTTAATTGTCTAATATGCTTCAAAGACAAGCAATGAAAACAATAAGGTGAGTAAAAAGAAGATGCTTTTTCAGGGAGTCTACAGGACCTTTTACACAGATGTTTCAAAATGATGATTTTTTAGCTGGTGAAAAATTATCAGAAAGATACGAAAAATGATGCTGACCATCATCATCATCATCATCATGATAATGCTGGTTTCTTTCTCATTCTGCTGAGAAACAGAGTTGGTTTTCAGTAAAAGTGTCTACTTTGATGAGGGGAAAGTAATTTCTTTACAGCAAGTCCCTGGAAGCACTGCATGGAGATTATATGTGGCCATAGTCTAAGGAAGGGGCCTCAACTAGTGTTCAAGCAGAGAAAGAAAGGAAGAAAAAAGAGAAGCAGATGGTTTGACTGACAGCAGGTGAGGAAACTGGTGCTCCTACTAAGTGCTAGCCTCTGGGTTAGGAACGTTCATATAGGCTTTTTTATTTTTATTTTTTTTATTTTTTTTACAGAAAACAACCAAGTAGAATTTTGTAAGCATTAACCTCATTGTACAAATCAGATTTAAAGGGATTAACTAAATTACCTAAACCCATACAAGGCCTTCTATCCTCAATCCTCTCTCCGTTTGATGCACAGGCTAAGGTATACAGTTTGGTCATGTCTCCTCATCAAAGCCTAATCCAAATTCCATCCCGCCTATGGTCAGATCCAGGATGAAGGTAATTGTTTAAACTGACTTTTAAAGTAAAATTAGGTAACAACAATGGCAACAACAGCAATTAACTGAGTAACAACCACAGCGACAATAATAACTAATTGAAAATTAGAGTTTATTGTATACCAGGCTAAGTATTTCCTATACATTATCTAATTTTTGCTCCTAATAACTGAATAAGGAAGCTACTATTATTATTCTCTTCCAAATAGGAGAAAACTAAGTCATCCACAGTTTAATATTGGAGTTATGCAGTTAGTAAATGGCAGAGTTTTTATTTAAATCTAGGTCTAATTTTAGAAATAATTTTAATCACTACTTGGAAAATACACACACACACACAACTATGCACACATGTGTGCGTGCACACACACACACACGCAAAGCATGAACGCCATCACGGAGGTATGACCTGAAGCGTGCAGATGTATACAGCTTCTTAAATTAAAACTAGATGGGTGAGGTAAGAAAGATGTTGTAACAGATATTGATACTAGTAAGTTATAATAGGGCCAGATATTCAACTTTTTAAAGGCTCTCATTTATTTTGTTTTATACATCGAGTCTCAATAGTGTTCTGTTTCCCTTCTAGTATTTCATCTTTTGTTGTAAACATTATGATATTAGGCTTTTTCAGCTGGTGAAAAATTATCAGAAAGATATGAAAGCTGGCACAATTATTGTACCACTGAGAAAGATGTAGCTAAAAGTGTGTTACTGTTTATTTGAAATATTCATATCAATACCTTGTTGGGAGAGGGTCAGCAAATTTCATTTACCGAAATGTGAATTTTGAAACACACTGTATTATCTAGTACATGTAGTAGGCAGTTGATAAATGTTGAAAAAATGTGTGAAAAATAAAGAAATAGTTTTTTATTTAATGACTACGCCTTTTAAAAAATTATTGTAAGTACATAATGGTTGTATATATTTATGGGACGCATGATGTTTTCAAACAGGCATACAATGTGTAACAGTTGAATCAGGGTAATTGGAGTATCCATCACCTCAAGCTTTTATTCTTTCTTTTTGTTAAAAACATTTCAACTCTACTCTTTTAGTTATTTTTAAATATACAACAAATTATGGTAAACTATAGTCACCCAATTGTGCTACCAATACTAGATCTTATTCATTCTATTGATAGAAGTAGAATGTTTTTGTACCCATTAACCATCTCTACTCCCTCCTGCCCACTTGCCTTCCCAGCCTGTGATAGATTGTTTCCATATCTTGACTATAGTGAATAGTGCTGCAATAAATATGGTATTATAAATATGTCTTTGATATATTGATTTTTTTTCTTTTGGATATATACCCAGCAGTAGGATTGCTGGATCATATGGTAGTTATTTTTTTAGTGTTTTGAGGAACCTCCATACTATTCTCCATAGTAGTTGCGCTAATTAACATTCTTACCAACAGAATACAAGCATTCCCCTTTCCCTACATCCTCACCAGCATTTGTTATTACCTGTCTTTTGAATAAAAGCCATTTTAACTGGGGTGAGATAATATCTCATTGTAGTCTAATTTGCATTTCTGTGGTGATTAGTGATGTTGAGAATTTTTGCATATACTTGTCGATCATTTGTCTGTCTTCTTTTGAGAAATGTTTATTTGGATCTTTTGCCCATTTTTAATCAGATTATTTTTTGTTATTAAGTTTGAGTTTCTTCTGTATTCTGTTTATTAATCCCTTGTTAAATGGGCAATTTGGAAATATTTTCTCCCATTCTGTGGGTTTTCTCTTCAATTTGTTGATTGCTTCCTTTGCTGTGCAAAAGCTTTTTAACTTGATGTGATCCCATTTGCACATTTCTGTGTTGGTTGCCTGTGCTTTTGAGGTCTCACTCAAGAAATTTTTGCTCAGACCAATGTCCTGGAGTGTTAAAGACTGTGTCTTAGTAAAATTGTTGATCTGCATAGAATAAACAAACTGCTTGAAAAGAAAGCAGCACTTTTCTTAAGGGCTAGTGCTTGCCTAAGCAAATTAAATGATTAATCAAACACATTATCAGTAATAACTTTTATAAAAATCACTACTCCTGCTATTTTCTCTACTATTGTTTTTGTGCCAAAAGTCCAAATACAGCTTTCCACATTCTTTCCACCTGATTTAATGTATCAAAGCTGATCTAAGTACCTTCTCCTGTTACATATACATTATATATTTTATTTATAATATATCTCTTTTTGCATGCAAAGATATGCAAAATAGAGTAATTGGCAATATTGGACTTTGGTCCAGTTGGTTTGGAAAGTTTTTGTGCCTTCATGCTTATTCTTTAAGCATCGTGGATGCTTTTTAAACTTTTTCTCTGGATGCATTATAAGATAATGGTATCAACTATGTTTCTCTAACAGTCCATTTATCTAGTGACTTGATGTACAGACAGTCTCTGACTTACAATGATTTAACTTAGAATTTTTGACTTAACAAGGGTGAGAAAGCATGTGTGTTCAATAGAAACCATACTTTAAATTTTGAATTTTGATTATTTTTCCCTGGGCTAGCGATATGCAGTACAAGACTCCCAAGACTCTGGGCAGTGGCAGGGAGGCGCAGCTTCTAGTCTGCCACATGATCACAATGGTAAGCAACCAATAGTCTCCAATGTACTGTGTTGTCAGATGGTTTTGCCTAACTATAGGCTAATGTAAACGTTCTGAGCACATATAAGATAGTAGGCTAGGCTAAGCCATAATGTTCACTAGATCAGGTATTAAATGTATTTTTGACTTGTGGTATTTTCTTTTACTTTTTTTTTTTTTTTCTTTTTTTGAAACAGAGTTTCACTCTGTCACCTAGGCTGGAGTGCAGTGGCATGATATGCGCTCCCTGCAACCTCCGCCTCCTGGGTTCAAGCAATTCTCCTGCCTTAGCCTCCCAAGTAGCTGCGATTATAGGCACCCACCACCATGCCTGGCTAATTTTTTTTTTTTTTTTTGATAGAGTTTTTCTCTGTCACCAGGCTGGAGTGCAGTGGCGTGATCTCAGCCCACTGCTGCAACCTCCACCTCCCGGGTTCAAGTGATTCTCCTGCCTCAGCCTCTCGAGTAGCAGGGATTACAGGCACATACCACTATGCCTGGCTAATTTTTGTATTTTTAGTAGAGACGGGGTTTCATCATGTTGGCCAGGATGGTCTCAGTCTCCTGACCTTGTGATCCACCTGCCTTGGCCTCCCAAAGTGCTGTGATTACAGGCATGAGCCACCACACCCAGCCTAATTTTTGTATTTACAGTAGAGATGGGGTTTTGCCATGTTGGCCAGGCTGGTCTTGAGCTCCTGACCTCAAGTGATCTGCCCACCTCAGCCTCCCAAAATGCTGGGATTATAGGCATGAACCACCATGCCGGCCCAACTTATGGTATTTTCAACTTACAATGGGTTTATCAGGATGTAACCCCATCACGAATCAAGAAACATCTGTACTTTTCTCCACTGGTATGTGCATCTCTATCAGGTATGATACAGTAAAAGACTGTGATTAATGATATAAGTTCATTTTCATGATCAGATTTTTAATTTGAGGTCCTTAAAACATCTCTAGCAAACCCTGAGTTCTTTAGAACACTATGGAAACCATAGCTGTAGGACATGGAAAAGTGAGAGGCATACACGCATCTGCATTTTAGAATGACATCGCCTGTCATAAAATGGAGGATGAGTTAGTTACAGAGGGGAAATATTAGAACCAAAGAGACTTGCAAGAAAGTTATTATGGAACAGGATGGAAAATTAAACTTTGATATATGTTCTGCACATGTACCCCTGAACTTAAAAAAAAAAAGTTGGAGAAAAAAAAAAAAAAAACAACTTTGGTATATGAATCAGGAAAAAAATGCAACATTTGATAAATAAAATTGATTTTAAAAATTAGTTATCAGGACTGAGGAGTAAGAAGAGATCATTGATGGCTTTTTGCTTTGGAAACTCAAGCAATTAATGGTGAAGCTGTTGAGATATACAAGCATGCTGAAGTCAGAAGTACGTGTTTGAGTTAGTTTATAGTAAAGTGGATGAAGGGTTTGATTTTACACATAGTGAAGCTGAGATACTAAAAACAGCTAAGTGCAGATCTAGAATTCAAAAGAAAGATTGGGGCTGCATATGAATTTGAGAATCAAATTGATAAAGCTACAGAAGTGGAGCCAGGAAAGAAGTGGAGACTGAAAAGAGAAGAGGGCTAAGGGCAAACAAACCCTGGGGATCCTGACCTGTTATGGAGCATGTAGGAAAGGAGCCACCAAAGGAGTCAGGAAAGCTGAGTTAAGCAGGAGACAGTTAACTTTAGAGAAGTTTGCAAAAGAGAGACTCGTAAGTAGAAAGAAGTAGCCAGTGCCAGGCTATAGAGAAATGCAATTTTGCCTCATTTTAGTTTTTTTCCCTCTTGTTAATCCCTATGCACCTCTACTTTCTGCCATCCTTTATCCAAGATTAATAATAATAATGCCTCAATAAATGATTTTTCTCCTACTTCACAAATAAGTTTGATGCCATCAGGCAAGACCTATTTCATACCCATCATCTTTGCCTTCACAACCCTTTTCCTGCATGAATCCTTCCCTTTCTTTTTCTATTCCTAAGGCATCTCTGAGTCCTTTCACTTCTTTTCTACTCCTGACTTTGTTCTCATGATAGCTCCTCTTCCACCTTCTTTAACAAATACAATCTCCTGAAGGCTTCTTCCTTTATTTCTTAGAATATGTATACTTCTCCCAACTTACATTGGCTTCCCTGAGCCTCTGCTCCCAATAACTGTCCTCCTTTCTTCTTTCTGAGCCAACTCCTTAAAAGACATTGTTTATATCCACTAAGTCTCATCTATCTCTTCCCATTCTCTTCTGAATCCCTGCAATCTGGCTTTACCTATATCCCACTATTAAATTCCTCAAAAGCTATCAATGACTTCCTTCTAGCCCAGTGGTCCCAACCTTTTTGGCACCAGGGACCAGTATTGTGGAAGATAATTTTTCCACAGACCAGGGTCAGGGAGATAGTTTGGGGATGATTCAAGAGCATTACATTTATTGTGCACTTTATTATTATCACATTATAATATATAATGAAACAATTATACAATGTGCCATAATGTAGAATCAATGGGAGCCCTGAGCTTGTTTTCCTGCAATTAGACGGTCCCATCTGGAGGTGGTGGGAGACAGTGACAGATCATCAGGCATTAGATTCTCATAAGGAGCCACCTAGATCCCTCACATGTGCAGTTCACAATAGGGTTCACGCTGTTATGAGAATCTAATGCGGCCACTGATCTGACAGGAGGCAGAGCTCAGGCAGTAACGTGAGCAATGAGGAGTGGCTGTAGATACAGATCTTCACTTGCCTGCTGTCCACCTCCTGCTGTGTGGCTGACTGGTACTAGACTGTGACCCGGGGTTGGGGACCCCTGTTCTAGCCAAATCCTTTTCAGTTTCTAAGATCAAGTGAATCAATTTCAGGCCCCACTTTAAACTGCAGATTGACCAGCCTATCTTTAGGTTTCTATGTCACTGTCTCATTCAGGTTTCCTTCCCGTCTCTCTGCCAGTTTTCTCTCTCCTGTCTGCTGTTGTTTCTTCCCCATCTTGTCTCCAACTGTAAGTATTCCCTGCATTGTTGCACTTGGGCTTATTTCTCACTGTACATGCTACATACTTTCAGTATGTATTGAGGTAATACATACTGAGCACAGGAATTTGAGGTTACAATTACCTCAATACAGGTATTGAGGTAAAGGTAAATCAATTGCTATTGTCTAATTCATCCACTCTGCTAGCTTAAATGGCCCTTTCTATTACAATGTCTGTCATGTTTATATCTCCTGTTGACAGAATGATTACCTCTGTGCTGCCATCCCTCTTATGCCATCCATACATTAAAACAACCACAAATTCACAAAGTGACCACAGCCTTGCGAAACAGTCAAGTATGAGGCCATTGCCATTGAGTTGTTTCTCAGAGTTCCTAAGGTCTCCGCTTAGAACAGCGGTCCTCAAACCTAAGATTTCATCAGAATTTACCTGAAAGGGTTGTTAAAAGACAAGTTGCTTGACTCTATACCCAGAGTTTTCTGATTTGGTAGTCTGTGGTGAGTCCAAGAATTTGTATTTCTAACAAGTTTCCAAGTGATGCTGGTGCTGCTACTTCAGGGACAGTGCTTTGAGCATCACTGGCTTACAAAATGGTTTTTAAACATAGCTGCACAACAGAATCACTAGGATAGCCTTTTGAAAATTACTGCTACTCAGGACCCACTACCGGCCTACTAAATCAAAATATCTGGTAATGGGCTCCCCAGCTAACTCTAATATGCAATCATGGTTAAGATACGTATGTTTAGAAGTAGAGGAAAGGAAATACCACTCAGAAAAGCAATAGCCTTGGGTAGGGGTTTACCCCATGGTTTCCTCAAAAGTCCATTAATTCCATAAAATAATAAGCAAAAAGGTCATGTGTAGCCAAGGAGGGAGTGCATAGCCTTCAACATATTCTCCAAAGGATCTGTGACTGCACCACCCAAATTAAAAATCACTAAGGAAGCTGATTCTTAGGGAGGCCTGGTCTGCTTACACAATTTCTTACATTCACACACATCACCATCATATATGTTTCAAACTCCATTCTGTTCATACATTAAGGCTTCTGTGAGAAATATCTGCTTTACGTCGCATAGCTTCAAGGCTTGAAATGTTTATCCTTGCATATTTACTCAGGTTAATAAGCATTTGTTTCAAAGTGCTTATTAAGAAGAAGAATCCAACATCCATCCATCACTGACATGTTGGCAAGAATCACTTTCTCTAGATTGGTTTTATATTACCATATGTCCTAAAGTAATAGATATTTTGAAGGAGCAAAGAAGGGAGTATGAAGAACATTGACAGTCTAAGTAGAGGCCCACAGAGAAGTTTTCAACAAAACCAGGACAATGAGAACCTGAAAGATTGAGAAGGGCATCTGAGTCAGTAAGATATGTGTGAAGAAAGAAAAATCAGAATACACAAAGAGTGATTTTTAACTATGGTACCTGAGACTCATTGTACGATGAAGAAACAAATAGAAAATCGTCTTCCTTCTTCTTTTCTTCCCCAATATTCATCACATACAGATTCCTCAGAATCATTAACTAAGGACTAACACGATCTCTACCAGTGGGGTCAGTTTTGAGTAATGTAAAACATGGGAGCCTTAGAGCCAGACAGAACTGAGCTCCAATCCCAGCTCTGCCATTCACCATCTAGATGGCCTCGAGCAACTGTTAACCTCTCTAAGTCCAAGTTTCCTATCTGTAAAATAGCAATGATAATACCCACCTCATGAGGTTATCTTGAAAAGTAAATGAAATAATTTTTAGTGCTTATTACAGTGCTTCAAACTACCAAGTGTTCGATAAATGGCTGTGTTACTACAACTCAGCTAAGTTATAATCAAATAGGCATTTTTTGGACTAGCCTAAAAATGCGACTATGTATCAATGGTTATTGTCTATGTTCCAAGTGATTGGCTTTGAGATAGATAGTCTTCACTATGAAAACATTTAAATTCTCACTTTAAATTTTGAATTTACTTTATAAACAAACAAATTGTTGTTCCAACTGCCAATACTTTTTGTTTTAGCTACTCAGCTACCATCTTAATCTCACAGCTAATAGAAACTCCTCCCTGAAATGAGAGTTTCTCAGGAACAAGGATCATGTCTTTATCAAATAACCATTAATTGAGCATCTATATGTCAATAACTGGACATAAAAAGATACATACGATTAGTTCCTTTCCTCATGGGGCTTAACTTCTGCCTGGGAAAAATAATATGCAAATACAATTCAAGATTATGACTGTTATAATAAAGATGCATGCCAAGAACTATTGAGTATACTGGAAGAACAGATTTATTTTATCTCATTTGATAAGGAAATCTTCATAAGAGGGTAGCATTAGAACTGAGCCAAATGTATGTCAAACTCAATAATAAATGAAGTAATTCCAGCATTTTGGAAGACAGAGATGGAAGGATCACTTGAAGCCAGGAATTTGAGAGTAGCCTGGGAAACATAGCAAGACACCTGTCTCTACCAAAATAAGTAAATAAAAATAAAATTAGCCAGGCATGGTGGTACATCTTTGTAGTCCTAGCTATTCAGGAGGCTGAGGCAGGGTAATCACTTGAGCACAGGAGTTTGAGGTTACAATGAGTTATGATCATGCCATTGCACTCCAGCCTGGGTGACAGAGCAAGTCCTAGTATCAAATAATAATAGAAACAATAATAATAAGTATAAAACATATGTAGAAATAGATCTACATGGATACTACTGCAGGACAAGATTCATAAATGTACTACTGTGGCATATTTGGATCTTGAATACATAGAATAAAGATTAAAGATGAAATGTCATGGTGTGCATCTAGGCATGTATGATGTATGTAATAGTAAGAAATATTATTAATAAATAGCAAGCTGGGTGACGGGAAATAATGTTAGAGAGGTGCTACCATGAAACTGTATTTTGCAGAGCCCTGGGAACTGAACAGGGAAGTTTAGACTTCATGCAATAAGCAAAAAAACAACATGATGAAAGCATGATGAAAGCAGAGTTGTAGTAAGGTTATTCCAGAAATCATGTTGTGGGTAAAGGATTGAGGCTAAAGATGGTAGACTAGAGCATGTTGAATCAATTTTATGAATGCAGCTATGACCTGTGATAGGGCTAGACGAGTATAAGCATGCGTTTAGAGATCAACTATAGATATAAATGTGATATTTCCTGAATGTCACCTGGGATATTTGAATAATAACATCACTGACAAATATTGCAAAGGTAACGTGAAAGATTATGAGTCATTTTTAAGTGAATAAAATTAAGCGTCATCTTTATGCCAAGTATGTGAAAATATATAATGTTTCAGGCAAATGTATCTAAATAATATGTGCATCTTCATTCATTATTTCCCACAGTATATCTTGTTTCCACAAATAAATTATCTACTTCTGCTGGGCGGAATCTCATCTCATATTTCTCATGCATTCTATAGAGCCTACCATGTAAAAAACATAAAGTTGGTACTTAATAAAAACTTACTATTTGATTAAAAAACTGAGGTCAGAAATAGCGGAAAACTAGCCCATCTTAGATGGTGTCATTAGTGAATAAGAATTATTTATTCCTAATGATATTGATGAAGTGGGAAAAGTTTAACTGTGCCAAGTAATTCTAGACCATAAAACTATAGTTCATTTTTTAAAAATATTCAGTAGAACAAATTTTATGGACCTGAAACATCAAGGGAAATAGTGAAAAATCAAGCTTCTCATCTACTCAGGTGTGTGTAGGTTCCTTTTTTTTTTTTTTTTTTTTTCCACTTTAAAAATGTGATCTTAGGCTGGGCCCGGTGCCTCATGCCTGCAATCCCAGCACTTTGGGAGGCCAAGGAGGGCAGATCACAAGGTCAGGAGTTCGAGACTAGCCAGGCCAAGATGGTGAAATCCCATCTCTACTAAAAATACAAAAATTAGCTGAGCGTGGTAGCAGGCACCTATAATCCCAACTACTCGGGAGGCTGAGGCAGAGAATTGCTTGAACCTGGGAGGCAGAGGTTGCAGTGAGCCGAAATCACACCACTGCACTCCAGCCTGGGCTACGGGGTGAAAATCCATCTCAAAAAAAAAAAAAAAAAAAAAAAAGTGATCTTAAAGTTGGGGTGGGAGAATAAGACAGTAAATCAGCCCAATCTTTTATAGCAGCATATTCACTTCACTTAGAAAAAATGACTTTAATTGCACAGGGATAGAAAAAAAGATATTTGAATACCTTTCCTTGACAAGATTCAGGGCTTTCATGTAAGAATAAAATATACATTTATAGTAAATTTAGATTGGAGTAGAATTTAAAGCTCTTGTCCATCAACATGTAATGAATGAATGTGACACTTGCATAATAGCATTTTTAGGAGCACTGTTAGAAAGAGCAAGGGAGTCTTTGCAACGCTAAAGAAAAAACGAAATTAAAAAAATTTAAGGATGTTTCACTTTCAATAAAAAAAATCCTAGTCGAAATAAGTTGGCAACTCCATGTTCAGAATCTGTGTTGTTTCTCTAATGTTCAGGAATGGTTAAGGCAGGAAAGAGAATCTCAAGGTCACCAGGAATATTCCTTAGAGTATTCTTATAGGGCTTATCTGTGCTCACATGCCTAATTTTTTTCCAAGTGCAAAAGAATGGCCACTTGCTTGAGACAGGCCCAGTGCCATCCTTTATTCAAGTTCCTTTATACTCCTCTTTTTAAAGAAGCTGTCAAGTTCTTTTTTTGCAGCTGACAGGAAAGGCCAAATCTGTGGTACAGGAAAGGAGGCGCAAAAAAGAAACTTTTTTGTGTTGATGTTTTACTAAGTGAGCTAAGGAGAATTTTAGAATCATGCAATTTACTCTGGAGGCATTTACTGTACATAGCTATAGTGATGGTAATTTCTTTCATTGTTGAAGTGAAAAGATAACCATCAATCAGTTGTCAATTGGTCAATTGCAGAAGTGATGAAAAGAAACTGGTAGGAACAATCACTTCTGTGGCTACCTAGACCATTTGGAGGCATAAGAAAAGTATGGGAACTGGATTGCATTTTAAAAAGGGATTGGACCAGATTTTCAAAAAGGTTAATAGGCATAACTTCCTTGTAAAGGATGGCTTTGCGGTTATGCATAATCAGGAAATGCATTTTAAAAATGAAAAATTTAAAAGACAATGAAAAGTTTAAAAGTAAAAATTATTTATTTAACTGGATCAGGTAAATAAGCCCAGAAAATCTTGAATTTCATTGTGTTCCTAATGGAGGAATAAATATAGGTTACTAATAACCCAACACATGTATTTAAAACAAATTAATGAAAATTACTTTGTACTCATGCCTTAGGTTCTAATCTTGGACACTTGGAAATAAAAAACTTTTCAAGTATTTATTATGAGAAATAGAACATCCAAGCTAATTGTGAACACTGTTTTTAAGCAAATATTTACAGATAATTTAATTTTTTCGAACCTATGGAAGTTTACATAAAGGTTAAGATAAGAACAGTTTAAAAAATAATTAACTTGCATAAAAGGCAAATGGCACTTAGGGACTTAGTGCTGTAAGCAAGATTTCATTTTAATTTATCCTATTTTCCTAAGAATGGCAATGTTATTGATTTATTCTGAGAGAGTTCCCCACACACGTAGTGATTTTTTTTTTTTTTTTTTTTTACTGTGGTAGGTAATAAAAAGGATTACAGGCCCCCAGAAGGATGAGATATCATCAGTTTGTAATCCAGCCCATGGTTTCCTAGATACCGTATTGTCTATTCTGTTCCGCTATGTGAAAAATGTTGAATATCAACAATGGGTTTCAGTGCTGTATTGTTGAGTTTTGTATGAACTAATCTAGCTTCCCTAAAAAAAAAAAAAAAAAAAAAAAAAAAAGAAAGAAAGAAAGAAAGAAAGAAAAAGAAAGAAAGAAGAAAAGAAAGAAAAAAAAAAGAAAAGAAAAAAAGAAAGAACCACAGCTTTGGACAAAAGTCTATAGCCAGTGCATTTGAAATTCCCCTTGCACCAGGACTGACTGTAGCTGGGGGAAGACATTTTACTCATTTGCTCTTTCCTTTCATACGGTCAGCTGGTCGCTCTTCTCAGGTGTACATCACCTATTATAATTTTACCTAATTTTGATACTGTGATAAGGAAAGTCCCAGGACTTATCAGCTGGGACAGGCCTCTCTTACAAGACAGCTCTGTTCAGTATTTGGAAGGTAAGCTATTTGCACAACTTCTCTGCTGTAGTGTACTGGCCTAGCTCTAAAACTTTGCAATACGTCACTTATTTTTAACTTTCACTTTTTTTCTCTTTTCTTCTTTTGGAGAAAGAAAGCCTGACAGGTTTCTTCGGAAAAGTGGCCATCCATGGAATGAATGAAATGTTCTCTTTCTATTCCAGTAAGTAATTGACTTGTAACTAAAAATTGAACTGGCTGCTATGTCAACTGCAATGTGAGCTGCTGCTGGCACAGGTGTTGCTTACTCTTTAGCCTGGAAAGAAAAGGGGCTTAAACTGTGATTAAATTTCAATTCAATTGACCTCAACATGATAGTACATAATTCTCACTTGCCTACCGAATGGCCTGAGTTCTCATTTTGACCCTGATTCTGACACCTGCGTTTTTAATGTTTGGTGTAGCTAAAGCTATGGTTGCTCTTGTGGTTAGAAATAAAGTGGGTAGAGAACAGTTCTAAGTAAATAACAAATGGTAGTTAGCCGAATGAGTCTTTAATACACTGCTCAATGTGTTCTTTTTTTTTAATGCATTAACTCTAAGTTCATGTAGATTATTATTCAATCTTTTCTTTTAAAAAGTATGGATTCATGGGTAACAATTTTACTAACTATGGATACACAGTAAATCTAAATCAGTGAATTACAAATAAGTAAAGGATGTGAGAATTTTGATGTTAAGTGCTTTCAAATGCTTAACTTTGATTATGTAATGTATCATAGACTAAATATGCCTTGCACTTTAATTATTTTTGAGCCCTAGGAATGAAACAGCAGCATTGTTTTTCTTCCTTACTGTAAATAGAATGAAAGTCTCCTTAACTTAAGATGACTGTATTTGAGTTTGGGAGACAAACTTTTATCTTTTCCCAAAAGCAAAATAAAAATCATCTAAAATTTAGTGACATCTAAAATTACAATTTACACTTAAGGCTATTCTCCATTCATGTTTTGTAAAATGGTTGCATACCAAGGATTGATCTGTAAGATGAGAGCACCCATGGATTGTTGTTTTTTCCTCCTAACTTCCTTTCTAACCTGGGAATTAGAAGAACTTGCTGATGATGCTTGCTTAACCCTGCTTATAGTGCCAGCCTGTAACTAGCTCTCTGTGAAACCATTTCTGACCCTCTGCTTGCAGTGGTGAGCCTGAATTTTTCCCCCTCCTTGCCCATCACTGTCAGTCAATTATAAGATTGAACTGAACCAGAAAATCTGGTACAGTCTGGTAATTAGTACAAAGGGTTTCCAGTCTAGTGTAAAGACAGAGATGCAAGAGCCCCAGCAGTCACAGAAATCGTTTTGATTGGCCATGGACATTGCCTTTTAGTGCTGCTTGGTGACTTCCTAAAGATATTGCCTCCTACCCTACAGGTCTTCTCCTTCAAGTACATTATGGGCCTTTTTTAAAAGTCGTGTGTGTGTGTGTGTGTGTGTGTGTGTGTGTGTGTGTGTGTTTCTTTTTTTAGATTCAACTTCTCCCATTTTTAGTCTGTCATTTTTGCCTATCAAACAGACACATTTTGACTTGCCCAACAAAGAACCAAGTTATCAACACTCACAGAAACTGACATTTTTAATTCAGGCTTCATTATGTCTTTGAATTATGACAGTGACGTACAAAGACATTTTAAGGGTTTTTCATTATTTTTTTAAAATCCAGCATTGGGATGTTTATCTTTCTTTAGTATTCATATTTCCCTTTCTACGTTTATTCTCAGTAATATATAATTAGCATTATCAAAACCATCAGCTATTATCCTTTCTGACTTTTGACCTTTATTTTTTAAATAAGCCTCAAGCTAACATTCTCTAGAATAAGAAAAATTCCCTAAGAGATTTTAATGAAATATTTTAGGGTTATTTTAAAACATGAATCCCTTTTAAACATCAATACTACATGACTAGACAAGTTATGGGTCTTATAATAAAACAATAGCAACAAAATAAATTTGATGAAAAATTATTTTGTAAATCTAACTCGCATTTGATGGTAAGTACAATTTTAGAGTGTGTATTTCATCATACATCTTAAACCACTACTTTGGAGTTCTTTGCTTATTATAAAAGCTAGTTTGGGGTAAATTCTTGTTTTTTACAGAAGCAAACATCCTTTTTGATTATAGATTACAATGACTCATTAGTCACATCAGATATAGTGAAAGTGTTTGGTAATTTGTCAATATAACAAATGCCTATCCCAAAAGATAGATATGTCTATCTTATTTTTTTAAATTTCCTTTAAGGACAAGTTTCATGTCTGACACCCTGCACAAAATTGCAAAAGCAGCAATGCCCAAATGAAAAACAATCAAAAGAAAGCACAAGGTTTTCATCTCCAAGAATGCTATCTTTAGGACAATCTGCATCATGATTTTAGTTGTGATGTGTGTTGTGACTCTTCTAAAGGATCCTTTACTTACCTACACCTTAATGTAGCTTTAAATATCTGCTTTATTCTGTGTATAATCTTAACAAAAGTAGTTACATTACCATGTCTGGTGCTGATTTTTACATCTGACTTTGCTGTTACATTTCAAGGAGGTTAATATTGCTTTTGTAACCCTGTCATGGGTAATGCATTTTCCCAGTAAACATGTCATAATGTTAAAGGCTGTTCAAGAAGCAGTGTTTCTGTTGAAACAGTTTTGTATTTATTTCTCTATTGTTTATTATCCATAATATAGTGTAAGGCTTTGAAAAGAACACGCATATTTATGTAATTAACAGTTTTTGTTATTAGGAAACCTTCCCATTAAAATCTAAGAGAGTCTAACAAAACTATATAAATGGGCAACTTTTCAGGAGTAATATTTGCATTCCATTTTAACTTGCCATCAAGCTTATATGTTAAAATGTATACATAAAGTGACTGAGGGAAGAGTGCATTCTGGTGATATTTTTCTTACTTTTTAATCTAAAATATATATTGAAATTCAAAAGGCGCTCACCACATGTAGTGTGGCAGTGTTCAATATTCTTTAACAGCTGCATACGGTATGGTCTGTATAAAGTTACAGGGGCTCACAAGCTTTATAACGGACACAAACATTCTTTTCTTAACTCCTAGAAGCAGGAGTAAGACTTGCAAAGAACCAAGCAGGCTCCTGCCCCCTTGAGACCAGAGTACCTCTGCTATTATCTGCTGTGTATATTAGAGTTCCATTAAGATTTACTCATGAAAATCCCATGCTGGAGGGGAAAAGGTGAAAAATTACTGACTGAGGCTCTTATAGAAAAGGAAAGCAGGGTTTACCCAAGGTTGTACGCTGAGTGAGTGACAATGTCAGTTTTATCACCCAGTTTCTTGTCTCCCGGTCCCAGGCTTACTCTCTTAACCAGACACAGTCATGGGTCTGTATGTTCAGGCCTCCTAAACTATATTGCTAAAAGCAAGAAATTCACAGCCATATGTTCAAAATCAGGATGCTTCCTGAAGATATAGTATCTAGGTGGTAAATGGAATTTTATAACATTATAGACCAAAATCAAGCCCTTTATTTGGCAATATTATTCATTCTGGCTGCGTTGCTATAGTCATTAGGGAAAAGATTGATTCCTCTTACTTCTTAGTAAAGTAATATTTTGGAGGTTTCTTAATGGTATTTCTAATTGTGGTAAAAAATAAAATAAAATAAAATTTATATTTATATAAATTTATATAGCTAATATTTTTAACACATTTTAGGAAATTTTCCTCTAATCAAACCTTTGCAGATAAAAAAGATCTATAAAGTAATGTTTATACTATTTATGTTCGCTGGCTCTGTGTTTACAAATCTTTTATCTTTATCTTATGGTAGTAAATCTCATTAATTCAATCACTCAACAAATATTTAGGCATGGGCTAAGTGCTGGGGATACAGTAATGAGTAAATCGGTCAGAACTCCTGACCTTTCAGAGCTTACAGTCTGGGAAAGAAGTCACTGCAAGTGCTCTAATGTGAAAGTCAGAAGAAGGGAAGAAAGAAAAGAAGGAAGCAAGAAAGGGAGGAAACAAAAAAGGAGGGAAGGAAGGAAGGAAGGAGGGAGGGAGGGATAGAGAGAAGGAAGGAAGGGGAATGAATGAATACAGGGAGCACAAGCAACATTGGCTGTTTCTGACACTCATAGCTTATCTGGCTATGTTTTTTGTTGTTGTTTTTCCTCATTCTGAAATGAGAGAAGAGGGAAAGGGGGAAGGAAAAACCCACCAGTTCAGTAGTCCTGTCTTTGAATAGAGATAGAAATAGTATTTCTTTGAAAGCTACGTATGTTCCAGCAATTGAGTCTATGATAGTTCTCTAGCAATTCAAAGATGGGCTTCTATTGCTTAGAAGGGAAGGAGATAGGAAGAAAGGAGAGAAGAAAAGGAGAGGAAGGGAGGAAAGGAGGAAGGAAAAAGAAAAGAAAACACATTTTCTGGTCTTCCCTCCCATTGTGGCATCTTAGCTGTTGATACTACCTTCCATATAAGAAGATTCCTTTCAAGTGTCAGCAGAAGACCTTGTTTGGCGGTAACCATGGGTCCTACCTCTGTCAGGACATATTTCCTCTGACTATCTATCCAACCTTCTCTCTCAGGCTCTGACCTTCATGCTGGGAACCTTTCTTCATGGGAGTGAAATGTGTCTCCTAAGCAAAGGAAAAGGATAGGCCCATGGGCATATTATGGTTCTCCAGCATCTTACTCATCCTTAGAGCTCCTACACAAAAATACAAATCATGATCCTGCCAAAAAGGAGCACTTGAAAGACTAAAGAAGGGCCTCATCCTCTTGTTAGACTGCTGTCCATTGTCCCACTTTCTTGTATGAAAGTGAATGCCTTGCCTCCTAACTCCTGTGTATACCACTTGAAAATAAATATTGTAGGTGACTGCCCTTTGATCACAGAGATTAGGGAAGCAGGAAAGATTGCAAAATTTAAAAGAAAAAAAAAAAAGCTTATAACTAAGATAAAAAGAAGGAGGACCTTATGCCAACTCTGGTTTCTTAGCTGCATTTTTCATCATGGATGTGTCACAGGTGAGTTCTGTGAATCAATGCTGAGCTGAATTCTCTGGGATATTGCGACTTTGTTTTGCTTTTTCTTTCTTTCTCATCCCAGCATTTCCTTCAATGGGAACAATGTGACATAAAATTATTATCAGAATACTGTGAGGAAAAAGACTTAGAAAAGAATTTGGGATTTTCAAGTTAAAATTAAGAGCTGTGTTAGTCTGCTTCCTTCTTCTAGTTATCTGGGAATCAATTTTCTAATTCAGTCTCTCCTCTCTGTCATTTGTCTATTGATATATGCTAGGCCATGCAGTACTTGTCTCTTTTTATTGCTTTTAATTAACTTTTTAAAATCAATTATGATTATTTGTATGGATTTCTATTCTCTCTTCTCATCAAATTTGTTTGGCTTATTTTTTATTTACATGCCACTACCCACTGCTGTGAATTAACAATAACAAAAAATCTGCACTCTTCCCTTCCACCTCTTGAACTGGAGAAACAGTTAGCTAATAAGAGGCTAAATGAGCCTTAGAGTATAGAGAAGCTGGAATCCTTAAATTATTTAAATTGAAAAATGGCTTGTTTTACAATCAGAAAAACTCAAGTGGACCGTAAGCCCCTACTTGATTGTTCCCCCTTATCTGGATGATCTTGTAATGACAGCTGGAGTTATCTGCCATCAGCATCACTGTCCACAAAAGCTTCTACTCTCTCTGCTCAACTCTTCAGCAGCCCTGGGGAGCTGGAGCTGTTTCATGGGAGAGGGCCCTAGAGGATTGGAAACTTTATTAAAATGCAAAGCTGTCTCTAGTGACATAAAAGCTCAGTAAAGGGTAATGGATCTAAAATCACAGAGCCAGAAATTATCTGCAGAATGAAAAAACTGAGATTTCATATACTGTAGGCTAGGGTCAGTGTAAAATAAAGGGCAATATAAAATAAATAGCAGCTTAAAGTAAGGAGCAAGAGACAGAAGGAAAAGAAAACGTAGTGTTTCAACATCAACAGTGCAACAAAGGCCACATGTGTCAGACTGGCCCTTGTAGAATTCTGTCTCAGGAAGTGACCCAGCGAAATGTATTATGGGAAGTCAGGATAGCTGTCTGCTTTGAAAGTTTAGGGAAGTACCCCCAAACCTTCCTGATTTTCTCTTGATAAGCATTTCCCTCTTGGGCTACCACCCATTACTTTTCTGAAACTTGTTGTTACTAATAGAATTGGTAGTAACAGATAATAATAGGACCCCATCACACTTTTGCTTGAAGTCTGAATGTGGCCTCTCCCTTCACTGGCCATATGAAAATAAAGAATCTAATTCACAAACTGTATATTTTAAATGTATTTGCTCATTTTGATCCATTTTACTTTAAAAATTAAAAAGTAAGACCTTAACTCATTTAACTCAAAGGATTCCACATAAGATTACTCACTAATAAGTTAAATGTTGAAATGAAAATTGAGGCACTAAAGGATAAAACAATTATATAATTTGTCTTAAACAATGGCAATTAGTAGCACAATGAAAATGGCATCCAGGTGATTTCCATTTGCATATACTAAATTCTTCAAAAATCCTTTATTTTATATTATAAATTTCTTACTAGAAAAAAATGAGTGTCAGCATGAAAAAGTCATAAGTAATATTCAAAATAGCTCATTGCTCTTAAAAGTCAGAGTAGTATGTTCCCTTCTGCACATCACTACTTTGAAAACAGTTCTCAGGGAAGTTTATTATCATCATCACTACCCTGACAACTACCTACTGACAATCATTTATTGAGTGCTTATCATATTTCTCCCTTCCCCAAGTCTCATCTTCAGGCCTCGTTTTCCCTTCTGCTCAGAACTTTTTTTAAAAAAATCAGTGTTGGGTTAGATTACTTAACTGATAATTTCTCTTTTCATGCAACTAGCAAGTTTAGTTAGCAAATGAAAAAGCTAAATGAAGTATTCATACCTTCATCTTCAACAGAAGACGTTAAAATTACTAGTCAGATCACAAGCACTTCACATATCAGGAGAATCCCCACCCCACACATATATATAATGATTTGGCTTTAGTTTTTCCTAAAAATTTTGTATTTATACTTCACATGTTTATAAACTGATTTTTAGTGATGAGAAAAGATCGATAGAATTACTTAGGACTTTTTTTTTTTTTTTCCATTTTCAGTGCAGAGATAGCTTAAGGTGTGACTTTATAAACAAGCTTTCGTCTCCAATGTAAGAAAACAAGGTTCTCTCTGTCCCCCAAAAAGAGACTGGGTACTGGAACACAGAGAAGCTCCTTTGTTCGGGTCTCCCCTTCACCCTCCATTAGTATGCACTGCTGCAAACTTGAGGCCCAGTGAAGAACTTCTTTGACTTGGTAGGGTGGTTTTTATAAAACCCCAAGCTTTGTTCCACAGGGACACTCATGTCAAATAGCAGTCCCCCATAGTAATTGTAACTCCATCATATTCTCCCATTCAAAATAGTGTATTGGGGTATGGGTGAAAGCAATACTATTGCAAGGATAATCTTGAATTTGCTGTAATTAATTCTTAAATATATTGTCTGCAAACACCAGAACTTTATTATTATTTCATATTTCTTACAACATATCTCAATCACAGCTGATCGTGGCACATTAATCTCATGAAACTAGGGTTAAAACATCCTTTTAGTGAAATTGGCAACTAAATCAGCAGAGCTACTAGGAAATGAGAGATTCTTAGATCTCTGGAGCTGAGACTTGAGAAGATACTCTGACCAACCACTGGCTCTTAGTACTATTTCAGCAAATGATTGGAGCACATCATACTGCTTTTCTCCTTCCAACCTGGTGTCTCCTCACACCAGGTTGACTCAACAGTCTTATGTTTATGGAACTAGATAGGACAGAGTTATTGTTTACCTTAAAGTAGGATCTAAATAATCATAAAATACCAAAATATTATTAATAACATGAAACTAATTTTATGTGTCATGACTAAATTTCTGTCTTTTTACTAATTGCATTATTGGCATGTGTTAGCTTAGGCTTTACATTGAAAACTAAGTTATTTTTTAAGTTTTTAGTGTTCAAAGTGTGATGATTTTCTGGGGAATTTTTTTAAAGCCCAGTACTGAGACTATGCTCTAGACAAGTTAAATAAGAGCTTCTGAGGATGGGACCCAGACATCAGTATTTTTTAAAGCTCCATGGATTATTCCAAAGTGCAGTCAAGGTTGAGAACCACTGGTCTAAGGAAGGGGAAAAGGTGGGGAAAGGGGGAATCTAGGTGAGATTAGTGAGTATAGTGAGATACTAGGAAACTAATTTAGTCATGCAGTTATAATTGGTGCTATTTTGATTTGTTAACCTGATAGTCTGAGAGCGTCCAGTGACCACTAGATGAGCCTAAGACGTTCCAGACAGTGATCGCTCCCTGCTTCTGTGCATCTAATCCTGGGAACGAAGGGCAAGAAGGAAACTGTGACATCTCTACAGCTGAGGATTCTTAGCTCTTTAATAAAGTCAGGGCAAGCTTAATCCCACCCAGTTCACAGGGAGGCTCAAAATGGAGGCAGGAAAACCTTGCTCTATCCCTCTCTTTAAAGGCAGGTACAAGAGTCCTAGGATTACTGCAAATTTCCTAAGAATAAAAAACATTCAGACAAGAGTTAAAAAATATTACATTGTCTACTGTGAGCAAAGTGCTAGCCTAATCCTTACTACAACCCTGTGAGGCAGGTATTAGATGTGCTCCCATTTTACAGAGGAAGACACTGAGAAACAGTAACAAGAAAGCTGCCCAAGGTCATACAGATAATGTGTGCCTAAGTCTGGACTTTTTACTCTAAGACAGATGGAAAACTGACCAAAGGTCACCCTAGCGATTCATGGACAGCTGTCTGTGTCAAAAGAATCTTCCATTCTTTAGATAAAGAATCAAATTAGTATGCTAATTGTGTTCTTTGCTACTATGTGTAAGCAAGCATTATACTCAGACATGGAAAAGAACCTTAGTATTCAGACATCAGTATGGCATTTGTTGTCTTTTGAAACATCACCACTAGTTCTCATGAGCAATTTGAGTCTATTGGAGTTTCTTCAATTAAAAAAAAAAAAAAAGTCGGAATAGCTAAAATAACCCAGCATATGCATCTAAGCTCAAGCTTACATCAAACCTTTGAAAACAGGGTACAACTCCTTCTTATAATATTTCTGAAAATGAAAATCCTCTTGATTTAGCGGTGATAAAAAAGAAAAAAAAAAAATTTTGTATGTTCTCCCTCTAAAGTCTTAGAATGTGATAGTGTAATTGGGATTTGGCATCAGCCCCAAACAGCTGCAGCTATCTGTTTCATATTTTGTAAACTTTTTCTGAACCAGAAATTGCTAGTTACCGAAGGAAGCAGCTTAAGGTAGGGCGAACCCTCAACCAATGTGAAGAAAGCAGTTTATCTTTTATTTACTGAACCAAGCATTGTCTCGTGTCTATTATGTGCTGGGCACTATTCTTCCAGATCTTTCCCAACTTACTGTCATTTCTTGTCCCTCTTCCTCCCATGCTCCCAACATCCGTATTCCCTGTCCCTGTACCCTCTGGGTCAAAACCCACTCTCAGATACCTCACTCCCATGAAGGTAAATGTGGTTAATAACAGCTTTAACAAGTTATGATTTCCAGGATGATATGTATTATAACAGGGACCAGATCATTTAATCTTAAAGGGTGATGTTCTTGTGGTATAATTATAGGCAGGGGTTTCCTGAAGACAGTTGAAGCCTTCTCCCATCTTGCAACTCAGGTGGCAGCCTACCACTCTCCTGAGGTCAGGGCCAGGCCTTTTCATGTATTTATTTATTCATTTATTTATTTATTTATTTATTTAGAGATGAAGTCTCGCTCTGTCGCCCAGGTTGGAGTGCAGTGGCGCGATCTCGGCTCACTGCAACCTCCACCTCCCGGGTTCAAGCAATTCTCCTGCCTCAGCCTCCCGGGTAGCTGGGATTACAGGTGCCCGCCACCAAGCCTAGCTAATTTTTTTTTGTATTTTTAGTAGAGATGGTGTTTCACCATCTTGGCCAGGCTAGTCTTGGACTCCTGACCTCGTGACCCGCCTGCCTTGGCCTCCCAAAGTGCTGGGATTCCAGGTGTGAGTCATGTTTTTATCCCAAGTGCTTTGCATGTGACTTTTCCAGTTGGAACTCAACAACGGAGGAAGCTCTGGCCTGAGGAAAACAAGTTGCAATAATGAAGATGTCCTGACACAGATGAATGGGAAGATGTTGGATTTATTTTGAGCCAAACTGGTATGAGGATGTCAGCTAAAAGCTCTAAGAGGAGATAACCTAGTCCTATCAACTGAATTCTCCTAGGAGCCAGGGTCAGATTTGAGAAACTTCTGGAGGATCCAGTTAGCTTTAGAAGCTATAAATCTGGTTTTACTTAGCAGTTCTGGTCCATTCCAATTTGTTACATTTGAGTTTGACTGAAATTGGCATAAAAAGTAAATAAAACATTCAAAAAATATTTATTGAGCACCTACTAAACACCAGAAATGTGGCTAGGCATAGTGGATATTGCTGTGTAAACCCCAATTCCTGCCCTCTTGAAGCTGACATTTTACTTAAAGAAACTAATGTGAAATCATTAATTATACAATTCAATAT
Organism: Macaca fascicularis; assembly: GCF_037993035.2. Taxonomy (NCBI): domain Eukaryota; kingdom Metazoa; phylum Chordata; class Mammalia; order Primates; family Cercopithecidae; genus Macaca; species Macaca fascicularis. Next base: position 93,500,430 of record NC_088376.1, read on the forward strand.
TTAATTGGAGTCTTATTAAACGCTACAAAGGAAAAACGCTACAAAAAAAAACGCTACAAAGGAAAAAACATAGAGAAAGAAACACACAAACTGAAAAAACACACAACAGAAGGATGTGATCTAATATAGAATATCAGGCAAACCTTCTCAGAAATAAAAATTATATACATATATAGAGAGAGAGACAGAGAGAGAGGCATATAAAGATAAACGAGACATATCTTTAGAGAGAGGAATATAAAGATAAATGAGACATATCTTTAGAGAGAGAGAGAGGGAGAGAGCTGATACCTAAAAGATGGCTGGGAGTTAGCTAAGCAGAGAATTTATAAATGGAGTGGACATTTCTAATAAACACCTTTAACATTCAATATGCTAGAGCTAATTCTCAGATCAATCTTCTTGCTAACAATTGTCTTGGTTCCTTTTCTTGAGGTTGTTCACGTAAGAAACATTTTGAGGTCTTTGTGACAAGCTGCTTATTCCGGGCTCTAAATTCAAATAAAACATTGGCATGGAGAAAGAAATCATTTCTATAGATGTCAACATCTTTATGAGACACACACAAGTGTATTATGATCTCACCCATTACTGTTTCACCTAGGTCGTTAGCATGAATGCCCATTTGACATACCCACCACTACGCTCCAGGCCAGTAGCTTTGAAATTCTGAAATGTCCACAGACCAGACTTTCTATTTCACTCTGTCCAGAAACCTTGAGTAAAAGAAAAGGAGCTGGGAAAAGGAACTGAAAACACCAGAGGGAGCCCGGTCTGTGTAAGGGATATTTTAACCATCCCCACCCTGTTAAGTCAGTACTTTGTACGTTCACAAAAAGACATTCCCAAGTTCATCATGCTGTTTTATGCAGCACCATCCTGTGGCCCCCTTCTTCAGCTAATTAAATTCTCATTCCTAAATACTCAGTTCTGGCATATTATCCTCTTACCCTACTGTCCCAGTCTAATTTAGATACACCTCCTTTGTGCTCTCATAGCTTGCTACACTTTTATGTCTTATCATGGCTATATAATAATAATAGATTTATTCATCTAACTTATCTTCTTCTTGAGAGAAGTAGTTCCTTGTGGGCAAGACTTATGTTTTAATCATTTTTGTATCCCTCATTTCTAGTGGAGTACTTAAAAAGAATCCTTTCAATGACTTCATATTCATGCGTGATAGTTACTTTTCTTTCCTCAGCCTCTAGAGAGACATGGAAACTTAGATTATGTCTATCCAGTAAACAAGGCTGTTTTTGTATATAGGAAACTTTTGACCCATCCCAGTCTGAAATTCTTCTCCATTTACAGACAAGCCTATTTTCGTTACCTTAACTAAGGTATTGCTTTAGAATCTTCCTTTGAAAAACCTCTTAATAAAAAGACAGGCCAGTCTACATGATCCCACTGACCAATACATTTGTCAGGAACAAAATTGGGCTGGACGTGGTGATGTGTGCCTATAGTTCCAGCTACTAAGGAGACTGAGGCAGGAGGATTCCTTTAGTCCATCTCTTAAAAAAATTAAATTCATACAAAAACAATATTGGTATTGATGTTCAATTCTGTATAGAACATAACCATATGCTTAAGTGTGATCTTTTAGTCAGTGTATTTAGAATAATTTCCATGTTTCATGTTAGAAATGGCATAATTTCCAGACTAGAAGAAAGCAATAAACTATGTCTAGCAGAATATTTGTCAACTAGTAAGATGAGAAAAGGAAAGGATACATTAATGAAGGAATAATTGAATGCATGGATAAACACAGTACAACCCAAAAGAATCCTCAAGCCATAAGCTAGAATGAGGACTTAGCATTGACAAAAAACGACAAAGCCATCAAACATAAAAAATAAAAGCTATTGGAAGATCACATTTTCCAGTCAAACAGGACCCAAATATTATTCAAATAGCTAAAAACAAAAGAATGTGTTTTTTAAAAATACTAGCATATAGAGACAAACGTTTGAGGAGGAAGTATTATAAATTCCAGAAAAATCCCCTTCCTGCCCCATCTTTCCTCTCACACCCACTGCTACACACACACACACCATTGTGGTATATATACACAAGTCATAGTTGTCTACTTGCTTTTCCTGAAATGACTGTGATTTGAAAAAGAGGAAGTTAGGATAAGAGAAAGTTCCTTCCCAATGAAATTTCCTCCTTCTATTCCTGCCTATCATTCTTCAAGATAGGCATAAATGCTACCTCCTCTCTGAAAACCTGTTTTTGATTTACTGTGGCCCCCAGCTAATTGCTCCTTTCCTCTGCACTACCACTACAGCTTACCTCATGCCCTCTTTTGCATTATGTCACTATTGTTTATTAGAGCTAACTGCGTACATCTTTCCATCCTCTATCACGGGAGCTTTGGACAAGGGGCTATGTCTCATTTATCTTTATATTCCACTCTCCCTCTCTTCCTTCTCCAGTCCTATTGCAATGCCTGGCAAAAGTAAGAACTCAGAAAATGTTTGTTGGATGGAAGGAAAGGGGGAAGAAGAAAAAGGAACAAAGTTTATTTCTGAAGAAAACGCCATTTGTCTCCCTTCTCCAAAGTATTTTCTTTCTCTAAAATCAGAGAGCAGCCTTTGCTTTTCCCCTAGGTATTAGGGTGTGTGCCCTTGAATACCTTACTTTGGCAAAAAGCCCACATTCCATCTCCAACCAGCTGAGTCATTTTCAGTTTTTTTGTGGTTCATTCATGCTTTTCTCCTTTATTGACACATTAACATTTCATGGTGAGTGGGTCCTGTTCAGCTGGCAGCCCCTCTCAGCCCCCACACCTCTAAGCTGTCCTCACTTCGCTAGTTCCCAATTGCCTGTCTCTCTGGGAGCTCTCTGTCATCATCAACTGGCAGCAGAAGAATTGTTTGTTTGCTGTTGCTATACCTATGTTTTGGTAATTAACATGAAACAAACTCAGAGAATGAGAGACCTCTGTTAGCAGCTCTCTTTTCTTATGTGTTCTTTTCAAAAGTTCCCAGTTTGTTTTTAACAAAAAGAGAAAAATATGGATAATGAAAACGCTAGATAGATCTAAAATCTGTTTAATTTGGTATCTTGTCAAAATCCTTCTTTTTAAATTTTTCTCCAATACCTGTACATCTATTACTTTCATGCCATCTGCAATAGTGACTCTCAATGAGTTTCTAGTTTGCTCTGTTTTGTAGGTCATCAATTTGTACCTTAACCTAAAAAATAGTATTAATTCTAGGCTAAATGTGGTGGCTCACATCCATAGTCCCAACACTTTGGGAGGCCAAGGTGAGAGGATCACTTGAAGCCATGAGTTTGAGACCAGCCTGTGCAACATAGTAAGACCCCATCCATACCAAAAAGAAAAAAAAGTTTTTAAATTTAAAATGGCATTAATCCATGAGCAAATTTAGTAATTAAAAATCTAGTCCTCTAAAGCATGGCATACAAGGGTAATTGTTTATTGGTTTCTGAAAGGAAATACCACACAGAAAAAATTATGTTACAAGGTTACACATTTACCTTTGCATCTTGCCCTTAGTAGGTGCTCAATAACTTCCTGCTGACAGACTGATTAGTTTTAGTAGCTCCCTGTCATTTCCAAAAAGACAGCATTTTTCAGACTTTTCTGATCCACAATGAAACATTCGTTTTCTTAAGGCTGTGGAAATAGAATAATTCATATTGCGAGGTTATTTATTACCAGCCAGACCCTCATCTTGCTCTACGGGGCTCTGATAATCACCTATTTCAGAAGCCATTAGCCTTCTGTGTGTTGTAAAGCACTCTTCACTATAACATATCTATGCCTTTGTATTCTAAGGGGAGGAATGATGTGTACTGAAGTAACAGACCTCTGTTGACCAAGCAAGAAAGTCTTTGATGCACAAATAGTACATTAAATTGCTTTTATTTGATAGTGTTGAAATTAAACAGTGTGTGGAATCCATGCCCAGGCATGAGAATATGTACATTCTTTCAAATGTTCAATATTACTGAAATAGATGTGTAAGAAAAATACACAATGAAAAAAATGTAATACTCAAGGTTTAGGCACTTACAGGAGGACAGCAGGAGCTGGATTTAACTTATTGATTTTAGAACCACTGTTTTTTCTAAAAAAGAGGTGAAATATTGCTTTTACTGTTTTCAGATAATAGGGACTGTTGTTGCAAATTATAAAATTTAATTAGCTATATAAATGCCAGAGGAACAAATAATGTGCTATTGTCTTGATATCTTTCCAGAAATTAGTCTTTTAAAATAAATTTGCCATATTAATCATCTGAAAATATTTTTGATCACTGAATTAATAGTTTGCAGCCTGTTTTCAGGTACTCATTGCCATAGGTGATTGCTTCTTAATTACTACATGGGCTTTTTCTATTCACTCATATTAATTCATGTTTTCTGGCACAGTCCCAAAAGGCAGCTTGCCCTATATCTTCTAATTACTTCTATAATTGAATTTGCCCACTTTTTCTAACCTATTTTTTAAACTGACTGTGTTTGTTCATGGTTTATTGTGTCTTTTTTGTGTCAGTTCTCTGCAAGCAGAATGTACATTGATTCTTTCCTCGTTTCTCATTAATTTTCAAGAGCTTTGCTGCATGTCTGTTTTTTCAGTCTGTCAGACCTATTGCTAGACTCCCCCCTCCAAAAAAAGGCTCTTATTATTAAAGGTTAGGTAAAATAGACTGAAGTTAATTAATTCATTAGTAACTCTGAGCCAATTACTGGAGCCTTCTCTTATTTATATACTTGTTAACAAGACAGAAATGAGAAAGGCCAATTACAGGCTCATGTCCTTCAGAAGTTCAGGAAACCCAGAGCTTATGCATTTATTGACATCACTTCAAAAAATTCAGTTTATATATCACATGTGTGAAATTTATTTTTAAAAAATTGTTAGTTAACACTCTGTTCTATCCCTTCCATTAATAAATGTTAGAGGTTTTTTCTGCCTTCTAGATACCGTTAATATGTCTAATGTTACTACATCCTCCTAAAATCTTCCTAGGAGTACTGCTTAGCCTTAGAGCAATTACAAAAATAAAAGAAACTTGACATATTTTCTGATTTTCATTATTCTCCTCTTATCTAAACTATTAAGGTTTTAATTCTTGAAATGGGACAATTCATTAGTAGATCTCACAACTGTAATCACTTGACATATGTTTTACTTCGTTTTATTGAATATACAAAAGATTTACAACATGTGGAAAGGAAGCTTTTTTTATAATTTTCTTGGTGACCAATATAAAAAATGTTAATTGTCTCATGCACACAAACTACTGCACAATACATACTACAACTATTACTTCCCCTTCCCTGCCTCACAAATATTTTGTTAATTTCGCAGGGGTTAGGAAGAAAGGGGATGGATGATTAACCAGTTTTCTGTCCATCAATACTGTCTTCATATGTTGATGTCAGCATGAGGCCACAAATCAATGAAAAGTCACTTAATGCTAATGTTTCAGTAAATTAATTGGTTGTTTGAATTAAAACCAATTTGGGTTTTTTTTAATCTTTTGAAATATGATACGGATTTGGGTTATCACAGTACAGTGTTGCCAAAGTAATGTCACAGTTACTGCTACCTACCTTTTAGTTTTTTCCTCAGTTCTAGGTATATTAAAATTTAATCAGTTATTTTATATCATAATAATGACAATCACAGCATCATTGAGCAAGAAAAGTCTCACCAGATTATTTGATAATAATATCAATATTTGATAATTTTCCTTGATTCTTGGAAAACTAATGGAAAAATAGTTATCTACCTAATACAGGAAGCCATTCTTAATACCTCTTACAGCAATGTAAACACTTTCTTGCCCCAGAATTCTCATACTCTCTTATTTATAACTATTTTATAGAACTTTTCACTTTCTACTCTGCATTATAATAACTGTTTCTCTGCTGAATTATTAGCAAATCAAAGGCAGTAACTGTGTTTTATGTACTTTGTAGCCCCAGAATTTTAGCCCAATGCCTGCAAATAGTAAGGTCTCAATCAGCATATGTCAAATGAATTAGGGATGAGGAGTCCTAATCTCTCGTTAACTTCAGCGTCTAACCTCCTCACTACTTCGGCTAACTAAAGAATCTCTTGCTTGAAATCAGTTAATGTATCTTAATTTTCTGTGGTAACTGCAATACATTGGTAACAGATGTTCCATCATTAATTCATTATGTAGGCTTCTTTGCTCCACGACTTAAAATCTGTACTAATTTTTCCTCAAATGAGCTGTTTTTCATTCCTTTAATTACTATATAACTATATTTTTCATTTTTTATGGCTTTACCGACCTCAGGTCTGTGACTTTGGGCCAAGACCACACAGGCCCTTGCTACTCTTCCCACTTCCATGTGTGGTACAGTCTGTATTTTCAGAAACACCTATGAGAATCGGAAATTAGCTTTCCTGGACTCCTTCACTCCTTAGAGCTTTTATCCACTAGCTCTTCATGCTCCTACTTCAGTGAGGCTGGTTTTCCTTCAGCTAACTTTTGTATATTATCCCTGCCTTTCTTTCCTTTTACTTCCTTTTTCTTTCTTCCTTTCTTCTTTCTGTCTTTTTTCTTTCTTCCTATTTGTTTTTTAAAATAATATATTTTATAGCCATGTCTCCTAATCGCAGTGCTTTATATGTTTATAATGAGTTCCCTGTGTAGAAGCTTTTGTCACAGATACTATCTCACTTGATTCTTATAGGCCAAGTACTATGCATATAAGGAAACTAAAATTCAAAGAGGTTAAGCGACTTGCCCAAGGTCACACAGCTAGGTCACAATTTCAGTTTTTACATTTTTAACTTGTTTGCCTCCTTATGAGAATGAAATACAGAAGAGTTCCTTTTCTCAGTTAAGTCTTATCTTTTGTGTGAGGAAAACACCTAATGTAGACCCCCCAAAAGCTACATTTGTAGCCAGGTGAATATTTTTCCAGTAATTATATAGATCATTTTAAAAAGAAAATGTAGCCTAGTCTAGTGCTTCTCAAACTTTAATGTGCATATAGGATCCTGTGAAAATGTAGATTTTGATCCAGTAGGTCTGTAGTCCTCATGATCTCCCAAGGGAGCCAAAGCCGCCAGTCCATAGACTTTACTTGGAGTAGTTGGGTCGAATGCACAAAGTAGGGCGTTAGAACCAGAGATGCTTGATTCACATCCTTGGGCAAGCTTCTTCACCCCTCTGAGCCTGTTTCTTCATTCTTAAAATGAGAGAAATAATATATGTCTTACTCACTGAAAGCCAAACTGGCTTGCAGGGAATTGACTTTTAGTGACTTGGCCTGCTTCCACTACACACTACTACCAGATTAATCTTCCTAAAACCTCTTTCACTCAGAACTTTCCAGTGAGCCACATGGCCTGGTGAATTACATACACATGCCTCCCCTTGAGCCTCAAATGTCTGATGTAATAGTCACAAGTTATATTTCTAGCTTGATCTCTTCCTACTTCCTACTGACACTCATGTGTTACTAAAACACAGATTTCCTGTTTCATCTTTCTGATTCACTTTTGTCCTACCCAACCCTTCATCATATCCATAAAAATCTCACCCTTCCATTAAGTCCCTTCTTTCATCCAGGCTCTGACTGGAAGCAATTCTCCCTGTGTCCCACCCTCTCTTGCTCCCCAAAACTCCCACACATATCTAGTTAGGTGTCACTGGTATTTGAATTTTTATAACGGTGTGTTTATATCTCTGGATAGTTTCTTTACATTTTGTCTTATGTTCCAGTATTTCTATAATGGTGTCTAAGTTCCATGAGGATGTGGATCCAGATACTGTTCAGATAGCACAGTGGTAAGAACTCAGCCCTGAGGCCCACAGACCTGAGCATGTACCTCAGGTCAACTCTACCATTTGCCAGCTTGTTTGCCTTAGACAGGTCTCCTAAACCATCTGAGCAAAAAGTAAGTGCCAATAATACCTAACTTGCAGTTACTAGGAAGAAATTTTGTATTAAGAATACCTCACATGGTATCCAATGCACAGGAAGGGCTCCTGTCAGTGAAATTGAATGAATTAGAACTGACTGTTTAATCCCAACACAACTCAGATGTTCATTCTAGTTGTGTTAACACTGGATTCAAGCCCAGACTTCCAATTTGTGTATTGGATTTTCTTTTAACATTTTATTTTCCGGTTATGTTTATGCCAGTATTAAGTCTTATCAGAATATTCTATATTCTGCCTCTTGAAATCAAAGCACATTTGTTGATCTAACTCCAATAGGTATAACTTAAATGTGATAATGAAAAAGTAACATAGTGTGCTTTTTTAAAAAGCATGTGGTTTATAGTTAAACCTGGGTTTGAATCTAAACTGTCACTCTCTAGTGGTTGCCTTAACCTCTCTAAGCTATGGTAATATCTAAGTTGAATTTGGGATTTTTTTTTTTTTACTTTTAAGAATAGTTAGAGGAAGAATATATGAAATAGAAAAATATTTATAGAAATAAGTAGCATATTAGTTCTACAGCCCAAAACACTAATAATATTATAATATTATCATAGATGAGGGGGATAACTCTAAACGCCCCAAATAGCTCCACTTTTGTAAGTTGGATTTACATATATTTATCCTAGAGAATTTAAGTATTCTGTTTATTTCAGTAATTGGTAAGGAGCAGTACGTTTTTCTAAACTTCTTATCAACTAATTTCAAAAAGAACTATATTTAATAAACTATATCATCATTTAGTTTAACTTTTTGAAGAACAAAACTAAACGATTTTAAAACTAGAAGTTAAATGATGCCAATGTGATCAAAGTTGACTCAATGCTTGGACATCATGTAAGAGATTAATCCAAGTTGCATCTGAACTTAGGGCAACAGAGCCAAAGTCACAGCTATAGTCACTATGTTGTTTTCTTGATGTGGGTGAAGAGGGTTTTCAAAAGAAAAATAGAAAATGGGGCAAACCTTGTTTTAATCAGGGAGTATATGGAAAGAAAATTAAATGCCTATATTAAAACCTATTCTTTCAGACTACCAATAACATTTTTCCTTAGCCTCAAGAGATCATCAAAAAACAATGGCTTGTAATGCTTTTAGAACAGAAACTGAAGTTGTGTACTATGCATGTGTAATCTTACACAAGAGGAAGGCAATGTTTAAAGCTGCTGTCACCTCTTAGGGAAAAAACTGGAATTCTGAGTCAAGTATGTATGCATTTTCTGTTTTCCTGTCTTGTGGGTCTTTATAGCTAAAAACATGTTTATGAAATTGCTCTCTACTTCTTTAAGCTTCGTGTGGTCTTGTTTGTTCTCAAATCTCAAACCATGCCATAGTTAGGAAACATCTTGAGTTGTTAAAAGTTAAAGAAATTGTATTTTGTTTGTGAGCTGAAGAGAAGGCCAAGCAATGTCTTCAGAAACAAAGATCTTATTTTATATAAAGAAGTTCCATTTTGTTATAAGCTAGAATGAGGAATGATTTCAGGATAATGAAACAGAAACTATCTGTTGAAAGCTGTAATGTTGAAGCTGGCTACATAGCTAAAATAGAGTAGACTGATTTTGTTTTCTATTTAAACCATCTTAATGGATGATCAAACCCTGAAGAGTCATCTCAGGATTTAAGTTACCCACCTACAATACACTGATGATCCACTGAACAATAACAAAACAATATTTCATTTCATTTGCAGACTGAGACACTCTATCAAATGGTTAAGAGCATGGGCTTCAAGTCAGATCCACCTGGATGTGAGCTCTGGGTCTAGCACTTGCTAACCATGTGATCTTGGGCAATTTAACTTCATGAAGTCTATTTCTTCATCTGTATTATAGGAATGAGGCCATATTTCATGAGAATAAGATGCATTTTTTTCACATTTTAACATCTCTGATGTTAGAATGCATGTTACAATTGATGGTGTGACTTCATTCAATTGCCAACACTTTTTCTTTTCTTACTAGTACATAATTGTGTAATTACTACCTATGACATTTGAGATTCAATTAAATAATTAACATATACCTCATAGAGTTATTTTGAGATATAAATTAAATAATGATGTAGAACCTTATGCCCTATAAAACTTGCCCCACAGAAGACTTCAAGTAAGTAATACCAATTAATGTTTACAGTGTGATGTTTGTAAAGTCTGGCATTTTCCTGTCTTATTAGTCATAATTTCTGTTTGCCAGCTCTAAAAGTTAATTTCTTTGCAAAAATCTTTTTGTTGGAACAGTCTGCCCACTGAGTAGCTCATCAAATTTCCTCTAATTGTTCTGGCAGCATGACATTGACCCTACGGGTTTAAATATGAAATATGGTCAAAATAAAGGTTTTGTGAAAGTCCATATTGACTTGTCTGATGAGTTGTTTGCAGACAAAAAGAAGAGTATGTAGTGAGCATGCTTCAGCAGTGCCCAGCCCATAGGAAGCAGTATAGAAGTGGTGTTGAGAGGCAGCAGCATGCAGGATGGTTACAGGGAGAGGCTCTTGAGCCAAATTGGCTGCGTTCAAATCCTGGCTTTTCCTCTTACAATCTGTGTAATTTTGGACAAGTAACCTCTCTGTGGCCTCCATGTTCTCATACAGTTGTGAGAATTAAATGAACTAATATACTGAAAGCAATTGTACGAAAAAGGTGCTATATAAGTTCTCTGCTATTGGAGGAAATACACCTTTCTTTTATTTAAGTACCTTTAAAAGGTCTGAGGTTTTTAATACTGAAAAGGAATATTCCAGTAAGTTTACTTTTTTTTTTTTTTTTTCCTTTTTGAGACAGAGTCTCTGTCACCCAGGCTGGAGTGCACTGGCGCAATCTCCACTCACTGCAACCCCCACTTCCCCGGTTCAAGCAATTCTCCTGCCTCAGCCTCCTGAGTAGCTGGGATTACAGGCATGGGCCACCATGCCCGACTAATTTTTGTATTTTTAGTAGAGATGAGGGTTCACCATGTTCACCAAGCTGGTCTTGAAAACCTGACCTCAGGTGATTTGCACGTCTTAGCCCCCCGAAGTGCTGGGATTACAGGTGTGAGCCACCGTGCCCAGCCAATAAATTTACTTTTCAAGCAGGTGATTTTTATTTTTATTTTTATTTATGTATTTATTTATTTTGAGACGGAGTCTCCCTCTGTCGCCCAGGCTGGAGTACAGTGGCGCCATCTCGGCTCACTGCAAGCTCCGCCTCCTGGGTTCACGCCATTCTCCTGTCTCCGCCTCCCTAGTGGCTGGGACTACAGGCGCCTGCCACTATGCCTGGCTAAGTCTTTGTAATTTTAGTGGAGATGGGGTTTCACCGTGGTCTCGATCTCCTGACCTCGTGATCCGCCCGCCTCAGCCTCCCAAAGTGCTGGGATTACAGGCATGAGGCACAGCGCCCGGCCTCAAGCAGGTGATTATTATAATTCTGACTGTGAGAGGCTTGTACTGTATAAAACACATAACCTATAAACATGCCTTTGAGATATTTGTGATCATGTGGCACAGCTGTTAAAACTGGTCTATCTAGCAGTAAACATATGACTGAAAACAAAATATCAAATAAGGCTGAGATTGCTTCTAACAAGCTCTCGAGTGTCTGTATAATATTATCTTGTCTGGCTTAAAATCCAGTTAGTATGGGTCAGCATATACTCCAAGAAAGGGTCATTATGCATCGGATTTTCACAAGGGCCTCCTTCTAGCATTTATTCACTGGTAACCCATATTATTCTAATTTTTTAAGGTTGCAAACTGACTACTGTGCGGTAATACCTATGGCCATCAAGCATGTATCTCTAAGCATCAACATTGGTGCTTAGTTGGCTTTTAACTTATTGATCACACCTTTTACAAATAGAGAACTTCAAAATGAAATAAAACTTATCTATAGTTTTTCACTATTTTTGAGTGGTAATTATGTGTTAATTCACCTGAACAATTGCAATTAGTATTATTTCTTTGTAACCAAGACACGTTTTTAACTTTTAGTTTCTCCCTTTGTTTGCATTTTATTCACTCTCTAATGTCAATATCAAGAAACTATAGGCTGGGCATGGTGGCTCATGCCTGTAATTCTAGCATTTGGGGGCGCCAAGGCAGGAGGATTACTCAGCCCAGGAGTTTAAAACTAGCCTTGACAACATAGCAAGACCTTATTTCTACAAAAAAGTAAAAAATTAGCTGGGTGTGGTGGCATAAGTCTGTAGTCCTTGCTAGTCAGGAGACTGAGGCAAGAAGATCACTTGAGCCCAGGAGTTCAAGGTTGCTGTGAGCCTTGTGCACACCACTCCATTACAGCCTGGATGGCAGAGTAAGGCCTCGACTCAAAAAAAATAAAATTAAAATTAAATAAAAACCTATGTGCCCCATGTGTTGAAACATTGATGTCCAGACAACTTGACTCCAAAGTTCAGTTCTGTCACTCAGCTCAACCCCAAATATCCAGTGAGTTATTATTGCTTATGTGATAAGGGCTGGGTGGCCCTCTTTATCCTGTGGCTTCGCCATGGAATACATGTTTTCCAAGACCACCTTCATAGGAAAAGCAAGACCTGAAGAAACCCTTTTGGGAGCTACTCCCAGAAATGGCTTACAAGACTTCTATCCCCCAATTCCTTTGGCTAACATCCAGTCACAAGGCCCAATCAAATTACAAGGGAGGCTACAAAATGTCTTCCCTAGTGTCTAGGAAGAGAAAATCATGTGGTAAATAGCATTTTCTCCACCACAGCCACACAGCTGTGTAACTTGGGTTACTTAACCTCCCTGAGCCTCAGCTTTCACCTTGCAAAGCTGCTGTTAGGATTAAATGGGGAAAAGCACTTAGCATATGGTAAGCACTTTATTAAATTGTTGTATATTATTACTAATAATTAATAGTTTCTCCCTAAACACAGACACACATACACAGGACCCAAGTCATTAGCACCTGAACCTCTGGTCCTCTCTAGTCTGACCCTCTGCTGACCGTTTAGTTCCTATCCAGCCTGGGTGCAGGACTTAAGGCAGGCAAGACTTGCCCATGAGATGTGACTGTGACTAGTATCATGCTCCAGGACCTAGGATATGGGAAACCAAAGCCAAGGATGCTGAAAATGAACCGTAGATCCTTCAGAAGTCTTGGGGGAAGGTCTGTAAATACATAAACGTGGTAGAAGACAGACAGGAGAATCATCAGTTGTGTAAAATTATGCTTAAAAGAGACCAAGTCTTAGGCCAGGCGCAGTGGCTCAAGCCTGTAATCCCAGCACTTTGGGAGGCCGAGACGGGCGGATCACGAGGTCAGGAGATCGAGACCATCCTGGCTAATACGGTGAAACCCCGTCTCCACTAAAAAACACAAAAAACTAGCCGGGCGCTGTGGCGGGCGCCTGTAGTTCCAGCTACTCGGGAGGCTGAGGCAGGAGAATAGCGTGAACCCGGGAGGCGGAGCTTGCAGTGAGCTGAGATCCGGCCACTGCACTCCAGCCTGGGTGACAGAGCGAGACTCCGTCTCAAAAAAAAAAAAAAAAAAAAAAAAAGAGACCAAGTCTTAAGATAGCAGCTGAGCCGGATGTGTTGGCTCACACCTGTAATCCCAGCACTTTAGGAGGCTGAGATGGGTGGATCACTTGAGGTCAGGAGTTCGAGACCAGCCTGGCCAACATGGCGAAACCCCATCTCTACTAAAAATACAAAAATTAGCCAGGCATGGTGGCGCATGCCTGTAATCCCAGCTACTCAGGAGGCTGAGGCACGAGAATCGCTTGAACCCGGGAGGTGAAGTTTGCAGTGAGTGGGGATTGCACCACTGCACTCCAGCCTGGGCGACAGAGTCAGACTCCATTAAAAAAAAAAAAAAAAAAAAAAAAAAGGTCGGGTGCAGTGGCTGACGCCTGTAATCCCAGCACTTTGGGAGGCCAAGGCACATGGATCACGAGGTGAGGAGATAAAGACCATCCTGGCTAACACGGTGAAACCCCGTCTCTACTAAAAATACAAAAATAAGTTGGGCGTGGTGGCGGGCGCCTGTAGTCCCAGCTACTCGGGAGGCTGAGGCAGGAGAATTGCTTGAACCTGGGAGGCAGAGGTTACAGTGAGCTGAGATCGCAACCCTGCACTCCAGCCTGGAGACAGAGCGAGACTCTATCTCATTTAAAAAAAAAAAAAACAAAGAAAAAAAAAGAAAAGAAAAAGAAAAAAAGAAAAAAGATAACAACTAAAAGAAAGGAATAAAATGAACACATATTGATATTTCAGATTTGGTAGGCATCATCATGCCAAGGCTTTCACACAAATGACCTCCTCTAATTATCACAAGGATCCTTAAGGAGGAATCATTAACCCCAGTTTCCAGTAGGGTTAAAGTAACACACCTGGGCTTACATAGAGAAAAAGTGACATAGTTAAAATTGAATGTTCAGAGTCCTAATATTCTTTGTTCCATCACAGCACTTCTTAGTCATGCTGAATCGTGCTAAGGACCAATAGATCTCAGGGAATATACCGGAAGTGTGTCTTGTTCAGGGGAATGGGAAGCAGACCCATTATCTTCAAGCAATTCTCCTTCTCCTACTTCCCACGAGACCAAAAGCGAAACTCAGAATCAGCCTAGGGTACAACATATTTCAGTTAACCTCTCCCAAACGCACACAAATACACCCTTATCAGTTTGCTAATATTTGAAATTCATTTCGCTGAGAGGGGTTATGAGTATGTGAATGGATTTCCATTAACATACATGTAAGACCATACATCTCTTTTGTGGCATATAGAGGATAGAACGATTTTACTGAATAAAGCAAGAATTTGGAGGAAGAAAGCTTTCAAACCGGGGCCACAGCTTCCTGACTTCAGTCTGATAGCTGCCTTCCCCTGTGCAACCAAAAAATGGTCCAGATGTAGTCTTGAGTCCTCTGCAGCCATGCAGGCTTAGAATATGGTGGGAACTGGTCCCATGGAACAGTCCCATGAAATGAACTCCGAGTACCATGCCATAAAGTGCCCTCAGGGCATCCAAATATATCCAAACAAACCAAGGGATTTGGAGCTTAGCATTTTACAGGAACAGTGTTAAAACAAAACTACGTCTGCAGCAGCAGAACTGAAATGAATATAAGATTAGGTTCTTCCAATCTGTCAAAATAAATTTATTTGGAATTGTGAGCAATATAAACTCTGTAAGTTCCAGTCTCTATTTCTAATACATGTTAGGATTCTACCCAATGATTTGGGCAGGTATAAGAAGTAGTTTATGATGCTACATGCCTCTCTTACTTTCAATGTATTTGGGACTCCTTTGTCAGTTTTATAAGTGGTGTCTTCTTTACAGTAACTTTTGTGAACAATACTTAGAACAGTGTTTTCATAATCTTAAAGGCAATATAGCAGAGTGGTTAATGGTTGAGAGTATGGGCTCTGCAGCCAGAGTAACTTTGTTTGAACCCAGGCTTCATAATGTAGGAGCTCTCTAATGTTGGGCAAATTACTTCTGTGTGCCTCAGCTTCCTTATCTGTCAAACGAGGAGGTTATTAGTGCTGCCTTTTAAGCTTGTTTCAAAGATTAAATAATTTATTCTATATATAGCACATAGAAAAGTGACTGACATGGTAAGGGCTTCATTCTCTAGCAAGAACCTCAAGAATAAGAGAAAGGGGCAAGAAGGAGACAAGAGCCAAGAAACCACCACAGCCACTGTTACCATGCAGTGGAATGGAGGAGAACTAGCTAATATTTATCTCACTAGTTCATGTCTCAACAGTTGAGAAACAGAGATTGGTGCTTCTCAAACGTGAATGTGCTTATGTTACCTAGAGAGCTTGTTAAAATGTGGATTTTTATCCATTAGGTCCAAGGTGCAGCTGGAGGTTCTGCATTTCTTTTTCTTTTTTCTTTTCTTTTCTTTTTTTTTTTTTTTTTGAGACAGAGTCTTGTTCTGTCATCCAGGCTGGAGTGCAGTGGCGCATTCTCCCTTCACTGCAAGCTCCACCTCCCGGGTTCACGCCATGCTCCTGACTCAGCCTCCCAAGTAGCTGGCACCCACCACCACGCCCAGCTAATTTTTTGTATTTTTAGTAGAGATGGGGTTTCACCGTGTTAGGCAGGATGGTCTCAATCTCCTGACCTCGTGATCTGCCTGCCTCAGCCTCCCAAAGTGCTGGAATTACAGGCGTGAGCCACTGGGCCCAGCTGAGGTTTTGCATTTCTGATAGGCTCTCAGGTGATGCTGATGCCACTGGTCTGAAGATCACCCTTTGAGGAGCAAGAGTTTAGAGAAAACCTGTTCCTGAATGCCACATGGTCTCTTTCTTAAGGTTGAGCTCTCCAGGGATCTACTTACGAAGCTCTTTTGTCATTTTTGGTCATGGGTCATGAGTCAAGAAAACATTTGAAAATAGATGTTGCTTCAAGGAAAGTGGTATAGGTATTCGATGTTGCATTACATGAAATATTTTGAATTCTTAAGCATTTGCTCATTTTCCCCACTCACGATCCAAAATTGATTTTTCTTTTCAGATCATTAATTATAAAATAAAAGATTGAGTTTTTTAAGGTAGGCAGAATGTCTCCATTTGCTTTCCAAATAGGGATGGAATCAGCAAAAGCAAACATCTTCTTGTCATATGATGACCGTCCCCTTCCCAAACAACCAGTCCTTTAATTCTAACCTCATGCACATTTCAAGAGAAATGTAAAGCAGATGGTTGTGTTCCACTGATACATAAATCACAGAAATTTCTCATAAATTTTTTTTGATTGTTAAAAAGCTTCAAACTGCCAGGCAGTGTTTTGCTTAAACAAAAGATGGGCCTGAACAAACAGCTAAGTGGAACAGCATTCAGGTTTCAAAAGCTTAAATTTAGTCAAATGATTTCCTTACTATCTTCTATAGAAGATACTTCTTCATAAAAATTCAAGATATGCAGAGACTTGAACACTGTGTGTGTGTGCTTTAAAATGTCTACAAGCAAAATCAACAAGTATCATTCCTGTTCTTGAACAACAGAGAGACCTCCATTTCCCACCAAGTTACTTGTGACTAATTCTTACTTACTAATTCCACAAAATCATAAAGCAGTGCCTTATGGTAAGAGTTGGCAAACTTTTTCTGTAAATGGCCAGATAGTAAATATTATAGATTTTGTTGCTCATTCAGTATACTAGTTTGCTAAGGCAGCTGTAACAAAGTACCACAAACTGGGTGGTTTAAATAATAAAAATGGGTTGTCTTACAGTTCTGGAGGACAGACATCTGAGATCAAGGTATTGGCAGGGTTGGTTCTTTCTGAGGGCTGCAAGAATCTGTTCCACGCCTCTCTTCTAGCTTGTGGTGGTTTGCTGGCAATCTTTGACATTCCTTGGCTGCATCACTTCAATCTCTGTCTGTCTCTTCACGTGACATTATCCCCGGGTGCATATCTGTGTCCAAATTCACCCTTTTTAGAAGGATACCAGTCATGTTGAATTAGGGGCCCACCCTACTCCAGTATGAACTCATCCTAACTTCACTAATTACATCTGCAAAGACCCTATTTCCAAATAAAGTCACGTTCAAAGGTATTGGGGGCTAGGACTTCAACATATGAATTTGGGTGGGGTTTGGGAAGGACACAATTCAACCCGTAACAGTCTCTGTCAATAACATATGGTATTTGTCTCAGCTATTCAACCCTGCCCTTGAATTGCAAAAGCATCTATGGAAAAATACATAAACAAATGGGCATGGCTGTGTTACAGTAAAGTAATACTTACATATTTTTTAATAGATGGTAAGCCTGTAGGCAGTAGTTTGTGAACATTTGCCTTAGAGTGTCTCAGATCCTTTGTGGATATGAAAAAGAAAAAAAAACATGAGGCGATTTGGCATTTGGCACAGAAGAGGAGAAAAAACTTTACAAGTTTTCAAAATGCCTATTTTATATTTGGAATTTTAGTCATAATGCTTTACATTTAGCTTTAATATCTTATCTCTACATTCAAATATACTCTGGATTTGTGTACACAGGTTCAATTAAGCAAACTGATATAAATTTTATAATGGTGACTCTAGTAAACATGATACACTTTGTCTTCAGACTGCTACTAAGTTCTAGAATGACAGCAAAACAGGCTTTTCCATTTAACATTATACCTGTATGGTTTGATTTTTTTGTATGAATATGTCTGAAACATGAATAATTGCTTATGATTTATAATGTATTTAGAAATGTATCTATGTTTATCCTCTGTGAATACATGTGTATATTCCTTTCCCTTTAATTAATATTTCTAGAGTACCTACAGGCAGTGTGTTAGACTGTATACAATGAATCCTGCATAAAACACATTGTTTCCAAAGACTTATACCCTCCTAGAAGATATATACACAAAGAAAACAGACAGCATATGACATATGTTCAAGCATCATCCAAAGATTTACATACACAACTGCTATGTAGAGGACATTGCTTTGTTCGCTTGAGTCCATATAAATGCATATATGTAAATCTCACATCTTCATTTATAATGCATCTTTACTTGGAACCTTAATGGAATCAAATTAGAGCGTTCTGTATAGGGTCATAGATGTAAGAGCACATTAAAAGGCTTTCATGGAAAACTTGAAGGTTGACTATGCAGTAAAGAAAAGATTCAATCACGCACATACTGTACGTTTTGCAATAGTAACAAAGGTCATGCTACCATTATATTAAAACTTAGATCCAGTTTATTTTATATATATTAAAATGCTAGGCCTCTGGAACTCTTCCTCCACATAGTTATAAAGATAGCTAGAGTCAGGGGTCAGCATCTGCGTGAAATTTTGAAGTAACATATGTGCAAGTAGTAACCGGTGTTACTGCAGATGAAATGAACCCCACCCACAGGTATCAGTATTGGATATTGGGGGTTCATTCAGCTTCAGCAAAGGTGCCCCATAAAATCACTTATCTGAAGTGCCCCAAGATTGGCCTTGTATTTAGAAGCTGAAAGAAAATACCCGCTAGATTATATAAATTATAAAATAGGTCAAATTGGGAGATGAAATGAGTAGATCACGTGCTTTTAATTAGGTTTTTACCTTAAAGGTTTTCAGTTCAGACAGAGATATTCAGAGCAAGTACCAACTATGCTGACATATATGAAATGCTGTATGACCGAAATGTCAGATGTATATGGCTTTAATAATTTTAACCATTTTAGGTCCAAAGATTACTTCTAAAATCGCAATTAATAGAGTATTCTCTTTGGAATTATAAAAGCACTATCACATTTCCTGACTAAAGACCATGACTTCCAATAACACAAGCCAACATCTGCCTTTACACATACCACATGTGGGTTGACTTTATATTGCTCAAAATAAGATTTGAACATTGGTAGTGAAACCAGAATTTATCTTACAAATAAAACAATAAAGCATCCCTACACTATTTTTAACCTAGAAACTGTGTGAATCTCTTGGATTCTCTGGTCTGTAGTTTAGAAGCCATTGTCCTATCCTAAGAATCTTCCACACATTTGTTTGGAGATGGGGCAATTTCTCTCACTTCTTTCTGCGTTTACTTAAATAAAGGAAAGGGGCTTCCATCTTCCCATAGAACTAAAAAAGAAAATGAAACTAAATGGCTTTTTTTCTTCTCAACACTTTGCAAACTTTGACTAGGAAATGAAGCACTACAGTGTGTCAATGAAGAATAATGATAATATTAATAATGATGGTGATGATGACGATAATGATGAATTAGGCAATATAATTCTCTTCTTCTTCTAAGTCTGAAAACTGAAGCAAAATGATGAAGTGCCTTTCCCAAGATCAGCGGCTCCACAATGAGAACTTGGGCTTGTCCTCCCTCACACGTCTTCTTCAGAGGAGAACAAATATCACTAATGTTCATCCGCGCCAGGAGAAAACCATACTGGCCCATTCAATGGCCAATTAGAATAAATTGTATATTAAGAAAAATATGATAGGTAATACAAAAATCAAAAGCTCTCCAAAGAAAAGGAACAAAAAACCTGAATAAATAAGCTTAACGGTCCATTGTTTGTGGGGAAAATGATGAAATTATCATCAAAATATCCTATGAATTGAGAATGAAGATACATTTTTATGTAGAAAGATTTTTACAAAAGAAAAATAAAAAATTCTACCCAGAAAAGTAAGACTCTTCTAGGACAGGTATTAGTTTTTGTTAAAGGGGTATCAGTCTCTTTCTGATAATAGAAACGAATATACTGTATATGAATCTTAGTAAACTAGTCAATTATGATTCTTCATCCTAACCCATATTTAAGAGAATGTTTGTGACTGGGCTAAGGATTTGTACATTAAAACTGTCTATACAGAAGAGTGTTCTAATTATCACAGAACTGGCCCCACAAAATCTGAATCATTCAGGTGAAAACATTCTTTTTATTTAAGAGCAATTTAGAGACGCAGGTTAACAATAAATACTATAACACATCTTTTTGCCTGCAAAAAACAAACAAACTCATCTAAATATCAATCTGCAGATGCCAAACCTGTGTTTAAACAATGTGTTAATCTTCTTCCTCTGACAAAACTCTGGGTGAGGTATTGTTTCCACATTCAGGGACATTAGCCCAGTAATGCAGAAAAAAAAAAAAATTTCATTTGGACATTGCATCTTTCAGACATTCCCTTCTTTTATTGATTTGTTTTCTCCTGTCCCTTTTCTCCTTCTTTTGTTTCCTTATCATAGCTTCAGGTTATTACGTGCAAAGTATTGATGGGAATGGATGGTTTTGGTCGATGGAGAGCTAATGCATCCCTAATCCCACTATTGTTGTAGAGTTATGCTTTCCTCTGGTCTCTGATGGGGGAAAAGGTGCAAAGCTGTTGATCCTAGTTTTATTTGTCACAAACCCATCCATCAATCAAGCGCAAGCATGTCTGAATGCTGAATGGCATGGGGGTCTCAGCTGAAAAAATTCGATAACTGTATTGTCAGGTCTCTCACTCTTTTTTTGATAAGAAATACATTTGACTGAAATAGATAAGCATGCAACTACTAAAGTCTTGAAGAGAGAGAATGACATATTGGCACCAAAGGTTATATATCTTTGGTATTAATGATACTTATGAGTAAATAAAACAGGAGGGGGCAGCTACAGCTAGAGACATACAACATCCCTAAAGCTTGGTGATGTTTAAGTATCGTTGCTCTACTATTGTGTGGATTTTTGAATATTAATCTGACCATATTTCACAGTCGACAATTCTGGTTAAAATGCAAGTCAATCTGCAGTTGGCAAAGGTGGTGTGGTTCAGGGAATGGAATATCACTTGTTTACACGGATCTGGACATTAGGCGGATCCTTTGTTGTTATATACAGTAGGTAATTCCATGGCATATTTTTGTGTATGTGTGAACTCATACGTTCACATCTGTCTCATCTTGCAAGTGAAAGCATTTGGGGGGGAAATAAGCTTTAATTATTTTAAACTGGGAATATATATGCATGTAATTTCAATAGTGAATTAACTTATAATTACAGTATCAAAAATTGTTTCTGGTGTCGCTTTTATTCTAATTCTAAATTCGGTATTTTAATATAACATAATTAAAATTAATATTTTAAACTCATCTTTTCAGTTATATAAATTTTTCTACTCATAAGTATTTCAAGATAATTGCATTTAGAAATAGTAAAAACATTAAAAACAACACTAGTATAATACAATTTTAAGGGCAAAATTAATCAGCAAATCAGAACATTTTTAAAAACTAGTTTATTTTCTTGTCATAATATGTTAGAGAAGACAAGTATTTTTTAAATGACCTAAAAAAAAAAAGCCCATCAAGAAAAGCAACAAAAAGACAGCCTTGAATTAGAGGGCATGAAGATGAATGTTTTGTAGCCTTAAGTATCCCATGTTATGAAAGTAAGCCATTTTTTTCTCTGTTCAGTGACTAGGGGCTAGAAAACTGCAAAAAAAAAAAAAAAATCAATGTGGGAATGCTTTAGATTTGTTGGGTAAATTACATGTGCTTGGCTGCTCCATTGTATCTGCCCTATATTCTACACAAGATAACTTTAGATGGAACTGTCACATAACGCATATACTTCACATTGATTTTTATACATTTAACAGAATTTCAGTTGAACTCCATAATAAAGCCAGAAGAGAAATGATATCTCCCTCACATTCCTAATACCTGAATTATTTTTGAAATTAATTAAGTAGAAGTTCCCAGTTTTAAAGTCATGGTGGAAGGCAAAAAAAAAAAAAAAAAAAATCAAATTTGGTTTCTAATTCTCCTCACCTTCTGTTTTTCTGTTTTCTTTTCAGTTATTTACATTTCATCTTAACTTCCCCACCTCTTTAAAAACATGTTAGTTCTTAAAGACTTTCCAGGAGGGCCCATGAACCAGCAAATGAGAGATAGCTAAACCTTTGGGACTTGGAATTCCAAACATTGATCTTTCTGTTGACATCCTTTTGGGTTTCTAGCTTGCTCTTGTTTTGCCTCACTTTCCAATGATTTTTAGCATTACTGGGAAGTCTGATCCTGTTTAAATAAAGTATCTGGCCGGGCGCGGTGGCTCAAGCCTGTAATCCCAGCACTTTGGGAGGCCGAGACGGGCGGATCACGAGGTCAGGAAATCGAGACCATCCTGGCTAACACGGTGAAACCCCGTCTCTACTAAAAAAATACAAAACAATAGGCGGGCGAGGTGGCGGGGGCCTGTAGTCCCAGCTACTCGGGAGGCTGAGGCATGAGAATGGCGTAAACCCGGGAGGCGGAGCTTGCAGTGAGCTGAGATCCGGCCACTACACTCCAGCCCGGGAGACAGAGCGAGACTCCGTCTCAAAAAATAAAAAATAAAAATAAAAATAATTTAAAATAAATAAATAAATAAAGTATCTGATGCCACCATAAGAGTTTGAGCAAGAGTTCAAGGAGTCCTTGGTTATCCCAAGGACAGCCTTTCTCAGCCTGACCTTACTATAGAGACCCCAAACAGTCCTAGTGGGGAAAGAAGCAAGTTAGCCCCTACTCAGAAAAATACTAGAAAATTGCTCAAACAACTCTGCATACCGAGGTCTTCGGCTCTAGACAGAAATGTAATGCAGCTTCTACATACCTTGAGAATAAGGATTTATTGAATTTGGGGTCGCAGTTCCAGATTGAGTGCCCAAGGGGAATGTAGACTTTGTAATTTCACCCAGGATAATGAGAAACTACAGCAACATCAAGAATTCAAGAAACTACCTTGAGATTTGGCAATGTTGGGACTCCCCTCATCAAGAAATGCCTTGGGAAGAAGGATAAAATGTGGGATGAAAGAGATTAATGTTCTGATGGCATTTTGAAACTATTACTGAAATATTTTAGAAAATGTAAAATATTGTAAAGAAAATAAAAGAAAAAGAAAAAGAAAAGAAAATCAGGCTGGGCGCGGTGGCTCATGCCCGTAATCTCAGCACTTTGGAAGGCCAAGGCGGGTGGATCACCTGAGGTCAAGAGTTCAAGACCAGCCTGGCCAACATGATAAAACCCTGTCTCTACTAAAAATACAAAATTAGCCAGGCGTGGTGGCGCATGCCTGTAATCCCAGCTACTTGGGAGGCTGAGGCAAGTGACTCGCTTGAACCCAGGATGTGGAAGTTGCAGCTAGCTGAGATCGTACCATTGCACTCCGGCCTGGGTAACAAGAGTGAGACTACATCTCAAAAAAAAAAAAGAAAAGAATTCATAGTGCCATCACCCACAAGTGGCATTTGTTGCTCTTCTATAATATATGACATGTTATACAATGTAATATTGAGAGACAAATAACTGACTTCATGTTTCATAGGAATATTTTAATTATGGCCAATTCCACATTAATAATTACA
Organism: Macaca fascicularis; assembly: GCF_037993035.2. Taxonomy (NCBI): domain Eukaryota; kingdom Metazoa; phylum Chordata; class Mammalia; order Primates; family Cercopithecidae; genus Macaca; species Macaca fascicularis. The sequence continues at coordinate 93,524,209 of NC_088376.1, forward strand.
TTCCAAACCTTCTCTGATTAAAGAAAAATCATTTGATAAGACTCCATATGATAAACGGATTAATTTTTCCAAGTAAACGTAGAGATGTAACACAAGCAAAAACTCTAATCCCATATTTAAACGTTATAGACTAATTGTAATGTTTATATGGAAGAATAAATGTGTGATCAAAGTCCAAAAAGTGTTTAAAAAGAATAAAAATGAGAAAGGACTGGTACCAGGTGGCAAAGTATATTGTAAAGCTTCAGTAATTAAACAGTTTGTTTTCTCGGAATTTGTGTCCCCAGTTCTGATAATGTTCACTCTTAAATTGTAATGTTCTATGTCCTAAAGCACTCTCCAAACCTCAAGGTGAAGAAAATAGGCAAAGCAATAGCAGCAATGACAAGAGACCTTTTTTTTTTTCCTACTGGTATACCTCGGATTTTCCCCTTGGCAGAGAACCAAAGGGAAATGACAGCTATCATAGGATCACATAAAGAAGTGAGAAATTTTTTCTTTCTTTCTCTCTTTTTTTTTTTTTTTTTTAAGACAGGGTCTCACTCAGTCACCCAGGCTAAAGTGCAGTAGTGCAATCACAGCTCATTGTAGCCCCAACCTTCTGGGCTCAAGCAGTCCTCCTACTTCATCCTCCCAAGTATGTGCCACTATGCCTGGCTACTTTTTTAATTTTTGTAGAGACAGGGTCTTACTATGTTGCCCAAGCAGGTCTCGAACTCCTGGGCTCAAACAATCCTCCTGCCTCAACCTCCCAAAGTGCTGTGATTACAGGTATGAGCCACCGTGTCTGGCCAAGAAACCTTGATACCTATCTATTGTCCCATCTTACAGAACTGACAAAATTCATTTCAAAAGGGCATATAGAGAAATTTTTTTATGCTCTCCCCAATTTTTGTCTCTATTGCATTAGTTATAATTCTGGTAGCTGTGCCTTAAAAAAGTTAACAGTGTTCCCCCAAAGAGTTAAAACTCTAACACCTTTGTAATTATTTTAAAACTAACCTTTGAAGAAAAGAGAGGAAGACAACTCTACACAAAAAGCTCACTCAAGCATTTTTGGAACTGATTATAGAAAAAGAATTGTCGTATATGTTTATATATAAAGAAGTGGGAATTATTACATGGCTTTTAGGCCTGACCCTCGTTCATGAATTTTCCAAATTCTACCAAAACAGTGAAACAGACAAATCAGTAGAATAGAATACAGTCTGGAAAAAGACTGGGAATTTGGTAGTAGTAAAAGAGAGATCTTAAATAAGCAAAGTTGCTTTTATATACTACTGGTATGAATGCAAAATTGGTAAGCCAATTTAGAAGCCAATTTTGCAGTGCCTATTAAAATAAAAGACATGCATTGACCCAACAATGCATTGACCCAAAATTTCACTTCTCCATATCTCCCTGAGAAACATTGGCACATGTTCATAATAAGACAGTACAATGATGTTGCAATGGTGGGAATAGTAAAAAATCAGAAACTCCAAATGACTATCAATAGGGGACTGGCTAAAAAAACTATGCCAGAACCATACTATGAATATGATGCATAAGTAGAAAAAGATAAGATAGGGCTCTCTGCACTGGCACAAAAAAATTTCCAAACTGTATCACTGAGTGGGAAAAAAAAGCAAACTTCAGAATATTGCTACACAAGGTATCATATGCTGAGGTAAATATACCTCGTATATACATGTATAAAAACTATGTCAATACCGTTAAAAAAGCATAAACTCTCACTAATCTTTGTCTACCCCAAATCATACATGAAAATATATTTTTATGAATTAAGAACTTAATGACATTTTTAAAACTATAAAAATTACTAAAAATAAATATACAAATACATATATATATATATATATATAAACTTAGCATGACACCAAGGCCAGAAACAATAAAGAAAATTTCTGGCAGCATTAACTTTATGACAAATAACAAGAATGACAAACTTCTGTATATCAAATAATGCCACAACAAAAATTTTTTTAAAAAATTTGGAGGGAGTTTAAGTGGCTACAGTATATTTTCAAAAAAAATTTACCAGTATGTATATTTAAAATGCACATAGCTTGTACCCTAGTAATTTGACTTACAGGGACTTATGCCAAAAAAAATTGTAGATGTTGCCAATTGTGTGTGTAAAAAGACGTTTAGCACAATATTTTGTGTTTACAGTTGCATATAAAAGGGAGAGGATAAAATGCCCACCAAGAAGAAAATGGCTAAATAGATTATGGTACTTCCATATGCTAGAATACAATACAGCCATTAAGATAGATAATAGTCAACGCTTTGCATCCAGTTCCATATCTGTGAGTTCATCCAACAGCAGATCAAAAATATTAAGGAAATACAACTAAAAATAACAATACTGCAATTAAAAATGTAAATCTTGGCTGGATGCGGTGGTTCATGCCTATAATCCCAGCATTTTGGGAGGCTGAGACAGATGGATCACTTGAAGTCAGGAGTTTGAGACCAGCTTGGCCAACATGGTGAAACCCAGTCCCTACTAAAAATACAAGAACTAGCCAGATGTGGTGGCAGACGCCTGTGGTCCCAGCTACTTGGGAGGTTGAGGCAGGAGAATCACTTGAACCTGGGAGGCAGAGGCTGCAGTGAGCTGAAATTGTGCCACTGCACTCCAGCCTGGACAACACAGCGAGACTCCGTCTCAAAAAAAAAAACATATATATATATATGTTATATATATATTTATATATCTTAAAATACAGTATAGCAATGATTTACATAGTACTTACATTGTGTTAGGTACTATAAGTAATCTAAAGATGATTTAATATATATGGGAAGATGTGCACAGGTTATATGCAAACAATTCCCCATTTTATAGAACTGCTTAACATTCTGAAGAATGGGGGCTTTCCTCGAACCAATCTCCAGCAGATTCCAAGTGATAACTATATTAACTTTTATTAAGTTCCATCAGCAAAGGTCCATTTCTGAGTTAAACATGTTATCTCATCCAATCCTTTCAACAATGCTTTGAGGTAGGTATCATCAGAATTCTCATATTAAAGATGATAGGGCTGAGACTCAGAGAGGTTAAGTGCCCCCAAAACATAGAACTGTCTCAATCCAAAATTGAAATTTTTGGAAGATTTGTATGTACTAACGTGGAAAGATGTTAGTGAAACACTGATATGAAGAAAAAAGAAGTTAAAAAAGAAGAAAAAGGAAGTTATAGTATGTATACTGTAAAGACATTTACGTGAAACAATGTAAAAGTACAATGGGAAGACATAAACATGTCAGTGTGGTTGTGTCTGTAGATGGATGAGGGGCTTATAGGGGCTCCCTGTCTTCTTTTTACTTAACTATATTTTCTAAATTTTTTTTCAGCAAGGTACACATGTGGCACTCTTAAAAATAATTAAAGTAGATAATTCTAGGATAAAACCAGTAATGTTGAAATGTAGAGCAATTAATATTATTATTATTGTAGCAAAGATAGGTATTTAAAATTCAGTGTTTTGAGACTTCTAATGATTTTGACTGGAGAACACATTCCTATCTGTAGAGGTTAGAATATGAAAAGGCAGCTGGCCTTTTTTAATGATAAAAAAATTAGTATATCAATTAAGATATAAAAATTATTTATTCCTATGTTCTAATTACCTAGAAGTTCAAATACTATTTTTAAGTACTTTGGTGTTTTTGTTTATTTATTTGTTTGGAGATAGGGTCTCACTCTGTCACCCAGGCTGGATTGCAGTGGCACTAATACGGCAGCCTCAACCTCCCTGGCTCAGGTGAACCTCCTACCTCCACCTCCCGAATAGCTGGGACTACAGGTATGCACCACCATGCCCAGTACTTTTTTTATAGAGATGGAGTTTCACCATGTTGCCCAGGCTGATCTCAAACTCCTGGACTCCAGTGATCTGCCCGCCTTGGCCTCACAAAGTGCTGGGATTACAAGTGTGAGCCACCATACCCAGCCTGTTTTTAAGTACTGTAAAATAACAATTTACGAGCAGACTAACATGAATTGTGGGTTTCTTAACGAAAAGGATGAACAAAGCAAGTTACCCTAAACCTATTGTCTCTATTTTTCAAAAACCATCCTTTGAGATCAGACACATTTTGTTTCCAGGCAATATGCTGAGTGGGAAATGCCTAGTCCAGTGGGCTGAGCCTGTCAGATCAATACAATGGAATTTGTAGTTGTCACTTGCAGGGGTGTGCTACCTGAGGCAAAATAACTGTCAAGCACCAACCTCTAACTCAGCTATAATCCTATCAAATACTCTTGCCTTTTCTTTGCTCTTTCTTATGCTTTTCTTTCTTTCATTTTTTTTTTTTTAATCTTAGTGAAATCAGGTTAAAATGGGTATCAGGAAAACTTGAAGACTGTAGCAAGAAAATGTAGTCCTATACTTTCTATGGCAGAAATATTAAATGGGACCCAAGGTATTGAATACCTTTTTTCACTCCTGTTGCCCAGGCTGGAGTGCAATGGTGCAATCTCAACTCACTTCAACGTCCACCTCCTGGGTTCAAGCGATTCTCCTCCCTCAGCCTCCTGAGTAGCTGGGATTAGAGGCATGCGCCACTAGGCCAGGCTAATTTTGTATTTTTAGTAGAAATGGGGTTTCTGCATGTTGGTCAGGCTGGTTTCAAACTCCTGACCTCAGGTGATCCACCCACCTCGGTCTCTCAAAGTGGTGGGATTACAGGCATGAGTCACTGTGCCCAGCTGAATACCTTCTTCATCCTATAGTGAGAATAAAAGCTAGCACTGCAACCTAGGTTGCCTGATTCCTGCTGGCACCGAGTTCTTTGACAGGACAACACTAAGTAACATTCAATCGGAGGGGGCTTCTGCCCATAATAACACAGATGTTTTGCCTTTGTGGATAATGGCAGTGGAGGTGAGGATGGGGTGAAGAGACAGGGATGTGGACTAACTGTAGACATGTAAGCTTTAACAACAGCAATCAGAGTCACTTTCTTTTTCCTTAACCACATTTTCCTGAGAATGACAAGCCAATGGTTCCTGTGTTATAGACTCTGAAATGCCATATCCTAAGGAAAGTTTCTATTCATGGAAAGCCAAGGACTGGGGAAAAAAGAGTGCTTGATTTTTTTTTTTTTTTTTTTTTTTTTTTGAGACGTAGTCTTGTTCTGTCGCCCAGGCTGGAGTGCAGTGGCGCAATCTCCCCTCACTGCAAGCTCCACCTTCCGGGTTCACACCATTCTCCTGCCTCAGCCTCCTGAGTAGCTGGGACTATAGGCGCCCGCCACCATGCCCAGCTAATTGTTTTGTATTTTTAGTAGAGATGGGGTTTCACCATGTTAGCCAGGATGGTCTCGATCTCCTGACCTCATGATCCGCCCGCCTTGGCCTCCCAAAGTGCTGGGATTACAGGCATGAGCCACCATGCCCTGCCGATGATTTTTTTATTTTCATTTGCACTTTGACTAAAAAGTTATCTAAGAGTGAATTGAGGATAAAGAGGCACCTACACATATGATTGGAGGGAAACAGTCCTCCTGCCTCAGAAATATGTCCTCTAGTGACTTGCTGACATACTTGATATGCCCACAGTGAAGAATCATTCATTGGAGACAAAGAATTATCTGCGTATTCAATGTTGAAAAAATATTAAGAATGCATTTACCAAACCTATTCTTCACACCCCCCCTAAAAAAAAGTGATGACTGAATAATAAAGAGTCTCTATCCCAAAGAAATTTAAACTCTAGATAGGAGTCAGACAAGAAATAAGGCAATTTAAATAAAGAGTGATGTGGGCCAGATGCAGTGGCTCATATCTATAATCCTAGCACTTTGAGAGGCCGAGGCAGGAGGATTGCTTGAGTCCAGGAGTTCCAGACCAGCCTGGGCAACATAGTGAAACCCCCAACTCTACGAAAAATGTTTATTTTTTAATTTTTTTTATTTTTTTATTTTTATTTATTTATTTATTTTTTTTTTTTTTTTTTTTTTTTTTGAGACGGAGTCTCGCTCTGTCGCCCAGGCTGGAGTGCAGTGGCCGGATCTCAGCTCACTGCAAGCTCCGCCTCCCGGGTTCGGGCCATTCTCCTGCCTCAGCCTCCTGAGTAGCTGAGACTACAGGCGCCCGCCACCTCGCCCAGCTAGTTTTTTGTATTTTTTAGTAGAGACGGGGTTTCACCGTGTTAGCCAGGATGGTCTCGATCTTCTGACCTAGTGATCCACCCGTCTCGGCCTCCCAAAGTACTGGGATTACAGGCTTGAGCCACCGCGCCCGGCCGAAAAATTTCTAAAATGAGCTAGGCATGGTGGCACACACCTATAGTCCCAGATACTCAGGAGATTGAGGCAGGAGGATTGCTTGATTCCAAGAGGTCAAGGCTGCAGTGAGCTGTGATCACATCACTCCAGCCTAGGTGACAGAGTAGGACCTTGTCTCAAAAGTAAAAGAAAGGAAGAGGGGAGGGGAAGAAAGGGAGAAAGAAGAAAGAGAGAGAGGGAGGGAGGGAAGGAAGGAAGGAAGGAAGGAAGGAAGGAAGGAAGGAAGGAAGGAAGGAAGGGAGGGAGGGAGGGAGGGAGGGAGGAAGGGGGGGAGGGAGAGGGGAGGGAGGGAGGAAGGGAGGGAGGTGTTAGCACAAGGTGAGGATATTTATCACTCAGGAGAAAGGGAAGATGAGACATACCAATCAATGAGCATAGATATGGTGGAACCCAGAATTGGAAAAAGTGGCAAGAAGCTAGAGAGTACGTAGCAGAGAGTAAGGGCTAACACAAAGGGCCCTTTTTAATCCTGAGGAGAAGGAGGAGAGCCTTTGAAGGGTTTAAGCTGGTGGGGAAGGGTGGGGTGAGTAGGGATGAGAAGAAAGGTGACATATGAATATATTATATTTATGCTTATATAATAATGGAGAGAAAAATGCATCAAGCTATTAACAGTCATTAACATACTTGAAGAATTTGTTTTAAAAAACAATTGTCAGAGGGAAACATTCAGAAATTCATCTCAAAATTACATTCTTGTTCTAAAATGTGGAAAACCCAGAGCTACAAAATCTTGACAGAATATGTATCTATTTGAGAAGTCAAAACTCTTATACACACACAAAAAGTAAAGTGCACATGTTAACCTATGGGGTGGTGATTTCTATGTAGCAGTGTCTTAGGAAAAGGTATGTTCCAGAAAAAATTAAAGCAGCCTCCAAAGGCCTCATGGAGGAGAGGGAAGAAGACTTTCTGAGGAGAGACAGTGAGGACAAGGGTTTTCTTGGGACGGTGGGGCAGGGTAGATGGAACTTGTGTTCAAAACCAAAGGCTTGTGACATTTCTTGTTTGTTTGTTTGTTTGTTTTTTGTTTGTTTGAGACAGGGTCTCAGTTGTTGCCTAGGCTGGAGTATAGTGGTGCAATCACAGCTCATTGCAGCTTTAACCTCCCAGGCTCAAATGATCCTCTCACTTCAGCCTCCAGAGTAGCTGGGACTATAAACACATACTCCACCACACCTGGCTTTTTTTTCCTTCTTTCTTTCTTTTCTTTCTTTCTTTCTTTTTTTTTTTTTTTTTTTTTTTTCGTAGATACAGGGTCTCACTATGTTGCCCAGGCTGGTCTCAAACTCCTGGGCTCAAGCAATCCCCCTGTCTCAGCTTTCCAAAGTGCTGGAATTTCAGGCATGAGCCACCACGCCCAGCCTTGACATTCTTGAAACCTTAACTGAATCCTGGACCAGATGGTTTTCATGTATGCAGTAAAAATAGATGGAAACAACTTGTCTCCAAAGACCTTCAGTTATCTGGTAGGAAAAGAGAAGATACTGGTTTAAATGGAATAGAAGCTTTGTTGAAGGGCGGTTCAGAGCAAGGGAATCCTCAGGGTAGGAGGTGGGGGCTGGGACTGGGAGGAAAGGAACTGCATGACCAGTGTGCAACTTGAGGGTTCTGAGAGAGTAGAGACCAATCAGAACTCTGAAACACACTTGATCACTTCACAGTATTTGTCCTACTGATCTGGCCAAAGATACATACATACATGTGCATACACACATATACACACACACACACACATTTAATGCCTTCTGACTGCAGTGTACCGTAGAAGTATACATAGATTGTCCTCAGATGGAAAAACAGCCTATAGAATGCTTCGTTACAATGTGTTTGTATTTTAGCTAGAGTTGCCTTCCAAAGACCTTACTGTTAAGAAACAATCAAAGTGAGAGCCCTCCTTTGCTATGAACAAAGAAGTTTGAAAAAAGATTCCTTTGGTTTGTGTGTCATTTAGTTGAAGGATGTTTGTTATGGAAAATGTAGTTGTGAAAGTCGTAACAGGCATCCTGAACCTTGACTTAAAGGGTTTGCTTTCTACATAAGAAATCGTTATCTATTTGTTATATTACATTTATTTAAATCATTATCTATTTATCATATTGAATTTGTAATGTATAGAAAAATATAAAGGAAAAAATTATTCATAGTTGACCACAGCTAACATTTAAATGTAATTTCTTTCAATTCTATATATTTTAGCCAGTTATCTCATTGAAGCTGAGCTTTTTATTTATTGATAGATACTTTCAGGTTTCCCCTCTGATCACAAAGGCCAGAGGACTCTGTTTACTGACCCAGGTTTCTGGCCTGCTAACCTAAAGTCCTGTGTTTACGTTCCGGGTAACACAGATTTTAGGTTTTGAACTGAAAGGAACCTAAGGGATTAAGGTAATTGACCTAGAACAGTGGCTCTCAAAGTGTAGACCTCAGACATGCAGCTGTGACTTCACCTGTGAGGTGGTTGGAAATGCAAAACCAAAGGTCCCTCCCAACTTGCTGCATATGAAGCTCTGGGGATGGTGCCCAGAAAAGAGTGGGGTCTTGCGGGGGAGGGGGAAGAGTTTTGTTTTGTTTTGTTTTTTGAGACAGAGTTTTGCTCTTGTCGCCCAGGCTGGAGTGCAATGGTATGATCTCAGCTCACTGCAACCTCCGCCTTCCAGGTTCAAGCGATTCTCATGCCTCGGCCTCCCGAGTAGCTGAGATTATAGGCACCTGCCACCACGCCCGGCTAACTTTTGTATTTTTAGTAGAGATGCGGTTTCACCATGTTGGCCAGGCTGGTCTCAAACTCCTGACCTCAGGTGATCCACCCACCTCAGCCTCCCAAAGTGCTGGGATTACAGGCATGAGCCACCGTACCTGGCCAGAAAAGAGTGTTTTAACAAGCCCTCCAGGTAATTCTTATGTATGGTCAAGTTTGAGGACAAATCCCAGAGAGCACATAACAAGCTAGTAATCATCACAAATCCACAGCAAGCCCTAGGAATAACATGTTCCATGGTGATTCCCCTCACTCACACAGTGACTTGCAAAGACTAGGTACTTAAAGTTTGTTGTCCGGGGGTGGTGGCTCACACCTGTAATCCCAGCACTTTGAGAGGCTGAAGAGAGTGAATCCCTTGAGTCCAGGAGGTCGAGACCAGCCTGGGCAACATGGTGAAACCTCTCTCTACAAAAATACAAAAAATTAGTCAGGCATGGTGGCCCACACCTGTAGTTCCAGCTACTCCAGAGAATGAGATGGAGGATCGCTTGAGCTCTGAAGCTCTGGAGGCTGCAGTGAGCCATGATCGTGCCACTGCACTCCAGCCTGGGTGACAGAGACTCTGTCTCAAAAAAATAAAATTAAAATCATAAAATAAAATAAAACATGTTGACTAAAAGAACGCTCTCCTAAATTTCCCCAAATCTGTAAACCCTTTCCCATGCCCTTCTGAACAGCTGCCACCTAAATTTGCCCTTGAAACAGACTATCCTTTTATTTTCCCCAGACTTTCCTTTGACCCCTTCTAAAGAAAAAACTAAATACCATATAATTTTCTTCTTATCTTTCCTGGTTCCAGGCCCTTGCTACTTGAAATGTAGGCAGCAGACCAGCAGCAGGGCATCACCTGGCAGCTTGCTAGAAATGTAGAATCTCAGACTTACTGAATCAGAGCCTGAATTTTAGCAAGACCCCTAGGTGATGCATTCACACAGCAACATTTGAGAAGCAAAGTTCTAGAAAGCCAGTTGCTGCTCATGTTCCTGCTCAAGTGAGTTTCATAATAAGTGATTTTCTTTTTCTTTTTTTTTTTTTTTCTTTTTTTTTTTTTTTTTTTTTTTTTTTTTTTGCGATGGAGTTTCGCTCTTGTTGCCCAAGCTGGAGTGCAATGACATGATCTCGGCTCACCACAACCCGCACCTCCCGGGTTCAAGTTATTTTCCTGCCTCAGCTTCCTGAGTAGCTGGGATTACAGGCATGCACCACCATGCCTGACTAATTTTGTATTTTTAGTAGAGACAGGGTTTCTCCATGTTGGTCAGGCTGGTCTGGAACTCCCGACCTCAGGTGATACGCCCGCCTCAGCCTCCCAAAGTACTGGGATTACAGGCATGAACCCCCGCATCTGGCCTCATAATAAGTACATTTTAATATTACACTATGTGGCACTAATTTATTTAACAAATATTTCCCGAGTACCTACTATGTGCAAGGATTGGTGGTATGGAAACAATATTGAACAAGACATGGTCTCAGACTCCTTGAGGAATGTATAGTTTATAGAAGGGATAGACTGTGGCCACCAATAGCCGGGATACCAAGCAGGATGTGGTAAGAGGCTTCTGAGTGGCCTAAGGTATTGCCATTCAGAGAGGACAGAGAATACTTCGTAATGGAGTGATGACAATGATTGCTTTCACATGTAGAAGAGGATTTTGTAAGTCATTAAATTAGCAAATTCTATTATAGTATAAAAATAAGAAGTCCATAGTACCAGAAATGACTTTAGAAGGTCCTCATCTAAAGACATAGCAAAATATAGTGAAAAGAGCTTCTGCTTTGAAAACAGAAAGACCTGAGTTCAAGTCCAGCTGGTTAATCTTGGGAATGTTACTTAGACTCTCTGAAGCTAACTTTCTCATCTATAAAAGAACATAATACCTAAGTTTCAGAATTGTTCATAGGATTAGTGAGAGTGTGTGTATAGTGTCTGGCACACAGTGGGCACTCAACAAGTGGTATGACTGTTCTGTTCTTGTTCCTGAGGTTCTCTGTAACCTATACTTTGTCTCCCTTTATCTCAGGCATGTGGCAGGAGCTGCTTGAATGTGGCCACACTTGGGAGTGGCTGGATCTGGCCTAGAAAGGTTCTAGCCACTAGTTCCTAGTCATTGCTCTGAATTGTAGCACTTTCTTCATATTTCAGTCTTGAGTGGTACATGAAACCTGAAAATTATGTGTATTTCTATGAAAATCACTTATTGATCTGCACAAGACCGAGAGTATATTACTAAGTTGATTTATGTTTATGCAATAATGTAGATCAAATTATTTTGAAGTATTTTGAGTCTAGACTGAATAAGTGAGTTTTCCTTTGAATAACTGGTATTATGTAGATAAGGCCTTTATTCTTCTCATTCAATCTAGACCAATTTGAACTGAGTTTATCTTGTGTCTGGTAATGTCAGGAGCCACCAGGATCCAGAACAAAGAATGAATCTCTCCTCTCCTCTCTCCTCTCCTCTCCTCCCCTCTCCTGTCCTCTCCTCTCCTCTCCTCTCCTCTCCTCTCCTCTCCTCTCCTCTCCTCTCCTTTTCTCCCCTCCTCTTCCCTCCCTCCCCTACCCCTCCTCTCCTCTCCTCTGCCCTTCTTCCTCCTTCAACTCCTTCTTTTCCTTCTCCTTTTTTCTTTCCCTCCCCCTCAAGGCTATTACATTTTTTATTTGCTTCTCTTAGGAACTAAGCCTTGATACAGCTCTGTGCTGCCAGGTAAACGACTAGATCAGCTTGAAATCTTACATAAATGATAAGACGTCAAAATAGTAGTCCAAAATAGTCATCGTCTAATGCCTCTCATAGTCTTTAAGAGGTTATTATAATCTGTAAGAGAAAGCCGAAAATATTTTTTCAATGTTAATGACTCAGAAAACAGTAGATATTGTACCCTCCTATTTCTCTGATGGAAAAGAAGAAAGTGTCTCATAGCCCAATAGATTCTATGAAACAGAAGGCAAGAAAAAAAAATTAGAAATTACGCTTGAATACCAAGGGCTTAAAGCTCAAAGCACCTGATTATCCAATGGACAGACCCATAGAAGACGGAGCCCCACAAAATCAGTATTGCCATTAAGCTAGAGTGATCATATACTTTATCACTTCTAACTCATTTAACAATTAAAGGGGGTGCTATTAATAAGTATTAATTATAATCATACATACTTATAATAAATATCAATGTAGAATAGTCCTGGGAAACTGGGATGTATAGCTATCCTTCCTAAAGGCATGCAAGAGTAGGAATATGATTTGGAGCAGAGGTAATGGTAAAGAGATAAGAAAAAATATTATTTTTCTTCATTTAACAGACAATATTTGATGTTATAAGTGTATTTGTAAAATTTGTCCACTAGGCTATATAGCTTGATAGCTATAAATGCTCAAAAACATACCTCACCTTATCAAGCAAGTTCAGCTCTATGAAACATAACCTAGAATTAAGTCTCTGAGTGGCAAAGCACACCCATTAGCATTTACGTGCCTCAAAGGAAACGAAAAGAAGCCCCTCAGCCCTTCCCTCAAAGCTTACTGAATCCTCCTTGAAACACAGCTTGTTAACACATTTGGTTAACGAATTCCAACCCAGAGTCCTAGAAATAAGAAGTCGCATATAAGAAAATATAATGAGCCTGGTACATGCAAAAGCAGCAGAGGGACACTTGATAGCCTCATTACGAGAAGCCAGACAGAAGAACTCCAAAGCACACTCTCTGTGGCCTATAAACCTATAGCCTCTGAAGATCCCACTGTTCTACAACACAGCACGCTAAGTGATTTTCATCATTACAATCTTGAGTCATCAATAAAAAAGTTATAATTTAAATGAGAAGCCATGGAGTTAGAAAGACCTGAATTGTAGTCCTAACACTGCCATTCACTAGTTTTGACCTTCAGTAAATTTTTTAACCCCTCGTTTAGAGGGATTTAACCCTTATTAGCATTAGCATCATCTGCAAAATGGGAAGAATACTTACCTAAGGATGATGATAATGATGAAATGTGATCATGCTTCTAAAGGCCTGGCACTGTGTTTGGTGTATGGGAGCTGCTCAATCAATGCAAGTTGTCATTCATCATAATAGGAAGTCCTGTGTGTTCTACATAACAAGAATGTTACCCTGCGTGGCAAGAAACATTACAAGATTATCATTATTAGGGTTTTTACCAATGAGGTGCTAACTGGGTCAGTTTATGACAGCAGATGTTACGGCTTGTTTGGAATAGCAGGCATGAAAATCAAATAGCCATGCATGATTACATAAGCAAGAAGAAGAATTTGAGTAGTAGATTATCACAGACTAGCAGAACAGCAAGTGTCATGTTCTGTTGGGGTCAGGATAGAAAGTGATATCTCAGGGGCTCAATTTAGGGGGAATAGAGTATCCCAGATACCCAGGTCCTCTTCCAAAGTTGGGGCCTAGGATCCTGTGGCAGACCATTTGACCAACATGAATAAAATTTGGAAAAAAATAAAAAGTTTTTTTTCCCCACAAAAGATTAGCCTTCAGAAGTTCCCAGAGTAAAAATTGTTTACAAGTGGATTGCATTGCCTTGAGAAATTAGTGAGTTTTTCATCAACAGAAAGGTGTGTTCAAACATAACTTTAAAATCTCTTGAAATGACCGTTGTTAAATGGATTTAAGCATTGTTTGGAAAGCTAAATTAAATTACTTTATCATGGTCCTTTCCAAAACTAAAACAATATTTCACTTTTGTGGAATAATTTATAGATTCATTAAAAATGCTAAGTAAATGAAGTGCTATTGTAAATCATTTATTGTTCTGAATATAAGTGAATACAAGTTAATTGAAGAAATTCCTAAGGCATCAAATACATATACAAGAGAAAATAAACAATCATGATCCTGCTCATCCATCATAAACATTTTCTTTCCATCATTTTTCCACAAATTTTTCCGAAGTTGAGACTGTATTATACAGGCAATTTTTATCTTGCAGTGTTTTGCTTTGTTATAATCACTTTTGTGTCATCAAAAAATGTTTTGGGGGTCCAGCCACAGTGGCTCGCACATATATTCCCAGCACTTTGGGAGGCCAATGTGGGAGGACTGTTTGAGCCCAGGTGTTCAAGATGAGCCTGGGCAACATAGGGAGACCCTGTCTCTACAAAAATTTTTTTAATTATCCAGGTCTCCGTGATGTGATGTGATTATTATGCATTGCATGCCTGTATCAAAACGTCTCATCTACCCCATAAATATATACACCCACAAAAATTGAAAATGAAAATTAAATAAACATTTTTAAAAAGAAAGAAAATTAGCCAGGCATGGTGGCGTGTGCCTGTAGTCTCAATTACCTGAGAGGCTGAGGTAGGAAGATTGCTTGAGCCCAGGAGGTCAAGGTTACAGTGAGCTGTGTTCCAGTCATAGTACTCTAGCATGAGTGACAAAGCGAGACCCTGTCTCAAAACAAAAATGTTTTGGTCATTATTTTAAGGTTTACAAATATTACATTATCTCAACACATCAAATTTGGGCTCCAAATCTACATGCTTCAGTGGAAATCCTGCTCTGCAGTTACCAGCTATGTGATTTGTACAATTTACTAACACCTCTGTGTCTATTTCATCACCTGTAAAATGTGAATAATAGCACTACCTATCTTATAGCTTTATTATGGAGATGTAATGAGCTAATACATGTAAAATACTGAAGAGTATCTGATACATAGTACATATTTATAAATCTTCATTTTTATTGTGCTATTCATTTCCCTAATGTGAGACACTTAGATTACTTTCCATTTTTAACCATTACAAATAATTCTGATAAACACCTTTGTAATAAATGGGTTTTGAAAGATATTCTTCACATTCCAAACTCTTCAGCCATTTTTTTTGTTTCAGCTGTTTGTTTTTAAGCATGAAAATATGGATGAACAGATACTATTTATTTGAAACCAGTAGCTTTGTCAATATATTTTTAAAGAAAGATAATAATCTATTTTTATTGTTTTCTGTCTTCCTTTTTAAAAAAATTATGGTACAATACACATAAATTTTACTATAAGCGACATTTAGTATGTTCCCAATGTTGTACAATTTGCCAATATGTTTTCAGGCCAAATAAAATGCATAGGATGAAAGCAAGAAGAAGCAAACCTTATTAGCCTGAAAATGTCTTTTAAGAACAAGGAAAACAATATTTCCTTGTTTTCAAATTTCATTAAGAAACCATTGGGTCCAAGCACCAAGTTATAGCCACTTTAAATATTTTCTGGAAGATACATGCATCCTTAAAACTTTACTTCCATAATCTGTTTGGTCAGGAAGATGACAGAAGAAAAAGGATTAACACTGAAAGAGTCTTTAAGGAGTTAGGATATTGTGGAAGGTGGTTAACATAAATGACCCTATTTAGTCTTTATAAAGATGATGAGTTATAACAGTTGTCCTTCAGATTACAGATAAGGAAACTGAAGTTTGGAGAATGTGACATAATTTGTCTAAATGCACACAGCTAAGAAGTAACAGAGACAGGACTCAACTCAGACCTACCTGATTTCTCAGGTCCATGCTCTTTCCATATACCACTGCCTTATTGAAATAAGCATATAGAGCTCAGAGTGGTGCTCATGCCTGTAATTCCAGCACGTTGGTAGGCTGAGACAGGAGGATCACTTGAGCCCAGGAGTTTGAGACCAGCCTAGGCAACAAAATGAGACCCTATTTCTACAAAAAAACAAAAAATTAGCCAGGTGTGGTAGCATGTGCCTGTAGTCCCAGCTACTTGGGAAACTGAGGTGTGAGGATCACCTGAGCCTGGGAGATCAAGTCTGCAGTGAGCTGTGATCATGCCAGTGCACTCCAGCCTGGGTGACACAGCTAGACCCTGTCAAAGAAAAGAAGAGAGGAGAGGAGGGGAGGGGAGGGGAGAGGAGGAGAGGGGAGGGGAGGGGAGGGGAGTGTACACAAGGAAAAAGAAAGTGTTGAAGAGGCATTTTATAATTTTTCAAGTAATAAATACTAGTAACTATTGTAACCAAAAAATGATGCATTGGGTATGGTTATCATATAAAAATCCCCTAAGGATTGCTTTTAAGGACATTATGACAAGCTGGTCATTTCCAGATATTTGTGCTAGTAGGACATTCAATACTCCCTGAATCATTCCACCATGATGGTTGCTTATTGTGGTCTATAAGATTGCATTTTCCAGGGCATGCCTACAGAATATTAAAAAATCAGCTTATAGAATACTTTGAGTCAAACAAATTGCTCAGAAAAAAGTAATTAAATCTATCCTTTAGGCAATTTGAAGGATATGTATCAAAATTAGAAATGCACATACCTTTATTACAGCAATTCTACATCTAGGAATTGATTCTAATGAAGTACACATGTACAGAATGACTTATATACAAAATTACTCATGACATCATTGCTCGTAATAGTAACTATTGAAAATGATTTGAATTTCCATCATTATCAAATTGTTTAAGTACATTATGATAGAACCATGCAATTGAATCTGAAGCCATAAAAAAGAATGAAGATGTTCTATATATATTAATTCATGTAGAAAGCTATGTAAGATACAGTGTTAAATTTAAAAAGCACAAATTATCTCTGGAAAACTACACAAGAAGGTACTAACATAGTCTGTAAGTAGGGGAACTAAGTGTCTGGGGGTGGAGTCAAAAATGAGAGAGAAAACTTTCTATATGTATTGAATTTTGAGTGATAGGAAACAGGTCAGTTAGATCGAAACAAATGATGTAGAAAATACCTTAAAAAGTAAAACATGGCTGGGCACAGTGGCTCATGACTGTAATCCCAGCACTTTGGGAGGCTGAGGCAGGCGGATCACAAGGTCAGGAGATTGAGACTATCCTGGTCAACATGGCGAAACCCTGTCTCTACTAAAAATACAAAAATTAGCTGGGTGTGGTGGTGCCTGCCTGTAATCCCAGCTACTCGGGAGGCTGAGGCAGGAGAATTGCTTGAATCCAGGAGGTGGAGGTTGCAATGAGCCGAGATAGCACTACTGCACTCCAGCCTGGCGACAGAACGAGATTCCATCTCAAAAAGAAAAAGTAAAACATTAAATCCACGTATCCTTCAAACTGGCTTGTAACAGAAAAACTGCTATAAATAGTTGTCTTGTAAATGCTTTCAGACACCAAGATAACCAATTTAGCAAAAACGAAAAAATCAAATCAACAATAAAAAGGCTTTAATTATATAATCTACAATATACATATATACACAGTGAATGGCAATTTAATTTTTTGCTTTTCACATGTTACAATCATATCATGTAGGCACCCTTATTTATCTGATCAATTAAGAGACCAATGATTATTCTTTATTATCTTAAATATTTTTTGAGCACCTATGATATGCAAGTAGCAGGTTGATTCTGGAAATTCCTGTGTTGCATAAGACAGGCATGGTCTCTCATCTCCTGGACAGTTC
Source organism: Macaca fascicularis (assembly GCF_037993035.2). Taxonomy (NCBI): domain Eukaryota; kingdom Metazoa; phylum Chordata; class Mammalia; order Primates; family Cercopithecidae; genus Macaca; species Macaca fascicularis. The sequence goes on from NC_088376.1 coordinate 93,541,709, forward strand.
TGGTACTTCAGCTACGAAAGACAGAAAAATTTCCTTTTTTAGAATGATACATGCAACACTCAATAGCTGCTTTCCCAGCTAAGTAAAATAGTAAACATTCAAATGTGAAATGAAAACAGCTGGAGCAGCTGGGTACAATTTAACTTTACATGAAAAAGTCCTCAGACATAGATTACTTATTCTCTCCACATATTTGAGTAATTTCTGTTCTGGGTCAGGAGGCTCAATGTGTAAGGACAGAGTCAGGAAAAGCTCTCCTCTTTCCTCACATCTCCATCTTCCTCTGTATGAACACCTTCCTCAGTCCATAAAGAAGGAAACACAGGAGGAGTGCTTTTAACAAGATTCCATAATTTGCAGTTGATATCAGCTGTTTGCATGATGTGTGCTCTATTTTTAGGGAGTTTAGAAACATGTTGCTTATCACTTGTGAGAAAATGATTGCACAGTCTCTATTAGAGTCTCATTAGCATACTTGCTCTATTTATTTGAGTGTAGACTTACAATTGTAAATCTCCCAAACTAGCAAAGCATACTTTGGTGAAAGGTGGGACAGGGGATGGTGTTTTTAAAAGGCAGGGAAAGTGAAGACAGAACAGGGAGAATGTAGTAAGAGTAACTCCATCCTTGAGTGCCTCCTTCACACATGAGATATTATACTTCCGAAGATGCTTTCCCACATGAGACAACCAGAGTCAAGGGGAGAGAATAGTCTGCAAATGAGTGAATAAACAGGAGAAATCAATTGTTAACTGATGTATATTCCATTGCAAGTCTGAGTAAGTCACAGGAAGGAAACAGAGAGACCCACTACCCGAGGAATACCTGGACTGCAAAAGTGGAAGAACAGCATAATCACAAATAGAATGTCAGGAAGATTTTGAACAGCTAGATTGGTCTCATCACTGACAATCTGATTAAGTGAACTCCTGTCTTTGCTTCCTTGCTCTTTTTGAACAACTATTGGACATACAGGTATGCACAAGTTTCGGGAAGCAATATGCCTTCAGAGGAACAAGATATACTTTGCAAACCTGAGTTCATCACTGAATCAAATCGATCATTTTTATATGTTTTTCAGGGAACTTTAATTATACATAGAAAATGAAACAGCCTCAATTTCTATTGCATTTCTTTTGGCTACCAGAGTAGTAGATATATTTTGAAGTAACCGTATGTCACTAACTTTACATATAAAGAATTCCAATTTGCCTCATAGTTTGCAAGACCACACACTTTCAAATGTCGACCATACACAATAGAAAAAAACTGGTGAGTGCTTTACCTCATATATTGAGACAAGGGTGGGGGGAGGAACTTAAATATGCTAACATAAAATGAACTAGTGAGAGCAAATTTACTGTTGAAAATTATAAAATCCTACAGAAATAGTCCTGTGTTGTCTGCTTATCACATATAAATTGTACACCAAAAATTTTTAGAAACATATAAACTTTTGTACACTTAAGGATTAAATCACCAAGATGCCAATGTATTTATCTTATGGCAATTGCTCATGAAATGACATCTCTTTTAGTAGATGAGGTAGTTAAATTATTTGAAGACAAATGAAACCTAGATCTTGTATTTAGTCATACTTCAAAAGGCTAATCTTACAAAATGGTTAATCTTTAGGAATCTCATTCACACTTATTCATTACCAAATTTTTACAGTCTGGCCAAAGAACTGCTAAGAAACAACAAGCAGTTTAGTTTTGATATGTATAAACAATCTAAAAATAGGCCAGATGCAATATAGCATAGTGTGTCAATAAGATCTTTGAAATTTATTCTTTGTAGATAGGAAAGAGGATATAGATTATCTTTTGGATACTTGTTAATATTAAAGAGGCGACAGTCATTTTAGGCTTATAAATATGTAACTATAAGTGCAATTCTTTGCATGAAGAATTCACTGAAGTTTTAGAATTTCTAAGGCGTTGAGAACTATCTTAAACCTCAAATTCTATAGTCTTCTAGTTATGATGAAAATTATAGTAGTAGCAGCTAATGACCAACACAAACTATTTTCAAATGAATGATTTTGAGTGTTATCATCTACATTATATTGGTAGAGCAAATTATAGCAAATAGATTATGTTGTCTGGATTTAAAGAGGCTTTCCAAAAACTTTTAATCTATTAGTTATTCCTAAAATTATTTGTTTTCTGCACAGTTCACTGCTGCTCTGCCATCAGCTATCTTCTCTTTCTTCTTTCATGTTCTTTATTCACCAAATACGGAGCACCTGCTGGGCACTAGGACCAGAGCAGCAAACAAGACACAGCTTTTGTAGCCCAGGTATAATTACCTTTGGATCTTCATTAATCACGAGGTGCCTGTACCATTTCTAATTTATCAAGGTTGTAAAAATGATAATCTTTTCATCCTAGATTTATTTGACTGAACATAAAATCCTATTTCTTAAAGTCAAGCCCAGAAAATAATTTCAGAGTCATGGCAAGTGTGACCTTTCACTCTATTAGCCTCCTCATTAGCCAATCCATCCTAGGTCATGGCCATTTTTCACACCTTTTTTACACTCTTCTGACTTTATCCCATCTTACATGTTTACTGCTTTGAGTGATTTTATTAGTTAATTTTATATACATAATAGACTATATTTAAGTTAATTTAAAGCACATGTCTCACTCTCCTGATGTAAAGCAAAATATTACGTAAATTAATTTTTTTTTTTTTTACTAATTTCTGAATTCTCACTTTCTTTTTTCTTTTCTTTTCTTTTCTTTTTTTCTTTTTTTTTTTTTTTTTTTGAGACAGAGTTTCGCTTGTCTTGTCGCCAAGGCTGGAGTGCAATGGTGCAACCCTGGCTCACTGCAACCTCCACCTCCCGGATTCAAGCAATTCTCCTGCCTCAGCCTCCCAAGTAGCTGGGATTACAGGCGTCCGCCACTACGCCCAGCTAATTTTGTGTATTTTTAGTAGCGACAGGGTTTCACCATGTTGGCCAGGCTGGTCTCGAACTCCTGACCTCAGGTAATCCACCCGCCTCGGCCTCCCAGCATGCTGGGATTACAGGCGTGCGCCGCAGCACCCAGCCTGAATTCTCACTTTTTTTGTAGATGTCTTAATATTGTATATGTGAGACCCTCATTTCTGGATTTCGAAATTGATAAAACTTCCAAAAAACTAGAGAGATCTACAGAAAGCTGCCACCAAAAAAAATGTTTAAAACAAACTATTATCTAACCCACTGTCATATAACCAAAGAACAAATACTTAAAAGTGTAAAATAACATAGTCTCAGTGTAGAGGATAGTCTTAATTTAAACTGGAGCAATTTTACTCAATTGAGCAAACTCACTATGTTGTCCTCATATTCCTATTTCATGCAGATGGGTAAAAATCATGAATTACTACCTAAGAATGTGAGCAAAAGTTCTCTGAAAAGGAATTTGGAGGAAAGACACTTCTTCTTCTTCTTTTTTTTTTTTTGAGATGGAGTCTCGCTCTGTCTTCCAGGCTGGAGTGTAGTGGCGCCATCTCGTCTCACTGCAACCCCCTCCTCCCCAGTTCAAGTCATTCTTCTACCTCAGCCTCCCAGGAAAGACACTTTATTCCAGTGAACAGTTTGCAAACCACGGAGATGCAGTTTTCAGTTTAAAACAAAGGTGCATTCCAGAGAGCAAAGTGGGGTGGGGTGGGGTGGGCGGGGGGGTGGGGAGGTAGTTGTGTTTTACAGAGAAAGTTCCCACCCAGGTTTACAATCAGGTCCGTTCATACAAATAAACAATTCAAACTTCCTTAGGTTCTGATTGGTCAACACAGCTGTTTGATGGGTTGATGTAGCTGAATTCTGATTGGTCAATGCAGGTGAGCTCTAATTGGTTGGTTCTGGTGAGCTCTGCAAGTCCCAAAGTTGAACAGAGGTTTGTGTTTTGGAGAAACTCAGAATACCATGTGGAACTTTTAGGCAGCAAATGGCTGCTTGGTTCTATTTTCAATTTAGACCCAGTTAGCCACTTTGAATCCATCTTGAACAATTGGCTCTTTCAGGTTTACATTTGTTCACAGGAACCACTAGTATACATAGGTAATAACAAGTCTAGACATTTCAGCTATTTTAAGAATTGCATTTAAAAGATATTTGGGAAAAGTTCACTGCCTTTATTTTAAATTTTGCGAAAATAAATTAGTGTTACGCTTTGCCAACTAAAGTAAGTTAAAACTTTTTTAGAAAGTCCTATCACTGGCGTTTTAATAAAGCAATTTTAGAAATTAGGGAATCTATCCTTTTTTTTTTTTTTTAATAACTTCTAAGAGCTTCCATTACTTCTCAGGATAAATTATTTTGGGGATTTTTCAGCTGTGTTGGAGAACTTTGAAGATTTGATGCGGTTGTATCTAAGACTTCAAGTTGGGTCTGTAGGGGAGTAAAATGTCTGTTATTCAGTAGTTTGATTTGTATTCACTTTCAAAAAATTAATTCCAGATGCAGAAATCACAAGCTTTCCGTAAACATTTTCAGGCAGGCAGACAATATAACGTTTCTGTTAATAATATAAAAAGTCCTTTGACGGGCTACTCCATAGCTGTGTTCCTGCTCCTCCCATGTATGAATGGGAGGCAGTTACTGCAAAGGAATTCTCATTCCAACCATATGTGAAAATAGAGTAGTGATGCCTCTAAGTTTGAAATTATGCCATTCTTAGAAAAGTCTGTGTGACACAATAAAGATAAAAATGGATTATGTAACCATTTAAATTACTTCTGATTTTTCTTCTAGATACAAAAGTTTACCTCCTACTTTCTCAAACATTAAATTTAATTTGAAATAAACGTGAAGTAATTTGATCTCATCATATGGGGTAAATTTAGGAGAATATTGACCTTGATTTTGTTCTCAAAGTTTAGAGTCCATATTTTTATTTATAAAAAATAATAATTTAATAATGAAGGTGCTATATCAAAAGTAAATTCTTACAATTATGTCATTTATAAATATGCATTTTTATCAAGACCACTTTTTTAAAAAGCTTTTTAAAAAGTGGTAGATTATTTTGTGTCAACATGTATATGCCCACAAAAACATATGTAAAATCACAAAATGCTTCATCGAGCAAGCTAAATTGCATCTTTACTCTGTTTTCCAATTATATGTCAGAAATTTGACACCATGTAATGTGTTCTGAAGCTCTATTGCTGATAGTAAAAATAAAAAGGAAAAACTACATGCACATGTATGTTTATTGCAGCACTATTCGCAATAGCAAAGACTTGGAACCAACCCAAATGTCCATCAATGATAGACTGGATTAAGAAAATGTGGCACATATACTCCATGGATACTATGCAGCCATAAAAAAAAAGATTCATCCATGTCCTTTGCAGGGACAGAAAACCAAACACCACATGTTCTCACTCATAGGTGGGAGTTGAACAATGAGAACACATGGACACAGGGCAGGGAACATCACACCAGGGCCTGTTGGGGCATGAGGTGCTAGCGGGGATATAGCATTAGGAGATATACCTAATGTAAATGATAAGTTGATGGGTGCAGCACACCAACATGGCATATGTATACTTATGTAACAAATCTGTACGTTGTGCACATGTACCCTAGAACTTAAAGTGTAATAAAAAACAAAAAAGGAAAAACTAATGGTAATTACAGTGTATGATAAAAGGAGTTTATAATAACTTGTATTATGCATTACAGTTTATGACAGTTTAACTGAGAAAACAATGAAGCATCTTATTCTGTTATTAGTCGTGTACATTAAATATATATTTATATTATATTACATTACATTAAGTATATATTTTGATTTACCAGACTGTAAGTTCTCACGGGACATTTCATCTCTGAGGAAATAATTTACTAGTACGGGAAAAGTATGCTTACTCAGGAAACAACAGATTAATTATAAAACTTCAAACTCAGAGCTCACAATGTACACAAAAGTTTTGAGTAAAATTTTCAATATTCAATCTGTTTACTTTATTTTGTAAAATATAATGGGCATAATTCTGAACTACTAGGATGTCATACAGACATATCCATTCACATGGAGTAGTTCTTCTGTTAAAACATATTTTTATGGGCCGGGTGGGTGGCTCAAACCTGTAATCCCAGCACTTTGGGAGGCCCCAAGGCAGGCCGATCACAAGCTCAGGAGATGGAGACCACTCTGGCTAACACGGTGAAATCTCGTCTCTACTAAAAATACAAAAAATTAGCCGGGCGTCGTGGCGGGCACCTGTAGTCTCAGCTACTCGGGAGGCTGAGGCAGGAGAATGGCGTGAACCCGGGAAGTGGGGGTTGCAATGAGCCGAGATCGCGCCACTGTATTCCAGCCTGGGCGACAGAGCGAGACTCCGAGATTCCGTCTCAAACAAACACAACAAAACAAAACATATTTTTATCTAGGTCTGGGTAGTGGAAGATGAGTAGAAGCTCAAGTTTATGAAAACAAAAAGAAGGAAGAAAGGAGGGAGGGAAGATGAGAAATATAATGTCCCAAGGAGAAAGGACAGTGAACTAAAAGTGAATTTTATCTCTTGTGTGTTCCATTATCATAAAATCTACCTTACAGGCTGGGCGTGGTGGCTCACACCTGTAATCCCACCAGGCCGAGGTTGGGTGAATCGCCTGAAGTCAGGAGTTTGGGACCACTCTGGCCAACATGGTGAAACCCTGTCTCTACTAAAAATACAAAAATCAGCCCAGCGTGGTGGCAGGCACCTGTAATCCCAGCTGCCTGGGAGGCTGAGGCAGAAGAATTGCTTGAACCCAGGAGGTGGACGTTGCAGTGAGCCAAGACCGCGCCATTGCCTGGGCGACAAGAGCAAAACTCCAACTCAGAAAACAAACAAGCAAACAAAAAAACTACCTTACAGCTATGCAATGTAATTGTTCATTTATTTCATTTATTTTTATCAATATATTAAGTGACTACTTAAAATATAATTAAGCACATAATTTCAATTATTCAATTCAGATAAAAAGACAGATTTTTAAAATCTTATTTCCTAGCTAGTAACTATAAAGAGGAAATTTAGTATTTGCCAGGGAGTACAGTTTTTTTTTTTTTAACAGCTAATGGATAATATATTTAAATTTTTCAATAAAATATATGGGTAAAAATTCTCCCTCCTATTCCTGTCCCCAATATGCTCCATTATCACTAATTCCTTCAACATGTAATCACTGTTATTAGTCCCTTACTGATAGACAGCCAATTGTTTCTAAACTTTTGCAAATACAACCAACACACACACAAAATACTTCATTTAAATGTCAGTTCACATATATGCATGTGCAAGTTCATCTACAGGAAAATTTTCTAGAAGAATTGCAGAGCAAAGAGCAATTTGCAAATTTAATAGATATTTCTAAATTCTAAATAGTACTTCTAATTTCTAAATAGTATATCCCCTTTCACAAGGAATATACTAATTGATACTCCTACAATCAGTGTACAACAATATTCTTTTTCCTACAGTCTTGGCAATATATCGCCTAATTTAAAGATTTTGTCAGTTGATAAGTGGGAAACACCATTTTATTGTATCTATAATTTGCATTTATGAAGAGTAGGGTCAAGCATCTTTTCATATGTTAAGGAGCCATTCAAAGTTCATTTTCTGTGAAATATCTGTTTATATGTTTTTCCATTATTCTCTTATGATCTAGGAATTCTTTACATACTAAGGAGGTTAGTATTTTGTTTGACACAAGTTACAAATATTTGTCTCTTGATGTTATAGAATGTTTTTTGTCATGCAGAAGTACATAAAAAAGATGCAATATATTTTTTCTTCTGTAATTCTGAACTTCTTATTAGAAATACTTGCCCCACTATAAACTCTGACATCATTTATATATATAAGTATGTATGTACTTAAATTTGGATATAGGGATTTCTAAAGCTGTGATACAATCAGAGTAGAGAATATAATCCAAAGTAAATCTACCCTCCTTCTATCTCTTCACTTTCTTTTCTTTTTCTTTTTTTTTTTTTGAGACAGAGTCTCACTCTGTCACCCAGGCTGGAGTGCAGTGGTGTGATCTCAGCTCACTACAACCTCCACCTCCCGGGTTCAAGGATTCTCCTGCCTCAGCCTCCCCAGTAGCTGGGAATACAGGCGCCCACCATCAAGCCCAACTAATTTTTGTATTTTTAGTAGAGACAGGGTTTCATCACCTTGGCCAAGCTGGTCTCAAACTCCTGACCTCAGGTGATCCGCCTGTCTCTGCCTCCTAAAATGCTGGGATTACAGGCACAAGCCACCGCGCTTGGCCACTCTTCACTATTTCTTATTTCTTCCCCTCTTTCTCAGGTAATTGCTTGATCCTCTTCCTAAGTATTGTTCTGAGTTCCCGGGAGAAGTTGAGCTATCCTAATTCACAAATCTTTCTTCAAATGTAGAAAATGAGAAGAGATGGAGGCCAAGGAAGGGTGTGTGGAATCAAGCAGCAGTTCTCAAAACAGCATATATCAAGACCTCAGCACATATCAAGACAGTGGCACAAAAGCATCGTAGTGTTGTCATTCACCACTATGCAGGAGGGAAAGCCAATTTCATTTCAGAATGTCCTCAATTAATCTGTAGAAATTATTGATTTTATTAAATCCCAACCCTTGAGAACAAGTCTTTGTAATACTCTGTTTTATAAAATAGGAAGTATGCATAAAGCACTTCTGCATATTGAACAAAAAGAACCACAAGTAATCTCATCACACTTTCAGTAGCAATTGAGTTGCATACCAAACCACTGGCACCTGTTCTCATGAAATACCATTTTTATTAAAGCTGTTCAAAAATAACTCAGACCCAGTCTTGTGGATGGAAATCTAGTGCTCAAGTCACATTCTGCTTAAAGTTGTAACAAATACAGATGAGTTAAAAGAAAATAAAAGAAATACCATTTTTATTTGAAAGAATAATTGGCAAACAAACTATGCTTATTCAGACTTGCATTTTTTAAATTTAATTAAAAACAAAAAAATGAGTATGTAATCTTAAAGAGAAAAAAATGACAGCATTATTGACAGTAATAAATGCTAAGCTTTCAAATAGAAATTAGGATTTTGGAAACTTATATCCACCACTGTGAGTTTCACATCTTCCCAATACTTAAGCACTTTTCTGATGAGATCAGTGTTATTATTAACAAACATGATTTTTAAATATTGCATGCGATATGCATTACTCAGTGAACCAATATTTTCTAAATGACAAATGCTTAAAATTATAAAATTATAAATGAGTAAAAGATTCATCAAAGTACAAGACATGCCAATTAATTGTAATATAATAAACTTCAAAACGTTTACTGATAATAGTTTCAGATTCTATGTTGCAAATAACCTTTAAGAAACTACCACTTGTGAATCTTTGGTGCAGTATCAAAGAAAAATATCCACAGGTATCTGAAAAGGCTGTTAAAATACTCCTCACTTTTCCAACTATATGTCTGTGTGAAGCTGGATTTTCTAGATATACTTCAATCGAAACAACAATTCACATGAGATTGAATGCTGAAGAAAAGATGAGAATCCAGCTGTCTTCTATTAAGCCAGACATTAAGAGATTTGTACATGAGTAAAATGATGACGCTCTTCTCATTCAATGTTTATGTTGTAAAAGCATTATTTTTCATTTAAAAATGTTAATATTTTATGGTTTTATGATTATTTTTAAGTATTAACTATTACAGTTTTCTGTTTTAATTTCTAATATGGTAAACAACAAAAGCTTTTGAGATCCTCAATATATATATATTTTTTGAGACAGGCTCTCACTGTGTTGGCCAGGCTGGAGTGCAGCAGTGCAATCTCGGCTCACTGCAGCCTCAACCTCCTGTGCTCAAGTGATCCTCCCACCTCAGCCTCCTCAGGAGCCAGGACCACAGGTGTGTGCCACCACGCCTGGCTAATTTTTGAATTTTTTTGGTAGAGATAGGATTTTGCCATGCTGCCCAGGCTGGTCTTGAATTCCTGGGCTCAAGTGGTCCACCTGCCTCAGCCTCCCAAACTGCTGGGATTACAGACGTGAGCCACTTGGCCTGGCCCCAAGACCCTCAATAATTTTAAGAGTATAAAAGGGTCCTGAAACAAAAATGTTTGAGAGCCGCTGAAATACAGTTTATCTCTCAGATCAGTGAAACTTCAGAACAATCATAGAGGCCATGAAAACACCCTCTATATTTGTCAGGCATATAACTATAATTTGACTTTTAGCTAAAATACCCTGATTCTCTCTTAGGAAAAAATAAGAGTACAGGAGACACCCCCAAAAATGCATAGTACAAGAAAACTGTTTTATTTTATTTTTTTTAATTACAAAATGGGTCCAGGCATGATGGCTCAGGCCTGTAATCCATGCACTTTGGGAGGCCGAGGTAAGTGGATCACTTGAGGTCAGGAGTTTGAGACCAGCCTGGTCAACATAGTGAAACCCTGTCTCTACTAAAAGATACAAAAATTAGCTGGTCATAATCCCAGCTACTCAAGAGGCTGAGGCAGGAAAATAGCTTGGATCCGGGAGGCAGAGGTTGCAGGGAGCCCATATCATGCCACTGCACTCCAGCCTGGGTGACAAAGTGAGACTCCATCTCAAAAAAAAGAAAAAGCCTGGCACGGTGGCTCACACCTATAATTCTAGCACTTTGGAAGACCAAGGCGGGTGGATCACTTGAGGTCAGGAGTTCAAGACCGGCCTGGCCAACATGGTGAAACCCCATCTCTACTAAAAATACAAAAATTAGCTAGGCATGGTGGTGGGCACCTGTAATCCCAGCTACTTAGGCTGAGGCAGGAGAATCGCTTGAACCCGGGAGGCAGAGGTTGCAGTGAGCCAAGATTGGGCTACTGCACTCCAGCTTGGGTGACAGAGTGAGACTCTGTCTCTAAATAAATAGGCCAGGCGTGGTGGCTCACACCTGAAATCCCAGCACTTTGGGAGGCCGAGGTGGGTGAATCACTTGAGACCAGCAGTTCAAGACCAGCCTGGCCAACATGGCAGAACCCTGTCTTCACTAAAAATACAAAAATTAGCTGGGTGTGGTGGCACATACCTGTAATCCCTCTCCAATACTTGGTATTATCCACCTTTTTAATTGCTGCCATTCAAATACAAATAAAGTGATATCTCATCTCATCAATGTTTTAATCTGCGTTTTGTCTCTTCATAATAAACTTTAGCAACTCATGATATATTTGTTATTTATTTAAACCTCCTCTATGAACTGTTTACCCTGTTAGAAATTTTTATTTTTGTTTCCTATCTTTTTCTTGTTAATTTAAGAAGTTCTCACATGTTTTGCATATTATCCCTGCTAGTTTTTAAATATTGGAAATAACAATATGTTTGTTAACTTTATCTATGTTACATACATTGAACAAAATTTCTTAATTTTGGTGCAGCCAAATTCAACCACACTTTTTGACTTATAGTTGGTACTTTTGACATTTTGTTTAAGAAACTTTTCCCCACTTCTTGGTGACAAAAATTTTATTTCATATTTTCTTCTATCATCTTTATAGATTTATCTATTACATTTAGGTCTTTCATCTGTCAACAGACAACCTTTGTGTAAGTTCGAAATCTGTATTTTTCTTCACATGATGAGACATGTATCCTAACGTCATCTATTAATGCTAAACAATTCGTCCATTTTTAATTCCTTTGTGAGACAAATGTTTAGTGTTAATTTTTTTCTTTTGTAGAGATGGGTTTTTATTATGTTGCTTAGGCTGGTCTGGAAGTTCTGGCCTAATGTGTTCCTCCCACCTCAGCCCCTCAAAGTGCTGGAATTACAGGCATGAGCCACTAGATGTTTATCACATTACAAGTCCTCCCATAAACTTGATCTTCAGATCTATTTTTGAGTTCGCAACTCTGTTTTCTTTCTTTGTTTGTTTTTTTCAATTCTGTTTTATTGGTCTATATATTGCTGGGTTAACAACATTTATCATTATCATTTATAGTATGTCTTAATATCTGATGAGTGAGAGTAATACCATCTATAAAGCCCATGATTTATTATGCTTTTCTTTAGACATTTTGGGCCTTTAGCCGTCCACATAAATTTCAGAATTTGTTGTGTTCTTTAAAAATTCAATTAAATTTTGTATTGGAATTTTATTTTCTTTGTATGTATACTTACACAGAATTGATAATTATACTAGGTTACGGCATACCAACCGTAAGCATAGTCTATTTCATCACTTATTCAAATCTAATGTCTTTTGCTGTCTTTCTACTAAAGGAAACATTAGAATGAGGATTTTTTTTTTTTTAATTTTAACGCACATTTTTATTTAAAAGAGGTTTAGTAGATAGCAAATCTGGGGACGCCGATTTCACTCTCAGCAATGGTTTTTCCCCCAAAAATGCATAACATACTACCTAATAGGAATTATATAATAAGGAAGACACTTAGTAAGACACTTAAGAAAGAAATGGAAAAATACAGCTGTTATTATTAAATCACTAATGCAAGGGAGGAGGAGCATCAGCAAAACTTGTTCTGGCATTGCAGTGTACTGGGTTTTTTTTTGTTTTGTTTTGTTTTGTTTTGTTTTGTTTTGTTTTTGAGACAGAGTCTCTCTCTGTTGCCCAGGCTGGAGTGCACTGGCGCGATCTTGGCTCACTGCAACCTCCGCCTCCCGGGTTCACACCGTTCTCCGGCCTCAGTCTCCTAAGTAGCTGGGACTACAGGCACCCGCCACCACACCCGGCTAATTTTTTGTATTTTTAGTAGAGACGGGGTTTCACCGTGTTAGCCAGGATGGTCTCGGTCTCTGTCTCCTGACCTCGCGATCCGTCCTCCTCCGCCTTCTAAAGTGCTGGGATTACACGTGTGAGCCACCGCGCCCAGCCCTGCAGTTTACTTTTATTTTTATCTTTTAAACACCTATGCTTTGTATAAGGAAGAAAAGATGTCTCTTAGTAGAAGCCACAGAAAGAATGCAATGTCTGCTTGGGTAAACTTCTGGTAGTAAGCCTGTGGGAGGCACTTCATGTTTGTTGAATAGATAAAGAAAGAAATATAAAGGAACTACAAATAGTCCTTCTTGATTTGTCCTGAAATGTAATTACAATTATTATTGGGGGGTGAGTAAGAGCATTTAACATGAGACCTACCCTCTTAACAAAATTTTAAGTGTACAATACATTATTATTGACTATAGATAGTGTTTTACAGTAGATCTCTAGAGCTTAGTCATCTTCCTTGACTGAAACATGATACCCATTGATTAGTAACTCCAATTTACCCCTCCTCTAGCCCTTGGCAACCACCATTCCACTTTTGATGTATGAATTTAACTATTTTAGATTCCTGTTATAAATGGAATAATATGGTATTTGCCTTTCTGTGATTGGTTTATTTCACTTGAATAATGTCCTCAATGTTGTTACATATTGTAGAGTTTCTTTTTTTATGGCTGAATAGTATTCCATTTAGGTATATACCACATTTTCTTTATTCATTAATCTGGTGATGGACATTTCAGCTGTTTTCACATCCTGGTTCGTATGTATAGTGCAGCAATGAACATAGAGATGCTAATATATCTTTGAGATCCTGATTTTAATTCTTTTGGTTGAATTCCCAGAGTGGGATTGCTAGATTATATGGTAGTTCTTTATTTTAAGGAACTTCCATGCTGTCTTCTGTAGCAGCTGCACCATTTTGCATTCCCCCAACAGTATGTAAGAGTTCTAATTTCTCCGCATCCTTGGCGATACTTGTTTTCTTGATAATAGACATCCTGAGAGGTGTGAAGTAATATCTTATTGTGGTTTCGATTTGTATTTCCCTGATGATTAGTGCTGTTGAGGATTTTTTTTTTCTATGTCCATTTGCTATTTATATGTCCTTGGAGAAATGTCCATTCAAGTCTTTTGCCCATTTTCTAATGGGGTTATTAGTTTTTTTCTAGCATTGAGTTGTAGAAATTCCCTCATATTTTGGAGGTTAACCCCTTATCAGATATATGGTTTGCAAATATTCTCCCATTCCACAGGTTGCCTTTTAACTCTATTGTTTCCTTTACTGTGCAGAAACTTTTTTAGTTTGATACAGTCCCATTTGTTTGGTTGGTTTTTGCTTTACGTTTTCGTTGTGGTGATGGTTACCTATGCGTTTGGTGTCATATTCATAAAATGATTGCCAAGACCAATGTCATGAAGCTTTTTAACTACAATTTCCTCTAGGAGTTTTATAGTTTGGGGACTTAGATTTGTCCTTAATCTGTTCAGAATTGATTTTTGTGTGTGATGTAAGATAAGGGTCCGATTTCATTCTTTTGCATGTGGATATTCAGTTCTCCAAGCATCATTTATTGAAGAGACTATCCTTTTCCCCATTATATATTCTTGGCACCCTCATCAAAGATCAATTGACTGTATCTGCATGAATTTATTTCTGGGCTCTCTATTATGTTCCATTTGTCTATTTGCCTGTCTTTATGCCAGTACCATACTGTTTTGTTTACCATTGCTTGCAATATATTTTAAAATCAGGATGTGTGATGCCTCTAGGTCTATTCTTTCTCAGATTGATTTGGCTATTCATTGTCTTTGTGGTTACATATAAATTTTGGGATTTTTTTTTCCATTTCGGTAAAAATTGCCACTGGGAATTTCATAGAGATGCCATTGAATCTGTAGATTGCTTTGAGTATGGAGAGATAGATAGATAGATAGATAGATAGATAGATAGATAGATAGATAGATAGATAGATAGAGTTTTTTTTTTTTTTTTTTTTTTTTTGTGGAGTCTTGCTGTGTTGCCTAGTCTGGAGTGCAGTGGCATGATCTCAGCTCACTGCAACCTCTGCCTCTGGGGTTCAAGTGATTCTCATGCCTCAGCCTCCCAAGTAGTGGGCATTACAGGTGCCTGCCACCACGCCCAGCTAATTTTTGTATTTTTATTAGGGGCGAGGTTTCACCTTGTGACCAGGCTGGTCTCAAACTCCTGACCTCAAGTGATCTACCCACCTCAGCCTCTCAAAGTGCTGGAATTACAGGTGTGAGCCACTGCTCCTGGCCAGATTTATAATTTCTTATAATAATACTGTATCTTATTTTTATTTTATGACTAAATTGGCTATTCCTTTTTAAAGTGCTTTCTTGGGTGCTTTGTATACTTCTATCAATCTTGCTGAACTTTTGTTAGTACTCATAGAATGTTGATTCAATAGAATTCTCTATATATGTAAACATGTCATCTACCAATAATGATTTTTTATATCTTCTTATCCAGTCCTAAGATGACTTATGCCTTTATCCTGTCTTTAAAGATAGACAGGGCCTCTAATACTACATTGAGATGGTAAACATGTAAATGGAATGTAATTGGAAACTGTAAACATTCTTTTCTTCTTTGTTTTAAAGGAAATGCTTCTAAATTTATTCTTGTCAGTTTATTTTCTCATAAGTCTTTTTGTAAATAGTCCAGGAATTTCCTTGATATTCTTAATATTCTGTAAATTTTATCATAAGTACTTTATTAATACTTTATTTTGCCTTTTTATCATAAATAAAATGCTTGTTCTGTGTCTAATGAGATCATCATATCTTATGTCTTCTTTGGCCTAGTATTAAAGTGAAATATATTGATACATTTTTCTGATGTTGTCCTATCCTTTCAATCTTGGGATAAACACTACTTGATCAATATGTGTTATCTTTACATGAACTGTTAACTTTGGTTAGCTAATATTTTATTTAGGACTATTGCACTTACATGTATAAGTGAAGTAGGTTTATGGCTTTCTCATTTAGTTTGAGAATCAAGATTATATAGCCTTATAAAATTAGCTAGGCAACTGGGCAGCTTTTCTTTTGTTCTTTTTTTCATTTTCTGAAGCAATTAATACAAAATAGGTATTATCTCACAAAAAAATGGTATGTGAGGTAATACATATGTTAATTGACACGATTTAACTATTCCACAATGTAAATATATTTTAAAACATGTTGTACATAATTATACTTTTATTTGCCAATTTTAATAGAGAAAAAAATGAAATAAGATACATATCATCAAGCTCTTGAAAGTTTTGTAAAACCCCACTGGAAAACTCTGTAAGCTAGGGGCTTTTTGGTGGGGAGGTTATAGCTTCTTTTTCTTCAGTTATTATTTTATATACTGATGTACCTTACAAAATTAGGATCATGTGAATGCATAAACCATGCAGAAAGTTACTTTTCCCAACCTCTGATAACCACCATTCTACTCACTACCCCCACAAGATCAATTTTGTTAGCTCCCACATGTGAATAAGAACACGGAATATTTGTCTTTCTGTGCCAGACATATTTTACTTAACATAATGTCCTCCAGCTCCATACATGTTGCTACAAATGACAGTATTTCATCATTTTTTTAGCTAAATAATATTCCATTGTGTATATATATGCCACATTTTCTTTATCCATTCATCTGTTCATAGGCATTCAGATTGATTCCATATCTTTGTTATTGTGAATAGAGCTGTAATAAACATGGGAGTACAGACATCTCTTTGATATGTTGATTTATTTCTTTTGAATATATATTCAGCAGTGGGACTGCTAGATCGCGTGGTAGGTTTTATTTTTTAGTTTTTTGAGGAACCTCTATAGTGTTTTCCATAGTGGCTATACTAATTTACATTTCCACCAACAGTGTATGAGGGTTCTCCTTTTCTGCATAGTCATCAGCATTTATTATTTTCTTTCTGCTAATAGTAATTTTAACTGGGGTGAGATAATATCTCATTGTGGTTTTGATTTGCATTTCCCTGATCATTAAGGTTGCTGAGCATTTTTTCATATACACATTGGCCATTTGTATGTCTTCTTTTCAGGAATGTCTATTCAGATCTTTTATCCATTTTTTTTTAAAGACATTTATTCAGCGTCATGATCAGACTATTACATTTAGCAATCAACAGCATGGGTGCAAAAAAAAAAAAATCTACATTAAAACCCTTTGTTGGAATGCTTTATACTTTCCACAGAACAGAAACTAAAATAACCTGTTATACAACTAGTCACAAATACAGTCCTTGAGTTTTTTGCCCATACACATGAGTATTTGTCTAAAACATGTCTTCTTTGTAGCAGCTAGGCCCTGCCACCACTGTGCTTGGCTGAGTTCACAAATCTGTTGTAACCTGTACCTTCCCTGTTACTTCCCTGGGTCTCCTCTCCTGCTAAGCTTTGCTTTCTAATTAAAATTTTCTGCCACTGCCATAGCTACTGCTGCTGCTGGAACCGCCATAGCCACCTTGGTTTCGTGGTTTTGCAAAGTATTGGCCTCCACTGCCATAGGGGCCAGAGCTTCTGCCTCCAAAATTTCCTCCCTTCATGGGTCCAAAATTTGAAGACTGATTGTTGTAATTGCCAAAATCATTGTAGCTTCCACCACCTCCAAAATTGCTTCCACTACCACTGCCAAAGCCGCCTCCGCCTCTGTTGTTATAGCTGTCATAGCTGCCACTCCTGCCATAGCCACATTTTTTAAATTGGATTATTTGGTTTTTACTATTGAGTTGTTTGAGTTTCTTATATATTCTGATTATTAATCCGTTGTTGGATAAATAGTTTGCCAATATTTTCTTCCATTCCTTAGGTTGTCTTGATACTTTGTTGATTGTTTTCTCTACTGTGTAGAAGTTTTTCGGTTTGATATAATCTCATTTGTCAATTTTTGCTTTGGTTGCCTGTGATTTTTAGGTCTTGTAAGCCAGGGGGTTTTTACTCAAGATATCTTTGCCCAGACCAATGTCCTGAAGAATTTCCCCAATTATTTCTTCTAACAGTTTTATAGTTTCAGGTCTTACATTTAAATATTTCATCCATTTTGATTTGACTTTTGTGTATGGTGAGAGAGAGGTCTCATTTCATTATTTGCATATGGATATACAGTTTTCCCAGTACCATTTGTTGCAGACTGTCCTTTCCACAGTGTACATTCCTTGGTGCCTTTGTTGAAAATGTGTTTGCCATAAATGCGTAGATTTAGTTCTGGGTTCTTTATTATGTTCCGTTGGTCCATGTGTCAGTTTTCATGCCAGTACCAAGCCATGTTGGTTACTATGACTTTGTTTCTAAATTCACATAATCCAGTTTGTGCCACATATCTTCCACTTACCAATACAGACCCTTTTGCCCTCCCTGTTCTGCCTCAGAACGCATGTATATATGTATATACATGTTCCCTTGAGAGCTAGCTTCCAATTGTGTTAGACCAATCTCCAACAAGAAATCCAAGAAACAGGGGAGTGTGGTCAGGATATGCACTTCCCTAGTTCCCTTCCTGGAAGTCCCTTCAGGCTTGTTGTTTCCTCGACCAGAGTCAGAAGCCTGACCAAGGAAGCGACCTCTACCACTTGGCTATATAATAGTTGTGCTGATCTGTGGGGTCCATGTGGTCCTCCCTCTATCATTCTCTGAGTTCCAAATATTGCTTCCTCTGCTCATCTATTTGGACCTAGGGATGTTAACTTCTGCTATTCCTGGCACTGGGATACTACATTATCTTTTGTGGTTTCCCTGCACTTTGCCTACATGTTCGTAAACTTAGTTTCTTTACTAAGTTTTAGTAAAACCTAAAATTATCTCCATTTGAATATGCCATCTGTTTCCTCCTGAGACCTTGACTAACATACCTGACTAATAAAGAGAAAATGTGACACTTCCCCTTCCCCACCACACACACTCTTCCACTTTAACGATTACTAATAGTTTTGTGTGTGCATGCCTTCAAACACAGAACATTATTTGTGAGACATATAACACCAAAGATATATGGAAGAAACACAGACAATGTTTTTAACATGAGAACTTTTTTTAAGAAGTGAAAATTTCTGGTTGCTACTGACCATGGCTCATTTTGTAAACTCCTTTCCTGATCCCTATAACCCTTCACAATTTTAGTATTCCTTTGATCTTTCTGATGACTCACTGTCTCCCCTTATGGGCTTATGTTCTTAAATGTAGGTGTCTGGGTTCTGTCAACTTTTCTCTCACCTGCCCCCCACTCTCTCTTTGAGATTTTATTTTCTTGAATAGCTTAAATTATCATCACTATGCCAAAGATTCCAAAATCTCTACCTCCAGCCCTGACCTATCTCCCAAATTCATCCATTTTCATTACTCTCTGGAGGCTATCCCCAACTTGAACATTCTAACAGCAATTCAAATACAACAGGATCAAAACCATATTCATATATTTCCCACTAAATTAGTTCTTCCACCTGACTTTCCCCTTTCTATTCCCAATACCACCGATCTCTTCTCAGCCCAAAATTTTGGTGCTGTACTTGACTCCTGTTTGTTGCTTTTCATCACTCCTATTTAGGATACTCCAATAGCTACAGTATTCACCCAGTATTCATATTCTCCTTTCAATTGCCACAGCCAAAATCCAATAGAATATTCCCATCCCGGAATTTCACAACACCTTCCCAACTCAGCTTCCCAGAGCTAGTTTTTCCTGCCCTCACACCTAGCCATCAAACAGATTGACAGCCTGATCTTTCCCGAAAATACAATATTTCTATTCTCTGATTTAAAAAGTAACTGCCCAGTGTTCCCTGGATGTAAGTCTAGACTTCATGGTCTGTATCCAAATGTCTCTACTATGTGACCTTAACCTATGCAAGCTCCCATCCCAGTATGTCCCCCAGGTTCCAGTCAAGAAAACTTAACTAGCACGTCATACTGTTTTCTCTGCTTATCAAACCTTCCACACATCTCTGCAGATTTACATTCTTCAAGGTCCAACTCAAATCTTACCTCCCTAATGTGTTTTTCATAAGACTTTAATTATATTCTGCTTTACAATATATTATTTTTGTATTGTCATCTTATATACCAGGTTCAAAGTTCTCTGAGGGCACGGACTATTTCTTACTCATTTTTTTCCCTTACAGCACCTATATAAGCCCCCTTCACATAATCAGTGATCAATAAATATTCATTGAATAAAGTAATAATGAAAAATCATCAGAAATAACTATTTTTAATAAAGATTTGGAAGACATTTCCTTTGTTTCTTAGGTATTTTTTTTTCTTTTTAGATGCAAGCATAGCTATATTCTGTAGCATCTGTGTATTTTTAGACTTTTTAAAGGTTTTAGATTCTGTAAACTACGTACAGAATATTCTGTTCAACATAAGGTGTGAGATTGATCACATGACCCATAATTGTATAATTTCTAATCCAAAGTAAGTGTGACTTTTGTGAATAAAAATTCTTGGCCAGGCGCGGTGGCTCACACCTGTAATCCCAGCACTTTGGAAGGCCAAGGCAGGCGGATCACGAGGTCAGGAGATCGAGACCATCCTGGTTGACATGGTGAAACTCCATCTCTACTAAAAATACAAAAGAATTAGCCCAGCGTGATGGCAGGCGCCTGTGGTCCCAGCTACTCAGGAGACTGAGGCAGGAGAATGGCGTGAACCCAGGAGGCGGAGGTTGCAGTGACCCGAGATCGCGCCACTGCACTCCAGCCTGGGCAACAGAGCGAAACTCCGTCTCAAAAAACAAAAACAAAAACAAAAACAAAAAACCCAGCAAATTATCAGTCTATTGGGCCTTTTACTGAAGTACTTCTTGCAGTTACTTCCTCCTTAAATACACCATACGAATTCATCTTAACAAAACTATCTTAACTGTATTTTTATAAATAATCAGTGAAAATAAAAAATAAATATGGTACTCCTGGCTATCAGAAGTTGAATATATTGAGTAACCAGCTCATCTTAGAAGCTAATCTATGAATTATTACGTATAAAATAAAAAAGATGTGTTGTTAAAGATAGACTGATACAGGTGGCTGAGTAATCTGTTTTCTACTTCCATATGAAGAAAAGCTTAAACATGTTTGTTTATTTATTCGTTCATTCATAATCCTATACTATGTGCCAAGCACTATGTTAGGCATGAGGGATATCATAAGGCATAAATGTATGATCCCTTCTTTAAAGAGAAGAAAGAACTACAAACAAATAGTAGGAGAAAAATCCAAATGTAAAGTTTGTGCCAGGCATAGCAGTAGCACAGAGGAGAAAAAAAATTTGTGACAAACAGTTCCATCCTTGAATGGCTTCGCTAATCTAGCTTTCTATAACTTACTGTAAAATATCACCCACTGGTCAAAGCCAGGAAGAAAGAACATATTATAAGACTTAAGTATTTGAATAATTTATAATGGCTTCATTGCTTAGAAAACTTCAATTCATTTTGGCAACATGATGAGATCACTGGTATCAATGTGGAAGATAAAGCATACAGCATTGCAGGGCCTGAAAAAGAATATCCTATTGTAATTACAGTATTTTAAAAGAGAATGCTAGTCATTATTATTTTCAGCGGTCTGGAGTGAAAATGCTTGTTTACTTCAAGTTTTAACAGCATACTTACCTACCTTAGATTTCTTATCTCTGAGCTAAACAAACCATTTTAATTTCACACAAAGCCACAAAGCATTATTTCTCAAAATATACATTTAATTAATAGCTTATTTACTCTGCTTTCTTCTCACTTGACTGTGAGCTTCATCTAGGACAGAAATTATTTCTTATTGATCTTTACATCTCATGCCTAAGCATAATTCCTGGCACACAGCAGACAATACTTGTTAATAGAAATACTTGTTAAATACTTGTTAAAAGAAAAATGTAAATATAGACCTTTAGCTCTTTACCAACTGTCAATATTCAAGTTTTCTAGTCCCATGATTTGCAAACTTTTCTTATTTTTTTCTCTTGATAAGATCAGGCAAAGGAGAAGGATTTCCAAATAGCCTGACAGTGTATCAATGTTTCAACAAGTTAAAGCCCCAAGACTTACCAGGGAAATTTAATTCTCATAAAAAAAAAAAAAAAACTTATATTAACCTTTACATGTAAACTCAAAATGGTACACTCCCTGAAAGTATTCCTCTTGTTGGATATTTACGAGATACCTTTGCAAATAGAAAACTGCCGACATGACCCCTAAACTTCATGTAAAATGACTGTATTTATTATTTTTATTTTTATCTTCACTTTTGCAGTAGTTGCTGTAAATGGCTTGGAACATGCAAAATATGCTAAACAAGAAACCTAGCCCCTACCTGAAGAGTTAGCAGTTGAAAGGCATAAAGAAGTACAATAGATATAAAAGCCTCTTGAAGAACAGCCTTTTGCTGCATAGATGCTAGGCAAGACAGTATGTGGCAGGAAAAGAGTTGGGGAAACTGCTTTAAAAACCTATTAACTAGGAATGCGAAAAGCAGGGAACAATTGGGAAAGGAGGGAGGTGCTCACTGTTTAAAAGCCTTTTAAAGGTGACCATATTTTTGTTGGCTTTTTGCCTGCAACATAAAATAAGGATGATGTACTGAATGGCTAGCTGGCTGGTGAAGGTGGAATGAATGGCCTGGGCTAGGAAGTCAAGGCTGAATTTTGAGATGCTACTCTGGACTATGTGCAGCTGTTGAAACAGTTCTCAGCAATGACCACTTAGACTTTGAAGTAAACACAAAATTCAGTCAGCCTCCTCAATCACCCTTTCATTTTTGTGTGTTTTTCTCAGTCCCATAAATATTTGCCTGTGCTGTCTTTGCTGCAGATATTAAGGAGTTAATAAATTAGACAGCCAACAAGCAGGAATCCGGAAAAGCCACAGAACTTAGAATTGAACAGCTGACAGCAGATTCTGCAGGTGCAAGATGGGAATCAGCTCTGCATTTTCTATGTAGCACAGTTTTCTCTGCCTGGCCTGTGGCCTGATTTCCTGGCCTCTTTGGGATAAGCTGAATTATAAGACAGAGAATTCCAGAAGATCTTGCTCTGTGATCCTATGAACTCTAGCTTTTCAAAAGGAAGCAATCTCCTTCTATGTTTAGACTGACAATATTACGTATTGGTGGCAGCCTTGTAAGATTTTGGTTTCACGTTAGGAAAGAAAAATGCTCTAAATGCCATCCCACTTAAAGAAAAAATGGTTGATTAAACTGCACTGCATAACAGATTAGCCTCCTGCAATTGGGTGTCTAGGAATGTGGTGTGTGTGTGTGTGTGTGGTGTGTATGTCAAAGGGAATCACTACTTATTAAATATATAAGTACCACAGTGAATATTAAGGTCATAATAGGGTGTGAAAAAGGAGAGAAATGGGCTGCATTCAAGTGCATATTTCTAATCAACTACTTTTTTGTATTCTTCTAATCATTGTATTTGATGGTAATGGACATTCAAGGCTAAACTCTGCACTGTGGCAGTTCTTCCAAATCTTTTTGGCTCTATAGTGGTAAAAATATTAATTCCATAATACTTGAAAATGTCCAATATGATCCCTCGATTAACAAAACATTCCAGTGTTTCTTCTGTGAAGGACTTTGGGCTGCTTGCAAGGGTGATGGTAGGAGTGGCTGATTGCATTGATAATAGGAAAAATAATTTTTTTCCATGCTGGTGAATATGGCCTACACATCCAAACCCTTTTGACGAAACTATTATGAGGAATATATTTGTAATAAGGACAGAAAAACTCGGAGATCTGGGTTTTTTTTTTCTAAATGGACTCCAGGAAGGACAGATAAATACCTCCAGTTAGCAACGGTTAAAATGGAGTTAATACCAACTATTAATTCCCAGTTTGGATCTTCTCTTTCTCTCAGGACTACTTTAAGTCCCTGAAATTCCATGCTTCCAATTTCCCCTTCTATAACTGAAGATCCTGTTATTTAAATCATAGAAGATTAGCTATTTTTGGACACTGGCCTTGTATTAGTTTGACAGAAAATTCTGAAAAGCTCTCCCCATTCCAAAAATGTCTTTCTCAGGCTTTTTGTGGGGACCTAAAATTCCACCACTGGAAATTGTAATATTTAGAGGAATGCTGTGTCCCTTACTGACAAATTCAATTTCAAAACACAGTAAAATTAAATAAACATAAAAATAAATGTATTATATAAATACAATTTTTAAGTATCTGTGGGCCAAAGATCAGGAGGGAATATAGAAATATTAAATTATTTATGGTGTTAAGGTTGTAGTATTACAGATTGCATCTTCATTTTAAAATTTATCTTTACTATGCTGATAATAAACACCAATAGGGAAAAAAATAATATTACTTTTAAAGGCTCAATTCTACCTGACCACTGTATCTCTAGCTAGTGGAACCTAAAATATAAGTCACCAAAATTTTTAAGTAAAAAAAATAAAAGAATACGCTCACTTAGTGATTTATGACTAGATTTAGGGAGAAAAAAACAAAACTCAACAAATATTCACTTACAAGTTAATGAGTATTTGCTATGGAGAAGGCATTTTGTTGAGTGATACAGAGGATACAAAACCGACCAAGATCTGCAACCCCCCTCCTTCAAAAGCTTATGGCATAAGGCTAGTAACTTTGAAGAAAAAGCACATTGTTATCAGTCATCAGTACATTTTGGTGAATCCATCTATTAGCCATTTGTTTCAGATTTTGAAAAGCTGAAGGATGGGGCAAGCCTAGGATACTACCTAGGAAAGATCAGCCTGGATTAAGACACTTAATGAAAGAAGATGAGGGAAGTGGGCACAAGCCGGGGGAGGCGATAGCACAAAAGAGGGTAGAAGATGAGAGCACGCTGACTGCAAACTGTGTGTGTTTCAGAGGGTGGATATGCTAGCTCTGACTTCTAGAAAATAATTTTCAAAATATAAAGTGGACCCTAACAAAGTACTATTCTTATCAATCCAAGAGTGCCAAGCAATCAAGGAGAGATATTTACAGACAATATGCGTTCAAATTCACAATGTAAACTCTAAAGTAATATATATTTTCTTATAAACTTAACTTTAGTAAAGAATGATTTTTGAAGTTCACTCAAATATCTAATATTTGCAGATATCCTTATTTCATTACTTTGTTCCAAATATTTAAAACCAGATGACAAAAAAGTAATGTCCTTAAGGAATCAAATTCATTATTGAAATAAGATATTTTCCAAGTTGTTTGGAAAATGGTTTACTTTCTTTTTTTCCCCTTTACTAGACCTCAAAATACACTGAGTTTTCCTCACTGGTAAAGAAATATAACATTGAGAAGTATCAAGTGAACCCACTTTAACAGGCTTCAAAACCATACCACTAACATATTAGTTTAAAACGTTTCTCTAAGACGCATTTCTTACAAGGGAACACTCTTTAGGAAGCACTAACACTCACAGTCCCTAAATTTTAAATTGGTCCCTAATACTCCATTTGGTAATCAATATCCTCCTTGCTCCTCCCCCACCCTCTCAGATAGCCTTATTTTCTGTCAGTATCTATCACACCTTCTTTTTTCTTTTTCTTTCTTTTCTTTTCTTTTTAATCACTTTCTTCATTCTTAATCCTTCCTTTTGGGCCAAGCTGTCTGCCCTTTATAGCTATATTTACTTCCTCCTTCTCTTTCCCCTTTAACCCTTTCTAGACCTTTAGATTATGAATGCTGAAATTTGTGATTCATTGTTTTTGCCATAGTGACCGCCTATTAAGAAAATTTGCCTCCTCCACAAGATTATTCTAAGAAAGCATAATTTTAAGCATCCACAACTATTGCCCAAATAGAGACAACCATTTGGTTCAACTTCATACGTGTTAAGCCAAACGTATTCAAAAATGATTTCCTGCTCCAATTCTTACTCAGTATTTTCTGTGACTCTCCCTTATTATACCTTTCTAGCTCAATGAAAACTTTAGCTATCTATGGTTTAGTCTGAACTGTACATGGGGCAGTGACAATGGCCTTCTGACCCTATGGCTCTTCCTGGCTGTGGGTAGAATTGATAGCACTTTTTCAATTTCTCCCTTGTCTTTGCTTGAACATACTGGAATTACAACCTCTGACAAAGGTAACATCCCTTTTGTAATGGAAACAAAAGGGGTGTGTAATGAATTGGTTAAGATTACATTGCATGTTTAGATGATGAAATCCAACTGCAGCTCAATTCCTTTATTTCCTCTAGCTGGACCTGGTCTTTCAATAAGACATTATTGACTGGCATCTTCCCCAGAACAGGTGCTTTGGAATATAGTCTTGCTGTTCTGAGTCCTTTAGACCGAAAACAATTATGGTATAGGTCAAGAGAATCAGGTATGAGACAATAATGCCCTTAGGATATACACTGTAGATGATTCATATCCAGGTGGTATTAATGGAATAAATGGTCCTTAGACTTATATGGAGAGCTAATGCTTTTCAAATTAACTAAGGTGGCAGGATATGAGTTACAGGTTTATTTGCCATTTCTCTGCAAAAATTCTAGGACCAGGAGAAGATAGAGGAGGAAGGCAATTTTTAAAATAATTCACTACTATAGATTACATTATAAAATGAATTTTTAATTTTTACAAAGATGAAATCAATGCCACAACGTGTGATATTAACAAATGCTATCTTTTTACCACAAATTATATCACTTTTGGTTGCTCTGGATAGCAAATTATTGGCCTCTTTCTTCCTTTTCCCTTAAATTACTTTGGCCTGTGGTTTGTCTTTATTTTTCTTTTATTTTTCAAAAACAAGATCACTTACAATTTTTGCTTTTAAAAATGATATAATACCCATATTGGCTGCAGAAAATATTCAAAATGTGTGCTTTTCAAAGAATGATCGGATCATTTATTCATCTTTAGATAAGGATGATTATATTCATCTCAATTATTTTTGCCAAGGACTGTAACACTAATTTTACTCTTTCTAAAAATTAAAATAGCAAACAGTTTATATAAGGTGTTGATAATTACCTATATTATTGTACTGCTGTGACAGATGTTGGCAAAAAAAAGCCTAAAATGCCTACAGCTGTGCACTCCATGACATCTAGTTTATACTCAGACAGAAGGCTAACAGATGTTCTGAACTGTCACTTTGCCTAAATGTTTTTAAAGTCTAAGGACCTGCTTTATAATTCGCCAGAGTCTGGTTTGGTTTCACAGAGGTTCTGAGAATTCCCATCTGTGACAATTAATGTTGAAGACATTGATAAATCAACCCTTGTGTTTTCTCTCTTCTTTATCAAACAGACATCAGTTTATAAATGGATGGTAGATTGTGAGGGCTGTTTTTATATACATCCTATTTGTAAAATTATCTCCTTAAATACAGATAGAATTGGGCTATAAGAATACATGGAGGTTTGTTTTGAGCCATGGAAAGGGCCAGGAAATCACCTATTCTTTTCTTTCTGCTAAATTTTATGCACCTTGGAAGTAAAATGTTAACCAATTCCAATGACAATTTTCAAAAGTTATATTTGTTCTGGTGAATAAAAAAGTGTTTTGCTATTTTGATTCAGCATTTTAACAGCTCTACTCATAACAATAACTCTTAATTGTGCAGCCTGTTAGAAAAATGAAAGAAGACAATAAATGGCATTGAGAAAGTACACAGCACATCTCCAGCTTGACACCCTAATACTTCCTCTTCCCAAACATACCTTCAGATCCCTCATACAGAATTACTGCCCCGTGCAAAGGCCATCAATGCCTTATTTGCTGTTGCTCTTAATTTTAACAAGCTGGATTCCTGTAGTACACTTGCTTAATAGTTTAAACATTCTGTTAACAATCAGGTGTTTGGCCTATCCTGTTTCTCCTCTATTCTGTATAGAAATATAACTCCAAATAGTACATCTTTCTGGGTTTGTTTCTAAATTAGTCCCCACACTTAATTATGAGGATGAGAGGGATGCCTTATTCCTCTTTGTTATAGGCTAAGCTCTCAGTAATCCCAAACAAAAGAGCCAGTTCTGGAAGATATAGGATTTGCTAGCAGGATTATGGTCTCATAGATAATGATGTGCAGTCAGCAGAAGCGAAGCTTTATTTTAATTCAAATAAGCTAGTAAACAAACCACTGACAAGTCTGCTGGTGAGAGTAACTGGCTGCTGTTGCCACATTGGCAGCAAAATTATAGAAAATCTATTATACCTTGTTCACCATATGTTTAATTTAATACAAGATACAAATTAAAGTATTCACAGTGCCTATTAAAATAACAATACTTTTTTATATTTGAATGTTTTAAAATAATTTCTACTGACCTTTTAAAGGGCAGTTTTGATATAAGTGACTATCAGGGATGGGGGGAGGTAGTTAATAAAAGGCAAAAAATTGTAATTGCCTTCCTGAAAAAATAAAAGTATAAATGTTCACTGGTTTGCAGATGTTAATAAGGTTAATTAGCAGTCATGTGTTCTGCTACTACTATAGTTCCCTCCCATCCTTTGGGTTTCTGAGGCTAGAGTGTTAACAGTGATACTTAGTTTGACCTATGTGAGTCTGTCCTCATGAAATCATTAACTGGATGAAGCCAGCCTATGGATAGCCTTAGAGCTAATGCCAATTGAGATCTATAATCTGAAAATTGAGTTTAAACTCTAGGCCCAAGTTTGGTATGGAAAAAGGCACAGACTTTTATATTACCGCTTTTAGTCAATCTCTCCGTAGCCAAAAGATCCTAAGGGGAGCCAGATTTAAGAGGCTTCCTTCCAGAGAAAGGAGAGAAGAAAAAGACAAGCCCACAACAAATTTGTTCATAACAAATTTTTCTCTTGTACCCACAACAGTCGGCAACCAGTGATGCTTGCTTGAGTCTGTGGAGACTCAGTCTACCAGATTCTAAAGACCAGACTGGGTTTTAAAGTTATAGACCTAGATTTGAAACCCAGATCTACTATTTCCCAGCTGTGAAACCACAGATATTTAACCTAGCTGGATCTTCCTTTATTCTGGAATGAGGGGATGCTGGGGTGAGGGGAAGTATAATAATTCCAATTTTACAGTATCATTATGAGAAGTAAATAAGAGAAAGTATCTGGTACATAATAGATACTCATTAAAGATTGGTTCCTTTCCTCTTTCACTCTCAAGCAAATAGAAATGTTGCCCTTTCTTCAAGGGTGAAGGGAGAGTGTTAGGAGGAGGAGTTGGAGGGGGAGGTATGAACAAAAATTCCTGGAATCAGTTTCTTTGGATCATTAATTCCTGTCCACCGCCAAAACCCAAAATGGCATTCTCCTTTTCTCTCAAAATGCACCATAATACTTACTCTCTTCAAGACTGTATAGGTAAGCCACCCAAACCAGCTCCCCATTGTTGGGCATATGAATTAGAAAAAATAAATAAATAACCATTACACTGTGAGATGTCTTTTCCAACTTTTATGTACAGATTTTGCACTGAGTCTACAATTGTGTTCATGGGATTCCCTCGTGTGAATTTTGGTTCAGAGAATAGAAGCCTAGGAGATCCAACTACGTACTGGCAATCACAATATGCATAAGGTGTACATTTGGAAAATGGCCTTAGTTTCAATTGTTCTTGAAGTCCAACAGATGATAGGAGGACGTATTTTACCCCCAAAAACGAGTTAATTTATCTCAGATTGATGCAAGAAGCGATTTTCAAAGCATGGTCCTGGTAAGGATATGCCAGAGAAACACCAGACAAATATCCATGGTCCCTTCCCCTCTCTCCAGTAACCTGTTATTCAGAGGTTGAGAGATCAGAGATATTTGCATTTATTGAAACACTGGATATATCGTTAAATTAAGAAACTGAAAAAAAAAGGGTCACAAAATTTGTGGCATATTTTAAGTGGTTAGCGTTTTAAAAGTAATACTTTTAGCACATGAAGACAAAACACGATTGTACGTATAACTTCATTTGTATATAACAAAAGAATGTAAATGGATTTAAAGGCTCTCTATAGGCTTTGCTTCTACCTCTAAATTTCCACTTAGTTACACCCTTCTCTAGTCCCTATTTGTTGTCAAGTCCCAGAGCATAAAACAGCCTGAGGGAGCCTCAGAGCTCCAAAAGTGTGAGAAGGGTGAGAAGGCAGGCCATGCTGGCCGGGTACATGGCCACTTAGCAGACAGGCCGCCAGCGAGCCTGCACTGTCAACCTTCCCCATCTCAGGTTTCCAGGTCCGTGGCTCCTGACCTGAGAGCCCCTCTCCTCTGAGAGGGTCTCCCCCTTTGCTGGCCCAATCTCGGTTCCTGACTTTCCACCCCCGAACCCTCCCCGCTCTCCAGGGAACCACGATCCGGCCCTCCAGAAAGGTTCTCCTGGGCTCGCCGTTTGGCCCACGGGGTACGGGGAACGAATCCAACTGGACACACTGTGCGCCCGGAGGAACAGACGGTTCCAAATTCATTTCGGCATTTGAGTCTAGAGTCAGGAAGATCTCGGCCGCCCGCCTGCGCCTCGGAGCAGCCCATGAGCCCGTGAAGGCGCGTGGGGAAGGGGGGCCTGGAAAGCCCGGGCTTCGACTGACTCTGCGGGTACCGCTCCGAGGAGGGGCCTCAGCCTCCCTCGGAGCCAGGGCCGCGCCAGAGCCGCGCTAGGCCTGGGGGCCGGACGCGCACAGAAGAGGGCTGGCGGACACGGCCAAGCGGTGGCGCAGTTCTTGGGGGCACAGGGCAGCTCAGCCCGCCGCCCGCGCCCCCGCTTCCCCACTCCAGCGAAACTAGACAAGGCCGACCCACCCCGCCGGGCCCAGAGCGCCCGGAAGCCCGGGCCCCATCGGTCAAGACACGTTCGGCCTCAGCTCTGGTTTCTCCTCGGGTTACCACAGACCCAGGAAAGGACGGAGCGGCGACCAGGCTGACTAGAAGTTTATTCTAGAGGCTTTGAAAAATGAGGTTTCCAGGTCTCTTCGCACGCGCGCGCGCGCGTTCTCGAGCTAAAGGTTCGAAGCTAGAGTTTGAATTTAAGCCACGTCCTGCGACAGGTCGCGTTCAGCGTGGGCGTCGGCCCTGCCGCGTCCCCCGGCCTCTTCGAAGTGCGCGTCAAGTGGGGTGTCGCGTCGTTGTGTTTTTCTCTAAGTGAATAATTGAATCGTGTTAGGCCAGGTTACATGCTAATAATACCTGGATGTATTTAAAAGCGCCCGCGTTTCTAAACCTCCCGCAGAAAGTGGAAAGCAATCGTCCCCTCGGACCTAGCGCCGCTGCGCCTGCTGGAGCCGCGCTTCGCCACAGTCGGGCGGCCAGTGGAGGGCGAGGAGCGCGCGCGTCACGAGAGGCGGCCCCGGCCTCCCAGAACCCGCACTGGGAGGCCGAGGGCTCGGGGCTTGAGCCGTCTGAGTCCGATTTCTTTCCACGTGTAGAGGGTAGAAAGTGGCCAGTCAGGGCGTGATTGCTTAAGGAGAGAGAAGCTACAGCTTTCACGGTAGTGGATAACTAAAGCATGACATGATGCCATCTGTGTGAAACTCGTGATGTGTATGGTCATTGGTTCACTGGGACATCCAGACCCTGATCGTGCGTATCGTGTTTCCTTAAAAGCAGCACTCGCGATTTAAAAACAGGTCCCGGGTGCCCCTCTTGCTAATCCTCTCTGCCACTAGCCCGCTTAATTCCCTTTTTGTAAATTCCCCCCTTTACCTTTCTGTCCTCCCTCCCTCCCTCTCTTTCTTCTTTCCTCCTCTCCTTTTCCCCCTTCCTCTTTTTCTTCCTCAATCTAGGTCGTTTGTGCTGAATGACATTTATTCACCGACGTCCCATTCTGAGGGTGAGGGGAAAACCCCACCTTCCACATCTCCCCAGCTAGGCTTTTGCTTGTAAAATATGGGGTTCAACTTTGGCTCCAGAGCGCTTTTGAACAGTAAAGTTTCCAACTCAGAGCCTCCTGTAAATAAATGCCCATAAATTTCCCAACCTCGTGAGAAAGCCATTTCTACAACCCAGCATCGCCTCAGTGATGTGTGTTTGCTCCAGCCAGAGAGGCACTGGTCAGTCACCTCAGTTTCTGCCCTCTGGATACAGGAAGTGTTTTTGTTTGTGTTTTTTGGTTTGTTTATTGTTTGTTTTTTTAAAAGCAGTTTTCCAGTTGTAGACTACTGGTTCCTGATTCCCTCATCTATCAAGACAGTTTGTCAGCTTGGCCCTGCAGCTTGCCTTTCACATTCTATATTTTTTAGTTAAACGTTGAAGCATTTCCCTATGTCAGATGGGATGCCATTGCATTACAGTTTTTGAGACAACTTTTGCTGACTTGCCTAAAAAATTATGTCTTCCTGATCTCCCACAGGAGAGCGAGGTCAACTGAGGGGTTTTTCAACTTTCTTATGGCTGGGATTGAATAGATCCAATCCCAATAAGATATATCAGGTTTCCTCACCTTTAGTCACCTTGGGCTACTCACTGATGCACTCCTATCTTACAGTCTTAGATTCAGCCCAGAACCCCTCAGTGGAAAGAAGACAGCAGTTCAGATTCTTCTTTCAGGTTGTTGTAAAAAAAAAAAAAAAAAAGAAAAAGAAAATGGCTTTTTTTCAGTTAGCATCCTTTGTAAGTTTTGATATCCAAAAAATACATATGACACAAGAAGCAGGAAGAGATCTTCAGTTATTCCAGTGGATTACTTTTTTATGAAAACACTGGCTAAAACATTTTACATTCACCCTTCTTCATTCCACTTTTAGTTGGAAGAAGTTTCTAGTATTGATTTAATTTTGTATAATGCCCCTACCCTCTCCTACAATACCATAAGTAACAAATTCACACACCTTAGCCTGTTCTGTTGAAAGTCACTCTTGATTTACTCTCTTCACTTTCCTTCTACCCCCAATGCACTCACACTTTTACAGACACATTTTTCTTGATCCAGAGAGTATTTGTAGGTGCATAACTTTTTTAGTATTGTCTTGACTTTCATTCTTTTCTAACTGATATTGGACTCTTTATCGTGAGATACAAAATGAATTTTTGAGAAACAACCATGTGAAAAATTCCTTAATTTTCTGTTCTGATGTCTTTGTTTTTCAAGCTTCATAGAAAGGCTTTAGTTGGTGTTTAAATGATAGTCCATGAAAATTCCTTATTAGATGACTCCAGACCAATTGTAAACCAATAACATAATTGTTTCCAAAAGGGAAAGTGGAAGTTGAGATCAGTTATATCGAGGGATTCATTTGAGTATTTATCTTTAAAATGGTTTATGAGAAGAAAGGGAGAAATGAACTGGGTGGAGGACAGAGGTAGAGAATCCAGTGAAAACATGTTTTTAAGATTAAAGCCATTTTTTCCACACTATTTTCTTGCCACAAGTGACAACATAGAGCAGGAGTCATGAAAGTGGATTACTGTCATTCTGGGCTATTGGAGGCCCAGAAAGCCCTGGCATTAATTCCTACAGAAAGGTAGACAAACCTAGTCAGTAACTAACGCTGTCTCCCACAGCGCCCTCACTGCCAAGTGTTCAGGCTCTCTCAGAGTTGATACAGACCTCAGGGGGGTCTAGGTGGCAGGGCTTCCCTTGTGAGAGGAAGTGGAAGCTGTCTGTGGAACTGAGAGGGAGGAAGCCAGGTGGCTGTAAGAGCAAGC
Organism: Macaca fascicularis; assembly: GCF_037993035.2. Taxonomy (NCBI): domain Eukaryota; kingdom Metazoa; phylum Chordata; class Mammalia; order Primates; family Cercopithecidae; genus Macaca; species Macaca fascicularis. Next base: position 93,575,039 of record NC_088376.1, read on the forward strand.
CTGAGGGGATAGGGTGCTGTAATAGGAAGGCTGTGGCCACTAGTCCCTCACAAGGCTGCAATTAGTGTGTCAAAGCTAGCTAATGATGAATCAAAAAGAGCCAAGAGTAGGACCTTCTGGGTGCTAAAGACTAACCTTTAGCTTGTTCCACTCCTCCCACTGGGCTCCCATCCTAGGTTTTCCAGGATTGGAGACCTTACTGGAGGAAAGGGCGAATATGTTAAGAAAACATGGCTAGCCCCTGTCCAGCATGTGCATACCGGTGTGGTCTTGCAGAGATGGAGAGAAACACCTTGTGATGAAAGAAGCCCTCAGTGATCTGTGTGTCTGGCTCATACAGTTGTGCATGGCCAACCAGAGAGTGGGGGAGAGGAAAGCCTCATTTTTTTTTTCAGTCACTCTATCTGGGGTTGCTTATCTCCTCTCCCCCAACCCTCCGCCTCACCCCATCAGGACCAAATAGAATTGAAACTTCATTGCCTTTGCCTGTACTGAGCCTAAAAACTCAGGGTTTGATAAGGTTACTGCACCAGTGATACAATTGTAGATTTTTAAAAGCCTCCTCAAAGAGACAGATGTTTGGGCTGATTAAGAATTGAGGAGGAAACCTGCAGCTGCACCAAGGAATAATCTATTGGACAAATATTTTAATAAAAAAATATGAAGAGATCAGCCCGACCTTGCAAGGTCTTCTGCTTTAAAAAAATCTTTATCAAACCCCTATTCTATGGCTTCAATAAACAGAACCCATTACCTCACGGCATCTTTTGTTGGCCCCATACAAGAGAGAACAAAATGGTTATTCAGGGGAACGCTTTCGATTTTTATTGTGGGTAGCCTGCACAAAGAGCCGTGTTATTGTATTTAAAAGAACCATCTGTAGCAGAAACAATGGCATCAAATTATCTTTGAATACCCACTGAAAAAAACATAAAGCTTTTTTTTTTATTCTTCTTCTGTACGGTGGGGGGATAGAGCAGTGTTAGGATAACTGACTTTTTTGTTGTTCTCTGGGTGCATTCTTCTCGCTCCCCCTCTCTCCCCCTCACCCTCTCTCTCTTCTCTCTCTCCCTCTCCCTCTCTCTCTCTCTCTCTCTTTTAAAAAATCAGCCATTTGGGGTTTTAAGCCATAAACGATTTTTCTTGTTGCAGGGGATTGCAGTGGCAAAGCTAGGCTAGGTCTTGGAAGCTGGTGTAAGGCGATGCGGGTGAAGGCAGGAGGCTGATGGAAAGACTGGGGGGAAGAAAAGCCGAAATGGATTCACGGTGCCTTGGATGAAGGACGAGAGGGGAACTGCAAGCTCCTTCAACTGGTTCTGTCCGGTGAGAAGTGATCAAGCTTGGGCTGACAAGAGGCTCAGGGAACCCTCACGTTCTTTCGCTTTTTTACCTGCCAATCAAACTGCTACAAGACAACACCCTGATCTGGCATGGACATGTAAGTAGCTCGCAACCCAACTTTGACATTCACTGCTAGCTCACTCCTCCCCCCACCTCACTTTCTTCCCCACTCATTCTGTTTTTCTTTCTTTCTTTTTTTTTTTTCTTTTGACCTTTAAAAGATCTGGAAATACACCCTGTGTGGAAGTCATTTAACACTGGTAGATTTAAGTCTGAAAGCGTTAACTTTTGGAATTAAATTCTAATTTAGAATTCTTTAACAAATGCAGAGATGAAATGACATTATTTTATTCTATTTTGGACGGTTTTGATACTGAACTTAATCAGTTGTCTTGCAAGGGTGTGTTTCTTTTTCCATGAAACTGAAGAAATAGATCTGTGAGCCCCCAGAAAGAAACCCATTAATGAAAAATTCAGGCTTCCATCTTAAAAATGTTAAACTCTAGCATTTCACCCCCACAAAGAACCTTTTCCAGACCAATGTTACTAAATGGAAAGAGTGATTTGATTCAAAAGGTACCTATCATTAAGGGGTTGCTACTACTTCAATCGGCGTCTTAACTATTTTGGTGGTGGTTAGGGGTAGGGGGAGGTTGCAAAACAAGAGGAAGGGGACATGGCGTTACCTCGTTTTTTATGAGATTGACATAGAGGGAGATAGAAATGCAAGGGGGCAGGATAAGCAGGAAATATTACCTGAGAGAAGGAATTACAGAGCATGGCGAAGCTGGAAGGTGGGAGGGTTTCTGCGGGAAGTCGTGCGAGGGGTGATGGGGCTTGCTCTTTGGCGCCCTCTAATGGCAACTTGAACCAATGTTTTACTTTCGTAATGCAGTACTGGGAAAAGCAGCTGGGTTTTTGTTATTGCTGTTGGTTTTTTTCCTCCGCAGACTTAGAAAGTAGAGAGTATTAGTGGAGTAAATTGATTGTTTTCAGCCTAGGAACTTCTATATATGTCTTAAACTCACCAGTGTTTCCTCCTCAAACATCCCCTCCTCTCCCGAAATCTTGTTAGACTAATAGAGGAGGAAAGGCTAATGGCAAATTGACTTATGGAGGGTGGTCCACGCCCAATTAGCCATTGCGGGCGGGGAGAGGGGGTAGGATTCGATTCCTACCTGAACAGCATTCTGACTCTTCTAATATACTCGAGAGGTGTAGGGGGGTGGAGTAGGAAGGGATGATTTGGAAATTGCAGATTCTGACACGGGCTCATTATAATACAATTTTAGGGGGGCTCTTGGGAACCTCTGTTATTGCGACATGTGGTGGTCAGGGGGCTTTCCTTCCCGCCTTCTTTTTCTTTTTTCTTTTTCTTCATTCTTTCCTTCCTCTTCTTTTTTTTTTTTTTTTATAATTTGGTAGATAAAGGTTAATCTTGGGCTGAATGATAGAGCTATGATTGACAAGAGAAAAGGTGTTGAGGGCAGGTCGCGCTGTCTTATTTACAGCCCACTGCTTGCTGTAGAGTCTTTGTTAGGACTGGAAAGCTAATTTAGTGCTGATCAAAAGCACCACAGAGTTAAAGGACTGGTAATGACTGCTAATTTCATTTCAGCCTCATGCATCCCCAACTGCTGTAATTAAAGATACGCTATTTAAATACAGGTGAAGGAGTTTTTTTTTTGTTTTTCTTTTTTGTAGTTGGGGGGGGGGGTGGGTGGATTACAATTTTATTTAGATTTTTTTCTTATACGGTACTTGGGTGTTATGTAGTACCAAATTCGATTTTATTATTATTATTATTTAGAGCCGCTCCTTGTCATTTATACCTGGCTTTGCAGAATCGGAAGTGTGAAATGTGTCACTCACATAAAAGCCCCTGTTTAAAGAAAGGGTGGGGCGGGGGACTGCAGAGGAGTAACTATTTAGGGGTGATTTAAATATTTAGGTCTCCTTTTTTTCTCCTTCAAATTAATAGAAAGGACTTCGATATAGTTAAAAGTATTTGAAACTTGGGGCAAGGTTAACAGGCCAAAGGGATCAGTGTCAGCTTTTTAAGTACGTCTAAAAAGATCATGTGAACAGATGGAAAAATATATTTTTAATTAAATAATTGCCCCCACACTATAGCTGCAGTGTTGGCTCAGAAACCGTGTAATTTCTCATCCGATAGGAGTTTCTTTATGAGAACATCAAAGGATAAAAAGCTGTACATTTTCGTAGTTGGTTAAAATTGATAACCAGCCCCCCACGCGCGGGCGCGCACACACACACACACATACACACACGCACACACCGACACACACACACACACATATACCCAAAAAAGAATTTAGCCTTTAATCTCTTTTTATCCACGAAGACTAAAGCACTGTACTCGACCCCGCGAGCGGCTCTCGCCTTCCGGGGCTGGAACCCGACTCAGATGTGAAGCGGCGCTGAGCCGCTGCGCAGGTTCGTGCCCAGCGCCCCCTGTTGGACACAGTAGGAGCTGCGCAGCGCCAGTCCCGGAAATCGCTAGAATCCTGCTCTGGGGTTAGAGAATACTCTTTATTGCCCTCCAAAAAAGAAACGGGATGCGGAAACAAATTTTTATATCCTTGAAAGATAATATAATATTAACTCAATAAAAAAACTAAAGAGGCGATACTACAATTTTAATTCAATAAAAAATAAAGACTGTCCTATTCCTCCTCCTCACATCCCAGCCATCCCCCACCCGGTTTGGTTTTGTAACTCTTTGAAAGGTTCTGCGATGGTAAAACAGGTAAAGAAAAATGATGAAAAACAAAACATTTTTTCTGTAGCCGTGGAGAATCGAGCAAAGTATACTTCCTCCGTTTTGTCCACATTTCAAAAAATTAAACCGAAGATGCTGCTGATTACTGTTTTGACGTTGTCAGCAGCGTCTTGAATGCCCTCGGAGGTCCTGCAAATATTGTAACTGAGTCTTCAAGTAAACGAAATAACTTGCTTTTATGTATTTATTTCCAGAGTATAATTAAAAGACCAATCTCTTCTTTTGAGTGCTTCCCATCCCCCAAACCAATCCTAGTCAAACTTTTTCCTTAGAAGATACTGGCTAAGAAACACATACTGGCTAAGAAACAGGTGCCTGGTATCTTTTTTCTTTTAGCCGTAGGATTTCAGGGAAGGTGTGCCAATGGTAAGAAAGGTTTCTTTGAAATTCAGCATTTCGTTGACCAGGAATCCAAATTATCCTAGAGAAGGGGGAGTATTTTTACACTTCCAAAAACTACCTGTCTACATAATAAAGAGCTTTGCCTCTTTTTTTTTCTTCTTCTTCTTCTTATTTTTTTGGTCAGCAAGTGAGGGCAAAAGTAGCCTTTGAATTATTTCAGAAAGAGAAACTGTAAAAATGGCACATCCTCTGAATTTAAAACAATAGGGAAATGTGGGTTTGCTTAATTGTTTAAAATCAAATAGAAATAATTACTGTGCTGAGTGAACAAGATGTTTTAATATTTACGTCTTCAGGGTTATAGTTATTGATTTTAACTTTTACTCTTAAGAAGTTTAGAGATCGCTTTTTTATAGTTTGCTTATCGATGGAAATCGGCTTAATTTTTCATAAAAAAGAATGGCTTTTTAAAATATTGAATCCTATGGCTACGCAAGGTTTATAATACCTTTATGTTTATTACTCCCACTGCTCAAAATTAGCGAATTCGAGATAACATTTCAAGGGGAATTGCTGTTCAGTGCGATGAGAGATGACTTCTCCATCTGGTTGCAGAATTAGATCTCGGCTTAGGGTTTTTAGTAAGTAGGTTCAGATGCAATGGCAGGAGAAGAATCAAGCCTTTTGATAAAATCTCTACCCCGAATTCTATCGAAATGACAGGCAAGCGGGATTCCAGCCACAGCACCCCCACCTTTTGCACTACCAAAGGGCTTGTCCCAATTACAGAAATAATTTAGTCGGTGCTAGTTTTGTGAACCCGCGCCAACCGGGTAAAGTAAGAAACGGTGCGCTGACAGCCGAGGTCCGAAGGCTGCGCAGTGGTTCCCGTGTGAGGTAGGGAGGCCAAAGCCAGCAAAACGTTGGAGGCGAAGCCAGAAAGGGAGTATATGCCTGCTATTCGGAAGTGATGTCGAACGTGCAATAGCAGAGTCCTGGAGATTTCCACCCCGTTCTGCACCCAGGGGTCCCAGCCTGTGGGGTAGCAGGCTGTAGGATGAAGGCAGGAGGGAGAAGCCGCACCTGGCTGCGGGCGGGTGGGCGTGCCAGGAGCGAGTGCCCAACTTTTCTGGGGCCCATGGCGAAAGCATAACCCCTGGTTGAGGAAAGAGAGCTAAACAAGTGGGTGGCCCAGGCATGGGAATGCCACCCAGCTCTCCCGACGCAGTGTTATTTCAGTGTTATTTCCCAGGGGGACCCAGCACCTGCGCGAATCCCACGCCCCAAGGCCGCCAGCAGGAAGGCAGCCCCTCCATCTCTGAGGGCTGAGGAAGGGGCAGCGAGTGACTGATTCCTTAGTAGCAGGGAAAACCGCAGCGGCTGGCAACGGGCCGCGTTTCTCCGCGGCGGCAAAGCGCCCTTTAGGGGCGGGGCGGGCATTTTTGGTCTCCTGTCCCAGCGTCCAGGCCTGAGCCCGCGCGGGTTGGCTGGGCGCCCTGCTTTGTAAGTAACCAGTCTTGCTGGATTCTGAGGACTATCCAGACGGATGGGCCCACTTAGCTTAGGCCCACTGAGTCCCTGCCAACTCCTCAGTCCCTTTTCCCCTTCATCCCTACATCTTTCATGATGAACCCAGGAAAGAACCCGAACTCTGAAAAACAGTACATGTGGTTTGGAGTTTGATAGTTATTTGGATGTAGGGGACATGACTCTATTAATAAAAACTAAGATTCAAGGATGAGCTCTTATTTATTAAATTTGCTCTTTCACTCTGTTTTTAAACTCTGGAGATCTTTCAGTTTCGTTGCGCCAACCCTGTCAGACAAAGGCGCCAGGGAGAAAGCCCAGGCGGGCTTGAAGCAGTTGAGGTATAGACTGATACTCATCTCTCTATCACTCAGACGGGCAGATAAGCACTGCCAGACTGTGGGTCCTAATCCAGGGCCCAGCAGCTACGTGGGTTGCTGCAGGGTGTTGAAACCACAAGTACAACTTGACACCATTGAGCCCACGGTGCTTGTCAATAATCTGTGAATTAGGTGCAGAGATTGTCACTGTAGATCATAACAGTTTCTGAAGGACTCATTACAGCCTATCGTGTCAATGATCTTCAAATTAAGGAGGGGGGGTGGGGCGAGACGAAAAAGGAGTGGGGAGAGCCAGCAAAAAGGGAAGAAGGGTGGGAGGGAAGATAAAAGTCAGAGCCCCAGCTCCGAAGGAGCCTTTAAAGATTATCAGGCCAGCGATCTGAGAATTCCATTGGGATGGGTTTGGAAGCCCAACTCCATCTGAGCCGGGACTGGAAGAGGGGCGCTGGGGGCAAGCAGAAGTGGGCCCCTGGGAAGGCCGACTTCTCAGGCATTCTTTTGAGGCCAGAATAGCTTTTGGGAGAGGGTTCCAGATGTCAATGGGAGGCCTTGAGGATGCCAGCCCGCCCAGGATGGGTGTACACTTTGATTTACAGCACTTTCCAGGGCCAGCCGCAGCTGCAAATCTTTGAAAAAAGTGGTAATAGTTTCATTTAGGGATGATGGTGATTGTAGGATGACTTTTTTTTCCAGTGGTTTGCTTTAACTTCTTTTCATGCCACAGGTGAAAACTTTCTTCCTTTTCCTCTGATAGTATTCCTGTCTGTCCCTCACATGTTACGTAGATCTAATTTCTTTCCCTAACTTGCTTTTTTGGGGGCCAAACACATCAGCCCTCTGAGATTTTATCACTTTTGTGGTTTGTATTGAGTCCAACTGTACTTCTGGAAAGGGAAGTTGTGGGTAACACAGTAGCAGTAAGGTCCATAAGATTCCAGAAGAAAGAAGACTAAATTCCATTTATGTGGTGTGGCAGGGGCCAGGCTAAGGGAAAGAGGTTTTCCCTGCTTGGTAAATTGTCCTTGCAGTGAAAGGGTAGCCCAGCCTGCACTGGAGTGTCATTTAATACTGGGTAGAGAAAGCTTAAGGAAAGTGTAGGTTTGTTTTTCCCACAAAAGTTGTGGTCACAACTAAACGAAGTAATCACAGTTGGAGAATTTAAAACAATTGGTTTTTCTCTAAAATGAGGGTAATAACCCTAGCCACTGGAAAAGTGGGATTCTAAGGAAGACCTTTTCCTTTGGTATGATTAATTGCATGAGATAGTGTGGTCAATCAGAGAGATACGTATTTAGACTCAAGCAATGATTTACAGGTATAAAAGGTCCAGTGGCTTTTTGGGCTACCTAGAGTTCCTACTGATCATTTTGCCTTTTAAAAAATTTTCTTCTCCTAATTTTAAAAATAAAAGTCATAGATTTAATGCAACTGAAAACCACTGGTGGCAGCTCTTTAGGTTTTCAGTTTATGTTTTTAAAAGGGAATTTATATTTAAAATAATTAAATCATTTAATGGTCACACTACATTTTCTCCTGGACAACAGCTGTAGTGCAGGGATAGAATCTTAACTTATGTTAAAATTGCTTGATAATTCAGAAATGGAAATGAAATTGTGAAATGTGAATTAATTTCTCCAGAAAATATTTGAGCTAGAATATAAGGATGTTCATATATAATACTGTAACATGATGATTATTATATACAGCTTGAAAGATTATATACTACTTTTGTTGCTATAAAGTAAGGAGAAATATGTTTAGTTTTATAACTATTGCATTCTTTTCAAAATGTATTTATTTCATCAATGAGAATTAGATGAAAGAGAATGAGTAAAAAGGGAGCTGAATGCAAAGCTGTTCTGCATTCCTTAGGTTTCAAGGGTACTTACAGCTCTTGAGTGAAATTATTTGGTGAAATTGGGTCTGGACTGAAACAGCAATTGTTATCCCTTGTTCATTTGTTAAGTGTAATACCACTTCTGGAAATTAAAGGCAAGGTGCTGAAGGGACAGACAAGAAGAAAAAAATATGATTAAGCAATTTGAAATTGCCAGTGTACCATGCAGCCATATGCATATCTCTATCTTAGTAAATAGAAAGGGATGGAGATATATGTTTATTCTTTTTATCATCTAGAAACATTCATTATAGTTACTATCACTAATCCTTCACACTTCCAAAATCTGACAAGTTTGACATAGGAAAAAAATGGGGGAAATGTAGATGAAAGAGTTTCTATCATTTTGAAAATTGTGTTATAAAAATTAAGGTGTCTATCCCCTCTAGGAATTCCTATGAGGGATCCTTCACAGTCTAAAGGAAATGAAGTTTGACAACGGTACAATTCAGTTTTGAATTTTTGCTCTTACTTTCTATATCCTAACCTTTTCCAGCTTATTTCTTGTTGATTATTTTTGGAAAGTATGCAATGCTCTTTTAAGGGAAAAAATCCTCTAATGCACTTATTTACCTTTTTTATATGTGTTTGTTTCTGAAATGAAGAATCAGACTTTGGTCATTCTGGAAGTCATGTAGCATGCTCCAATTTGAAGTGACTGAGATCTTTTGTGACTTACAGAGGAGAAGGAAATGTTTTAAAAATTGGCTTATGCCAGTCTCCTTGCTCTGCAATTCTCAGTTTTCTTGTATTACAGGATAAATACAAATATCATCTCACCAAATTGTACCAGCATTGTCCTAAACATTTAAATTTTCCTTTATTTTTGGCCTTTAAAATTAGAAACTTTTCTCCAATTGCTGTACTTAGCGTTTTAGTTTTATTTTCCTCTCACCAGACTACTGGTATGATCTCTCTCACTGCAGTATGATTGCTGCTATGGTCACTTTTAGAGGAGATTGTTAGAAGGTTAGGATTCGGAGGAAACATGACAAAAAAAAAGGAAGAAAAAAAAAAAACCCCTTCATTTGGCCACATCTGGCTGCTAGTATATTTAACCAGTTCTAGAATTAGAAAACCTTTCTGTACATTTTCTTCTATTTTTCTCACTTTTTTTTCTTACGTAATGAAATTAAAACTTTTGGAGCCCACAGTTGACATTTTTCAGAAAATTGAGTTATCAAGGCAGTAATTATTTCACGGGGAGATAAAACTCTCATAGCCCTAACTGTCAAATAGGGCTCTTTTCAGATTTTAATTACAAAATAAAATTAGTCTGCTCTTCCTCAGAATGGTTTGTGAGTGGTTAAACAGAGCTTTCCCCCAATACTGGTGGTCGTCAAACTCTGCTAATTAGCAATGCTGAGAAATTCCAGTTAACAAGGACATTCTCCAAGACTCTGCAGGTTCCCTGCCGTTTGCCTTCATTTCCATAAGAAGATTAAGAGAGGAGGGGAACACACTCAAATGCAGATGCAGAAAAGAAGCGTTTTTTAACAAGCATCATAATAGTAAGATGCTTGGCTAGTTCTCACCTAATTACTGCAAGTTAAACCTCTATTTGACACTAAGAAGAAAAAATAAGTCTACAGTCCCCTATCTCCACAAAATTGTCAGTTGGTTTCAGATATAATACTTGAGGAGTGCTGGGGAGACTTCAGGAGAGAAAAAACAATGTGAAAGATTTTTAAATAAAATTGAGTTACACTTAACAGTTAAGGCCTTTTGGCTAGGGCCTATAATAGAACAAAATAAAATCAGAATATTCCAGTAGTTATGCATTCTTATTCCTAACTAAAAGTATGTAGCTTTTTGTTGCCCATGGAAGGGAAGTATTATACTCCCTTTAGATTAAGCACTTTCAATTTTCATAAATTGTGCCAATAGCAACATTTTAGATTCTCAGAGGATGAAGCATCCTGTTCCAAGTCTTTTCTGATTGTCTAGTAGTCAATGGTATATTGTTGTTAGTACTGTAGCTGTCTATTACAAACCTAAAACAGTGTTGCTTCTGTCATCTATTGGAATTGTTATAGTTATTATATTTAGGGATCAGTGATGGTGCTGGAGTGAAATAGAGTGGGCAGTGATCTGATTTTTTAAAATGCATATGTTCTAAAAAATCTAATGAGAAAATGTTTCTGCTATCACCATCTTCTTTAATCTTATTTTCATAGCACATTATTATGCATAATCGTCAGCCACAGTTAGTTTATTGTCTCGATAAGTACAGCAGGCTTAATTAAAATAAAGCTGTAAATAAATGCAACCAATGATAACACAATTGTAATGTATTTCCATAGCTTATTTATGTGATAAAAGCAATTAATAAAAGACCTAGCCAACCCCTTTAACCTTTTAAATACATTATTATAGAGTTCATGCCCAAACACATGCATCTGAGAATGTGTAAAAGCTGTTATATATCCTCCCAAGGAAAAAAATTGTGCCTTGAGAGACAAGGCAGCAAGATTGAAAAGATGTGTGTCTATAACCATCTGTTATTAGTATTTATTTTAACAAATATACACCACCCTTATCCACACCAACTCCCTGGTTGTTTCTTCAAACAATTACCCACAAGCTTTTTAAAGTTTTTGGAATAATGCTATTAAGCAGACCGATGCATACACAATCATAAAATGAATGCTTGGTCTGCCCTTCGTGGCGTCTGGACAATCATAATTCATTCACACGTTGAATCTCATAATTTGTACCTATTTTTCCCCATGGTCTAACCTCCCACTTATCTCGAGGTTGTATGTATATTTCTAAGTTAGGCAAATTAAATCTGATTCTTATGATTTGGTTCCGCAGCTTATACGATATGTTAACTTTTCTTTTGTTTAGATTATGTATAATTAGTCTGATCTTCCATCCCCCTTTTTATTTTTATTTTTATTTTTTTACTTTAATTATTTTCAAACACCTTCTTTTAAAGGTAAAAGCAATAGTCTTGGAAAAGCGAATCTACCAGCAGGGGGCGCACCAGCCACATCCCTGAAACCAGCCGCGCTGAAAAGCCGGTGGCCGCCTTCTCTTCTCCAGATCTTCTCAACCTTTTCTCTTTCCTAATCTCCAGGTCCGTGTTTACCTTAATATTACACCTCGATTAAACAGAAAACAGTGCTTTATTTTGAAGAGCGCCGAATATGTATGCATTTTGAGAAACCCAGTCTCACCCTTTCCGGATACCCAGGAACTGAAGCAAGTCATAACTTAAGAGAGAAAAAGGAGAAACTTCGGGGGGCAGGAAGGTTGATTGGAAATAACTTAAGGAAAGTCTGCATAATTCTTTTTTTTACAACTTTTCTGAGTTTCCAGCGGGTATATTTAGTGTGAGTTTGACAGTAACAGGCTAGGAAGGGCAGAGATTGGAGAAGTTGGGGGTCGGGGGAGTGATTATGGAAGAAGGTTAGTAAGGAACAAAACAATGCACCGTTTTGTAAAGATAATAAATGGAACGTGGCTGGTAGATACTATTCAGTACATTTCCTTAGGGTGAGTAAGGGTAGACCAGGGAAGGAGGGGGCGGAGAGAGTGTTACAGAAGAAAGAAAATAAGTAACCCTGATGGTTTAAGCCCTTTATAAAAAAGAAATGGCATCAGGTTTTTCTGGGTTTTTTTTGTTTTTTTTTTTTTTCTCTATTCCCCCCCACCCCACCCTTTGTAGTCAAGTGCATTTTACCCACAAAGATCCCAACAAGAGAGTGGAAGGAAACTTAGACAAGGCTTTGTTTGACTCCGTGTAGCGACAACAAGAGAAACAAAACTACCTATTTGTAACGGACGTGCTGCCATTGCCCTCCGCATTGAGCGCCTACCTATTGAAATCTTTACGTCGGGACAATGGGAGAGCGGCTAAAATTACCCTCTTGGGTCCTGGGCGGGCAAGATTCCTGAGTCCCTACCCCCGCCTCCATCTCATCCTCCTCTAACCCGGGCATTGCTGGGCTCCCCCTTCCCCAGTCCCGGCCGCCTTCTCCCAGTGTGCGCTGCCTGCACCTGTGCCTGGAGAGCATCGACCCCGCCTCCCAAGACTTGAGCCCCTTTGCGGCGCAGCCCCAGCCTTGCGCGGCCTGGGCTTTGCAGCCACCACAGTGGAAATCGACGGGGGAAATGCCAGGGCTGGTTCTGCTCGAGTCCTGGGAACTCTGCGTGGGAGGGAGTTTGTGACTGCGGCCCAAAAGCCACCTCCGTACAGTGCCGTGGGATGCCAGGAAGTTGAAATCACCCTCCCCCATCGCCTGCACTTTTGAGCGCCCTTCCGTCTGTCTCTTTCCCCAGCCCCCATTTGAAACCCGCACGACCGAAACCCTTCTTTCAGGGAGGCATGGGATGGGAATGGGGAGTGGGGGGAGACAGTAGGAGCATCCCCTTTGCTACGGTTGAATGAAGACAGTCTAGTGGGAGATGTGGCTGGGGCTAAGAGGAAGAGCTGCAGTTTCCTGGGCCAAAGAGCTGAGTTGGACAGGGAGATGGCAGCTTACCAAGGCCTGCCGGTTCTCAGCTCTAGAGTCGGCCTCATGGTCCGAGCAGGATTTATTTTTAAGAACAGAGCAACGTTACGTGGAAGCAAGGAAGGTTTTGAGGACAGAGGTTTGGGTCTCCTAACTGCTAGTCGGGACTGTGAGAAGGGAGTGAGAGTGTTGGCACCTGTAAGGTAAGAGGGGAGAGCGGAAGAGCGCGGTACGGGAGCGGCACCAGAGGGGCTGGAGTTGGGGGGGGGAGTGCTGTGGATGAGCAGGAGAACAATGACACACCAACTCCTGCACTGGCTGTTTCCAGAAATACGAGTTGGACAGCCGCCCTGAGCCACCCACTGTGCCCTGCCCCACCCCCGCACCTTAGCTGCTTCCCGCGTCCCATCCTCATTTCAGTACCCTGCACCAAAAAGTAAATCAATATTAAGTTTAAAGAAAAAAAAAAACCCCACGTAGTCTTAGTGCTGTTTACCCACTTCCTTCGAAAAGGCGTGTGGTGTGACCTGTTGCTGCGAGAGGGGATACAAAGGTTTCTCAGTGGCTGGCAGGCTGGCTCTGGGAGCCTCCTCCCCCTCCTCGCCTGCCCCTTCCTCCCCCGGCCTCCCCCGCGCGGCCGGCGGCGCGGGAGGCCCCGCCCCCTTTCATGCAAAACCCGGCAGCGAGGCTGGGCTCGAGTGGAGGAGCCGCCGCGCGCTGATTGGTCGCTAGAAACCCATTTATTCCCTGACAGCCCCCGTCACATGGATGGTTGTCTATTAACTTGTTCAAAAAAGTATCAGGAGTTGTCAAGGCAGAGAAGAGAGTGTTTGCAAAAGGGGGAAAGTAGTTTGCTGCCTCTTTAAGACTAGGACTGAGAGAAAGAAGAGGAGAGAGAAAGAAAGGGAGAGAAGTTTGAGCCCCAGGCTTAAGCCTTTCCAAAAAATAATAATAACAATCATCGGCGGCGGCAGGATCGGCCGGAGGAGGAGGGAAGCTCTTTTTTGATCCTGATTCCAGTTTGCCTCTCTCTTTTTTTCCCCCAAATTATTCTTCGCCTGATTTTCCTCGCGGAGCCCTGCGCTCCCGACACCCCCGCCCGCCTCCCCTCCTCCTCTCCCCCCGCCCGCGGGCCCCCAAAGTCCCGGCCGGGCCGAGGGTCGGCGGCCGCCGGCGGGCCGGGCCCGCGCACAGCGCCCGCATGTACAACATGATGGAGACGGAGCTGAAGCCGCCGGGCCCGCAGCAAACTTCGGGGGGCGGCGGCGGCGGCGGCAACTCTACTGCGGCGGCGGCGGGTGGCAACCAGAAGAACAGTCCGGACCGCGTTAAGCGGCCCATGAATGCCTTCATGGTGTGGTCCCGCGGGCAGCGGCGCAAAATGGCCCAGGAGAACCCCAAGATGCACAACTCGGAGATCAGCAAGCGCCTCGGAGCAGAGTGGAAACTTTTGTCGGAGACGGAGAAGCGGCCCTTCATCGACGAGGCTAAGCGGCTGCGAGCGCTGCACATGAAGGAGCACCCGGATTATAAATACCGGCCCCGGCGGAAAACCAAGACGCTCATGAAGAAGGATAAGTACACGCTGCCCGGCGGGCTGCTGGCCCCCGGCGGCAACAGCATGGCGAGCGGGGTCGGGGTGGGCGCCGGCCTGGGCGCGGGCGTGAACCAGCGCATGGACAGTTACGCGCATATGAACGGCTGGAGCAACGGCAGCTACAGCATGATGCAGGACCAGCTGGGCTACCCTCAGCACCCGGGCCTCAACGCGCACGGCGCAGCGCAGATGCAGCCCATGCACCGCTACGACGTGAGCGCACTGCAGTACAACTCCATGACCAGCTCGCAGACCTACATGAACGGCTCGCCCACCTACAGCATGTCCTACTCGCAGCAGGGCACCCCTGGCATGGCTCTTGGTTCCATGGGTTCGGTGGTCAAGTCCGAGGCCAGCTCCAGCCCCCCTGTGGTTACCTCTTCCTCCCACTCCAGGGCGCCCTGCCAGGCCGGGGACCTCCGGGACATGATCAGCATGTATCTCCCCGGCGCCGAGGTGCCGGAACCCGCCGCCCCCAGCAGACTGCACATGTCCCAGCACTACCAGAGCGGCCCGGTGCCCGGCACGGCCATTAACGGCACACTGCCCCTCTCGCACATGTGAGGGCAGGACAGCGAACTGGAGGGGGGAGAAATTTTCAAAGATAAACGAGGGAAATGGGAGGGCTGTAAAAGAGGAGAGTAAGAAACAGCATGGAGAAAACCCGGTACGCTCAAAAAGAAAATGGAAAAAAAATCCCATCACCCACAGCAAATGACAGCTGCAAAAGAGAACACCAATCCCATCCACACTCACGCAAAAACCGCGATGCCGACAAGAAAACTTTTATGAGAGAGATCCTGGACTTCTTTTTGGGGGACTATTTTTGTACAGAGAAAACCAGGGGAGGGTGGGGAGGGCGGGGGAATGGACCTTGTATAGATCTGGAGGAAAGAAAGCTACGAAAAACTTTTTAAAAGTTCTAGTGGTACGGTAGGAGCTTTGCAGGAAGTTTGCAAAAGTCTTTACCAATAATATTTAGAGCTAGTCTCCAAGTGACGAAAAAAATGTTTTAATATTTGCAAGCAACTTTTGTACAGTATTTATCGAGATAAACATGGCAATCAAAATGTCCATTGTTTATAAGCTGAGAATTTGCCAATATTTTTCAAGGAGAGGCTTCTTGCTGAATTTTGATTCTGCAGCTGAAATTTAGGAAAGTTGCAAACGTGGAAAGAAGAAAATTATTCAGATTTGGACATTTTAATTGTTTAAAAATTGTACAAAAGGAAAAAATTAGAATAAGTACTGGCGAACCATCTCTGTGGTCTTGTTTAAAAGGGCAAAAGTTTTAGATTGTACTAAATTTTATAACTCAACTGTTAAAAGCAAAAATGGCCATGCAGGTTGACATCGTTGGTAATTTATAATAGCTTTTGTTCAATCCCAACTTTCCATTTTGTTCAGATAAAAAAAAGAACATGAAATTACTGTGTTTGAAATATTTTCTTATGGTTTGTAATATTTCTGTAAATTTATTGTGATATTTTAAGGTTTTTCCCCCTTTATTTTCCGTAGTTGTATTTTAAAAGATTCGGCTCTGTATTATTTGAATCAGTCTGCCGAGAATCCATGTATATATTTGAACTAATATCATCCTTATAACAGGTACATTTTCAACTTAAGTTTTTACTCCATTATGCACAGTTTGAGATAAATAAATTTTTGAAATATGGACACTGAAATTATTCTTGAGTCTTTCATTTATTTGGATAACACTGTGATTATACATAACTTCTCGGGGAACTATAATACTGTGCTCAGCCAAGAAAGCAAAATACCAAAAACCTTGGTATTACTAGTCCAGCATCATGTGCTAATGTTAACTGCAAAAAAAAAAAAAAAAAAAAAAAAAAAGACTGGATGATTAATAAGTACTGGAAAAACTGAAATTTCTGTCATTTCTAAAATAGAAACTAGAGACATATATTGTAAATCCGCCCCCTCCTTTTCTAAGCAGCATGAATAAGCATGATGGGGACTTTTACTTAAAACTGATTTATGCCACTTGTTGCCAGAAAGGATTCAATTCTGAAATTTTTCATGTAGTTTAGTAGATAGGGTGTTGAGCCAAATCAGAACCAGGTTGGCTGGTTTTGTTTTCATTTTCGTCACAGCACAATGGCCCTTTGAAACCTGGCTATAGAGAAAAATGATGCTTCTTGTATCAGAATAATTGCAAACTAGACATGCAAAGTGTTCATCTGCTGGGTGGGTGTTTGGATTACTCTGGCCCTGCTATTGTCTGAGAGGAAACAAGTGGTTTGCTTTCTTTGTTCCTTGACTTCATAAACTTTCTCCTCTACATTTTCCTGTTCGGGGCGAGGGAAAGAAAAGAACATCTTGCAAAACTCCCCGGCTTATCATAAACATAGTTTTTTTTATTATTTATTTTCTTTTTTCCCCTCTCTCTCCCTCTGCCTGAATTCCATTTCTTAAACTGGCAGCGCGGGTCCAAGCCTGTAGCCCCAAATCGGATAATCTCTGCAGCTGATAACAAGCAAAAGAGAAGCCAGGCAACAGCCATATTAAAGAAGAAAACAATCAACTCTGAGGTAGATATTTTACTTTGTCCCGTCTAATCACATT
Organism: Macaca fascicularis; assembly: GCF_037993035.2. Classification (NCBI taxonomy): domain Eukaryota; kingdom Metazoa; phylum Chordata; class Mammalia; order Primates; family Cercopithecidae; genus Macaca; species Macaca fascicularis. The sequence goes on from NC_088376.1 coordinate 93,591,936, forward strand.
TGGAGATGATTATGCTTTTGATCTGTTAACAATGTTTTACTACTGTAGTAGAGAAGTGGGGGAGGGGAAAGGGGTGGGGAAACAAGATTGGATTTGGGGTGTGTGTGTGTGTGTGTGTGTGTGTGTGGTTTTTTTTTGTTTGTTTTTGTTTTTTCCCCTAGGAAAGGTAAAGAAAGGCTATAGTTGTCCTCAGTGGGAGTGGAAAAGTTGAGACATCGCCATGGTCTTTGAATTAGCGATGCTTCTGCATCACCACCCACCCTTGCTTTGGGGCAGCCGGATAATCTGTTACCTAGTCAGGGACTTTTCTGCTTTATTTACTACTTGATTCGCTCATCTTCCCCCACCCGCGGGGACCAGGAACCAACAGTCGGGCCCTCTTAAGAGCACGGGTTTGCTTCCCACAAATTCAAGAGCTTGTCGTGTCAACTTGATACAACTTTGGAGAAGTTGGAATCCGGCAGCGTCTTCCATCCTTCAGTAAAGTACCCGCTGCAGCCACTAAGTTAGCTCATCCCGTTGGTTTGCATCTTCTCATTTCCAAGAAAGTATTTCTTTCTCATGGTGTTACTAATGTTAGTTCTGGGATGAACTGAGGATATCTCATGTTTTCTGTACTTTCTATTTTTTTCTAGATTGCTTTGTTTTAGATATGTACTGGTTTTTATTTATTACTTTTTTAATCCTCATTTTTAGGGTAACATTGTACTGGGAAGGGACAATTATTATTCCAGTTCCCAATTCTAAGCAAGGCATTTTCCCCCCTAATTAATGCAGAGACTCTAAAAGAATTTCCCCCAGCCTGGCCAGCCATTGTAATGCATATACGGATTATTCACGTGGTAATGAGCACATTCGCCAGTTCTTGCTCACACATACGAATAAAAGAAACTTTGAATAAAGATCCAAATGATCATGCTGGGGGAGTGGGGAGGATATTCCCGGAATTTGAGGCAGTCAACTATATAGATTGTATGTATTTTGAAAATAGAAATATATTAGAAATATGTATAGAGGTTTACAGTAATTGTACTGCTCTCACCTCTCTTTTTTAAAAAAGAGCCCACAGGGTCAGCAACTTTCTGGCAAAATGGTCAGGTTCAAATATTTAGCAAAAGGAAAGGGAGCACAATATTTTGGGAAATAGAACTAGCTTTGAATAATTGTCACTGTCTGCATAAAACAAGAGAACTCCCGTTCCCCCTCCTATCCCTTCCTACCTCCAAACCAGATAGTTGAAAAATGAAAGTCAAAATATTTTGTTTGCAAATATAAATGCTTTTGATAACTACATCTGAGGGAAATGGTACATATCTTGTGCCATCATTCATTTGATTAAATTAAATGGTTCCCTGAGATATGTAATTTCATGGCTAGATTAATATTGAACATACAATATTTTAATAATAGTGTGATTTTCAAGGAGAGTAAACCCATAAACTTGCCCAGAGATGGTTATCTCATGGTGCTGAAGATAGTTGTTGTTTAGTTCTTTTCCTCAGGATATTATTCTGCTCAACGAAACCACTCAATTTCCAGTCAAATAGGGTGAATTTAAATGTTTTGTTAACCATATACACAGAATAGAAATGTGCAGAAGGATGAGAGTATAGTTTGTTCTTCCTGCAATTTTTTTCTCTCCCCAAACCACCCGCTCCCCCTCCCCGCATACTTTAAATAAAGAGCGTTAAAATATTTTGCTGAGCTGTAGTAGATTAGCAAGGTTTCTTGCCAATGCTGGGAAGCTGGTATTACAGACCATCCCAGGGGAAAATGGCTCACATTAACCACTAAATGAATATTTGACAAGGGCTCATTCGGAGGTATTATTACTATAAATGTGTCCCTACTGGACTTTTCAAGGGTCAAAGAGCAACGCTTCAATTAATTATTTAGACTGCTAGTAGATTTGGTGGTAATAGCTGTACTTATTTCTAGAAATCGACACATTCTTACAGTAGGAAAATCTCAGGAGAATCTTCTCCATCAGCAACACCTTGGATTGAAATACACATGGACCCCTGGCATTCTAAAGCTGACTTCTTCATAAAACCTTTCCCTGGGCTGGTAGGGGGTGGGGGGCAGAGAATTACAGTCTCTTTTTCTGTTTCACTGACTGTTTCTTGGTTTAAAAGAAAAGAAAAACAGAACATAATAATTTATCTTAATATCCACGTCATGTATGACAAGGTCTTTTAGGGATATGCAATATGGGACAAAAGGGGAGGGTGCTCATTTACAACCTTTGCCTTTTCTAAGTAGAGATGTCACAGGATTTCAGAGATTCAGGGAGGCCCTGAATTTAGACAGGATGCACATTCCTGTTTGTCAATAAAATGCAAGTTTGAAAGTGGAAGGTTCCATAAGCTGACTACTCTTAGTTCTAATAGTCTCGAGTAAATTGGGGTACAAGGTAGTCCCTCCTCTCCCCACCTATTGGTCTGAACACTGCAAGGTGCGGTAGGGGGACCAGTGTTCCATTTCTGCCGTGTCATAGGTTCCTCCGTGGCCCTAGGTAAAATGGTAAGGGAATGATTTTGAGGGTAAGATTCCTTGACAATAATATAAGTTGAATGAATAAGAGATAAGCTGCGGGGTGGGGGGGGGGGGTGGCGGTGGGAACAGTAATTACAAACCCAATTCATTCAGCTTTTCAGAACTTTTGTTGTGGGAGCTCCATTGACAGGTTTTGAGCTGCCAGTTTTCTCACATTAAAAAGAACTGCTCAGCGCCTCAGGGGGACAAGAAATACCGCTTTACTACATAGTGATGGGGTCTTCATTTAGAACCATTACAAGACGAAAATTAAACAGTGCCTTTGTGTGCAAGAGGTTTACTTTTCAACTGCTAACAGTTTATAGCTAACTGCTCTGAGATTGAAGTTTGACTATGGTTTGATCGCCTGATGATTGACACTGCTTATTTATTTATTTATCTGTTATAATTAAGAGAACTTTTCATCACCCCCACCCTGGTTTTATTTCTTGCTCTTGGAGAATTTTGTCAAATAGATCCTCATATTCTTCTTTGTGGAAGGAGTTTCCTTTGCTATGAGCTTTAGCAGAGACTTCAGTTCACATTCCCCAACGGACAACCCCCACCCCACACACCCACATTATTGCCTTAAAATAATTTGCATCTCATTCTCTGTTTTTTTCTGCTGCATTTTCTTGCTCTCCAAGCTAAGGCGGCTTTTCAGGCAGCAAGTAGGGTTGGAGATAGGGGTTAATTTATTTTTTTGCTTTGCTTTCTTTTTTTGACCTAAATTTGAAGAGGGCTGTGTGGATTTCCTAAGGACTTCACCTATGAGGTGAATCCCTTAAAGAAGGAAGAAGGGGGAGAAACTCTGACCTTTACTGTGAAAATATGGATACAGTCCAAAGGGACATAGCTTCTGGAGTTCCAGAGTAAGGAAAGCTGTGGAAGGAGCTTCCCAAAGACAGGAAAGTTGCCCAAACCTGATAATTAGTTTAGTGTCTTTCATGATTATTTTCTATTAAAACTTTTCTGGAAACCTAACATCTGTTACTACCAAGGGAGACTTGTAACCTCCTCTCTCCCTGCTAACAGTGCTGTCCAGTTTTATGATTCTTGTTTTCAGTTTGTCTATCTTGCTTCTGTGGCCTTTAGAAAATAATGGACTTGATTTTCTTATTTTGACTAAGGGGATTTCTCTTTGGAAGGGTGGAGTATTAAGATAGGTCTAAGATTCTTGTCTGTGGCAGAGAGCTCTCTTTCTCTATTCCGAGTTCAGATGGATTTTATTTTATACCTTGGTATAATGGTGATATTTCTGATTCCTTGAGCACTTTGCTCAGTTTCTCTCCTAAAGCAAATAGAATGTCCTCTCATTTCGGAATGCAAAGATATTTGCTTCACCTAGGCGTTTGAACTTGATACTTGTTCTCCTTTACAAAGAAGTGTCAGGTGATTTGAAAGCTGGAGGTGTCCTTCGTTTTATTACCCTAGTCTGCCTGCGCGTACAGAATGAAGGGTGCACTGTTTTATATAGAGTTCGGCGCTTTGAACTATCATTTGCCTAGCTCTCCCAGCTTCCGCGCGGGGCACGGCTCCGGGCTGTGAGCGCGCCGGCCTCCCGCCGGCTGCCCTGGGGAGCGCGCAGTGCCCAGTGGTAAGAGCCGACGCGCGGGCAAATTGAGGCCAAGCTGACAAGCTCTGGCGGGTGGACCTGACGTCACCGCGGCCCGGGCCACGGCACCCATGGGGCTCCCCAAGAAGGTGCTGTGTGGGGCTCGAGTTCTCTCTGTCCGGGCTTTGCTCAAACGGCCGCATTCCCTCTCCCTCAGTCACCGACCCGCGTCAGACAAGTATAGAAAGTCTCCCGAGGCGTTGGGGCCCTCACCACTTCAGAGTCCTCTGCCTCCTGCTCCCCAGCCCAAGCCCTCTCCATGTTGACCTCGTGACACGGGAGATGGTGTCTAGGCCCCAATTTCCACCCACATCAGAGATTGTCTACCCAAGGGGATGTTTGTCCCTGTTTGTGGCCAAGTTTCAGTATTAGTGATTTCGCTTGGTTCTTCCCAATTAGAGGCCGAGGACTGGCAGGGCTGGGGAAGGCCCCGGAGCAATCTCGGATCCCTGGAATATTGGGCCCCTCTGGATTAGAGCAGGTAGGGATGGAAAGATACAGACCCTTCACTTTCCCGTTTGTTAGATAGGGATAATATATAGTTACCTCGAAGAAGATAATACAAAGTGCCTGACAAAATAGGCTTAATTGTTTAGTATGACTTTCCTTACTGCCCGGCAGACTTAGGGAAGGGAAGCAGTTCTCATGTTAGACTACAGAGAACAATACAGAAACCCCAGTCCTTTCTGGCCTTCCTGGCTCTGGACAGCGAAATTAGCCTTGTTCATACTACACTTCTTACTTCTCCAGTGCTCTCTCTGGCTTAAGGTTTGCCTAGGAAGTTATCTTGCAAACTTGCCATCCCTGTGCATCGTCCTGAAGGGAGGGATCCCGGCATTCCGGGCAGGACCCGCCCCCACCCGCAGAAGGCAGAAAAATAATTACTGTATTAAATAAGGAGCGCTGAATTCTTCCTGAGGGTTCTTATCGCTGGCGGCCAGGCCAGAAGCGGGACTGCGCCCCCACCCCCACCTCGTGACGTCAGGGCCTCAGGGCCCCGGGGATGAAATGATTCGTTTGACTGTTCCAGAAAGGGCAATCCGAACGCTTACAGGGCGAGGCCAGTGCAGCCCAGCTCCATCACCACTACCAAGCCCCAGTTTTGGAGGCTCCCGAGGCCCCTGGCCGCCCCCCAAGCCCTGTCTCCAGAACATAACCACATATACAAGTAGCCATAGTCTTCAGTACGTATATAGTCACGCGCACAACTCTCGTCACAGGAGCGCCCTTCTTCCAAATATATATAAGTTATTTAGTTTGTCAGCCACAATTTGTTGTGGGATCTGAATGAGTTGTTTCTGTTGTGTTTGTATGTTTTTGTTTTTAGACGGTCGACAAATTACAACAAATGCCTTTACAAAGCACACCATGGCTTTATTTAACCCGGTACAAGTTTCAGCGGCGATTTAAGAAATGGACTTAGAAGAGTTTTCTGGCTCTCATATTCAGCCATGGTTAGGACAGTTGTTCCAGCTTATCATTGCTGCACCAGTTCTATTTTCTCTTTCCCCTCCATTCCTAAGAATCTGTATAGCTTTTAAAAATCTTTTTAGAGTCATGTATTGCTGAGAGAATTTCTTAGAACTGTGATTTAAATTGTAGATAAGAGGAAAGATAGCCGGACAGTGGAATGTGTGTAAATGGAATAAAATTATTTGTTAGGGAAAAGCACCTGGGCATTTCTGGATTTCTGGGAGATGCACTTCTCAAATTTTCTTTCCAATTCTCAAATCAATTTGATTTATTGAATGCCCTTCTAATGGAAAGGATCCTGGAAAATAGGCCTTATGTTCTGATATTGGTCCAGGATCTCACACAGTAATGATTAGCCAATATTTTGCATGCAGTCAGTTTAGTATCAGCTCACATCCAGGTCGATTTTATCACACTTAACAGCTCAAATCTGGGTTATTGCATAACATTAGAGTTTAATCAGTCTGGAATACTAAATGGCAAACCTGTCTTCTCCTTCTCAAGGTCCTCCTCCCTTTCTCTATTTCTCCTTCCTCCCACCTCCAAGGAAACTATCTTAAAATCAAGTTTCCCTTTGAGAGTTTGTTTACCCCAACTTCTGTTAAACTAGACTAACACGCTCTCATCAGCTTTCTAAACACTGTCTCATCAGCTTTGTGAAATGGTGCAAAAACATCTTGGAATCCAAGATGGCAAAATAAACTTGAGCATATGGGGGGAAGACTGCCTTGTTAAGAAATTGATTTAAATGTTTAGCTTACACTTCAGCCTCAATGCTTCCCTTACTACCCACTCTTACTTCCCTCACTGCCCACTCCTGGTTCTTGGGTACCCCACCTCTATTAGCAAGCTGGTTCCCCCAGCATAAATTATGAATGCATATCAACAGGCTCATCTGCTGTGATAAATCAGAGGCTTTTCTCTTTTGCGCATTTCTGCTTTTATTCTCATCAAAATGTCTTTCTGCCCCATGCTAGCAGCGTCTTTCTACAAACTTACTATCCCCATATAAACTATGGAGATATATTCTCAATTGGAAAAATCAGGTAATTCCACCACCCACCCCCCCACCACCATCCAAGGAAGCCTTACAAGTTAAGGATACAAACTATTTCGTGGTTAGTTGTATGAGCTTCCAAATTAGCTGCATATAAAGTATTTTAAGATTTTTTTTTTTTTTGGCTGTCACTGGCTGGCAATACTCATTTTGTGTGTGTGTGTGTGTGTGTGTGTGTGTGTGTGTTGGTTTGAAAAGCAGGAAGAAATGTAATGAATTGAGTGCTGTCAGAGATGTCTTCTGTTTGAACAATCTGCGATGGGCTGAATGGCAGGGACTCCCTCATCCAGTGCAGGTGCAGTAGAGCTGGGGAAGGGGGGAGGGGGGCTCCCTCTGTTCAGTCAAAAAGCACCATTCTCCACAATAGACCACACACTGACAGCCAGCGTGACATCAACTCACACTTTCATACTTTTCCCCCCATCCATAGTTCTGAGTTCACAAAGTGGCCATACAGTAGCCTTGGTTAGGTTCCTTTAATGAACATTTTGTGGCTCCTATGACCAACATCGAAATCCGTGGAGCCCTGGGAGGAACAAATAGATTTTTAATCGTGAGTTCCAAACCAGAATGTATAGCTATAGATATTAAAAGTAAGCTGATCTCTACATTCTCTCCCAATGCCAATGCCCACAGCAACCCCAGATGATCTGAAAACTCTGAGTTAAAAGTTCTTCTAAGACTTCTTAGGTTCCAAGACACTGTTTCCCATGTCCTGAGAGAGATCAAACAGGAAAGGAGAGAAGGCACAAATTTTATGTATTTATTTAAATGTAAGAGCACCTCTAGTATTTTATTATGCTTCATGAGAGGGTTAATCCTACAAATTAATGAACATTAAGCTTGTGGAGTGGAGTTCTGCCCCCTTTTGAATTGGTTTTACTGGGAAGAGGGGTGTGGAGAAAAACAAGAGGGTTAGGAAAGGCAGCAACTGTTTTAAAACTCTGAACAATGATGCGACCGCCGTTTGGCTGTCCTGCTGCTGCAAGGACTGGACCTTCCAAGAGTTTGTTTTATTTTGTTGAAGCCCAGGCCTTGATGCCTCAAGTTTTAAATGGAATTACTCAAGGAGGGCACACTACTAGACAAACTATTCTACTCAATTCCTTCATCCCCAACTCAGTCCCTACTCCTCTCTGCCCCCGCCCACTTGGCCACTTCTTGGTCCTGGATCTGAACATTTTAACTGAAAGAGGGAGGGGCGAGGAAAGGGCCAGGACAGTTCTCTCAGTGCCACGACTGCCCCTGGAGACATCACCGTGGCCCTGCCGCTGGCTGATTCTCCCCTGTGCCTTGACTTGCTGAAACATCTCGCTGGGGAAAATTACTCCCTACTTGCTTACATGTGTGTATTTAAAAACACATGTAGCCTTACACATGTTTCATCACGGCAACAAAAAATATCAACATTCTAGTCCCAGGAGCAAAACGTTTCAATCATTCACCTAAATACTGTTCAGTAGATGGGGGCAGGAATAGGTAGACCTCCTAGGACAGCGGTCACAATACCCCTCTCCTCCGCATGGACACCAGGAATGCGGGGTCTGGCGGTGCGTGGCGCAGGGCGAGAAGATTTGATGTGTAGGGTAAATAAAGGACAAGTTATTTAAAACCTCAAATAACACAGGAAAAGATGGTAAGAGTGCTGTGGAGCCCTTTGCTTGCTTGTGACTACGAGTCGCCAGGTGGCCCGCATTAGAGTATGCCTACGGCGCCTACTAACGTCTAGGCCTAGGAGAGGCGTCTCCCCGCCCCTCGACCCACAGCCAGCCGCCACTTGATAGCTAACGCGTCTTCCGGCCGGTACACACCCACAATTAATCTTTCTTATTAAAGCCTCCATTCTGTACCCATGGGGCGACTCAAACCTATTTAGATTTCCTTGGTTGGCTGCACAAATTTAAGTGGGCAACGAATTATAAACCTAATAACAGAGGACGAGAGAGGGTGATTTGAGTAGAGAAGACGCAAGATTCACTAGGGTCGTGAAGATGCTGCGGGCCTTGCCCACCACGGCATCTACTTCGGGTTGCACCCCAGGCTCTGAGAAAGGTAGTGAACCTCACACTCACACACTACACACAACAGGAGTACACACACTTGCACCCCTACCCCCTTTGCTCACAGGTACACTTGCGTGGAAATTGCCTCTTCCGGAGTTCTTATAAACCCCTCCCAGACAGGCAGGATTCTCAAGAGCATCGGAACCAGGGAACTTGCAGGGAACTAGGGAAGGTTTGCACTGTTTGGGATTAATTGAGAATAATTAACACTGGAGACCGTTAATCACCACTTTGCTTCTCTCTCCCTCCTTTCGGGTCTGCGGCGTCTGCCTTTTTCGCTCCCGCTGCCGGCGCGGGTATGCTGGTGAAAGTGAAGACGTCGCGGTAGCTGTCACCCAGTTCGGCTGTACTTTTTTAAACGCTCGCATATTGTTTGATTACTAATTCGAGTTAATATGATCTTTATGGCAACATAACAGTGGATAATTGGCCTTTTTTTCTGAACAACAATGTAAATCACAATCGCTTTATTATTTAATAACGTCAAACGCTTCGTTGGATTGGCCCCGACCGAGAAGACCTTTTCTTTCTAGACAGTGTTGTGGAGGAAGAACAATGAAGATCTAATTGTGGAGATTTCATAAGTTGGCTCCCGTAAATGAACAGCTTAGATATGGAAGTTCCAGCAGATGTGGGTACTATTAGCCTCTACAAGCTCTACCCCCAACCCCCATATACGCAGTCCAAACACTCCATTGGAGGGCTTTTTTTTTTTTTTTTTTTTTTTTTTTTTTGGTGGTGGTGGTGGTGGTGGTCCGCAGATCCTAGCAACCACCTAAAGTTTCCAGTAGTAATTAGAGCTTTTATCGGGCTTGCTCTTCAGCCCTTTATATTGCCGATTTAGCGTTAAGGCATTAAGTCCACACACCAAATTAGCGCGACTCCCAAATAACCACAACCACTTATTCTCCCCTTCCCTCATTTTGGTGATTGGACACCAAGAGCACGGGCCTGGGACTTTTTGGGGGGGGGGGAGCGTTTACTTTGTTTTGATTTGATTTTTAAAACGGATTCGCTATCGCACTGTCTTGGAATATACTTGTTTCAGGCAGAGTTTTGCAAGGGACCTGAGCCATTATTTTGCAAACGCCTGGAAGAGCACACGAAACTCAGAGAACTACAATGCAGACGACAACGCTTAGAAGGAATGGGTCCCCGCTGCTCGAATGAAAGATTAATTACATTTGCCCCAAAAGCCCCAATTCTAACGGTCTCTATCGCGGCTTTTGCGGTCACTGGAGGACCGCTGTCTCTGGGGTCTGCAGACATCGGAGTCCTTTGCAAATGAAGAGCCCCCACCATTTGGAATTCGGGTCAAGGAGAAAGACTCTGAGCCTGCAGCAGTTTTTGTTTTTGCGTGTGCCCGCCTCTCCATTTTATTCAACTTCTTCTGCCTGTCGGGAAGCAGAACAATCGCTCCCCACCCACCCCCCTCCGCCACGTTTCTAAGATAAACAGGAGGTGCAAAATGCTTTGCCTGCACACGCGCCCTCGTGGCCCAGTCTTCCTGCCACCCCCAGCGCACCGGGCCATGCAGCTGTCTCCCAACCAGACCTGGGAGAAGACATCCCCCCTTCTCTCTTCCCACCTGCATTTAAAAACCATCGCATTGACTGCTCTAGAGTCAGGTTCACAGTTTCGGCCCTCCATGCCACCTTCCAGTTTCTTCCCAGTCCACTCTCTCTCTTTCCCAGGACCTAAAAAGTGACGGGGAGAGAGTGAAGAATTGGAGAAAGCAGCAGATTTTCAAAACGTATCCCCCCGCCCCCACCCCCCACCCCCATCTTTTAAAGTAGTATGTTGCCACAAGGAGTGGATTTGGGAAACTTTCCCTAACAGGAGTTGGGCGCAGTGTTATTCTTCTCCATGGGTCTGCTGGCCTCCCCGCCCCCGCTGGACAATGCGTGCTTTGAGACTCGGTGGCCTGCAGGCAGCGGGAGACGAGGGGACTGGGCAGCCTTCCTCCAAGGGGCCCGCAGCTGGGAGAGCGCCAGGCAGGGAGCAGAGACAGGGAGACGAGCCACGCAGGAAGGAAAACCATGAAAGTGCCATTTTTTCCCTCAGCCTACACAGAGGCAGGCTTTGAGGACCTAGGGGCAGGGCAGTTGGGGCGGGGGTTGGGGGGCGGCGTTGAGAGGTTTTGCGTGTTCTTTTAGCCCCTTTCCCCCAACTGAAACATTTTATTTTGGCACATAATTATGCACCCTAGGTTCTCCAACCTCCTTGCCCTCAATCTTGGTAACCTGGTCTTTGGTTAATAATATCACAACTCGGGGCTTTAACGCTCAGACCCGCTCCAGGCCCCAGCCTCCGTATTCTCGGAGCCCTCCACCACTGATACCTCTCACGGAGTGCGGCGCCCCAGGAAAAGGCTCTTGGCCAGGGCCTCTGGGACATTACTTTCTACTTTGTTTTGTTTGTTGTTTTTCTCCCAAAGAGACCACCACCACCCTCATCCTCTATCAGGCAGCATTTAAGAGAGGACCTCTGAGATCGGCAGAAGCCCTCAGACGGTTGCCATATTGGTGGAAGCGTTTGTCTGATGTTTTAAAACGTATACCAAACGGGGCGTCAGGGCCACGTGCTGTGCCTTCGAAAAGCCGCCGCGGGCCCTGCCTTTCAGAGCTGCGGAAGCAGGGGCTGGCTTGGAGGGGGCGCTGAAACCACCGGCAGGCGTCAGGGGCCAGCGCTGAGCTGCAAATCTGGCCGCAGCGCTGAGTGAAGCGAATTATCTGGAGCGTGTTTGATCTGGGACTGCGTAGTCAGCTTCTGCTTTATTTGTTTGTTTGTAATCTCATATTTAGCAAGCCGGGACGGTGGCAGCAAGGGAGAAAGGACGGGATGGAGGAGGGGGCTTCGCTGTAACCACACCCCTTCCTAATGAGTTAATTTCCATACTTGCGCCTCCCGCATCTAGCGCCCTCTTTTTTTTTTTTTTTCTTCCTGACGCCACTGTGCTGTTGCGTCTTGCGCAGCGCAGACACCTCCACTCTGGATTGAAACGAAAAAGCTCGCGGTAAGAGCAGAAAATTGGTCTATTGATACATTCGCTCCGAGTGTTGATCTTGGCATCACCGGTAGCCGGTTAATTCCCCCACCCCGCCCCCGCCAGTGGGTCGCACGCGGATTGCCGAGGGCTTGCGGGCACTCAGGCAGACGCAGACAGAAATCCACATCGACTCCCGCCTTTCCCCGCCTCCAGCTGTCAGAGACCCTCAAGTCCCTTTCTTTTTTACCCAACTCCGGATTATTTTCCCCCTCAAGGTGAGGGCAGTGAGAGCAGTGAGGGCACAGTCCGCACAAAAAGGGAGAAAAAAATCGCAAACGAACGAACCAAAAGTGAAAGTTTCAAACTAGATACCAGACCTGATGAAGAAATATGTAATCTCGAACTCGAGGGAAGGTGCTGACCCGAGTGGGTACTTAAGAGAGGGAAGGAGGGAAACTGAGGTGGTGAGATTATGTCCACAGTACGGGTCGGTTAAAAGTTGTAGTAAAGAAGTTTTGGGAGGGCCCTCACTAGAAACTCAAGGCGGGTTTCAGCTGATTTAACCTGGTTTCCTACACATTTTTGCGGTGATTCTGCTCTGGAAATTGGCGAAAGAGACAGACCTTTACAATTGCTCACCGCTCCCTGCCCCCACCATCCTGCTTACTTCGCGAAGCGCATTAGGATGTGGGCTCTGGCTTGGGCTCCAAAATAGCTTGCTTGTCAATTGCGAGCTGTAGCAATATCAAAGTGAACTGTCCCAAGTAACTCTTGTCTAGAAGCTGGGAAGAAGCTTAAGCAGCTCGCTTTAATGATGATTTGTAGCTCGGCGAGGGGCACGGACAGCAAACACCCCGCAGGTGTGTGCCGTAACACCATCATCCGGACTTGAATGTAGATTACTCTGGCGATCGTTTGATCGGCTCTTTGAAACCCTTTACAATTGCCTGTGACGAACGGCCAGTCTCAGTTTTTCTCTGAATAATCCCTGAGGGTAAGTCCTCCAGGCTTTTAAAGAGCTCTAGTATTTTTTTTTTTAAAGAATAAAAAGAAAAACGTTCGATTTTAGTTTAGACCTCGTCAACTTTTAGTCGCTAACAGGCATCACTCAAGCCAGTCAATACTTAATGACCGTTAGTTACCTTTACTGTCTTCCTAGAAACCATATACATATGTGTATATATGTATGGATGTGTTTGTATGTACCTACATACATACATTGTGTTTATTAAAAGGAGAACAATGTTATTAATTTCGTTTTCTTTAGTTTCACACCTCCTTTTCTGTTTATAGAGGTGTGCATGGGTGTTTATTAAAAACTTGCATTATTATTAGTAATGCCATTGTTAATCTTGTCTTAATGCCTTCTCTGTTCTCTCTGAATTATACCTATTCAGTGGGAGTTAACTTAAAGGTTAAAGCTTTACATAGTAAAACTAGAGTTTAACCCCCTTCAACACCTTCACACCAACCCCCGTCACCAAAATGAAAATGTAGTGCTGTTCAGCCTTTAATATTTACTTAGAGTATTTACGTAAGGGGAGGGAAATGAACTTTTGTCTGAAACATACAACAAGCGGCACTTTGATTTTATAAAATAAATGTCAACAATTGCCAGGGCTTATCAAACTGGGGTAGGGGGTGGGGGTGGAAGTGCAGTTGGATTAAAGGCCCATTCCTGCCACTTCAGACTACAAAGGGTTACCCATAAATAAGTGCCGAATTTGCCTATTGCAAAAGTTTTCTTGGTGCTTTCTAAGTCACAACAGGGAAGGGGGAAAGCTGTCGTTTATTATCCAGTTCTGGGCAGGAGCAGACCCCAGTACCAAGGGGCTCTTAGCTTTGGCCGGCAGAAGAGGGTAGCCTTTCAACAGCAGCCCCCTTTGTTCTCCTGATCTCTTTCCCAATTTCAAGCTTCACTTGCACATCCCAAGTTTGTGTGTTAATGACGCTATTACCATCTGGCTCGCCCTACTTTCCAAAAGATATAAATCTCCCAGCTCCATTGCCTGCATTATCATTTAAGTGCCACCATAGCCAGAAGAAAAAGATGCTTTCAAGACTCCAGATTCTCTTGCACTTACTGCCCCTGGCATGGCTCTTCCACTATATTTATAGACTATACGTTGGGGGTGGGAGTGCTCCTTGAGAGACCCGATTTCCCAAGAGCTGTCCCTCCAAACCAAAGAAGACATGCTTTTGGGTGAAAAGAAAGGCATCAAATGAATTTTCCCTTAAAACATTTTTGTTTTGTTTGCAGCAAGCAGAATAGTATGTGCCAACATACTTTTATGTGCTTGTGGCTTCCTTTCTCTCGCAGGTTTGTAAAAGTTTCGGTGCAACTCCCAGACATTCAAGATGTGCCACTCTTCAACCCTATTTTGAGCGGGAGAATAGATTTGTTTTTCTATACGAGTGGGGGCAGGGGTGAAGGGAGATAAAAAGAGCCCTGTGAAGCAACTTTTGGGAGTTGGGCATCCCTTCTAAACCCTCACTTTTAGTAGTGCCTGCATAGATGTGTAGGTGTTGTATGATTTACACACTTCTAGTTGTAGATCTAGATCCACCTCTCTCCTTCAATTCTTTCCTGGGCAAAGTAATCGGTGATTTCCATGTTTTGAGCACAAAAGTTGAAAAAATGCAACAAAAGGAGTGGGGTTGGCTTGTGCATGGCTCCACAATGACTCCATTTAACTGTCCAGGTCCGAGCGAATAGAGGAGAGCAGAGTCTGCCTCTAAACGCGTGGGCTTTTGATTCAGGCCCCTCGCTGATTTGAATAGCAAATTTCCCCTTTGCGGGTTTCTGAACTGTTCGCACTCTTGGTCCGTCATATGTGGGTGCATCTTTCTCCGTGTGGTGCCTGCTCTTCTTCCTACTGTTATCTTCACAGAGGCAAGTTCCACTAAGATAAGCCAACCCAACAGGTTGGAAGAAGAATTGGAAATATGAACTTCCCAGGATCTTAAGGGAAGCTCTTAAAATCAACAGGATTTGAGTAGCATACCCCTGCCCCCTTAAAAAAAAAAAAAAAAAAAAGTCAAACAGAGAAAGCATCTTTAAGGAAAAATATATTCTTTTTGAGGAATAACAAAATCACTTATTATATATTCCTAATACTTTGTATGAACTGAGCACAGAAGGTGTCCACAACAGTGATTAATTTATATCACACTCATGTAGCTGTCTGCATGCAAAAGCCACATTTTTCTTTCTAGTTCACTTTCCTGCTTTTTTCCCCCAAACTCAAACAAGATCTTGTTTAGAAATTTGTATCCCTACATTTTCCTCTTGAGAACATTATCGAGTTGATATGAACAAATTGCAGAGGATATACCGTTTAAGTAAGATGCACTTTTAATCACTGATCATTAAAATGGTTATGTTAAATATACTCAATTACATGCATGACTTAACTCTAACAGTACTTTCTATTCTCCCAGCTGCTCACGTATTCCTTAACGATAGTCTGTGGTAGAAACTTGATTATGCTGAATCCATACATTTCGATGGATTTCATCAGCCTAATTAATGCCTCAGTGTGGTCCTGGGGTCTGAATGAACCCTTTACTATCGTTTGAGGTTAAAGGCAGTGTTGGAATGTAGAAGGTTTTTTTTTTTTCCTTAGTTACTCCCGGGGTACTTAGGGATTCCATTAAGCAAGGTGGATAGCAGTTGTTAAACAGACTATGTGAAACAAGAAAACCCATCCAAATGGTAGAAAAGTGAGGCTAATTCTTCATTCTTATTTCACACCAATACTTTTGGATTCCATAGACAATCTCCAAATACTTAGTAAAGTGGAAATTACCATCTTCCGTTATATCTTAAAACTTTACTAAGAAGGAAAAGTTGAAAATAGATTTACAACTGATGGCTAAATACATTTTGTTTTACTCATCAAGACTGTCCCTGCTCCTTCTCTTCCTGTTCCCATAACTTTTAAGACTACTTGCCCCCTCAATTTCAACTTTCATCTTTCACAAGGAAGCACTCATGGCTGGTATTCAACAGAAACTCAAGTCACCCCCAAGTGGGTGACTACATTTTGTCTTTTCAGGTGTAAATTAACATTTGAATACAACTCAACCTTACTGACCCCTACCACCACCACCAATCCTTTCTCAGCAGAGTTGCAGCTAATCTGCACCTCCACAAATGGCAGCATAGATAGAAGTCAAATTTCCCAAAATCCATCCCCCAGCCGAAAGACCAAAAAGTGCTTGTATTGCCTATGAGATAAGTCCTGATATCTGCACTTGTCTAATGAAACACCTGTGGAAAAATACCTTTCAAGACATGTTTCCTTGGTGGTCAAGAAGAGATAGAGGAAGGAAAAAAAAAAGATGAAGTATCTTGATTCTTTAAGAAATGTTCCAACTCAGACTTTGAGTCCCTGAGTACAAACTGTTACTGTTCACCCAGCAGAACTTCCTTCATGCAAGAGATCCACTGACACAGACTGTAGTTGCAGAAGGGTAACACCATACATCCATAGAGATCTGATGGAACTGGAAGGATTTTAGACCTATAACCAAATTACTACCTTGGAACTTTGTGCTTGTTATGCTAATGTAATGATTTCTGTAGTAAGGGTATATTGCAAGGTTGGAAATTACGTTTTTATAATGCTTTGTGTAATGACAGACATTACACAGAAGAGACACATGTGCCAGGATTGGTGCACAGTACTTTTTTTTTTTTTTTTTTTGAGATGGAGTTTTGCTCTTGTTGCCTGGACTGGAGTACAATGGTATGGTCTCGGCTCACTGCAACCTCTGCCTCCTGGGTACAAGTGATTCTCCTGCCTCATCCTCCCAAGTAGCTGGGATTACAGGCACCTGCCAGCATGCCCAGCTAATTTTTGTGTATTTTTAGTAGAGACAGGGTTTTACCATGTTGGCCAGGCTGGTCTTGAACTCTTGACCTCAGGTGATTTGCCCACCTCGGCCTCCCAAAGTGCTGGGGTTACAGGTGTGAGCCACCACACCTGGCCAGTGGCACAGTACTGACAAATGCTGGAGGCCATTTAAAGAGATAAATGTAGACCTAGATACATTTCTAAAATTAAGCTGAGAATGAGCTCAGGGAACTAGATAACAAAGCAGATGCTGCTGGCCAGACCATTGCAAGGGTTAAGATGGTCTTGCAACCCCCACCTTTTCGCTGAGATCTAGTGGAGTAGCAGCATAGCACATTGCTCAATCCTTTGGGATAGATTCCTAGGGAAAGAAAAAGAGAGAATGTTTCATAAATAGTACCGCAAGAAAGCAGTCATCTCCAGCTCATGGTTTCTGTAGTGTTAAGGTTAGATTGCAGAGGGTCAGAGAAAGCAGTATTTCCTGTTGGGGGTAGAGGAGAGAGAAAGTGTGTGCAAGTATGAAGTATGTAAATAAATAAACGTTGGTTTTGTTTTGTTTTGTTTTGTTTTGTTTTGTTTGAGGCGGAGTCTCACTCTGTTGCCCAGGCTGGAGCACAGTGGCATGATCTTGGCTCACCACAACCTCCAACTCCCGAGTTCAAGCGATTCGCCTGCCTTAGCCTCCTGAGTAGCTGAGATTACAGGCTCCTACCACCATGCTCAGCTAATTTTTTTTGTATTTTGTATTTTTATTTTTTTGAGGCAGAGTCTCATTCTGCCAGCCAGGCTAGAGTACAGTGGCATGATCTCGGCTCACTGCAACCTCCATTTCCGGGGCTCAAGCAATTCTCCTGCCTCAGCCTCCTGAGTAGCTGGGATTACAGGTGTGTGCCACCACGCCCAGCTAATTTTTGTATTTTTAGTAGAGACAGGGGTTTTACCATGTTGGCCAGGCTGGTCTTGAACTCCTGACCTCATGTAATTCACCTGCCTCGGCCTCCCAAAATGCTGAGATTACAGGCGTAAACCACCACGCCTTGGCCCAATGTTTTTGTATTTTTAGTAGAGACGGGGTTTCACTATGGTGGCTAGGCTGGTCTCGAACTGCTGACCTCGTGATCTGTCCACCTTAGCCTCCCAAAGTGCTGGGATTACAGGCGTGAGCCACCACGCCCAGCCTGAACCTAAAATATTAGAGCCATATATGCTGGGGTTATCAGTACATCCCTTATATTCAGTGCTTTATGTCTCTCTGCTATGTGATTAAGAATGCAGGCAAATCATCGAACTTGCAGTATTGACCTTATGTGATTTATATCTTGGAAATCGAGGACAAGCTAGCTTAATACAGCACATTTACAAAAATTAAATACAACTCTGCAGTGTGTAAGACTGGGCTGAGGTTTAATCATTTCCCTTAATTGTAAATGAGGCAAATTCACACACTGATCAAGCATCCAAGAAGTAAACGTGTTTTCATCAGTCATCTCTCCTTAATGGATAATCAGAGGTCAGCCACTCCCAGCCTGGATATTATGTGCCTAGTTCTTACCTCCTCTCTTCCACCTCCACAAATGACAGCTGCTTTAGAAATAAATAACTTGGTTTCTGGATAGGTTTGGGGCTCTTTGGCATGACATAATTTCCAAATGTCAACTTACAGTTATGGAGAAGCCTGTGGACTATGATAATGGATAAACTCTCGTGTGTAAACAGGGGAGTTTGGAGCTAGAACAAGGTTGCCAAAAAATAGCCTCAGTGTGTTGGAAGCTTCTAAGATCTTGAGAAATGAAGCCAATTTGAAATGTTGGCTTTTTATATTAGTCCAAGTTGTCCCATTTTCTTCTAGAATTGAATAAAAGCAAAATACCTGGCCTGATGCAGTGGTTCCCTGATGACGACTGAACTAGAGGTGGTATTTCTTGATTCAGCCCAAAGATCCTACTGATGGTGGATTTAGGAGATGCAGCCTCCAACAGCTTTAGTTTTAGAAAAGTTTTACACAGGCCGAGCGCAGTGGCTCAAGCTTGTAATCCCAGCACTTTGGGAGGCCAAAGCGGGTGGATCACGAGGTCAGGAGTTCAAGACCAGCCTGGCCAATGTGGTGAAACCCCGTCTCTACTGAAAAATACAAAAATTAGCCGAGTGTGTTGGTGGGCGCCTGTAATCCCAGCGACTCGGAAGGCTGAGGCAAGAGAGTCACTTGAAAGCAGAAGGCAGAGGTTGCAGTGAGCCAAGATCACACCACTGCACTATAGCCTAGGCGAAAAAGCGAAACTCCGTCTCAAAAAAAAAAAAAAAAAAAAAAAAAAGTTTTACCTATCCATACTTTGAAGTTATAAACTGAATCTGTGTCACTTAGGTTGCTATCGTCTGATTCCCCTCTAGGCATTTCTTTGTATAAATGGGCCAATGCAGGCAAAGTAATATAACTAACTGTAATATTTAACACATAAACTCTCTGACAGAGCAAATTGATAAATCAGAGAATATTTTTACATTTGGTGTGTACATGATTCATAGTATGACAAGGTCATAAGCATTTTTAGCAGGGTTCTTCTGAAATAAATTAAGGTATTTATTACATAATCTAATCCACTAAGTGGGGTAGATTTTAGGGTAGGGCCACCCAGTAACACCTTAAAAAATACCCTCGGTGAAACAAGTCATTAGTTTAAGAGTAGCAGAGTAGTGTATTATAGATAAAAGTGGAGAGGATACAGATATGGATACAACTTCCTCATGCTCTCATGTGATATAGCGACATTTGTGTGTGGCAGATTGTAGAGACAATACTGAGAGTTCAGCAAGAAACAGTGGCATTGAGGCAGATAAATGGTTTGCTATAGTTTTATGGTTTCATGTTATTTATGATGAGATGCCATTCAGTTTCTTTTGAGCTGAAGGATTTATCTACTGCAGAAACCCTGCTCATGTTGATAGAAATGATCTAAGTCTTCAAAGGACAGGTGTTTAGTTTCAGATTTAGACTCTAAAATCCAAGCCTGAATTGCTTATTGGTTTGGGGAAGGAAACACTTAATTTGAAATTCTGATATAAACTGTATGGCAGCAAACTTAGTTGAGCCTAGAAATAGCTTTAAATCTCAGATACCAATACGCTGGCTCTTGCATTACTTATTTATGGAAGAAAAAAAAAGCAACACTTGGTCTCTAACCAGGAGAAAAGCCTATTGGAAGTATTTCAGTCATTCTCAGCAGGTCAGTCCTCAGCAGTTCTTAGAGACCACAATATTTAAAGCCGTCTGGGTGGTTCTGGTCTCATGTCATCCAAACAGCACATTTTCAAACTCAGAAATGCCAGATCGTGTTATTTCTGTGGCAGAGGGTTGCTTAGGATCTGTGACAGCTGAGATTTTCCTATCGATTATGTGACAATTCAGTTCATCTATAGAGTTTAGAGAAATTTGAAAAGCCTCCAGTGTAACAAGAAGACCCTTAATTCAAGTGCTGTGTTGTATTTAAATGCAGAAATCAAAATTCAAGTTAGAGGAAATGGAAGTGTGAATTAAATTTTGAACCCAAACTTCTGTAGTTAAATCAACCTCCTAGGAGGGCTGTGACTAATAATATAATTTGAAGTGTTACGATCGGGTAACTGGATTTGTAAACTAGGCAAGAAATCATATCTTATATAATAAATGCATATTTGGATCCATGTATGTGTTTAAAATTGCTCCTAAATTTAAAGCACGAAGTGAGTCTAAAACAGGAAAGACAAATCAAAAAGCACTCTTGTGACTGTGTGTGTGCTGGAGGACAGAGAGATGTGGTTGATTATAGAAGCACTAACCTGCAAACACCTTGAAAGATGTCTTTCAGATGTGTCTTAAGTTCTTAACTGATATAATATGCATTCATTTTTCAAATGCATTCACAGGTAAAAATGTTATTTTTTATATTGTTAATTCTTTATCTGTCACAGAAAATGTACAGGTATATGGAAGTAACTAGATGTCTAATACATTCCAGGGGCCCAGGATTTCAATCAAAAGCAAACCTGGGTAATGTGACTGTAAATCAAGGGTGCTTGAGACCATAGAAACACAAACCCAGAAGGGTTAACTGGAGGAGAGGGAAGAGAGAAGCTCCTCTGTGCAGTTTATGTTAGTGACAGGAAGAAAGGGAGCAAGAGCTAGAGCAAGCAAGCAGGCGCCCTGCAGTCCTAACACTGAAGGCATTCCCTTGTTGTGGGGGGACACATTGGGAAAACTGCAGCCTAGGCTGTGGCCTGCACCTTGCCCACCCAGCCAGCAGCTCTTCTTGCACCTGCTTATTTATTGCCTGAAAGTCATCCAGCATGTCGAAGGTGTGATTATTGACAATTTGTCAGCCTGAATTTGTTGCTGGCAATAACTTTTTTGTGAAGTTTCACTCTCAGGCACTTGAGTTTTGGGATTAGAAAAGTGGTGATGGGACAGCATTATGCTATGGTCTGCTTTTCATTTAGACACAGCCCAGGCAGACAGAAGGAAACAGAGCATTAATCCAACTGCAGTCACCCCAAAGCACAGACCATTTGGATCCAGAAGAGAAACTGGTTCTTTCTACAAGCTCTCCCATTCTCCCTGGGGCCCTTCACAGCCCTCTTTGTGGCTGTGCTTTCCCTGGTGAGCGATTATGTATAAGAAGTAGGGGGTCCTGGCCGGGCGCGGTGGCTCAAGCCTGTAATCCCAGCACTTTGGGAGGCCGAGACGGGTGGATCACGAGGTCAGGAGATCGAGACCATCCTGGCTAACACGGTGAAACCCCGTCTCTACTAAAAAATACAAAAAAAAAAAACTAGCCGGGCGAGGTGGCGGGCGCCTGTAGTCCCAGCTACTCGGGAGGCTGAGGCAGGAGAATGGTCTAAACCCGGGAGGCAGAGCTTGCAGTGAACTGAGATCTGGCCACTGCACCCCAGCCTGGGCGACAGAGCAAGACTCTGTCTCAAAAAAAAAAAAAAAGAAAAAAGAAGTAGGGGGTCCTCCATATTCTGCCCAGCCACCCCCTTATCCTTTACAAAAGTTAATGTCTTGGACCTACAATTCACTTGGGCAGCCTGGAACTGAGACTCTGAAGTTGTAAGTCTTTTGCTTTGTTTTGTTTGTTTGCTTTTTAGTTTTCTGTTTGTGGATATGGGTCCTGAATCAGCGCCCTCAAAGTTGAAACCTTTACCTTTTGGTCCAACCTCTTCCCTTCCTCTCATCGGGGGTAGGGGAAGATGGTGGCCAAAAAGCAGGCCTGTCCCTTGGATAGGGCAGCTGGGACAGCTGCTCCGGAGCAGCTGCCGTACCTCACCCTTATTTCCTGACAATCATTAAAATTCAATTTCAAAGTTTCTGTCTTTAACAATTTCCTAAGGGGCCTATGAAGGATGCCAAAAGGGTGGGCCTCCTTTCCAGTGGCAGTGCTTTGGCAGCAAGTAGATGCTGGTCAGGTTGCCGGAGGCTGTGCCCTTCTCACAATAGTCCTGTGGAGAGTGTCTAGAATGGAACACTGCAGGAACAGCTCTGGGAAAGTTTTAAGGTGGGCCAAGAAGTGGATAAGACCAGAGCTCTTCCCTTAATTAGCGTTGCTCCTGAAGTACAGCCTTCCTGGTCCTGGGGTGGAGCTCAAGTACAAACCTAGGGGAAAGTTCTCATACTTTAATCTCATAATTCCTCATTTTCTTTTCTGCTCAGCTCACCGACTTCTCAAACCTTGATTCTAAAAAGAAAAATAGGCCGGGCTCAGTGGCTCACGCCTGTAATCCCAGCACTCTGGGAGGCCAAGGCAGGTGGATCACTTAAGGTCAGGAGTTTGAGACCAGCCTGGCCAACATGGTGAAACCCCATCTCTACTAAAAATACAAAAATCAGCTGGGTGTGGTGGTGCATGCCTGTAGTCCGAGCTACTCAGGAGGCTGAGGCAGGAGAATCGCTTGAACCCGGGAGGTGGAGTTGCAGTGAGCCGAGATCGCACCACTGCACTCTAGCCTGGGCTACAGAGTGAGACTCGGTCTAAACAAAAAGAAAAAGAAAAAAAGATTTGTATATCTGAAAGTTCCCTTCTACCAAGAAGCTTTCCTTAACACCTCTTTTTCCTTTGGGTGGGGAAGTCTTCTATTGGGCTAAGGCAAGACAACTAAAATATTTTGAGAAATGGAAAAATACATGTGAATGTACAGCCTAGGTAGCTGTGCCTCATCTGCACATTTTGAGTGAAGGTTGCCCAGCAAATGCTATTCAGACTCACCCTCAGAGGAGTTTCTTATTCCCTGCTCCCAAAATTTAACATGTGATTAGTACCAAAATATGCCTCCCTTAACTAATAAATACCCTCTTGAATCTATGGAAAGGAAACGGCATTTCTTTGAAATTCTAGATGGGAGTTAAGGACTACCTGACTACTCTTGCCTTCACCTCTGAATCACGTATAACTATCTTGTTAAACACCCCCCTCCTTCCCTAGAGAGCCACTGATTGGCCCCTCAGCATACCTAGTACTTTTCCTTCTCTTCTCAAATTCTCATTCCTTACCCTTTTCTCTTTTGGAGTCCCCCAGTAAATTTTCAGAATTAAATCACGATTTTTTCGAAATGCCATGAGAAGTTAGAAAGGGAACTTTGAGACAGCACTAGAAATACACTAATAGAGAGTACTATTACAAGGCCGGGTGTGGTGGATCACACCTGTAATCCCAACACTTTGGGAGGCCAAGGCAGGTGGATCACCTGAGGACAAGAGTTTAAGACCAGCCTGACCAACATGGAGAAACCTCGTCTCTACTACAAATACAAGAATTAGTTGGGCATGGTGGCATGCACCTGTAATCCTAGCTACTTGGGAGGCTGAGTGAGGAGAATTGCTTGAACCCAGGAAGCAGAGGCTGCAGCGAGCCAAAATCACACCACTACACTCCAGCCTGGGCAACAGAGCTAGACAGTGACTAAAAAAAAAAAAAAAAGAAAAAAAAAAGTACCATTACAACTGAATGCAGTAGACAAGTCACAGTTTGGGGTATCAGCAATTAATTGCACATTTTTATACCGTCTTTTTTTTTTAACTTCATTTTTAAGATCCATTGATCCTAATAGATATAAGTTAAACCTGAAGTAAATTAGAGTAATGTTAAAGAAAAACTAGATCAAGCCTTCCTGGACTGGCAGCCCTCCTATCTTACGTAGCTCATGGTTATTTGGATAGACTTTTTCATAATACTGGTAGCAGAGACAGACCAACACCAAAGCCCCACTTCTTGTTACTTAATTACAAACCTGGTAGAATGGGGACTCCATACCTACAGAAACTAGTCAGTGCTTATTAACCACAACAGATCAATAAAAACAATTAGCTGGAGAAATAATATTAACAACATGCCCTTGTTACCATAAGACATAAGTTCCTGAGAAATTTGAAGTTTCCAATAGCACATTTCTGCTTATGTGGTACCTAAAGTTGTTTCCTGGAAGTGAAATTTGAATCATTTGCAATCATTTTATATCCTTGCCCCAGAATGACTCTGTCTTAAAGGCTTTGAATATGTCTACTAGTACGGGCTTTTAATATTCTCTACCCTAGTGAAAAGACTACATATTATAGTAGAGAAGATACTAGGTTAGAAATGCCAGCCAGGATCTAGGTTCTAGTTCAGGCATCTAACTAGTATTTTGTGTGTAAGGCAGTTCATGCTTCTGGCCTTCAGATTTTGCATATGTAAAGTAAAAACATGAGACTAGACAATCTCTTAGATTCTTCAGCCCCCACATTCTGTACTTTTGTAACATATTTGTGAATTTTCAACCTAAGAGAAGAGCCAGATCCATAAATTTCTGAATAAAATACTTACTTATTTCATAGTCCTTTTAGTAAAAATGTATGCAAAAGACTGAAAAAATGATTTTTGTTCTTCTCTGGGGGAGATTCTGAACTGGACTGGAGGAAACCAAGCTAAGAGACTTGACATTGTTTTCTTTTGTACAAATGAACCATTGCCTTATACTTTAACTTTTTTTCCTTTTCAGATCCAACTTAGAAATAATGTTTCATTCAAGATAAGGCTCGTGGTTTAGGAGATTGTGACCTGGCTTGCATCATTCTAAGACTTCTATCATCGGTTTTCAAAACCCAAGGAGGACCTCATTCTCTGTGTGATAGTTCCTCATGCTTTGCCAGCCACTGGGTCTTTAAGGAAGCTTGCCAAGAGTTCCCAGCTGGGAAGGACAGTTCGAGTTCATCATAGACAGTGAGCTGGCACCACAGTTTAAGTGACTCACCAACCTGGTTGTCCACTTCAAAATGTCAAGAACCGCACTATCTAATTGAAAGAACTGTGTTTTAGCAAAGTGTAATTGGATCGCATGGCAAGATCATCTCAAACTATGTCTCTGACCTTGCCTTTCAGTGGCTGTTTGGAGCACAAGAGGAGAAAGGAAATGATTCCTGAATTACATATTGCTTTTAAAAATTAAGATTAATTAGTGGCCGGGCGCGGTGGCTCAAGCCTGTAATCCCAGCACTTTGGGAGGCCGAGACGGGCGGATCAGGAGGTCAGGAGATCGAGACCATCCTGGCTAACACGGTGAAACCCCGTCTCTACTAAAAAACACAAAAAACTAGCCCGGCGAGGTGGCGGGCGCCTGTAGTCCCAGCCACTCGGGAGGCTGAGGCAGGAGAATGGCGTAAACCCGGGAGGCGGAGCTTGCAGTGAGCTGAGATCTGGCCACTGCACTCCAGCCTGGGTGACAGAGCAAGACTCCATCTCAAAAAAAAAAAAAAAACAAATTAAGATTAGTTAATAAATACTTGGTTTTATGTTCATTCCATTGTAGGAACTTAATGATTATTACAAAACAGTCAAAATAGGTCATAGCAAAATGAACATTTAAGATTAGGTTAAAACATTCCTCTGAAATTTTAGTATTCACTTTTGAAGCATCAATTACTATATTATATGAAAAATGATATTTGAATCAAAGACATTGTTTTTTCATATAGCCACTCCTTTCTAAAATGCAAATCCACCCTCCCCTCACCCATGCTTTATTATTTATACATACACACACCCACAGACACACACAGAGCCAGCACCCAAATGGTAGAGGAGGTCCTTTCAAGACTTCTAGGACCTGGATCATGTAAGTAGTAGATGAGAAAATGAAGTAAGAGGTATAGAGCAATAACAATAAAAGTCAATGATTTCATTTTACAAAAAGTCATTGTGTAGTACTCAGATATTTTTAAAAGCAAGTATTATTATGACTCAAGTATATCATACTTCTAAATTATTATGATTCTCATCTAATTTCAAGCCACATATAGGAGCCATTTGAAAGCATTTTGTATTACAACCTATCAACAAAAATCAACTAATAGTTTTATAATGTGCATAAATTTACCCCATGGGGAATTAAAATTTTTATATGCAAGTATTTCTATTGTTGTGAGACTTTAGGACAAGACAACATTTGGTATTAACATAGAAGAATATTCTATGGCTTTTTTAGCTTTAATGTTCATTACTCTAAAATAAAGTACACGTGGTAATTTTTTCTTCCTGGTGTTCTCTTATTATACATAGAGTATTTTCGTTTGTTGTTTTTAATGTATACATTATTTTTATTAAGTCATTTGGTAAAAGATAAAATATATACTAATAGACTCTTGCTTTTCTCCTAATTTAATTATTTCAAGTCAAGCAAAATTGGGCACTTTTCTTTCAGGAAAAAAAAAATATTGAGCATGATTTTGAGGCAAAATGATTATTTACAGCATCTTTTCTCTAATAGACTAACATTTATGATGAATCTTATTTCAAAGTTGATTATTCTCAAAGAAAAGTGGAGATATTAGAATTTCCAAGTAAATTGCATTGTTTTAAAGAGTACTTTAATGCATTGTTCACATTGTTGCCAGCTATTGACCAAAAAAGAGAAGAAAAAAGAAACAAAAAAAAGTAGTATCTGCTCCAAATGTCAAGTTTTGCAGTTTGAAAGACTTGTAAATTCTAATTTTTTTTTTCTTTTTTGGAAAGCAGTAGTGATTAATACCAAAGGCATAGACAATTTAGGCCATAACCTCCCTTCCCTTCCCCACTCCCCATCTTTTTTTTTTTTTTTTTTTTTTTTTACTTTAACCATGATAGGCATCTCTGCAAGGTAGGTTTTAACATATTTTTTTCCTAATTTTTTTCCCTCCATTCAGTAAGAAGGATAAGCTTTTAGAGTACCCAGTCACCGTGGTAACTGCCAAAAAAATTCTCCTGAAGTTTGAAGAGGTCAGCTGGCAGGGTCAACAACCCTGGCCTCTCTCTGAGCTCGGTCTAGCATGCCCCAGCCTGCGGTTGGAGTGTCAGGCCAGATCTGACCCTGGGAGGTGGACCATTCTGGCTCTGATATAAATTTTTCGAGTCAGTTCATGGCCTGGACTCTCCAGGTGGCCTCCAAAATCGATTTTGACCCCCTGACCCTGTCTCACGGAGGCATAGCATCCACCCTAAGTAAGGATTTAGCCAGGAATGACAGCTTTCCACTGAGTGTTATTGGGGACAGTATAAACAGTTTGGAAAGCAAGTAAGGAGGTGTGAGTGCTAGGAATCATTAAAAGCACATTAAAAAGCAATTTTTAAAAATCTTTGTTAGAAAAAGTTTTAAATACATATCTGTTACAGAATTCCTGTGACTTGTAGAGTTTTCTAGTCAGTTTTGAATATAAATAAGTCACATATCTTTATCTCTTTGCATACTTTGTTACAAATATGCAAATAAGATAGGCATACTTGCTACAAAATAGGTACAGCAGGAATGTAATATGTTCAGAAAAGGCAAACTAGTTATTAAAACACATTAACAGGTAAGGAGTTTCTAATATTTTAAATACTAAAATTTTGCATGTGTGTTTTGAAGTGTTTAAAATGGAAAAATAAAGAACCTTTAAAAAACCCAACAGTGTGGAATAAAGATAAACTTGTTGCACTCAAAGTACATTTCTACTTTGTAAAGCAATAAGCCAATACACTCATTTGGATAAAAATGAGAGAAAAATTATAAATATAGAGAGTTACATCTCATAGAGGTAAAGAGGAATAAAACAAAAAAATAGTGTCTCTGAATAACTTTATGTATTTTCAACAGTTTAAGATATCAGAAACTTGGAAAATAAATATGATATGTATAAATCATCAGTGATTATTTCCTTTTCCTTTCCACCCCCCCTCCCAGGATGCCACCCTGAATGTTTTATTTTCTCT
Organism: Macaca fascicularis; assembly: GCF_037993035.2. NCBI lineage: Eukaryota > Metazoa > Chordata > Mammalia > Primates > Cercopithecidae > Macaca > Macaca fascicularis. The sequence continues at coordinate 93,619,755 of NC_088376.1, forward strand.
AGGAAAGTAGAGTTCTCTTTGAGAGTTCTAGCCTATGAACTCAGTATGTAAATGTGGCCATCAAGAAGACAGAACTGCCAAGAGGAAAGATTATGAATGTTTTTCTTTCTTAAAACCATTCACAGTGTTTCTTCTTCCAGTGCTTTACTCAGAGTTCTCCCCTTTTCCCAGCTCTGTTGAAAATGGCTTCAAAAGCAACACTGCAGTGGCTAAACCAATTGTACTGTGAAGTTGTTGAGATGCCATTTCATCTGAATCCTTTGTAAAAATTAGATTTTTAAGTAGGGGTGAATATCCTTTTGGGAGAGGGAATGGGGAGGGTAGAAGAAGAGGGGGAAAGGACAGAGCAGTTTATATATATATATACTCTTTGTGTTTGAAGGCCTCTGTGTCTTGGCTTCTCACTATGTTAAATCCCTATTATAAAACTTATCTTCACAAAGCCTATTATAGTATTCTGAGAACAAATTGGACCATGAATAACTTAGTTGGAAGTGTAGATTATTTTCTACTCAGGGGAAGTTAGAGATGACAACAGCTTAACTAAAAGAATAGTGATTAATCTTAAATAGATGGATTTCAAAGTTTCACTCTTGATAAAGAGTACCTTTGATATTTCCCTTCTTCAGAATCACATTTCCACTCTCTTTGTATTAAGAATTGTCCTAGTGATTACACTGTCCCCCTAATACAGCTCAAACTGTAGATCATTTTTTTTCCAGGTTGTTAATCTGTCAGAGAGGTGACCAGAAAGACTCTCTACTTACTGTTGGTTAAATCGATGATTCCAAAGTGGTACTAGGCTTAGATACAAAAGTCAATGATAAGAATATCTTGCATAAATCATAGCTTCTCACTTAGATAAAATTCTTATTTAAAAAGTTTTCATTCACTTAATGCCCTGTAGCTTACAAAGCACTTTTTAAATCATAATTTTGTTTAATCCTTAGAATACTGTTATAAGATAAACAAAACTCATCAATCCCATTTTACCTGTGATTGCACACTGTGATTGAGCTAATAAATGGAAGAACTGAGATACCAACTCAGATTTTGTAGCTTCTGTTTCAAGTGATTGACCTGTAGTAATAGGCTTTTGAATTGCTTTTGTGTTCTATATCCCTGAAGATCAAGATTTTGTATTAGAGAGCAAAGATTTTATATCTCACAAATTAAAAACTTAAAAGACATGACTGAAAATAATTCTATTTACTTAAAAGTGAATTTTACCAGTTATTGTTTTTCTTTCTATATATATGCTTAAATGTTCTTTCAGCACTGACAGTTTTAATTTCCAAAAGTTAAACATGGGAAGCTCTATATAAATTAAATAACTACCTGGAATTTAAACCATTATACAAAAACATGATTCTATATTTCAAAATAAAATATAGCATAAGACTTTAGAAGCAGGTTCTGCATATTAAGAAATTATTTGAGAATATGCCATTGATAAAGCTCTTGAGTTTTAGGTTTCCCTTCAATTTTAAAAAACTTTTTAAATCTTTTAACATCTTAACAAGTCTGGATAAGCAAAGTTATATAGACCTACTTTTGTTCTCTTCGGCTTTTACTTTTTGTGTTAAAAAAAATGGTTTGCAAAATACTCTCGGAATAATAGTAAAAGGATTAGTTAACTTGACATTAATGTAACCTATCTAAACATTACAGAAATCAAGAATTACAGATAGATGACATTATTTTATTCTTCTTAGGTTTCTAATTATATTGCTTTAAATATGTAATGCGGGCAGTGTGGATGTTAATATGGAAATTCTTATTTTTTATTTCTTAAATTATATAAAATAAAATTAGTCATTTTATATATACTTAAATTAATGCTTTTGCCCTTGAATTATTCTGGCAGCCAGAAAAATCTAGTTAAACTTGTTAGCATTAGACAAAATGAAAAACTGTACAGAAAAAGAAAAGCAACGGTTCTGGTATCAATAATGACATAGTATAACCTTTTTTTGTACTAAAGTTTTTCTACAAAAACATAACATTAGACTGAAGATTGTTTATTTTAATGTGCAGGTTAATGTTCAAGTCACCAAATACAAACTTCTAGTGTCTCCTCTACTCATGTGCAAATTAGGAAATGCAAAAATAAGGTATCTTATACTGATAGCTATGTTTGTTTAGATATTCTTTGAAATTTTATAATTTCTTATATTACCAATCTCATTCATTTTGTTCATGTGTGTCTTTAACAGCTGTTCAAAACAGGTTTTCTTCCCTTCCTCCTTCCTTCCTTCTGTCCTTCCTTCCCTTCCTTCTCTCTCTTCCCCTTCTCTTTTTCCTTCTTTCTTTCTTGTCCCTCTTCCCTATCCTTCATTTTTATTCTTTCTCCTCTCTTTTCTTCCCTTCTTTCCTGTGTTACTCATCAGTTTTTAGGTGTTTTTTCTTTTAAAATATAGGGCAGCTTGAGTTAAGGGGTTATCTGATACAATATATTTTGCCAAACTGAGGTGCTGAACAATGAAACACTTCAGTTTAAACTTGCATCAAGTCAGAAAACCCTCAAGTATAGTATCAAGACTTTTGTGACAATGAAAATCCAATACTGAGTGATCAACTTTTAAAATGTTACAGATTCTGGCAGTTTCCCTCTTGCTATCTTTGTAGTCTTTCCAAGTCATCTAAACTATTGGTTAGTTATGTTAGCTTCTCGTGTTGCAAAGAAAAAGAGCATTTTTAGAAGTCTGACAATAAATTTTGTCAAATTGCTACACATAATTTGTATATAAGTACATAAAAGCACAATACTAGCTAGCATTGAAAAATTTGAATAAAAATCAGAGATTTCTCACTTTTTTTCCACCCCTGTCCAATATACTGTGGTATCAAATATTTAATGTATGTTCATTCTTTCTCTTTGTCCCCGCAACCCCCGCAAGGCTGTTATCAATCTGGACAGATGAATAAATTTTAGCAAAATAAGATTTGTTTAGAATGGTAAGAATTCTTCCTAATAAAGTTTTTAAGCAAGTCAATAAGGCATAAAAATGTTCTGTATTCTTCTAAAAGGAAAAGTGTGTATCCATGTCTATTTAGAAAATCATAATGCAGGGCTGGGCGTGGTGGCTCAACCTGTAATCCCAGCACTTTGGGAGACTGAGGCAGGCGGATCACCTGAGGTCAGGAGTTCAAGACCAGCCTGACCAACACAGAGAAACTCCGTCTCTACTAAAAATACAAAATTAGGCAGGTGTGATGGCACATGCCTGTAATCCCAGCTACTCGGGAGGCTGAGGCAGGAGAATACTTGTACCCGGGAGGCGGAGGTTGCAGCGAGTTAAGATCGCACCATTGCACTCCAACCTGGGCAACAAGAGGGAAATTCCGTCTCAAAAAAAATAAAATAAAATAAGAAGAAGAAAAAAGAAAAAAAAGATCACAATGGATAGTAAAACATTTGGCCAACTACTTGGATATTGGTTTTTATTATACTAGATTTTCCTCTGTCTTTTGGTATTGTGACTATAGTATGTCTGAGTGCTGACAAATACAATTTGTGGTTATGGGACTTAATTTACCAGCAAAAGCTAGAGCTCTTCTGTTTCTGGTGAGTATTGTCAGGTGTCTGCCATTCATAGAATAAGCATAATTGACAGCCCTCTATAATAGGCATGATGCATTTCTCTAAGTTGTTCACAGATGAATAAAACCAACTCCCTGCCATCATGGAATGATATGCTAGGTTCTGGGAGGAAGTATGGATTGGAATTTTAAAATCAAAACAAAACAGAAAAAAAAATCTCCAGATTTGGTCCCAGCTCTCTAAGAAAGATAAATTGGCATGTATACAAGTTTCTCTTCAGAATGAGCTATGCTAAAGGTGCGAACAAGCAGTTGTAAAAATGTGGAGAGGCCTAAAGAGAGTTGGAGAACGTGGGGTTTGAAGAATAGGCAGGGCTGCGATAGACAGTTATGGCACCTGATTCCAGATGGAAGAGAAAGGCAGAAAGGTGAGATTATGCAGAATATTTCCTAGAAAATTATTTAATGGATTTTAAATAAAGTCTCTAGGGCAATATAAAATGAGTCTGAATATTATCTGCTTTAATAGGTTATCCTATAGCTTTATTCACTAAGGAAATACTATCATCATAAGTGCCATGAAAACATTTTACTAGTGATAAAAACATTTAAAGAGTTAAAATTCAGTGAAGAGAAGCAAGTTTTAGAAATCTAGTATTTTGGCCGGGCGCGGTGGCTCAAGCCTGTAATCCCAGCACTTTGGGAGGCCAAGACTGGCGGATCAGGAGGTCAGGAGATCGAGACCATCCTGGCTAACACAGTGAAACCCCGTCTCTACTAAAAAATACAAAAAACTAGCCGGGCGAGGTGGCGGGCACCTGTAGTCCCAGCTACTCGGGAGGCTGAGGCAGGAGAATGGCAGGAACCCGGGAGGCAGAGCTTGCAGTGAGCTGAGATCCGGCCACAGCGCTCCAGCCTGGGCGACAGAGCGAGACTCTGTCTCAAAAAAAAAAAAAAAAAAAAATCTAGTATTTTGTTCCTAGATCTGGCTGCCTCTGTGTGCCTCCATTTCTTCCTTTGGATGTATATTCTCTTATTTGTGAAATAACATTTGCAATATGTTTAACATTTTAAACATATTAAAATGAAGACTCTTATGAAAAAGCAATCACTCTTTTTCAAAGATATTGCATGAGTCACTTCTTATATGCCATATGCTGCCAGAGCCCCCTTAAAGAGTTACAAATAAGCACTGCATCTTAAACATGTGCTTCCCCACTTCCCCCCTTACAGGCCAAGGATATGGAAATAAATCTTCAGTCTAAGGGAAGAAAAAACAATTTTTAACTCTGCCATTCCTTCAGAAGCCCTACATTAATACTTATGCAAGTGAATGAAAAGTTTAGAAATACATTTAAATATGTTTAAAGCCCGCAGAGATATCTTGCAATCAGGAAGTATCAGCCAATTATACGAAGAACCTCAGAATCTTTGATAAAATGATAGTAAAAGGCAAAGAAGGAGAGAAGCAGGAAATAAAGACACACTAAATACATTCTAGCAACATCAGAGTCATCCTGTAATAATCAAAATAGTAAACTAACACAAAAGTTTCTGGTGATGTAAAGTACAAGAGCCCAGAAAAAGGATAATTGTTATAAATGTCACTCTTCTTAATGTGAAATATTAAATCAAGTGGAAACTAAATCCTAGGCCTAAAGCTTGGAAATCCAAACACAAGTAATATTTTATAGAGGAAATAGGTTGAAATATATTGAACATCAAATTAAAATAAAATTTGAGGCAAATAATGGGGATAAACCCAAAGGTTTGGGAGAGTAAAAGAAACGCTCATTTTTATTTTATTTTATTTTTTTGAGATGAGGTCTCACTCTGTCACCCAAGCTGAAGTGTAGTGGTACAATCAAAGCTCACTGCAGCCTCATACTCCAGGGCTCGAAAGATCCTCCCACATTAGCCTCCTGAGTAGCTGGGACCACAGGCATGTGCCACCATGCATAGCTTTTTTTTTTTTTTTTTTTTTAATAGAGATGGAGTCTCACTCTGTCACCTAGGCTGGTCTTGAACTCCCAGGCTCAAGAAATCCTCCCACCTCAGCCTCCCAAAATGCTGGGATTACAGGTGTAAGCCACTGTGCCCACCTAGAAACACTTGTTTGTATCTGTGGCTGGTTAATCAAGATGGGAGAAGCACTGGCTAGTTGTTTGGAATCATATATTCAATTTCAATTTAACTTTGCTCTGCTATGTATCCTCAAACTATAGCTCTGCCCTAACAGAAGTCTTTTACTTATAGGCTTCTTTCAGTCGGTAAACAAAACTTTTGAGTGCTCATATGGGGTGGGTTCTATTGAAAGAACTAGGTGTTGCAATTAAAAGAAAAAGGTGTCAAAGGTGTCACACCTCCTGCCTTCAAAGATACAACAATATGCATATTTAAAACTCTACCCAAAATAAGTTATTGACATTGCCTTCAGTACCCACTTAAAGACCACTTGTTTCTAAAGCTTTTTCTTCATAATGACTACAGCTGTGTATCAGATATCTGCAGTACCATAACTTTAAACTTGACTATAGCACTTCAAACAATACAAAAGTGTATACAAACAGAAGTGAAAATGATATATAGAATAAAAAGTAAAAGTGCCCTTCCCAGAAGTGTGTATCCTTCTAGATTTCAGATAGAAAGATGAATATTATGAATTGAAAGAAAGATGATAGACAGATAGTAGTTAAGCGCATAGACTTTTAATCTAGACAGTCAAGGTTTGAGTCCCAGCTCTACCATTAACACTTCTGCATGCATGACCTCAGTTTTCTCATCTATAACAGTGGGGATGACAACAGCACACAGGACATAACCCTAATCTGAAAATCCAAAATCCAAAATGCTCCAAAATTTGAAACTTTTTGAGCACCAACATGACACCACAAGTGAAACATTTCATACCTGATCTTGTGATGTGTCGCAGTCAAAACTTTGTTTCATGCGATATCGCATTATGTATATGCAAATATTGCAAAATCTGAAAAGGTCTGAAATTCCAAACACTTCTGCTCTCAGGCATTTCAGGGAAAACTACATCCAACCTATAGTGTCTCATTAGGTTATTGTAAGGATTAAGTAAATTTATATGTGAACTACTTAGAGCAGTGCTTGTCACACAGTAAGCATTTTATAGGGGTTAACTACCTTTTTTTTTTTTTAATTGAGGCAGTTTTGCTCTTGTTGCCCAGGCTGGAGTCCCCAGGTGGGATCTCAGCTCACTGCAACCTCTGCCTCACAGGTTCCAGCAATTCTCCTGCCTCAGCCCCCCGAGTAGCTGGGATTACAGACATGCACCACTACGCCCGGCTAATTTTGTATTTTTAGTAGAGACAGGGTTTCTCAATGTCGGCCAGGCTGGTCTCGAACTCCTGATCTCAGGTGATCTGCCCACCTTGGCCTCCCAAAGCGCTGGGATTACAGGTGTGAGACACTACGCCTGGCCAACTACTCTTATTATTATGAACATACATGTATACTCAGGGTTTTCTTATAGGCAATGAGAGTTTGCTGTATATATTTTATCATTTCACGATACGTCAGAGGGAATACATCAACAGATCTATTTTCGTTTTCGTAACAGCTACGTAACATCCCGCAGTAGGGTTGGATGAGAATTTGTTTAACCTTTCTCTTGTTGATGGTCATGTAGGTTGTTTCCAGGTGCTTCCACTTTAAAGCAATTGCTAATATCTTATTTTGTCTTGGAATATAAAATAAGGGATGCGGAAAGGGGTATAATATATCCTCATTTTATAAATGATCAAAATGAGGCTCACAGAGGTTTACTAAATTGCCTAAGGTCATATAACCAGTAAGTAAGAGATTCTTATGTGCCATGTGCTCCCAGACCCCCCTTAAAGAGCTACAAATAAGCACTGCATCTTAAACATGTATTTCCCCACTCCCCACCTTACAGGCCAAGGATATGAAAATATATCTTCAGACTAAGGGAAGAAAAAAAATTTTTTTAACTCCTAGAGATTTCAGAAAAGAACCAGTTTAACACAGTTCCATGCTGTCTCACCTCAAATTTTCCCATTTGATGTAGAATAGTTTCACAAATACTGTGGTCCTTATGTCACAACAAGACATTCTTCTGCTTTCTGAAATAAGCACCAGGCAACTACAAGTTAATGTGCTGCCAAAGCGGGCATGAGTGAAGAGATATAAAGGAACATAATAAAAGATGGAATAAAATAGTAAGCCTGGCAATGTCCTAAGTGCTAAAGATAATCATAAAATTAAGATACCGTGCAGCCACAAAAAAGAACGAGATCATGTCTTTTGCAGGAACATGGATGGAGCTGGAGGCCATTATCTTCAGCAAACTAATACAGGAACAGAAAACCAAATACTGCATGTTCTCACTTATAAGTGGGAGCTAAATGATGAGAACTTATGACCACAAAGAAAGAAACAACAGAAACTGGTGTCTACTTGATGGGGTGAGTGGGAGGAGGGAGAGGAGCAGAAAAGATACTGGGCTTAATTCCTGGGTGATGAAATAATCTATACAACAAACTCCCATGACATGAATTTGTCTATGTAACCTATGTAACAAACCTTCTCATGGTCCCCCAAACCTAAAGTAAAAGTTAAAACAAAAATTTAAAAAATTAAATTAAGACACCAATTTTAAATGCTTAAATGGTTTGAAATCAGGATAAATAAAATGTGCTCTAAGAACATACAGTCCATTTATAATATGATATGGTTTCAGCCAAGTATAGTCCTTTCTCTGGACAATGACTACTGTATAACTACTTCGAAATGCACAGGGCTTATTGTGAGAATACCATTTTCATAATTTATATTTCTAATTCTAGCAGTATTTGGAATCCACAAACAGAGGAAATAGTTTTTCTTAAATCCCTTATTGTTATTATTTTTTTTATTGCTGGTCTTGCTACACTCCCATTATTGGTTAGGAAAGTATAATGAAAAGACTAGAAGGTTGAATTTCAGAAATTTATTTTCTGCTAGATTATTCAATGACTTTAGGACTAAGGCAAATGACTTCTCCAAGTTAAAACTTCTTATATAAGACAGGATTGTGTGTTTGCTTTGTTGGGAAAAAAGGTGAATTTATTTTGTTGATGTTTTTCTGAGAATTTGAAAAAGCCTAGAAGATACAAGTTGTTCTATTTTACTGCAATGAGAAAAATGTTAACATTTAGAAATGTGAAGGACACATTTAAAGGACATGTGAAGGACAACTTTAAAGCAGAGGACCAAAAATTAAAAACAAAAAATAAAAAATAAAATAAACCACCATGGCTTTTTCTAGAGATATTCCTTAGATAGCACTGCTTTTTTAATCAGTCTGTTGTTTACCTTCTGCTTCTGTTTCTGAGTTATAATAATATGTCAGAATCTTACAAAAATACTTATCAAAATCAGTTGCACACAATGCAACAATTTAACTCCTAATGTCAGCTACCTCTAACTATGAATGACATATAATAAATTATGTTTGAACTGGATTCTCAGCTGCAGATCCTTATTCTGCCACCCAGACAGCCCTATAAAGTTGCACTGTGGCCTTAATCCCACTTGGATATGTGCCCTACTGCCTCTACTTTCCATCATTCTGGTGCTTTAGTCTTCTTGAATAAGTGAACAATCTTTGTTTCTGTACCTTATTAGGCCAAAGACCATAACAGCTAGTGATGGCATCAGCAAGCCCTGCGGGCAGGATTCTCTGCAGACCCAGCCAACCTCCAACAAACCCCTTTTTATACTCCTGTTTCTAGGAAGAATTATGATGGCGGTGCCCTGCTGTTGATCAGTCAAATCTGTGGTAGGCCTAGAGATAAGTCCTGTAAGTGTGGTGTACTGTAAAACAGCGGCTCCCATTCATTAGTAGCTTGTGTGTAATAAACCACCAAAAAAGGGGGGGTGGGGTGGGGAGGCAGCTGCAGTGTGCAAGAACAAACAACGCATCTCATTCTTGGGAGCCAAAACTTTGTAATTTGCTACTGGACAGCCTGCTCTCTCTAACATTCTTTCTGATAACATAGTAGTGTCCCATCTATATTCACAGTTTGACTGCTAACTCAAGAAACGCTATTTTGTAAGTATGTGTATATAGTATAACAATGTTATTAAGGAAGAAGTGAAAAATACTATCAAACAACTGACCCTGACAACAAAAATTGCTGGGTTACAGGGGCACTTTCCTCTACCAACTGATAACCTTAAAACATTATGTTCGTTATTATTTAATAGTACTGGTTGTTGAGGGTGATCCTTCAAAAGGTATCAGCTAAAATGCACACAGTGGGAATATTCCCTAGGAATGATTTATGTCTCCTTGGCAATATATTTTTCAGACATAAAAATAGTCATAGAATAGAAAGGTATTTGGGGGATGCTTGCCTTTTTAAAATGAAAAGATGTCTGTTAAAATGTACAGTAAATTTTACTTTTTGGCTATTATCTACGAAACACTACTTCGCAACAGTACTGCAAATTGCTCATCTCCCTAAACCAAAATGTGGGAAGCGATTTAATTTTGAAAGGAAGACAATATACCTGTTGGGAAAGGGAGGGACAAAAAAAAAAAAAATCTCTCAGTAGGCCCTTTTAATTCAGGATGGGTTAACCTAATAAAAAGAAAACACACTTGAATTTGTCCATGACTGCTGAATGAGAAGCTGAAAAATGCTGCAGTTTCTGTAATAAACTCCTCTTTTTACATCTAAAGCAGGTGCATGGCATTGTGATATCAACACTGTACTTGCTCCTCATCAGCCCCCCACTGCTCTCCCCACTGGGAGTGGAATACTGTACATGCTAGGCATTTTTCCTTTACTACTCTGAACTCAGGGTCAGGAAAGTGGCTATGGCAGAGTGGAAGGCATGCCAGTTGTTTTGGAATTCTTGCAGGTGTTTCAAAAGCAAAGGATTCTTTTCAGAGCCACATCTGCATCTGTCATATGCCATTTGTGCTAAAGCCTATGGTGTTTTTGTTTGTTGGTTTGACAGGTTGACACATAATGGCCAAGACTGTTGGGTGGCCGCTCCCAACAAAGTCATTCTGATAGCTGGAGTTCTCTAGAAATCAACTGGCCTGAATTACCCATGATTTTTCTCTGTCCTTCAAAAAGGAAAATGTGTTGTTCTAATGTTCTGATTTTTGCTTGTTTTCATGATTTTGGTGGGATTACATTGTTTTAAGCTCTAAGTTAAGATGAAATAAGAACTTTGATAGGATAACATATAAAAAAAAGTTTCTGAAACCAGTCTTTACAGTTTACTTAGAAATAAAGACATTTGTAGCATTTAAATAAATATTGGGGTATCAGAAAAATTTAAAAATGAAGAGAATATGTCTGTGTCAGTGATGAATAAGGGAACTTAATAGAATGGAGGCAAAAATTTCAACTTTTAAACTTTTGCTATTTTTAAAGACTAAAATAAAATTCTCATTTTATTCTGAAGTATTTTTATTTCTTATCAGTTAATAGCATTTATGAATTTATATATAAGCATGTCAATTATCAACCATGTTACTACAAAGCCAAGTAAATATGTGTGAAAGCAAACTTTAGTATGCTGTCTTTTGTTGATAAAGTTAAGTCAGAAATACTTATTAACATCCTCTGCACATAAGTAGGAATTCATGGATTAAAAGCTCAAAGCTCATGTACAAAGTATTAACTTTATGTTGATGAAATTTTCTGAATTTTATTATACTGTAATTTCTACATTCAATATTGAAGTGATAAGGCCTTCACTCTATCATCCTATCTGGAAAACAAAATAACAAAGGAATATCAAGTGTTAAACAAATGCAAATGTCATACATATGTTTGTAATATCATTTTACATTTATCTAAACATTTCTGTTTGACCTAAACATTTTCTGAGCAGACACATTCCCTTACCTACATAAAACCACTTCACTGGAAAGAACTTTTCTTTTTGATAAAGTATCTCAATTTGGGTGTCTTATTTGTCAGTATACAATCAGCCCCACAGGTCTATCTGTGTAATAAAGTTTCTGTGGAGCCCTGCACTGGAGAAAGGAAAGGCAAAACAAAACAAAACTCATTTCAAGGCCTGGTAGTAGTCAGATTCAGAACTGGCCAAATGAACCTAGAAATAGCACATGGCTGTGGTTTGGGTGAGAGATTATAAAACATCCCAAAGTCACTTTTTAAACTGTCACATGGAAAATGGCAGTTGATTTTATCTCTTATATTGACAAATTATGTTCTGCATATGTAAAAAGTTTTAATGATATTAATTTCATTTATTATTTTTTTTTCACTTTCTGAAATAAGGATTCCTTTCCTGTTACCTCAGTAGGGACTTAGGCTAAAGGAGACAGGAATTAAATATACTCAAGTCTTTACTGTTTATACTTAAGTTGCCAGATTTAACAAATAAAAAGCAAGATGGACGGTTACTGAATTTCAGATAAACAGCAAACAATTTTTTCGTATAATAGTGCATGGGCCATATACTGAAAAGTACCTGTTTTTCATCTGAAATTCAAATTTAACTGAATGTCCTGTTCTTTTGCTGGCAAACCTATTTGTAGAAGCGTTTTAATAATAACAGACCCATAATCAGGAGCCCTAAGGTTTGAAGGGCTTAAAGTTTTAAATTAGGTTTTATTTTTCTGTGGTACATATTTTAAGAATTTCTGTTGCCTGTTTAGAGTAATGGGATTAGTGATAACAGCTATTATGATTACATGCCCAAATACACCCAGGTGGTTTCCATTTATTATTTTCTCTAATCCTCACAGCTACATGAGGAGGCAGGTGATGGTATCCCCATTTTACAGAGAAGAAAACTGAGACCCAGAAACATTAAGCAATTTTAAAGCAATTTTTATTGCATTACATAACTAACAAGTGGAAGAACTAGAATTGGAAACCACCTCTGTCAGATTCCAGAGTTGAGGTTTTTTCCTCATAGCTGCATAGCCTGTTAAACATGACAGTTTATTAAGATCACAAATGTTTGTAATCAGCTGATTAGAATTCGTATTAAACCACATCATAGCACTAGTCATCTTTTTATGTGCACCTGTCCTGTCTTTCTGGCTAGTCTTGAGGGCAGTGTCAGTGTCTCATATTTCTTAATACCTCCCTTTAGGCAAGCAATCACATTATTTTACAATGTCACATTAAAATAATGTCACATTATTTAAAATAATCGGAAGTTTGTCTTTTGTCTGAAACAAGTATATTTTCATTATCATTTAAAAATTAAAGCCTATTCTAAGACAGCATCTGACTCTATTTGCCCACTGTTTATATAGTCTGTGTTGTTGCGCTTCCAAAGTTTTGCTTACTTTATAAACCACTCAGAAACCTTGAACATCAGTGTTTCCCTTGCCGAAATACCAAAATAGAAACAATTATTTCTCAATGCCTTACCCTTCCTTGCGTTAGGTAGGTCACAGTCACAGAGTATTGAACTGTAGGCTCTTGTCCCCCTGGAAATACAGTACTTCAACCCGTAGTTTACCTTTGCCTGCAGAGCCCTGTATGATGTAAATGTTATTATACAATGATGGCCCTCCCCCTAGTCCTTTCCATAGTTCTTTGATATTACTTAGAAGGTGATTACATAGCTTCATTTATTTCTTTGAATGCATAGGTTTCATGGTCATTAAAATAATCACAGACTCATCAGTTCTCCCCATGCTTAAATAAGATCAATACGAACCAGAACAAGAGGCTTCCTTACTCCTCTATTCATCAAGATTTCTCTCTTCTTTCTTTCACTCTTCCTCTCCCCCTGCTTCTCTAATCCCTTCCCTCATTTCCACCCTCAAACCCCACGTAAAGAGGAATACAATAATTTTTTAAATACCGTAATTCTTTCTGTAGTGAATCATAACATTTATTCAGCTGTTATCCAAGACACAGTGAAGTGTTGCCTTATACATACTGTCAGAGGCAGCTGTAGCAATTTTGGAGTTTGCTAGAGAAAAAAACCTGCTGGTCCTGCCTTACAAGCCAGTTCAGCAATGCAATGGTTAATAGGATGAGTAAAGGCTATTTTTAAGTCTGGCTCCCCTCTCTGATACACTCTTGAAAATTCACCCTGTACTGCAGAAATCCTAAATTGCAGTGCCCTGCACCCCACTGAAACTCTTCAGTCTGCTGTAAGTAAGCCTCAGCATGGGCAAGATTGGGGGTGAACAGCTGGAGGAGGGGCTCAAGCCCTGGGCCTTTGTAATGGAGGGGCGAAACACTGAGATCCTGCAGAGAAGGAACACAGAAACCCTCAAGGCACAGAGAAATAGACCCAGACAAAAGCCCCGTTACATGGTTGCAAATCACCCCACTGCTGTTATTTTATTTACTGTGGTCTGCAGGAGGATTGTTTTCTCTTTGCAAAATTTTTAAGCTTCATGGGCTTTTCTCCTCCACAACAGCGGTCACTTATACCACAGTGCCACATAGAGACAGTCTTCACCTTCAGCTTTCTTAAGGAAAGGGGGAAAAAACCTTGCCTAGTCAGGATGCAATAGACATAGAATGAAATAGATGAATTTCCAGTCTTACAATTCTTTCCCAGGGATACAAGATCGAAATATGACTTCTATTAGTGGTTTTGTTTTACGTTTTTGTCTTCATTTTGTTTTGGTTTTATATGATTATTTTTCTTAAAGATGACACCTACATTCATTCTTTTGAGCTTACATTTATTTAGATGTGGGAAGGAAAGAAAAGGCAACGTAACTTGTGTTTGAACCAACTATACACACACACACACGCATAAACATTTTTCCCCAGTAAAATCATTCTTTTCAAAATTGATAGAAATATCATCTTATCACTGTGACAAATCATATACTATGATTTTGAGGTTTTCCTTTGGGAAGTTAGGATAGAAGGATGGCTAACAAAAATATTTATTTTAAAATCTGAAGGGACAGAAATGTCTGTAAGTGTAAGTTCTTTTTTGTGTAAGTTTCTTAGGGTATTTGTAAAAAGGAGTTCCTGCCTCACTGGGGAAAGAGGACAAGATGGATGGATAGATAGATAGATGGACAGATAGATAGATACCTGGAGGAAGAAAAAGCAGCTTACTTCTCTATAGAAATACGTGGCTTACTTTGGTAAACTTTTCTCTACAACTGAGCCTGTAAGCTAGGACTTAGGGTAGCTGAGGAGGAATGAGAGTCACTCCCCAGTGACCAGAGGAGCAAGGGCTCCTCTACTTAGACGGCGTTAATTGTCACGACTAGGAAGTTGAAAGGGAACTTGTGATAAGTGTGCTCAATTTAAGGAAAATGAAAAAGTGAAATTTTCCTATGACAAACCCACAGAGGTATTTACTAGGTGTTTGAGCAGGTAATTAGCACCCAAACCAGGTTTCAGGAAATAGTTCTGGTCACCTCAAATGAAGAATATATAATGAGCTGAAGAGCCTGATTTTCAATGGATGATTTACTCAGGACAATAGCCCAAACAGAACTGGGTAAAGGGTTTACAAATGGTAACTTGAGAAGCAGTGGGCTTCCTTCCCAGAAGCTGAATACTGTCTCCTCCTCTTCAACCTCTCCCCTCTCTTCTTCCAGCACCTCCAAAAAATACACACATACTATAAAAGTTTTCTCAAAAAAAATGGACATAGTCCTTAAATAAATTCTATCAAAGAAACACACAGAAGAAAAAACAGCAACAACAACAACAACAACAACAACAAAACAGAATAAATGTGCCTGTTGGCATCTAGACCTAACCTGGGTTAGTTCAGGCTGAAACTTTTGTGACCACATTTTAGCTTGCTTTATGAGGCACGGTTATGGAACCTTTCCTTACTGGAGTTGCATGTACTAGATAATAAGCAATGATTAAAACATTGCCCATTCTTTTCGAAGTCTATTCCAGAAGACTGACAACACTAAGGACCAAAGATGATCACATAAAAAATAGTTCAACATTTTTGAACTCACAATGTTGCATGTTTCTGTTGATTTAAGAAAGGCTTCTTACTCAGAGGCACTATGATTTGCTGTGTTGTAAGCACTAATATTTCCAGTTTAAAAAAAAAAAAAAATCCCCTGCCATATTAACTCTGGTAACAAAATACGTGATAGTTGTCGTGCGCGTCCATGTGAAGAGACCACCAAACAGGCTTTGTGTGAGCAACATGGCTGTTTATTTCACCTGGGTGCAGGCGGGCTGAGTCCGAAAAGAGAGTCAGCGAAGGGAGATAAGGGTGGGGCCGTTTTATAGGATTTGGGTAGGTAAAGGAAAATTACAGTCAAAGGGGGGTTGTTCTCTGGTGGGCAGGAGTGGGGGTTACAAGGTGCTCAGTGGGGGAGCTTTTTGAGCCAGGCCTGACAATAGTTGTTAACTTTCATCAGCTGAATCTCTTGATATATATTGAAAGATGATTTTTACTTCATCATAATCCAAAATGTTTGGTCATTTATAAATAAGCCCCCCGACCCCCATCCCATTGCATTCAGTATACACTTAAGCTAAAAGAAGGTAACTGGCTGGGTGTGGTGGCTCATGCCTGTAATCCCAGAACTTTGGGAGACTGAGGTGGGCGGATCACCTGAGGTCGGGAGTTCGAGACCAGCCTGACTAACATGAAGAAACCCAGGATCTACTAAAAATACAAAAGTAACTGGACGTGGTGGCACATGCTGTAACCCCAGCTACTCAGGAAGGCTGAGGCAGGAGAATTGCTTGAACCTGGAAGGAGGAGGTTGCAGTAAGCCGAGATCGCGCCATTCCACTCCAGCCTGGACAACAAGAGAAAAACTCCGTCTCAGAAAAAAAAAAGAGGTGTCGGGCGCGGTAGCTCACGCCTGTAATCCCAGCGCTTTGGGAGGCCGAGGCGGGCGGACCACGAGGTCAGCAGATCCAGACCATCCTGGCTAACACGGTAAAACCCCGTCTCTACTAAAAAATACAAAAAATTAGCCGGGCGTGGTGGTGCGCGCCTGTAGTCCCAGCTACTCGGAGGCTGAGGCAGGAGAGTGGCATGAACCTGGGAGGCGGAGCTTGCAGTGAGCCAAGATCGCGCCACTGCACTCCAGCCTGGGCGACAAAGCGAGACTCCGTCTCAAAAAAAAAAAAAAAAAAAAAAGAGGTAACTTAAACATCATTTTGGAGAGTAGGAAATAGATTCAGAGATTTCAAATTACTACCCAAGTTCACCCAGTGTCAGAGTCTGAACAAAAGCAAGATTTTCTAATTCCTAATTTTGACTATTTTGTTTCCCAGGGCATTAAACCATCTTCTTAACTGGTTAATAATTTGAGAGCAGCCTATGAATACCAGTTTCTACTGAGGCATGCTTTCTGTCATTAAGTGCTCCAGCAAACTGTTAATTAAGATTGTTTTGAGCTGTTTACCAATTTAGGTGATGTCAGATACTTCCCTTGGACTCTGTTAGCCTCTTGGGATGGGAGAAAATATTGTTGACTCTGTTGTGTGGTTTGACCATTTGTTCTAAATCACGATTGTGACTGTCATTTGGAAATCTATAAGCTGACACTGTTACCAGAATTGTACATTAAAAATGCATTAAGCTCTTTGTAGGTCATGAGCCCTTTCATAAGCTCTCCTTAATTTTATAGAAAGTTCACAGAGAGCACTACATTTTGGAGTTGGAAGGTATAGGTTAAAAGAATGAAGCAGTTCCACTCTTGTTCTCATCCCCAGACATTATAGAAGCTGTCTTGTTAAAGAGGTCTGAGTTGGAAATAAAACACTGGAAGGTGCAATGTGATGGCCAAGCACAAAACACTCGGAAAGAGTTGCAAGTAGGAATGATACCATGTGTTGCCAGTTATGCTTATAAAGTTCCCCTGTAAGGCACACTGGGTGCCCATCCTAGAAATGATTCAATAATTCATGGAACTGTGAAAGACTTTCAAGAGATAATATCCCTAATATCATTTTTCTTTTGGGCTGTTATGCTCCTGAAGGTTAAAAACTTTTCTGAAATAAGGAGCTGAATACACACAAAAAATATGTAAAGTTCTGGGCACATAGTAAGTGCTCTGTAAATGTTTGCCATTTTTATTTATTTGATCATGAATCTTTTGTTGAGCACCATTCTAGTCACTGGAGACAGGCTAAAGATGAGGGCCATGGATCCTGCTCCCAAGGAATTTAAAGTCACCTGAAGGAAACAGATAGGCAAATTGGGCATAATAGAGAGATAGCTACTTGTTAAAATACGCAGAAGATGTTGTGAGAACAATTAGGAGAGGCAAACAGATTTCCTGGGATACACCCTAGATTTTCTATATCCCAAAGGTTGGGTGATAGGGCCCAGGAATCTGTTTTTGTGTTTTGTTTTGTTTTGTTCTAAGATAGGCAGGGTCTGGCTCTGTCACTCAGGCTAGAGTACAGTGATGGGATCTCGGCTCACAGCAACTTCTGCCTCCCAGGCTCAAGCCATCCTCCTACCTCACCCTCCCAAGTAGCTGGGACTATAAGGTACATACGACCACACTCAGTTAATTTTTATTTTTTGTGGGATTTTGCTATGTTGCCCAGGCTGGTCTCAAACTTCTGAGCTCAAGCAATTCACCCACCTTGGCCTCCCAAAGTGCTGGGAATACAGGTGTGAGCCACCGCACCCAGCCAGGAATCTGTATTTTTTTTTCTTTTTCTTTTTTACTATAGAAATGGGGTCTTACTATGTTGACCAGGTTGGTCTAGAACTCCTAGCCTCAAATGATCCTCCCTCTTCAACCTCCCAAAGTGCAAGGATTACAGGCGTGAGCCACCATGCCAGCCTTTCTTTATTATTTTAAAATTTTGTTTGCTTGTTTGTTTTTGTAGAGATGGGGTCTTGCTATGTTGCCCAGGGTGGTCTTAAACTCCTGGCCCCAAGCAATCCTCCTGCCTCAGCCTCCCAAAGTGCTGAGATGAGAGTCCTGAGCCGCCTCACCCAGGAACCTGTATTTTTAAAAAGCTCCTCAGGCAATTCCAAAGTAGCCCTGGGGTGTTTGCCTAATCTGAATTACATGAGGAAAGTTCTGGGAAAGTCTTTCTAGAGGAGATGATGTTAGAGTTGGAATCTGGAAGAAGGAAGGTTATCCTAGGTTGAGGGAAAATTGCTCAAAGAAAGGTACCAGAGAGCTTCTTCTTTTTGGAGAGCTGCCAAGACATGGGTTTGCCTAGAATGAAGGTTTTCTGGAAAAGGGACATACAGGTGGGGTGACCATATACATCATTTCTCAAACCAGGACACTTTTGAGAGTAAAAGGGAGGGCTATTAATAATTATGTGGAGGCCAGGCATGGTGGCTTATGCCTATAATCCCAGCTCTGTGGAAGGCCAAGGTGGGCAGATCACCTGTGGTCAGGAGTTCGAGACCAGTCTGGCCAAAGTGGTGAAACCCTGTTTCTACTAAAAATACAAAAAACAAGCAAGCAAGCAAACAAACAAACAAAAAAACTGTTAGTTGGGTATGGTGGCACATGCCTGTGACCCAAGATACTCAGGAGGCTGAGGTAGGAGAATCGCTTGAACCCAGGAGGTAGAGGTTGCAGTGAGTCAAGATCGTGCCACTGCACTCCAGCCTGGGCAACAGAGCAAGACCCTGTCTCGAAAAAAAAAAAAAATTATATGGAGAAACACACACTCTCTGTAGGAGATGATGATAGGACCCTAAAGGGACTTTTAGGGCAGAGCTCTTTGAGAATTGCCCAAGGCAATGGCAGCCATTGAAGAATGGGACAGACCATGACAAAATCAGATCTCTGTTTTAAAGTTCTCCCAGCTGTCTTGACGTGAATATTCGTCTTTGTAAGTGAAATGGGACAATTTTAGAGAGTAGTTCATATTTCTACAGTTTGCTGGAATATATCATTTAGTTTCAAGATTTATAAGGATCCTAACACAATGCCGAAAGTACACTTAGCAATTAAAATAAGACGTAAAGGCCAGGCGCAGTAGCTCATGCCTGTAATCCCAGCACTTTGGGAGGCCAAGGTGGGTGGATCACCTGAGGTTGGGAGTTCGCGACCAGCCTGACCAACATGGAGAAATCCCGTCTCTAGTAAAAATACAAAATTAGCCAGGCATGGTGGCACATGCCTGTAATCCCAGTTATTTGGGAAGCTGAGGCAGGAGAATCGCTTGAACCTGGGAAGCGGAAGGTGTGGTGAGCCGAGATTGCACCATTGCACTCCAGTCTGGGCAACAAGAGAGAAACTCTGTCTTAAAAATATATATATACATAAAGACAGCAGTCTGAGGAATCCACAGTGCTAATAACTGGTCTTAGAATAGCATCATTCATTTATATAATAATATCCACATTCATTCATTCATTTATTTATTATTTATTTATTAAATACCTAATATTTGGTATTCATTCCTCTAGGTATTGGGGAAACAGTGAACAAAGCAGATGAGACCCTTGTGTCTTTTTTTTTCTTCCATTTTTGGTCTTTTAAAAAATTATTGAGACAGTCTTGCTATGTAGCCCAGGCTAGCCTTGAACCTCTGACCTCAAGTGATCTGCCTGCCTTGGCCTTTCAAAGTGTTGGGATTACAGGCAGGAGCTACTACACCTGGCCAGATCCCTGTCTTTATGGAGCTTATGTTCTAGCGGAAGAGATAGACAATCATACGTGATATAAATTCAGGTATTGATAAGCATTAACTTACAGAGTGTAATTGGATTGTTTCTAACTCAAAGGATAAATGCTTGAAGGGATGGATACCCCATCTCCATGATGTACTTATTTCACATTGCATGCCTGTATTGAAATAGCTCATGTATCCCATAGATGTATACACCTACTATGTACCCATAAATTTTTTTTTAATATTAAAAAAGAAAAAAAATCAAGCCAGACATGGTGGCTCATGCCTGTAATCTGAGTGTTTTGGGAGGCTTAGGCAAGAGGATTGCTTGAGCCCAGGAGTTTGAGACCAGCCTGGACAACACATGGAGATCTTGTCTCTACCAAAAAAAAAAAAATTAGCCTGGTGTTGTGGCAGGCGCCTGTAGTTCCAACTACTTGGGAGTCTGAGGGAGAATCACTTGAACCCTGGAGGTAGGCTGCAGTGAGCTGTGATTGCACCACTGCACTCCAGCCCGGGCAACAGAGCAAGACCTCAACTAAAAAAAAAAACCAGACAGAAAATAATATAATCAAGATAAAGGGTTGAGGAGTTGAGGAGTAGGAGATGACTAGTAGTTAAAGAAATGGCGGCCGGGCGCGGTGGCTCAAGCCTGTAATCCCAGCACTTTGGGAGGCCGAGACGGGCGGATCACAAGGTCAGGAGATCGAGACCATCCTGGCTAACACGGTGAAACCCCGTCTCTACTAAAAAAAAAAATACAAAAACCTAGCCGGGCGAGGTGGCGGGCGTCTGTAGTCCCAGCTACTCGGGAGGCTGAGGCAGGAGAATGGCGTGAACCCGGGAGGCGGAGCTTGCAGTGAGCTGAGATCTGGCCACTGCACTCCAGCCTGGGCGACAAAGCGAGACTCTGTCTCAACAACAACAACAAAAAAAAGAAATGGCATTTTAATTAATTCAGAGATAGCCGTCAGAGACCTGAAAAAAGTGAGAACGTGAGCCAAGCAACCATATGAAGGTCAAGTGTTCCAAGCAAGTAAAGTAAAGAGAAAGTGCAAAAGCTCTGCGGTAGGAACAAGCCTGGTGAGTTGGAGAAACAGAAAAAAAAAATGGAATTCCTTTACTGACCAGGCTGATCTTAACTGCACATGATCTGGCCACTACTCATCCATTCTACTTCCTGTCTGAATCCTACAGTTTAGGAGGGAGCTATGGTCTGCGAGTGGGGTATCCTTGTGGGGGATGAGGGAATCCTAGTACCTCAGCTTTTCTTCACCTTCATCTCCTAAGTCTGTGACTCTAACAGCAATGTTTTCAAGAAGGAACTCAACACTGAGCATCTACAATCTACTGGCAGAGTACTTTACAAATATTTATTTAATTCTTATACCAGTACTATGAGATTGGCCATATCATTACCATTTTGCAGGTGAGGAAACAGACTCAAAGGGGTTAAATAATTTTTCCATGATTATATTTGATTAAAAAGTTATTTCAGGTTTATTAATTAATTAATTTATTTTTGAGACAGAGTTTTGCTAT
The DNA here is from genome assembly GCF_037993035.2 of Macaca fascicularis. Taxonomy (NCBI): domain Eukaryota; kingdom Metazoa; phylum Chordata; class Mammalia; order Primates; family Cercopithecidae; genus Macaca; species Macaca fascicularis. The sequence continues at coordinate 93,641,390 of NC_088376.1, forward strand.
TGTCATCCAGGCTTGAGTGCAATGGCGTGATCTCGGCTCACTGCAACCTCCACCTCCTGGGTTCAAGGGATTCTCCTGCCTCAGCCTCCCGAGTAGCCAGGATTACAGGCATGCACCACCATGCCTGGTTAATTTTTGTATTGTTAGTAGAGACGGGATTTCTCCACGTTGGTCAGGCTAGTGTCGAACTCCTGATCTCAGGTAATCCACCCGCCTCGGCCTCCTAAAGTGCTGGGATTACAGGCATGAGCCACCAAGCCTGGCTGTTTTTTTATTTTGTGAAATGGTCTTACTCTGTCACCCAGGCTGGAGTGCAGTGGCATGAACATGGCTGGGACTACAGGCATGTGCCACTATGCCCGGATAATTTTAATTTTATTTTTTGTAGAGCTGGGGTCTCACTATGTTGTCCAGGCTGGCCTCAAACTCCTGGGCTCAAGTGATCCTCCTACCTCGGCCTCCCAAAGTGCTGTGATTACACGTTTGAGTCACCATGCCCAGTCTCATTTCAGGTCTTTTTATCACAAGATATCTGTCAATGCCTTGGAGTCATAAGTCACATTAAATAGGGTATGCAAATAGTACATTCTATCTAAAAGTCAGCTCCTGTGACAGAAGCTTCAAGGCACAATTTGTAAAATAGTACATTTTTTTTTTCCATGGAGATATCTCACAGACTAGAGTATAAAACTTATATATAGTATAGTACCAAAAAAAAAAAAAAAAGCCTACGATGAGTAAAAAGGCAGTATTCTAATTTTGATGCTGCAATTAACTAGCCTCATGCGCTTAGCATGTCCCATCATCTCTGAGGCAAGTTTCCCTATCCTCAAAATGGGTGTTATCATTCAGGCCTACAAATGTACAAGTGAAAGTGCTTTGATAAGTAAAATTATATACACATAAAGGAAATGATTAAGTTCCCAGAACTTCTTGCAAATATATTTGGCCAGTTACAAAATGCCCTGGTGAATGATGGGCTCCATTTTTGAGGTTCAAAATATTACAACACACCCAACTATTGGAGTGATAATTAACTGTAAACTTCTCTCTGTTAGCTAAATGGGATCTTTTTCTCCCTGAGAACTTTTCGTCCTTGAACTTTAAAGACAATCCTGAGAGAAGTTAGCCTAAAGAGCTGTTAAGACTACTGCCAAGTGAGATGAACTGTGGGAGATCTTCTTTTCAGTCACCAGAGAAAAGACAATTATTTCTGGATATTAAAGGGACAGAGAGAAGGAAAGGAAGAAAGATGGAGGGAAGGTAAGAGAAAATTTTCTATTTATATATGGCTATTTGGTCTTCTGTGGAGTGCCTTAATTGTAATCAGCTAGTGTGGGCCAGCTGCGACCTAGCTATGCTGTGGACAGGGGCTAGGCACTGCATAGAACCCAACCGGGCTCCACGTGGCAATGAGAGTCCTTGGCAGGACATTTTTAGCGCAGTGGAATTCTCCTTAACACCCTAAAAATGCTAAGGAGCTGTCTTTTTAGGCCTCTCCAGCAAAGAAGTCTTTCCCCTCTGTAGGTATTTGGGCTTCTGGGTTGAACTTTCACATGTGATCATCATTGTTCCTGCAGTCCAGGGAGGGAGACAACCGAGAGCAGGAAGAGTCCACGTAGGAAGAGTGTCATTCCAGGAAGGCTATGACATGTAGAACTGGTGAGGGAAAATAAATCAGTTAACCTAGGGGTTGGCTGTAGCCTTTCAAAACAGGGTCAGTATGGCATAACCTTCTTTCCTAACTTTTCAATTCACAGTTTTAAACTCTTGTATGGCTTCCTTCCCAGAAAAGTGTAAGTGTTATGGAAAGAAAGGAAAGGAAATTCAAAGTCATCAGAAACATCCCCATCAATAGTAATCGTTTAGAATTGAAAAAGGAAGGTTCTACGTGGAAGAGTTTAAATGGAAAGGAAAAAAAAAATCTCACTACTATATAATACTACTATTCACAAAATTGAGTGAGAAATTAATTATTGCAGAAAGTTTTTTTTTCTTAAAAATGTCCCCTTTACATTTAGAAGATCTCAAACATCTCTTGTATTTTCCAGTGAGGTTTTAGGATCTCTCCCTATGGGACCTCACAGGATGGATGGGGCGAACTGGTGACCTGGAAGACAGTGTGGGCTCTGAAATCATAGTACCCGGTTTGAATTCCATCATCTCCACGTCCTAGCCCTGCGGTCATGGGGAGGAGCCTCAGCATGTCCATCTGGGATATGAGACTATTAATGCCTGTCTATTAATTAGAATTTGATGAGATTCCAATTAGAAAAAATGATGCAAAAATCATTGAGATTTTACGTTTAGAGAGTTACTAAGTGTAAATTTCTTTTCCCTCTCTTCATTTATTCCTTATTTGGCAAAGCACTCCCATATTCCTAGTAACTATTTTTCTTTCTTTTTTTTTTTTTGACACGGAGTCTCTCACGGTCGCCCAGGCTGGAGTGCAGTGGCGTGATCTCGGCTCACTGCAAGCTCCGCCTCCCGGGTTCACGCCATTCTCCTGACTCAGCCTCCCGAGTAGCTGGGACCACAGGCGCCAGCCACCATGCCTGGATAATTTTTTGTATTTTTAGTGGAGACAGGGTTTCACCATGTTAGCCAGGATGGTCTCGATCTCCTGACTTCATGATCTGCTCGCCTCGGCCTCCCAAAGTGCTGGGATTACGGGCGTGAGCCCCTGTGCTCTGCCTGTTCCTAGTAACTTTTTCTAAAGGGCAATCACTAGGAGTGTATTCTGATTTGAGATTTGCATAGCTAAATGTTTGAAGCTTCCCAAATTTCAGGGTGTTTTCAGCACGAAGGGTAGAAGTTTCAGAATAATAATTCATCAGGCTGTAGACCCCTTCTAGTTGAAAATACTTTTTTTCACATATATAGAGAGCTATTCATTCAGTATTTATTATGTGCCAAGAACTAGTTTTAAGTAATTTACATTTATTCTTTCACCTAATTCTCACATACTGTAAAAAGAAGCGTCTCTAGTCCCATTCTAGAGGGGAGAAAATTAAGGCTTAAGTTCCTAAGTACTGTACAACCTCCTTGGAACCTGATACATAGTAAATAATAACTGATTGATGAATTAATGAATAAATTAGTCTGTTACATTTGTAAATCATTTTCAACTTACACATCCTTTTCACGTATTAAATCTTGTTTGATCCTTTCTTTAGATGAACACATCATTCTTTCCTTCTTCTCTTCCAAATTGAAAGGGACCTTATTGCCTTTAGTTAGATAGAACTGTGTGCCTTAAAATAGTCATGGTTTTTGAAGGGAGGAAGAAGTGTTTTCTGGTTCAGCCATCCTGGTGGGTAAAGCCTTCCAAGGGTAAGAGGGAGAAACTGGCAGGAGCAGGCCCAATTCTAAATAGCCCAAACCTGCTGCTTACTATGCCATGTTCCTCGCTAAGAGTAAAAAGCCAAATGACAAGACAAAAGATGAAAGTCAGTTTTGATGTTAAAATCTGCTTTGATGTTCTCTTAATCTTGTCATAGATCATTTATGTTAACTTAATATACTTATTTTAATAGTGGATGCATATTATAAATAGACTAATATTCTGAATGCAAACTGTAGAAATTAAACAAATTAAAACTGTTTAGCTCAAAGATTCTGGGTTTTGTTTTGTTTTTTTTATTTCACTTCTTCTCCTCTTCTTCTCCTTCCTCCTCTCCTTCTATGTCTCTTCCTGAACACAGGCAGCCAGAGATTCAGGCCCCCAGATTTTTCTCTGCAGAGTGTACTTTACCTTTTGGACAGGACTTTAAAGACTTTAAACAGCTTGAGACTTATAGTTTGCCACAGGAGCATGTAGCAAATTCCTGTTTCTACTTTTTGAACCAGGAGCTGGAGTATAAGAGCCCCGCTCAGGAAGTCGCAGGTGGTGGGAAAGGGGAAACAAGGTCATTTTCAACCATGTACATTGAGGTTGTATCTTTAAAGTCAATTCTAAATTTAATTGAAAGCCGAGGGCAGAGAAGCCAAGATCGGAGCAATGTGGTGATTTATTCTGAAGCCTGTAAGAAGTCATGCAGCTGAATGTGGGATGAGCTGGGGCTTTAATAAAAATGGCACCGGGGAAGCCAGCGGGAAGAGACACAAGAATGGAACTAGGTTAGATGAAGGATCTCCAGGTCTGAAAGGGAGCGGGGGTCTGAGAGAGCAGTGTTTGCCCAAACTCTGCTGTTTTTACCATGATAGATGCACATAAGTAATCCGCATCAAAAGGAAAAACCAGGATCAGACAGAAGCCACCAAGACTCTTTAGACAGTGAATTTTGCATGAAATCATTAAGGTTTCCAAATTGCAGAAAGGCTATGGAACGAACGGCAATAAAAATTCATCTAATATTATTTCCAGCCAAAATTTAACTGAAGAAAAATGACATGTTCCTTTATTAAAGTGCTACAGGACTTGACAGCAAAGCTCCCACACATTTCTATGGGTGATATTCTCTACGAAATTATATTTGACCATTGCTACAGAAAATCCTTAACATGCTCTCAGAATCCAATCTTCTCTGTTGACAAATGGTTTTGGAACAATATTTCCAAGTTAAAAACAAAAGAACAAACAAAAAAGGAGCAGCAGCTCCTTGGCAGGTGTTATACAAGAAAGAGAAATGGGCTAGAACTTGTACCTCCCAGGTTCTAGGCTTCCTGACCTAAGAAAGGGGCTGGCTGTCCTTCCAGTGGTATGGACTACATGATCTGTCCGTGTGACTCCAATGTTTACAGGATCTTTTCTTTAGATCATTTTCACATCGTATTCAATACCATTATTATTCATTCTAATATTATTAGAAACATATGTTTATTGTAGAAAATTCAGAAAAGGCATAAAAGAATCAACAAGAATATGAACATCACCTGTAAATCTCACCACCCAGAGATAACTAAAGTTAACATTTTGGTCAATGTCACTCTTATTAAGATAACATTTGAAAGACCAGGAAAGTTTGCCTCAGAAAAGCAGGCATTGCATCCTATTGAGGAATAATTGCCATATTCAGAATTTGGATATAGCAGTGGTGACTCCTTAAAAAAAAAAAAAAATCTTTACAGAAATGATCACTAACTTTGAGTAAGTCTTTCCCTTGTTGCTCTCTCTTCTTTCTATTTGTCTAGTTCATGATATCAGGATTGTGCTGTTTCATTATTGCATGTTCTTACTCATATGTGGGAGCCTAAAAAAAAAAACAATTGAACTCATGGAGAGAGTAGAATAGTGGTTACCAGAGGCTGGGAGGGATAGCCTGGAGGCAGGAATAAAGCGGAGATGGTTAGTGGGTACAAAAATTCAGGTAGAAAGAAGCAATAGGGCCAGGCATGGTGGCTTACACCTGTAATGTCAACACTTTGGGACCCTAAGGTGGGAGGATTGCTTGAGGCCAGAAGTTCAAGACCAGCATGGACAACATAGTGAAATTCCATCTCTACAAAAAACTTTAAAAATTAGGTGGGCGTGATGGGCACGTCTGTAGTCACAGCTACTTGGGAAGTTGAGGCGGGAGGATCACTTGAGTCGAGGAGTTTGAGGTTTGCGGATTGTAGTGAGCTATGATCATGCCACTGCACTCCAGCCTGGGGGAAAGATCAAGATCCTGTCTCTGGAAAAAAAAAAAAAAAAAAAGAAGAAGATACAAGGAATAAGACCTAGTATTCAGTAGCACAATAAGATGATTGTGGTTAACAATAATTTATTGTATATTCTAAGAAATTGATCATTTACTTTAAAACGAAGAAATGATCAATGTTAAAGGTTATGGATATCCTAATTACCCTGATTTGATCATTACAAATTGAATACTTGTATCAAAATATCACATGTACTCCATAAATATATGCAACTATTATGCATCCGTAATTAAATATAAACAATAAGAAAAAGACCAGGTGCAGTGGCTCACGCCTGTAATCCCAGCACTTTGAGAGGCCGAGGTGGGCGGATCACCTGAGGTTGGGAGTTTGAGACTAGCTGGACCAACATGGAGAAACCCTGTCTCTACTACAAAAAATACAAAATTAGCCGAGTTTTGTGGCACATGCCTGTAATCCCAGCTACTTGGGAGGCTGAGGCAGGAGAATCCTTTGAACCTGGGAGGTGGAGGTTGTAGTGAGCCGAGACGGTGCCATTGCACTCCAGCATAAACAAGAGCAAAACTCCATCTCAAAATAAATAAATAAATAAATAAATAATAAAAAAGAAGAAGAAAAGAAATAAAAGGTTATTTGTAGATGCAATGATATTATGATGCCTAGGATTTGCTTCAGAATAATCTAGCTGGAAGAGAATAAACAGTGGTAGAAGTGATACAAGATTTGACACATGTTGATAACTGTTAAAGCTGGGTAATGGGTACAAAAACAAAAACCAGGCCAGTCACAGTGTCTCACGCCTATAATCCCAGCACTTTGGGAGGCCGAGGCATGTGGATCACCTGAGGTCAGGAGTTCGAGACCAGCCTGGCCAACATGGTAAAATTCCGTCTCTACTAAAAACACAAAAATTAGCCGGGTGTGGTGGTGTGCACTTGCAGTCCCAGCTACTTCTGGAGGCTGAGGCAGGAGAATCACTTGAACCTGGGAGGCGGAAGTTGCAGTGAGCCGAGATCGCACCACTGTACTCCATCCTGGGTGGCAGAGTGAGACTCCATCTCAAAAACAGCAACAACAACAACAGCAAAAAGATCTGTGCTGTCTCAGGGGAAATAACATATGTATAAGAATCTGTTTGGATTCTGTGAATCAGGTGCCTGTGACCACCACCTTTTGATCAGCACCGAGTTTCAAATAACTTCCCAGGGAAGTTTTAATATTTATTGATGTGTGTTTATATGTGTAAATGTGTGTATGTGCTTTTTTTGTGGTATATGGATGAGGACTGGAAGAAAATAATAGAAACCTAAAAATAATTGATAAGTCAGGGTACTGGAATTATGAATGAAATTACTTCTAATTAAAAAATGTGTTGTTACAATATTTATGCAATGAATGAACATAATAAGGAAAAAATATGTCAGTGGAGAAAGGTAGATGAGGAAGAGGACGTTGGCATAAGCCAACTCTTTAGAAACAAGCAGACTTTCAACTTTATAGGTTCAAAATACTCACAACACAAATGCTTTTGCCTATAAGTTTATGAGCGTCCTGGGTTCCAATGCCATTGTTATCAGCTGCTTTGTTTCCCTGAACTTCAATCTCCTCATCCATAAATGGAATCATAACACTGCTTTTACTTGTTTTACAAAGATGTAAAAGGAAGGCTTAAATGAGGTAATTATGTGAAGACAAATGTTATTTTAGGATTCTAAAACTGAGTTTTACAATTGCATTTGATAATCAGAATTACCTTGACTTGCCACAGAATTTCCAAAGGTTCGTAAGGGATTTCCCTTATGATAATATTGGTTCTGTTATAGCTTGTAGTGTTTAATTTGCGTCTTTCAGGGAATCAGGGTAGAGCCATGGAAATTTAAGCATGGCCTTTGGAGTCAGGTATTACATGTGTTTGGGAGGCCTTGGACAAGTTACTTAGGCTCACTGAGCCTCAGTTTCCTGTTCTATAAAATGGGAATAAGAAAGATAAGTAAGATCTATTTTTCAGGGCTGCTAAAAAATTAGAAATAATGCATGTAAAGCACCAAGAACAGAGTTAGCCACACAATAAGCTTTCAATCTACGGTGGCTGTTATTGTTATAAAAGGATTCATTTTAAAAATCTACTTCCTCTTTTTTCTCAGCTCCCAGTTTGTGTTATGTAAACCCACAAGGACATATTGCTCAGCCACTCCTGCCACACTGTTCTTCCATTCCTTGGGAAAATTTTCTAACCCTGCTCTAGGATCAAGGACAATACCACAGTCTTCCAAGGGATTGTGTTTGCTGATGAGTCTTTTCTGAGAAGCCACTTAACTTAAGTCAAGACAAAGTTTAGTTTGTTTAGTTTAGTTTTACCAGCATCATGGAACATGGCTATAAACTATCGGCCTGGAGATGAGGTTACAGGAAATCAAGGCCATGTGCCAACTCATACCAGAACAACATATGCATAGTCAAAAGATTTTTGTCAGCATATTATTCTTCTGGTTGTTTATTCAGAAACATGTCTCAGGCACCAGTTATGCATTACCCAGAGTGGGGCCATCTCTGGGGACACAAAGCTGAGAGGTAGTATCTGCTGTGGTTACTTTCAGGGACTTGGGAGTTGGATGGACATAGGTTTGAATCCTAGCTCCGCTGCTAACTAGCTGAGTGACCTTGTGCCAGCTGATCAATCTTTCTGAAAATCAGTGTTCATGTGTGCACTTTGGATAAAAACAAAATGTGTCATGTAATTAACTGAGAAAATACGTTAATGGAGCTAGGTCTGGCACATAATAGTACTCAGAAAATTACAGTTGTGGTCATTACTAATAATAATGATAGAAAGTCTTCATCTTTGAGGAATGCTCAGTAGAGTGGCAGGAAAAAATGTACAGGAATAAAGTTTGTGCTCACATACTTTTGCTGTGTTTCAGTATTAAAAAGGCAAAATTGATGAAGCTTATATGAAGAGAATAAGATCAGGGAAGTCTTCAAAGGGAAATGGTTGAGTCTCATCTTGAAAGATGGGTAGAAATTCTCCAAGAGGGCAAGGGAGATGAATGGTTCAGGCAGAGGAGGAAGCACAAGGCAGGCACACAGGTATGGAACTGTGAGGCTTGGGCAGGGCCACTGCCTTATGTCTTGATCATAGCACTGTCACATGGTGAGAATGGTGGGAGATTGGGTGGAAAGGTAGTGCACTTCAGATTATAAATGGCCTTGTACACACAAACGCCACTGGTGGTGGTTTTTGAGCCAAAGACAGACAGTGCAGTTGTCCTGTACATCTTCCATTGTCCTCCCAGCATCACTGTTCATTCACCTCCACCTGCTTGTGACCTAGAGGGACAAACTGTTGTAGACAACATCAAGGAGCTTCTTTGGCCCTTGGCTTCCAGGAGGGTTTGGCCAATGAAGACAGAGGGAAGAAATCAAAAGGAGGGAGACTGAAATTAGGATATATATTCTCTTGAAAGCACCTGTCGGCCGGGCGCGGTGGCTCAAGCCTGTAATCCCAGCACTTTGGGAGGCCGAGACGGGCAGATCACGAGGTCAGAAGTTCGAGACCATCCTGGCTAACATGGTGAAACCCCGTCTCTACTAAAAAATACGAAAAACTAGCCGGGCGAGGTGGCGGGCGCCTGTAGTCCCGGCTACCCGGGAGGCTGAGGCAGGAGAATGGTGTAAAAACCCGGGAGGCGGAGCTTGCAGTGAGCTGAGATCCGGCCACTGCACTCCAGCCTGGGCGACACAGTGAAACTCCGTCTCAAAAAAAAAAAAAAAAAAAAAAAAGAAAGCACCTGTCAGGCAGCCCTTCCACGTAGCTGTGACTCCCTGGGATTGGGACTCACTCCCGCTCCTTGCAGCTTCTGACAGAGAGGTGGCAAATGTGCCTCACCAATACCAGCACCAAGAGATAGAACTGTCTTCTTGCTGTTTACAAATATTCCTTTTATGAACTTTCTCCAAACTACCCAATTTGAGGTGCTAAATGTTACATGCCAGCCCCCGATTGATGCATAACTTAAATAAATAATAAAATAAATGTGACTCTGGGGAAGGCTAGGGCAAAGAGACCTCAGCACAAGTGGCATAAGACATGAAGTTCCAGGGCATACGGTTTATATAAAAAACAATGGTCTGTTGATTCCTTTGTGGCTGCTAGTCTGAAACCAGCTGGAGACCTGGCATGGCTTTTTGGAGAGTGTCCTCAGTTTGGTCTCGGAATGAGTCACTCATGAGAGGACTGAAGGGCAACACTGTGAAACGCTGTTCCCCATCTTCATGGATAGATTGGCCTCAAGGAGAAGGCCTTGAAATCGTCTGTCTCATGTCAAGACAGTTATTCTTCTTAGGATGGCTGCCAGGGAATAGATGAAAGGCAGAAGTGGCGATGGGTGACTGATGTGGCACACTTATGAAGAAAAGCCTCTTTTTCCATGCTTGTTTTTCCTCCCCAAGGAGCCAACAGAGTTTCTGTTCTCCAACTCTGCTCTTCACCTTACCCGAGGTATGTGGGAACTGGTTACTGTCTCTTCCTTCACTCCTGTCCATCGTGGGTTCTAAAAGAATGGGATGCAACCATTTACTTTTTATGGCTCTCCTCAGGGGATTTGGATATTGAGCCTTAGCTTTAATTATATAATGAAAACACATGTTTCCTATTGCAGGAGTTTTGGACAGCAGTGTGGAGGAGGGAGAGATGGGGTGAGGATGTAAGGGGAGAGAGGACTAAGTGACTTCCACTGGGCAGTGATTACAGTGGAGAGTAGAAGACCATTCTCAGACCTCAGAGGCATAGCTGGAAGCATTTCATTCAATAATCATTTAGTATTGAGAGCTGTGTATGTAGGGCACTGCTGGGCTTTGGGGAAATAAAAAGTGAAATGGAGGGGGGATAGTGTGGGAAGAGGGGTGAGACCTGTAGACAAATATGTGAGTAGATGAAGGAAGTCGCATGGGAGTGTAGAAGACAGAGATGAGATCACGTTGTGGGAACTGACCCTTTGAGACAGAATTTGAATTAGGTCTTGAAAGATGTGTAGACATGGAAATGGTAGGGGATTTCTTGGTCCTATTCCCCATCTTTACTGCCTCTCTTGCCCTCCCTTTCCAAAACAATGAACCTGCTTCATTGTGTGTAGAGAACAATGTCAAATATTTGATAAATAAGTAGATACAATTTAACGAGGACATGCCTCAGAGTGTTTGTGAGATCTGAGACAAATCATAAATTTTGCAAAGGCTACCTTCATCACCTCAACCACACCAGCAGTACGTAAATATTTACTTTTAATTAAAGAATTAACACACGGCTACATTTTGGTTGTAAACAGAAAAGTAAAACTTTATTTTTATTTTTATTTTTTGAGATGGAGTCTCGCTCTGTCACCAGGCTGGAGTGTAGTGGCATGATCTCGGCTCACTGCAACCTCCACCTCTTGGGTTCAAGTGATTCTTGTGCCTCAGCCTCCCCAGTAGCTAGGATTACAGGTACGTGCCACCACACTCAGCTAATTTTTGTTGTTGGTTTTTTTTTGGGTAGAGACGGAGTTTCACCATGTTGGCCAGGATGGTCTCGGTCTCCTGGCCTCATGATCTGCCCGTCTAGGCCTCCCAAAGTGCTGGGATTACAAACGTGAGCCACTGTGCTCGGCTGAAAAATCAAACTTTATAGGCATAACAGAAGTTCCCTTTGAAATCACCACTCCCAAGCCCATATTCACCTCTCAAAATACATGGTTCTGTGTGTGAGCCTGTGGCTACATAGTGGTATCATACTGTGGGTTCATCTGTAGTCTCTGTTGATCAGTCAATATATTTTGGAGCTCATTTTGAGTTGCTTCACACAAACATACCTGCCTTCTCTTAAATTCTCATCTAGTATTTGTGGAGATAATTTTGGAAACACTTTCCTTAACTGTTTCTGAAAATTTCCTAATGATAAGCGTCACCTAGATATATTCAGCCCTTACCCCTAAGAGAGTCTTGGTTTCATGGGACTGGGAAGAGAGTTGGAGAAATTCTTTTCTTTTTCTTTTCTTTTCTTTTCTTTTTTTTTTTTTTTTTTGAGATGGTGTCTTACTCTGTTGCCCGGGCTGGAGTGCAGTGGCATGATCTCAGCTCACCGAAACCTCTGTCTCCCAGTTTCAAGCGATTCTCCTGTCTCAGCCCCCCAAGTACCTGGGATTACAGGCACCCGCCACTATGCTTGGCTGCTACTTTGTGTGTGTGTGTGTGTGTGTGTATTTTTAGAGGAGACGGGGTTTCACCATGTTGGCCAGGCTGGTCTCAAACTCCTGATCTCAGGTGATCCGCCCACCTCGGCCTCCCAAAGTGCTGGGATTACAGGCGTGAGCCACGGAGGCTGGCCAAGAAATTATTTTCTCTCAATATCCTAGGTGACTTTTATTATTTAGCAACTCTGGAAACATTATCATGGTTTATTGAATTATTTCCATATTAAAGATAATTTAAGTAGTTTAAATTTCTTATATTACAAACAATGCTACAATACAGATCCTTGTACATTCTTCCTAGTGCACATATATTTTTTTCTGAAGTCGATGCCAAGAAATAGACTTGATTGAATCAATTCAATTATGTGGTGTGTGCATTTAATATTATATTAATACTGAAAAATTGCCTCCTGGTGTGGATGTGCCAATGTGTGGGACCATCACTGTCTCATCAACATTTGTTCTTCTTATATTAAAAAGATAAATCATGTCCACTCTTTCATCACTTCCTAACATCAAGTTTTACCAGAACTCATAATTACAGCCTGCCTTTCCCAATCTAGTCTTTATTATTCTAGTTAAGGGAAATAAAACTCACCCAGAAATTCATAACAGAAATCTAAGAGGCTTCTAAGACTCTTCATACTTCTCACTCCCCAGCACTAATTGATGGCAAACTTGAGCAATTCTACTACTTAATGACTCCTGCATGTATCGTCACTACCTAATTCAATTCTGTCTTTTTTCTTTTTCTAATTTATTATTATTATTATTATTATTTTAGATGGAGTTTCACTCTGTCACTCAGGCTGGAGTGCAATAGCATGGTCTTGGCTCACTGCAACCTCTGCCTCCCGGGTTCAAGTGATTCTCCTGCCTCAGCCTCCCGAGCAGCTAGGACTACAGGCACACCACCACACCTGGCTAATTTTTGTATTTTTGGTAGAGACGGGGTTTCACTATGTTGGCCAGGCTGGTCTCGAACTCCTGACCTCGTGATTTGCCTGACTTGGCCTCCCAAAGTGTTGGGATTACAGGCGTGAGCCACTGCACCCGGCCTATTTTTTTTCATCTCAGACAATGTAATAAACCCCTGCATGGCTCTCCCTGCTCTTCCTCCCACTCCTTCCTAAAATTTGCACATATGAATCATGTACAATCATATCAGCTCATTGATTACAACTCTCCAAAGAATACCAACTGCCATTAGAATCAACTATAAAGTATTTGCAAAGACTATAAACTCAATTACCTATTGCCTAATTCTTATCAAACTATTGTTTGATAGAAATGTTATTTATGAAGAATTGTTTGAAGGACATGCAGGTTGTCCATTTGCCTAACTATTCTAGATTTTACTCATTGAAAAGTCATACCAAATACTTGGTCAATGTTATTGTGGTTCTCTGTAGACTTGCTTTCCATGAGTTATTATTTGCTTTATACGTCATGTCCAACTTTTCCTTCTGAGAAACACTGCAAAGAAGTATTTCTAGATTTGCAATATCTGGAACAGTGCTTTGTTTACATAAATATTGTCATATATTTGTATATATACCTACACATACATACATCAAATTGAAACTGTGGGGAAAAATTCAAACTTAAACATCTGTCCCATGTTTTTTCTGGTTTATTTTTATCTACTATACATTATGTAACGCCAGACCTACTTACTTTTCCTTGCATGAACTAAGTCTTTTTTTTTTTTTTTTTTTTCTGTGCTCTATCTCCTGCCTGGACTCCTTCTCCTATTCACCTTTTCTTTCTCTCTTTTCTTTTCTTTTTTTTTTTTTTTTTGAGATGGAGTCTCACTCTGTCGCCCAGACTGGAGTGCAGTGGTGTGATCTCCGCTCACTGCAAGCTCCACCTCCTGGGTTCACGAGGGCACCTGCCACCACGCCCGGCTAATTTTTTTGTATTTTTAGTAGAGATGAGGTTTCACCGTGTTAGCCAGGATGGTCTCGATCTCCTGACCTTGTGATCTGCCCGCCTAGGCCTCCCAAAGTGCTGGGATTACAGGCGTGAGCCCCTGCGCCCGGCTGCTTTTCACCTTTTCTTAAGCTGAGAAACTCTAACTCAGCCAGAAACCAACTCAGAGTCAGTTCAGGCAAGCTGGAGTTGCTCCTTCCTCTATGTTCCCATAGCATACTGCATATCAATCTTTGCAGTTATTTGTTTATATGTCCACCCCCTCCTCTAGATTGTGTACTTTTCTAAGTAGGACATACATGTTCTTCAACTTTATATCCCTTGTATCGCCTAATAGAAAACGTGGAACCTCACATAATAGTTGTTTAATAAATATTTGTTGAAAAAAATGTATATGTAGCTGGAGGTATTTTGGGTATGAGCAGAGGCAACTTCTTTTACTTTCCTTTTAGTCACTGCAGTCACCTGGAGTTGCTGAAATGACCATAATTGCCTGAACTTTCATAACTTCCATGGATAACTGTGGTTGCAGAAAAGAGAAATCCTGGACTGTGAGGGACATTTCACCCCCTGGCTTTTGGTACATGGCACATGTGTGGTTGGATGTGTGTTGCCAGAAAACAAGCCTGCCCTGTCTGAGGCTGTGCTCCTGGACTAGCAGCCTGGGTTACAGGGGAAGAGCTGAGGTTAGGTTGGGGAATTTTAATATACTATACTTTTTTTTTTTTTTTTTGGCTAATATTTATTTATTTTTATTTTTTGTAGAGACAGGGTTTTGCCATGTTGCCCGGGCTGGTCTCAAACTACTGAGCTTGAGAATCTGCTTGTCTTGGCCGCCCAAAGAGCTAGGATTACAGGCATGAGCCATTGAGGCTGGCTCCTTTTATTCTTTTCATGACACTACCTCTTCCTAGCAAAGGCTTAAAAAACCTTGAATAGTGCTCCCTTCGGCAGCACATACACTAAAAAACCTTGAATAACAAGTCATTTCACAAAAGAACATTTTTTCTCAGTTTGTTTTAAATATGCCAGAATATGTGCATATTAAATTCCATTTAAAAACACCGATTTTTTTTTGAGATGGAGTCTTGCTCCTGTTGCCCAGGCTGGAGTGCAATGGCAGGATCTCTCCTCACTGCAACCTCCGTCTCTCGGGTTCAAGTGTTTCTCCTGCCTCAGCCTCCCGAGCAGCTGGGATTACAGGTGCCCCCACCACACCCAGCTAAATTTTGTATTTTCAGTAGAGACAGGGTTTCACCATGTTGGTCAGGCTGGTCTCAAACTCCTGACCTTGTGATCCGCCTGCCTTGGCCTCCCAAAATGCTGGGATTACTGTGCCCAGACAAAATATCTTTTTTTTTTTTTTTTTTTTTTTTTGAGACAGAGTCTTGCTCTGTCGCCCAGGCTGGAGTGCAGTGGTGTGATCTCTGCTCACTGCAAGCTCTGCCTCCCGGGTTCACGCCATTCTCCTGCTCAGCCTCCCGAGTAGCTGGGACTACAGGCGCCCACCACCATGCCCAGCTAATTTTTTGTATTTTTTTTTTTTTAGTAGAGATGGGGTTTCACCATGTTGGCCAGGATGGTCTTGATCTCCTGGCCTCGTGATCCACCTGCCTTGGCCTCCCAAAGTGCTGGGATTACAGGAGTGAGCCACCATGCCTGGCCAAAATATCTTAATATATATTTTTAAAAAGAAGGCAAAATTTAAAAAAACAAGTAAAGCAAACAAAGGACCCATCACAACCAATACAATAAAACGAGGAATTATTGTGTGTAGAAAGAAGGAAATCATAATTAGATGTCCCATGGGTATGGTCAAAAGCAGAATGAAACTAGCAATTTTGACTGGACATGTGTCTCCACATTTGGAAGGGACGGGGAGAGAAAAGGAAAGCAAGAATGGCATCTGCTGACTGGAAAGTCCTCACTGTTTTTTTTTTGTTTTCTTTGTTTTTTTTTTTGAGATAGTGTCTTGCTCTGTCACCCAGGTTGGCGTGCAATGGTGTGATCTCGGCTCACTGCAACCTCTGCCTCGGAGTGCTGGGATTACAGGCGTGAGCCACCGTACCTGGCCCCAGGACTCACTCTTGCCTCTTGGTTATGGCTCCCCAGGAGGGCTTAGCTAATCTCCACAAAGTTTCATTAAGGGATTCTCTTGTTTTCTACGTAAAGATTTTTAATTTTTAATCTTCTCAATTTTTGAGCCTGAGTTTCTGTTTCTGATTGAGTTAGTGCCAAATTGTGTTATTTCATTTTATTGGACTAACAAGAAAAGATTACTGGTAGATCTGACATATAAGAGACATGCTAGAACCATGCAAAGGCCAAGGAGATATGCAACTATTTGTCAAAGAAGGCTTTACAGAAAATCAGTGAGAAATTGGGTCATCAACCAGCACCAAGTAACCTGGGCACAGAGACCCATGAGAATGTGCTATAGCATGCGCTCTTGAAGAACTGTAATTTGGTTTCAGCAAAATGTTACCACTGTCACATTAAATTAGTGATCATTTGAATTTTACTGGTCTTGTTATTTGTTTTGCATTTATATTTATTTTGACTGTATTTATTAATTTAGGCTTTTCCAAGTTCTGTGGATATAAGAAATTAATACACACTTAATTAAATAACACTATAATAAAAATTGTCTAAGTCAACATTAGACCCCTAAGAGTCTGGTGGGGATTTTTGTTTTTGTTTCTCCTTTAAAAGGAGTCTATAACTTGTTCAAGATTGAGAAGCATTGATCTAAAGCCTCCCTCCTCAAACAATTGGGCAACTGGTGTAATTAGAACTCTGCTGCAACAGCAGAAACACTTTGGCTTCTAGTCTCCCACAATGGCCAAGTGAGCCTTGGCCATTTGAAATGGAAACTGACATTAATTGTCCAATATTGGCAAAAGGCCTTACACATTAAACCTCATTTAATCCTCACAACTGCCATTGTCCCAATTTAACAGATGGAAACAAACAGGCTCAGAGAGGTTAAGGAAGTTATACAAGGTCAGACCTAGGTTACCGCTGCAGTGAGAGTCTAACCTAAATAAGTAGAGCTCCAAAAACCAGCCACTCACTCCTTTTTAAAATTTTTAGATTTTTTTTTTTTTTTTTTTTTTTTTTTTTTTTTTTTTGAGAAGGAGCCTCGCTCTATTGGCAGGCTGGAGTGTAGCGGCACGATCTCGGCTCACTGCAACCCCCGCCTCCCAGATTCTTCTGTCTCAGGCTCCCGAGTAGTTGGTACTACAGGTGCGCGCCACCATGCCGGGCTAATTTTTGTATTGTTAGTAGAATCGGGGTTTCACCATGTTGGCCAGGATGGCCTCGACCACTTGACCTCGTGATCCGCCCGCCTCGTCCTCCCAAAGTGCTAGGATTACAGGCGTGAGCCACTGTGCCTGGCCAAAATTTTTAATTTTTTTTTGTTTTATGCTTGCATCAAAGTAATATATGGCTGCAGTTTAAAGTACAAAAAGGGGTCGGGCGCGGTGGCTCATGCCTGTAATCCCAGCACTTTGGGAGGCTGAGGCGGGTGGATCACGAGGTCAGGAGTTGGAGACCAGCCTAGCCAAGATGGTGAAACCTCGTCATTACTAAAAATATAAAAATTAGCTGGGCATGGTGGCGGGCACCTGTAATCCCAGAGGCTGAAGCAGAGAATTGCTTGAATCCGGGAGACGGAGGTTGCAGTGAGCTGAGATGGCGCCACTGCACTCCAGCCTGGGCGACAGAGCGGCAGTCTCAAAAAATAAAAAATAAAACAAGGTTCCACAAGGTTGATGAGGAAAAGCAGTGGTTCTCTACCTCCCTGTCTCCCACATCCCTCTCTTCAGAGGCAATTGCTGTCATGTATCCGTGAGTGCTTTTCATATTTGCTTTTATGTTTCTTTTTCTTTTTCTTTTTTTTTGACACGGAGTCTGGCTCTGTCGCCCAGGCTGGAGTGCAGTGGCGCGATCTCTGCTCACAGCAAGCTCCGCCTCCCGGGTTCACGCCGTTCTCCTGCCTCAGCCGCCTAAGTAGCTGGAACTACAGGCACCCGCCACTACGCCCGGTTAATTTTTGTTGTTGTTGTTGTTGTTGTTACGTTTCTACATAGTATGTTTATATTGCTAACTTCTTGATTTTTCAGTTTTAGGTGCCAAAAAATAACTTCCCACTACAGAGCAGGAGGTTAATTCTCTTTTTCCCTGCCTCTACCGTACCACACTCCCTGTCCCCCTCTTCTTCCAACATACTTATCTCATAATTTTTGCCTGGTCAGCATTAGGGTTTACATCACAATGATTTTTCACAGCTGAGTCATACTGTAAACTATGACATTGCTTTTTCTTTCTTATACAACTTTTGTTTCCCTGATAATTATTTTATTTTTTCCTTTTCCTTTTCTTTTTTTTTTTTTTTTGGAGACAGAGTTTTGCCCCTTGTTTCCCAGGCTGGAGTGCAGTGGGCTATCTCAGCTCACCAAAACCTCTGCCTCCCAGGTTCAAGCAATTCTCCTGCCTCAGCCTCCCAAGTAGCCGGGATTACAGGCATGCACCACCATGCCTGGCTAATTTTGTGTGTGTGGTTTTGTTTTGTTTTTTTTTTTAGTAGAGATTGGGTTTCTCCATATTGGTCAGGCTGGTCTCGAACTCCCGACCTCAGGTGATCTACCCACCTCAGCCTCCCAAAGTGCTGGGATTATGGGCGTGAGCCACAGCATCCGGCCTTGCTTTATTTTTCTTTTCTGGGTTTAATCATTAGTTCAATGTGTGCTCTTTGGTATTTGTATTCTCTTAGGATGTTCAGACACATCACATAGTCTCCCAATTTTATCTCCCTGAAGATTTTCTCCTGGAGCTGTATGATTTGTCCCATCTTGGACTAGCTGCTCTCAGAGATTCCCTTCACTATCACTCTGGAATTTCCTGTTAACAGTCCCTGTGTGAATTCTGCTTCCTGTATCCATTGCTTCCTCTTTCTGGTTTACTGACCACATTCTAATAGCTTTCTGAAAAAGTGAAGAAGACAAGTAAATGTTTTGAAAACTTGTAATTCCCAAAATGTCTTTTTTTTTTCCCCTACCATCATACATGATAAAAGTTTAGTTAGGTATAAAGTTCCGTGTTAGTAATCATTTTCCTTTAGAATTTTGAGCACTTTATTCTTTTGCTTTCTAACTTCCAGTGTTATTAAAAAGTCTGGAAATCTTTTGTTGTAACTTTTTTTCTTTCTCTGGAAGCTTGTAAGACCTTTTCATCTCCATGATATATTTTTCTATGATATGCCTTAGTCTGGGTTTGTTTTCATACTTTTCATTGGATACCCAGTAAATCCTTTTGAATCTGAAAACTCATATCCTCTGGACTAGGTACAATTTTAAAATTATTTCATTGTAAGTTTCTATTTTATTTATATTTATTTAGTTTTTGGAACTCCTGTTCTTTGGCTGTCATATCTTCAAGGCTGTCTTTTAATTTTGTCTTTGCTTTTCTATTTTCTAACTGTCTTTTTGCTTAACTTTCGGAACTCGTTTTATTGTAAATCTTCTATTGCCTTTTTCATATTTTTTAATTTCCAATAATTCCTTTTTGTTTTCTAAATGTTCATTAAAAATAATATTTTGTCCTTGTTTCATAATTGCAATATTTTACCTCAGGGTATTCGAATCTTTGGGGGTTTTATTTTTATTGTATAATCTTTGTTTCACTCAAGTTGCTTTTTTCTATCCATTTGCTTCACTCACTGTTTTAATGTTCAAGGCCTTTTTTTTTTCCAGCCTTGGTTGTTTACTTGTATCTGAGACAGAGGTGTCCAATATTTTGGCTTCCCTGGGCCACAGTGGAAGAAGAATAGTCTTGGGCCACACATAAAATACACTAATGCTAACAATAGCTGATGAGCTAAAAAAGAAAAAGAAAAAGACAACACCATAAAAAAGTGGGCAAACGACATGAACAGATACTTTTCAAAAGAACACATACATGTGGTCAACAATCATGAAAAAAAAAAAGCTCAGCATCACTGATCACTAGAGAAATGTAAATTAAAACACAATGAGAGGCTGGGCGTGGTGGCTCATGCCTGTAATCTCAGCACTTAGGGAGGCCGAGGTGGGCGGATCACCAGGTCAGGAGATCAAGACCATCCTGGCTAACACGGTGAAACCCCGTCTGTACTAAAAATACAAAAAATTAGCTGGGCGTGGTGACAGGTGAGATCACGCCACTGCACTCCAGCCTGGGTGACAGAGCGAAACTCCATCTAAAAAAAAAAAAAAAAAAAATTAGCTGAGCATGAAGGCATATACCTGTAATTCCAACTACACAGGAGGTTGAGGCACGAGAATCTCTTGAACCCAAGAGGTGGAGGTTACAGTGAGCCAAGCTCGTGCCATTGCACTCCAGCCTGGGCAACTGAGACTATCTCAAATAATAATAACAATAATAAAAGAGAGAGAAATTGTAAAGTAGACCAAGGCAAAAATGAAGGAAATAAAAGAGCACCCCCATTCTCAATATCGAGAGAAACTACTGCTAACCTTTTAGTGTACTTCTTTTTCATCTTTTCACATGTGTGTGTATGTACATGTGTGTGTTTTATTTCTTCAAAATTGTGCTGATATAATCAATACTGTTTTTTAGTTGTTTTCTACTTACCAATATATCATAGGAGACTTTTCAGAAATGACTTTTAAGACTTTTAGCTGGTGTGGTGGTGGGCACCTGTAATTCCAGCTACTCGGGAGGCTGAGGCAGGAGAATGGCTTGAACCCAGGAGGCGGAGTTGCAGTGAGAAAAGACCGCTCCATTGCACTCCAGCCTGGGCAACAGAGCGAGACTCCATCTAAAAAAAAAAAAAAAACTTTTAGCTTTTGGAGGTCAACTCCTGCCCATGTCCCCACGTATACATTTTATTATTTTAGTTAGTAGGGAAAATAAAATGTTCAGTGAAAAGAAATAAAATACCCTTAAACCCACTAAAGAGTTTCAGGAAAAGTAGTTAGTTGAATTTTGAATCAATTTATTTTCACTAGCAACACGAATAGTTAAAAGTGTCAGGGACTCACTGTGAGAGAGAGAAAAAAAGAATTAATTTTTTATCGGAAGGTAATAGGATGAAACCTTGCTAACTCAATTCCATTGCTCTGTAGAATTAACTTCCGCAGGTCAGATGCTGCTTGCATTGACTACAAGCCATGTAGGGTCAACACAGATTGGGCATAAAATACATGAGCATTTCCTGATACAAGAAAATGCAGGTTTCGACTTCCTTTTTTAGCTTTTCTTTTTCTCTACATTTGTCCACTCCCCTCCAAAAAGACCCCCCAAACACTTGTCTTGCTAATGTGCTAGTAAAAAAACACAAAAACAGACACTCCAGGTTAAATATCCTTCTATGTATTAGTTGCAATGACTACCCATTTTGGAGATTTTGGCAAATTGTGTGTTCCAACCAGGGCTACCGGGACCTGTTCCTCCTCATGCTTTGCTTCTGCTCTTCACTAAAGAGTTATTTATTCTTTAAGCAATTGTGTACTGCCTTCTTTTTATAGATAATTAGATTTGTCAGGTATGTCCCCCATTGAGAATGAGGTTCATCATGAATAGGTTTATTAATCTCAAGGAATAAGGGAATGGTTGAATTTACTAAGAGTCTCAAAAGCACACTGTTCAAAATGCAAACTGTTTAAAACTGCTGTGATGGTGGTTAGCACAGTGTCATGTATGGTGTGAATACCACAGCGTGTTATGTTCTGGAGACAATTGGTGAGGGAATTTGTCAGTCTCCTCATCTTAGAAAATCATTTGGGCCTCCAACTTTCTTCCTTTCCACATTTTTCTTTCTCTTGCCTTTTCCTTCTTGATTACCAATGCTCTTGATCAGGCAAAATGAGAAGTCATCAGGGATAAAACAATTGCTGATACTAAGTCTAGCATTGTTTCGAAGTGTGGCCTGACTCAGCTGTGGGAATTAAAGTTTGTATCAAGGAAACAGAGTGATAAAAAGTCAAAGGCCCTGGGTTCTAATTCTGGCCTTAACATTTCTTATCCTTGTCACTTTGGGCATGTCTTTTGTGGCATGGGGAAACATGCCCAGACTTTGCAATCAGATAGACTGAATTTGGATCCTAGGTCATATTTTCTACCTGAGTGGTACCTGTGGAGAGTTGTCAGTACAATGAAAACATCCTTTGCTTTGTCAACATGCCTTCTTCTTGCCATCGGCCTACTTCTTCTCTCTGAGTGTTAAGAAGGTAGAGTTAGAGAAGCACTTTGTCCTTTTGCCTGTCCTTTTTCATCCTTCTTTTTCCTAAACTCTGCATCACATACCACAGTGCTCCATGGCATCTCCTTTTTTTTTTTTTTTTTTTTTTTTTAATGGAGTCTCGCTCTTGTTGCCCAGGCTGGAGTGCAATGGTGCGATCTCAGCTCATTGCAACCTCCATCTCCTGGGTTCAAGCAATTCTCCCGCCTCAGCCTCCCAAGTAGCTATAGCTGGGATTACAGGCATCTACCACTATGCCCAGCTGATTTTTATATTTTTAGTAGAGACAAGGTTTCACCATGTTGGCCAGGCTGGTTTCGAACTCCTGACCTCAGGTGATCTGCCTGCTTCGGCCTCCCAAAGTGCTGGGATTACAGGCATGAGCCACTGCGCCCGGCTGGCACCTCCCTTTCTGACTGTGCACGCAGCATGGACAGCCACCCCTGTCCTTGGCTTCCGAGCCTTTTCCCCATTGCTTAAGTTGGACCACCCCCGCCCCCTTTCTCCCAGGGCTTTCTTCTCCCAGGCCAAATGATTCCAGTGCTAATTGTGGGACAATTATCCCAGTTCAAAATGGAAGAATAAATAGAAAGAACGTTAAGGAGAAGAAATGGTGGAGTGGTGGCCCTGGCAGTGACTAAGTAGGAAAGGACAAGAAAAAGACGGTAGCAGAGAGGCAGTGGTGAAGACAAAGCTTCCACCAGTACATATGGAAAAGGTAAAGAGTCCGAAACTTTTCCTAAAATGTATTTAATTATTTTACTCTGAGATTAAGGCCTCTCAATAGTTTCTGTGTTAGCGTGTTCTTTCTTTTATGAGTTGATGGTAATACAATAAAGAGTTAGTAAGTTGGTTTGTAATGTTATTATCATTAGTTTTAATGACATTGTAGTGGTCTGGGAAATCTCAATGGCTGCCAGAGAGGTTAAGAACCCTTATTGGCTTTGGAGTCAGAGTCTAGGCTTAAACACTACTTTGTGTCTTTGGGCAAGTTACTTAAACTTCTGGGGCCTCAATTTCCTCATCTGAAAATAATAACGCATGCCTCATAGAGGTTAAATAAGATAATGCACGGCACATGCTTAGTACAAGGTTGAGAACATAGAACTCAATAACGTTAGCTTTTATTTTTATTAATATAAAGATAAAAGGAATTTACTTGTATTTGGGTAGCGGTTAAGGTGAGTAGTAAAAGCCTAATGTGTGAGAGTGGGTATTAAGCATTGGCAGTTTGGCTAACACTTAGAGGGACTGGGTTGATTTTTCTCTAGTGTAACTGGCAAAGTGACGGACTTGGTGGCAAATTCATGTTTAAATCTCAGCTCTGCAACCGCCTAGCAGAATGACCTTGACAGTTGACCTTGGGCCTTCATTTGAAAGATGGTAATACACAGGGTTCTTTAGAGGTGCTATGTTACGTCATGAGTAATAGTAATGACCCAGCACAGTATAGAATTGTTGGCATAATTAATCCTTACAACCCTTTAAGGCGGGTTCTATTAATATTATTATTCCCAGTTAAATATAAAATGACCAAAGGAAAGCTTAGTTGAGAGAGTGTTCTTTGAAGCCAACCTGGGTTCAAGGTGCCGCCTGTGTGACCTTCTGCAAGTTACTTGACCCTCTTCAAGTTACTTGATCCTCTTACGGAGACATTCTGATGATGCTCATAAATGAATTAGATCTGGGAGGAGATACAATGTACAAAGATAATGGCATCTATTTGGAGGTGGAAAACATTTTCCTAGTGTTTACGTTCTTAATTTGTGTTTCTAATAGGCCACGATTTGAATTTGTTGAATTTTTTTTTCTTTTTTCTGAGACAGAGTTTTGCTCTTGTTGCCCAGGCTGGAGTGCAATGGTGCAGTCTTGGCTCACTGCAACCTCTGCCTCCCGGGTTCAAGCAATTCTCCTGCCTCAGCCTCCCAAGTATCTGGGATTACAGATGCGGACCACCACACCCAGCTAATTTTTTTTTTTTTTTTTTTTTTTTTTTTTGAGACGGAGTCTTACTCTTATCGCCCAGGCTGGAGTGCAATGGCGTGATCCTGGCTCATTGCAACCTCTGCCACCCAGGTTCAAGCGATTCTCCTGCCTCAGCTTCCCAATTAGCTGGATTACAAGCACCCGCCACGATGCCTGGCTGATTTTTTATATTTTTAGTAAAGATGGGGTTTCACCATGTTGGCCAGGCTAGTCTCAAACTCCTGACCTCAGATGATCTACCCACCTCAGCCTCCCAAAGTGCTGTTGAATTTTTATATATATACATAGTATTTATTTATTTATTTATTTATTTATTTATTGAGACAGAGTCTCACTCTTGTTGCCCAGGCTGGAGTGCAATGCTATGATCTTGGCTCACCACAACCTCCGCCTCCCGAGTAGCTGGGATCACAAGTGTGTGCCACCACGCTTGGCTAATTTTGTATTTTTAGTAGAGACGGGATTTCTCCATGTTGGTCAGGCTGGACTCGAACTCTTGACCTCAGGTGATCCGCCCACCTCGGCCTCCCAAAGTGCTAGGATTACAGGTGTGAGCCACCGTGCCCAGCCCATAGTAAGTATTTAATGAACATTTGTTTGCTGAGTTAGTATCCGGTTTGGAACTGACATACATTCCAAAACTAAATGTGCTAAGACACCATCTCAGTCCTCCAGTATCAGGCAGTCTGTTAGGGGAGACAGACACGCATCACATTGGAGGGAGGTAAGTTAGGAGATACACTTGGGTGCTCAGAGTTGGAGTAGCAGGCTAGGGGCAAAGGGGTAGGGTGGAGCAGAGGTGGCCAGGGAAGTTTTTTCAAAGGAACTGTCTCCAGAACTGAGTGTTGAAAGCTGAGCAGTCACTGGCTGAATGAAGAGGAGATGAATTGCCTTCCAGGCCAGAAGTTGCAGAGTGGCAGCTTCCATTTGGTTGGCAGACGTGTTTTGATTACCCACAATTTAATTACTTGCCAACATTAAGAAACTGGGAAATTTCGCATAAAGATGATGATTTCTGGCTTCTCTTGAAAAAAATTGGAAGATCTGAAGACTCTGGGCCCACATTCCTGTTGGCCACAATCGCTGGTCCTGTGTATGGGCTATTCTCTTTGAATGGGCCAGCTACTAGAGTTAAACCGGAAAACTGAGTTTTCCACTCCTCTTCGGTAGCAGGCTTAGGAGGTAAAGAAACAGCATGACATTTATTCCCACACCTGTTTGGTGTTGGTCGGATGTAAAGTTTCTGATGTCTACCGTCTGAAAGGCAGAAAAAAAGTGATTAAAAATCATCATGAAATTGACAGGACGCAGTGGCTCACACCTGTAATCCCAGCACTTTGGGAGGCCAAGGCAGGTGGATCACCTGAGGTCAAGCATTAGAGACCAGCCTGACTAACATGGAGAAACCCGTCTCTACTAAAAATACAAAATTAGCCGGGCGTGGTGGCGCACACCTGTGATCCCAGCTATTTGTGACACTGAGGCTGGAGAATCACTTGAACCCAGGAGGCAGAGGTTGCAGTAAGCCGAGATTGCGCCATTGCACTCCAGCCTGGGCAACAAGAGTGAAACTCCATCACACACACACACAAAATCATGAAATAAATAAATGGCTAGTTAATTGTTTTAAATGGCAACAGAATAATTAGGAACATCAAGAAGAACTCTTCCCTTTTTTCAATTAATTTTTCAGCTCAGATGAGGTGGTGGTGGTGTTGTTTTTTTCTAGATAGGACCTTACACTGTCAACCAGGCTGGAGTGTCCTGGCACAATCATAGCTCATTACAGCTTAAATTACTGGGCTTAGGCAATTCTCCAGCCTAAGCCTTCTGAAGAGCTAAGACTACAGTTGAACAACTACCACGACTAGCAATTAAAAAAAATTTTTTTTTGTAGAGACGGCGGGGGGGTCTCACTATGTCGGCCAGGCTGGTCTCGAACTCCTGACCTCAAGGGATCCTCCTGCCTCAGTCTCTCAAAGTGTTGGGATTACAGGTGTGAGCCACCGTGCCAGGCCAAAGGGCAGTTTTTTTTTTTTTAAATCAAAATCTGTCTAAGGCCTAAATTTGAAATTTGCATGCTTTAAAACAATGATCCTCAAGCTTTGCTGATTTTTAAAAATACTGAGACCCAAGCCATATCCCAGGCTAACGATAGAACCTCTGCAGGTGAGACCCAGCCATCAGAATTGTTTTTCAAAAGTCCCCAGGTGACTCTAATGAGCAGCTAATTTCTGAGAACCAGAGGTCTAATACGTTTGCCTTTTCCTCTAGGCCTCCCTGCAGCATTGGCTCAGCTCTAGCTACTCGGAAGGTCGTGGCAATGCTGTCTCAGAATGTCCATTTCTAGAGTACAGAGAAGAAATTCTAGCTTGACGTCCACGTACATTTGTCTCTGTTTCAGAGGAAATTCCAGTTCTAAACTCTCGGGAGAAACAATTTCTCGGCATGCTGACGAGACTTGCTGTTTTTTGGCACCTGAAACATTTTTACCCGAGGGTTCTGATTATTTAAATAATTGGTATGCTATAACTATTCTGGCTGACAGAAATGTGGTTTAATGTAGACGAGTTGTAAAAACATGTGACAAATATGCTCCAGGCTAAAAATATCTGGATTAAAAAAGAAAAAGAAAAAAGAAGAGGTGGGAGAAGAAAAAGAAAGAGAGAGGGAGGGAGGAAGGAAGTTGGGGGAAGAGAAGGAAGGGGAAAAGAGGGGAAAGCAGGCAGGCAAGCAACTAGCTCCCTGATTTTATTCCACTGACTTATTTAACATTTTAATCAAATTTCTTCCTTTGGAATAGCAATTTAGTGAATATGGCACGTTTTCAGATGTCTGGGTTCTTTTGGCTGACTGACTTATATAAAACTTTCAGTTACTGTACACAATAACGTGTTGTTTCAGCATAGACCAAAACAATTTTTTATACAAGTATTTCTTTGAAAAAGAATTGCTGAAAAATACCCAGACTACCTAAACTCAATCTATACTTTTAACCAGGGACGCTGAATTCTCTAGTCCCTAAGAGGAAATATCAGTGAAAATTGTAGCCTCTGTCTGCTTATAGTAATTCATTGTAACAATAATTTTGGCCATCACACAAATGGATCATTGACTAAAAATAAGGAACAGTGAAGACTTCCTGAACTTTGTTTTCCTCTCTTAGTCATTTCATGTCTTAGAGCTAAAGTTTCTTTCTGTGAGATTTAAAACTAAAAATATATGAGTTACAAATTTAGCAACTGTAACTTTTTTGCTAAGACATAATATTTGGATGCAGCTCTTATTCTGGGGCAGATCACATACTTTGATACTTGAAGAAAATGAGTCAAGAACATGTTTTACATTGGGGAAACTTGGCAGTCGCTGGTTAACTAAACTTTTGAAGCTAATCAGAATGTTGGCTTGCCTTTAGCTTTAAAAATGATTTTGTTTTAACATATGTTAGCTGAAGCAAAAAATAATACAGTAGGAGCTGTATGTCTATCAGAGTGACTGACAGATTGAAATTCTCTAGAAAAATAGATTATTTTCCCTCAAAGAGAGTAAAGTTTTGGTTTTCAAAGTCAATCAGAAAACTAACAATTTGGGCAGAAGAGGAATCAGCTTCTCTTTTTGAGACAGTATATTTCTAATGATTTCTATGGAGACTATAATAAAGACCAGGAAACAAAGCTTGATATGGACATGTTTTTAGCTAGCAGATTGAAAGGAAATAATGGCATGAAATAAAGTTTTTTTTTTGTTTTTTTTTTTAAATACTGACAGAGTTCTTATTTCTTTTATATTGTCTGGAATAAAATTGATAAATGAAAAAATTCTGTAACGGTTTGGTTCTCCAATACCAGCCACTTTTTTTTCTTTTTTTTTTTCGGTTAAACTTTGTCATAAGGCCAGGCACAGTGGCTCATGCTTGTAATCCCAGCACTTTGGGAGGTCGAGGCGGGCAGATAACAAGGTTGGGAGTTCGAGACCAGCCTGACCAACATGGTGAAAGCCTGTCTCTACTAAAAATACAAAAATTAGCCAGGTGTGGTGGCATGCACCTGTAATCCCAGCTACTCAGGAGGCTGAGGCAGGAAAATTGCTTGAATCCAGGAGGTGGAGATTGTAGTAAGCCAAGATCGCGCCACTGCACTCCAGCCTGGGTGACAGAGCAAGACTCTGTCTCAAAAAACAAAAAACAAAAAAAACAAAAAATCTTTGTCATAAACATGTTTATGTGTATTTTTTATATATACAGGAAGATGCAAGGTTTTATAGTAATCTTCTAAATACTCACTGATGTATGCATATATGGTATTAAAATTAAATTTCAATGATAAAATTTTCTGATATTCAGGTGTCAATACAAAATTTAAAACGTGATAAGCACCATAGCTTATTTTAGCAATGCTGCTTCTAGGACTAGAGAGGCAAATTACTTAAGAAGTCACTTAAGACATTGACATATGTAAACATGTTAGCATTTTTGATAAGGTAAGGGAAAACTCCTTTGCAAATCTGCCTGCCTCATAGTCTTAAATTGCTCTTTTTAAAAAAAGGTATTCATGGGCTCAAGGCAAAAATGATTTCATACGTGGAAGAAAGTTTCAAATGCAAACAGCACTTTTTTATTCCTACTCTAGGTGTGGAATCTCATCTGGATGTTCTCTGAAACACCGGGATAATTTTTGTGTCATTTCTATGACAGCCTTCCTTAAATGTCCTTGGGGATACCTTTGTGTTCTCTCTTCTCCCTGAAAGGAGTGTGCACTTTTTAAGTAATGATACTGTTGCCCCTTTTACGCAATGTTCTTGTCATGTCAAGACTCTAAGCTTTTTTTTTGTCTACACAGAATCACCTGGCTAGAAAACCCTCTTCCTCTTTTCTCCATCTGGCTAACTCCAGGCTCAATTTAGGTGTCATGAACTGCTTTTCAGGAGAGCCTTCCCTGACCACCCCTCCCTGAG
This sequence comes from Macaca fascicularis, assembly GCF_037993035.2. NCBI lineage: Eukaryota > Metazoa > Chordata > Mammalia > Primates > Cercopithecidae > Macaca > Macaca fascicularis. The sequence continues at coordinate 93,670,337 of NC_088376.1, forward strand.
AGATGCCTGGATGAGTACTCCCTCTCCGGTATCTTCATAGCACCTGGGTCTACTTTGTGCATGTTCTGCGCTTGCCTATCGTAATTCCCTTTATTTTGATAAACGTTGTATTGTTCACGGTCACATTCACAGTGCCCCAAAAAGTGCCTGGCATTAGTAACACTCAATTAATATTAGTAAAATGAATACATAAATGAAGGATCTAAAAAACAAATTCTCAGATGATAGAGGTATACCAGAGCCATCGATTTAAAAACATGAGTGAGGCCAGACGCAGTGGCTCACGCCTGTAATCCCAACACTTTGGGAGGCCGAGGCAGGTGGATCACCTGAGGTCAGCATTTCAAGACCAGCCTGGCCAATACAGTGAAACCCCGTCTCAACTAAAAATACAAAAAAAACTTGCTGGGCATGGTGTCAGTTGCCTATGATCTCGGCTACTTCAGGAGGCTGAGGCAGGAGAATTGCTTGAACCCAGGAGGCAGAGGTTGCAGTGAACTGAGATCGCGCCATTGCACTCCAGCGTGGGCGACAAGAGTGAAACTCTGTCTCAAAACAAACAAACAAACAAAAAAACCCATGTGTGAAATCTGGCCAGCGATGCCAATTGACGATCTAGCCCCCATCCATGGGAAAGGGAACGAAGACACATCAGTGGCCTGCACATTTAGCTTTGGAAACGATTTCCTTTAAATCTATCTCTCCCTTTCATCTCCATTAAAGAGACTCCCTGGATCCATAATAGACAAGAATATAAAAGCATCATTCTCTTTCTCATCCCATCCTGTTTACTCAGCAAGCCCAGCCCCTGCTTTTGCCTCAGCCCACATGTTCTCTATTAATAAGAGTTAGGAGAGGCCAACCTCACCCAGCACAGTTTCCCCCTTTCTTTTCTCCTCAGGGAGGCCTCAGCCAACTGCCACAACTCCTGAGTGAAACGCATTGCCTGCTCTTCGGACATTCTGGGGGAGGTGAAGACAAAGGTGAAGTCTCAGCCTTCAGTGTCTCTGAGACTCAAATTGCCTCAAGTGCTTTCAAACCAGCAAGCAGCTCATTTAGAATTTGGTGATAAGCCATGGCCCTCATTTGGGGAAATTTAGAGGCACATTTGAAGGAGTAAGCTCATGTACTATAACTGGACATAGGGCCAAATTCTGTCTTTGGAAAAGTCAGTGAAGCAGACACACCCTGTGCCCTCTAAGTGAATTAATGTACTGTGTTCCATTTGAGAATCATTTCTCTCTTCATCTTTAATTCCTGCCCCGAGGAGCCATCTGTACTTTGAGGGTATGTGCACAGGATCACTCACTGAGGACTGAGGACCTTCATGCTCAGCCCTCGAGATGAATAACCCTTTCATACACTGTGGGCTTCCTCTGATTTTCTGACTAAACCAGACCTTAGTGGGGCGTAGAAATCTGTAACAGCAAAAAGGTTCATACAAACGTAAAAACAAAAGGCAATGGGTGATTTTCTTGTTGTCGTGGTAGTGGGGGTTGTTTTTAACCCTAAAATGGCATATATTAATCCAAAACACAATATTATTGTCCTCAGGATCTCATGATTATCTTTGACAAAGGAAGATTAAACATTCAAACTGTTTTAGGATTTTTGGGGTTGAGGAGAAGGGATTGGATTAATTCTTTCAGTGGACGTGAAGTCCTAGAGTCTAGGAAGAATTAGTAAGGTAGATGATATATCTCCTTCTTTTCAAAGGCTAAGGCCAAATGTTTGATTTGGAAAAACAAAAAACAAAAACAAAACCTAGACTGGGCATGGTGGCTCATGCCTGAAATCCCAACACCTTGGGAGGCAGAGGCTGGACGATCACTTGAGGCCCTGAGTTCAAGAACATCCTGGGCAACATTGTGAAATCACATCTCTACAAAAGAATTACAAAATTAGCCTGGTGTAGTGGCATGCACCCATAGTCCTAGCTACTTGGGAGGCTGAGGCAAAAGGGTCATCAGCCCAGGAGTTTGAGGCTGCAGTGAGACGTACTTGGGCCCCTGCACTCCAGCCTGGGTGACAGAGAGAGAGACCCTGTATCAAAAACAAAAACAGAAACAAAAAAAAAATAAAAACAATTAAATAGGTGGTTCTGGGAAGAGGCTTCTTACAAAAAGAAGAAAAAAAATAGTTAGAACCATGCCGTCCATCAATATGATTGGCAGTCAACTATACTAATCAATGGACTTATTTACATTTAATCTCTCTTTTTTTTTTTTTTAGACGAAGTCTCACTCTAGTCCCCCAGGACCAGATCACGCAATGGCGTGATCTCGGCTCACTGCAACCTCCACCTCCCAGGTTCAAGCGATTCTCCTGCCTCAGCCTCCCGAGTAGCTGGGATTACAGGCGCCTGCCACCACGCCTGGCTAATTTTTGTATTTTTAGTAGAGACAGGGTTTCACCATATTGGTCAGGCTGGTCTCGAACTCCTGACCTCAGATGATCTGCCCGCCTCCACCTCCAGAAGTGCTGGGATTACAGATGTGAGCCACTGTGCCTGGCCTCTCTTCCTTATTTTGTATAGCCTTTTGGAGACTTTTTCCTTTAAGATTTTTCTCCGCTCGACACAGTGGCTCATGCCTGTAATCCCAGCACTTTGGGAGGCTGAGGCAGGAGCACTGCTTGAGCCCAGGAGTTTGAGACCAGTCTGGGAACAAAGTAAGATGCTGTCTCTATACAGAAAGTACAAAAATTAGCCAGGTGGCTAATTTTATTGGTTTGCACCTGTAGTTCCAGCTACTCAGAAGGCCGAGGTAGGACGATCATTTGAGTTGAGGAAGTTGAGGCTGCAGTGAGCCAAGGTCATGCCACTGCACTCCAGCCTGGGTGACAGAGTGAGACTTCATCTCTTGAAAATTTGCTTATTTATTATTTTCTTTATACAAGTTATATATACCTATTGTAAAAATAAATAAATAAATAAGAAGTATGAAGAAACATAACAAAGAGAAAAACTCCACAATGTTACTACCCAGAGACATACAGAGACCATTAACACAATGGCCTGTTTCCTCGGAGAATTTTTTTTTTTTTTTTTTTTTTAGACGGAGTCTCGCTCTGTCGCCCAGGCTGGAGCGCAGTGGCCGGATCTCAGCTCACTGCAAGCTCCGCCTCCCGGGTTCACGCCATTCTCCTGCCTCAGCCTCCCGAGTAGCTGGGACTACAGGCGCCCGCCACCTCGCCCGGCTAGTTTTTTTGTATTTTTTAGTAGAGATGGGGTTTCACCGTGTTAGCCAGGATGGTCTCCATCTCCTGACCTCGTGATCCGCCCGTCTCGGCCTCCCAAAGTGCTGGGATTACAGGCTTGAGCCACCGCGCCCGGCCCCTCGGAGAATTTTTATATTTTTTATTTTTTTTAAGACAGAATTTCACTCTGTCGCCCAGGTTGGAGTGCAGTGGCATGATTTTGGCTCACTACAACCTCTGCTTCCCAGATTCAAGCGGTTCTCCAGCCTCACCCTCTCGACTGGCTGGGACTGCAGGTGGGAGCCACCAACACCCACCTAATTTTTGTATTTCTGGAGAGACAAGACTTTGCCACGTGGGCCAGACTGGTCTCAAGCTCCTCAGTTCAAAGCAATCCACCTGCCTTGGCTTCCCAAAATGCTAGGATTACAGGCATGAGCCACTGTGCCCGGCCTAGAGAAATTTTTCAAGCCTACTTTTTTGTTTCTGCCTGCCCTGCTTAGATGCTTTTTGTTTTTCCCTTCAGTATTTTTGCTAACAAAAGAGAATCCTTGTTGTGACCCTTCTGAATGTGAATAAAACTTCCCAGCTGCTGACTGTCACGTGGCACCTCTATAGTAGGTGCATAGGAAAAGTTTGCTTATTAAATATGACTGATTATTTCCAGGGACCTAGTGAATTAATTCTTGCCTAACTGGCCCTATTCATAAGCTAAATCACATGAGATATGAAATTAAGTGCACTTTAGAAAGTCCACCACACTATGAAAATTAGTAAGTATGGCTTTAGCAGTTACTTAGCACTAAGGATGAAGAAGCTAATGTAAAGGAGGTGAAAGTTACTGAACTCACCTCTCCTTCTTGCCAGTATAGTTGTAAAGGATAAGCTCTGGAAAGCCATGGGACCCCAAACTATTCTGAAAACCAAGCTTATGCATTTGGTTTCCACATTACATGTCACCTAAACCTACTCAAAATCTTTAGTAAGGACTGAGAAAATAGCCCTTATTTTGTGTACAATAAAATTTGGGGTTCTAAATTTCTAATTCATGTCTTTTATTTAAGTTCCCACACAAAACCTCGCATCCAGTTTTTGCAGCACCTCCACTGTTTCAGCATATCCTTTTCAGATCATTCACCAGACAGCATCCTACAGCTCTCATTCATAAAGTCCAATTATAAGACAAGAAATGTCAGGAATATACACTTTGAGAGTGGGAGGCAAATAGAACAGTACATTGTGACTTTGTAAGAACAGCCATGCATTTCCTCTGGGCTTGTTTTCAGTTCCTTTGTCAGCTGATTACATGGTCTTTTATAATTTCTCATCTACAGAATGAAGCTATTTGCTTGTGGATTATTTGAAAGACACAGGCTTATGCAAAAGAAAAACGAAATCATCATGAGGTAGAATGGTATTTCTGACTAGCTTTTTTTTCTTTTCTTTTTTTCTTTTAACACAATGTGAGAACACAATTTAAAATTGTGGTTCTTTAGAGATATGAAACAAGTAAATACTCTGTTAATTCAATCTTAATGTATATGTAATGCTATATATGTATTTGTTTTTCATATAATTGCCTTATCAATAATATTATTTATTTTTACATAAAGAAGAATGCTGTCTTACATACATTTTGTTTTCAAAGCACAAAAATTTTCTAGGCACACACATTGTACTGCCTGATTCCTACTTTTCCTTTAGTTGTTCAACAGTACTTCACAGTTTAGAAAGTGGTTTCATATCCATTATGCTATTAATTCTCATAATATTCTCCCAGTGTAAAACTAGTCAAAGTACTTTGGGCGGCTGGGCGCGGTGGCTCAAGCCTGTAATCCTAGCACTTTGGGAGGCCGAGACGGGCGGATCACGAGATCAGGAGATCGAGACCATCCTGGCTAACACGGTGAAACCCCGTCTCTACTAAAAATACAAAAAATTAGCCGGGCGAGGTGGCGGGCGCCTGTAGTCCCAGCTACACGGGAGGCTGAGGCAGGAGAATGGCGTAAACCCGGGAGGCGGAGCTTGCAGTGAGCTGAGATCCGGCCACTGCACTCCAGCCCGGGCGACAGAGCCAGACTCCGTCTCAACAAAAAAAAAAAAAAAAGTACTTTGGGCTTTAAATCCTTGTCTGTGGCATTATGCTTCTATCCAGCCCCATAAGTTTCCTCTTCCCTCTGGTGTATAACCTTTACTTGCTTATCTTTAGAAACTTAGCTCCTGGTCACCTCCTCTGTGAAGCCTTTCCCCAATAAAATAAGTGACTTCCTCTCTCACTGTATCCCTTCACTGCTCTATAGATACGTTTTTAAGGAAAGGCTTTCAAAAGTCTAGTTATTTTTAAAATTCACATAGTATATTCTTTTTATTTATTTATTTTTGGGGCTGAGTCTTGCTGTGTGGCCCAGGCTAGAGGGCAGTGGTGTGATCTCGGTTGACTGCAACCTCCGCCTCCCGGGTTCAAGCGATTCTCCTGCCTCAGCCTCCCGAGCAGCTGGGACTACAGATGCGTGCCACCACACCCAGCTGATTTTTGTATTATTTGTAGAGATGATGTTTCACCATATTGGCCAGGCTGGTCTCGAACTCCTGACCTCGTGATCCACCTGCCTCCACCTCCCAAAGTGCTGGGATTACAGGTGTGAGCCACCGCACCCAGCCCAACATAGCATGTTCTTATAAAATTACTATAATAATCTCTTAGACTTGTGAGTCAATAATCACTCGAAAATAAAAAGTTAAAAACAAACACGTATGTCAAACAAATATGTCAGCATATACAGATCTTCCAGATCACTTTAAAATACCATATATAAATAGTATTTCACACTATGAGTGTTGTATACCCACATTGTTCAGTAGAAGTTTGTGTGATAATGGAAATGTTCCATATCTGTTCTTTCCACTGTGGTCATCACCAGCCTCAGGTGGCACTTGAAATGTGGATAGTACAAATGAAGAACTAAATTTTTAATTTTATTTAATTTAAATTTAAATAGTCAAATGTGGCGTGGCTTGTGGTTACCATGTTGTACAGCAGATTTATACTTTAATCTATTGACAGTAATTTAGATTGTTTCCAATCCCCTCCCGGCTCCACACAGTACAAGCAAACTAAGTGTTATCTAGTAAAGTAAACCATGAGAACAAAAATGAATTGTTTATCCCTTCTTATACATATTAACTCTCTAGAAGCCTGTGTTCATTCTAATGCTGCCCCCTTTGAAGTTCTACATGAACTTACTGAATCAAGTAGGTAAAAGGACACTTATAGTAAAGGTATTTCCTATATGAAAGAATGATTTTAAATGTGCAGCAAATAAAAATATTTTTCAAAAAAAGAAAAGATGCAAAAAAAGATTTTTTTTGAGACAGAGTCTCACTCTATCACCAAGGCTGAAGTACAGTGGCACGATCTCAGCTCACTGCAACCTCCACCTCAAGCGGTTCAAGTGATTCTTCTGCCTCGCCTCCTGAGTAGCTGGGATTACAGACGCGCACAATCACACCTGGCTAATTTTTGTATTTTTAGTAGAGATGAAGTTTTGCCATGTTGACCAGGCTGGTCTCTAACTCCTGACCTCAAGTGATCTGCTCGCCTCGGCCTCCCAAAGTGTTGGGATTATAGGAAAAAATATTTAATGCCAGCATTGATTATAGCAGTAAAACATTGGAATCAATTGAATATCTAACCATGGGGAGTTGGTTCTAGTATTATATTTTATTATTTTTTTTGAGATAAGGTCTCACTCTGTTCCCCAGGCTGCAGTGCAATGGCGCAATGACAGCATACTGCAGCCTCGACCTCCCCAGGTTCAGGTGATCCTCCCACCTCAGTCTCCCAAGTATCTGGGATCACAGGCACACACCACCATACTTGGCTATTTTTTTTTTTTTTTTTTTTTTGTCTATTTTGTAAAGACAAGGTGTTTTCATATTGCACAGGCTGGTCCAATATTTCATGAGCCTCCATATAATGGAGAGCAATACTGTCATTGGAAATGACAATGATTGTAGTTTATTAACATGAAAACAAGTCTATCATATATTTTCAAGTGAAAAAAACACAGAACAGTCTGGGTGCAGTGGCTCATGCCTGTAATCCCAGCACTTTGGGAGGCTGAGGCAGGAGAATCACTTGAGGTCAGGAGTTTGGGACCAGCCTGGCCAACATGGTGAAACCCCATGTCCACTAAAAATATAAAAATCAGTCAGGCACGGTGGCGTGCCTGTAGTCCCAGCAGCTAGGTGGGAGGCTGAGGCAGGAGAATGACTTGAACCTGGGAGGCGGAGGTTGCAGTGAGCCGAGATTGCGCCACTGCACTCCAGCCTGGGTGACAGAGCAAGCCTCTGTTTAAAAAAATAATAATAATAATAATAATTCTATCACGAAGACAGATGCACACAAATGTTCATTACAGCCCTATTCACAATAACAAATACATGGAATCTACCTAAATGCCTATCAGTGGCAAATTGGAGAAAGAAAATGTGGTATATATACACCATGGAAAACTATGCAGCCTTAAAAAACAAGATTATATCTTTTGAGGGAATGTGGATGGAGCTGGAGGCTATTAGCCTCAGGAAACTAACACAGGAACCGAAAACCAAACACCTCATGTTCTCACTTTAAGTGGGAGCTAAATGAAAGAACTTATGAACACAGGCGGATGGATCACTTGAGGTCAGGAGTTCGAGACCCTCCTGGACAACATGGTGAAACCCATCTCTATTAAAAATCCAAAAACTAGCTGAGTGAGGTGGTGGGTGCCTGTAATCCCAGGAGGCTGAGGGAGGAGAACCATTTGAACCCGGGAGTTAGAGATTGCAGTGAGCTGAGATTGTGCCATTGCACGCCGGCCTGGGCAACAGAACAAGACTTGGTCTCAAAAAAAGAGAACTTAAGACACTGGGGTCTACCTGAGTAGGGAGGGAGGGAGGGAGGGAGGGAGGAGAGGAGCAGAAAGGATAACTATTGAGTACTGGATTTTTTTTTTTTTTTTTTTTTTTTTGAGACGGAGTCTCGCTCTGTCGCCTGGGCTGGAGTGCAGTGGCCGGATCTCAGCTCACTGCAAGCTCCGCCTCCCGGGTTTACGCCATTCTCCTGCCTCAGCCTCCCAAGTAACTGGGACTACAGGCACCCGCCATCTTGCCCGGCTAGTTTTTGTATTTTTTAGTAGAGACGGGGTTTCACCGTGTTCGCCAGGATGGTCTCGATCTTCTGACCTCGTGATCCACCCGTCTCGGCCTCCCAAAGTGCTGGGATTACAGGCTTGAGCCACCGCGCCCGGCCTGAGTACTGGATTTAATACCTGGGCGATGAAATAATATGTACAACAAACCCTGAGACATGTGTTTACCAGTATAACAAACCTTCATATGTACCCCCAAACTAAAAACAGAAGTTAAAAAAATGAAAAGAGGCCGGGCGCGGTGGCTCAAGCCTGTAATCCCAGGACTTTGGGAGGCCGAGACGGGCGGATCACGAGGTCAGGAGATCGAGACCATCCTGGCTAACATGGTGAAACCCTGTCTCTACTGAAAAATAAAAAAATAAAAAAAACTAGCCGGGCGAGGTGGCGGGCGCCTGTAGTCCCAGCTACACGGGAGGCTGAGGCAGGAGAATGGTGTAAACCTGGAAGGCGGAGCTTGCAGTGAGCTGAGATCCGGCCACTGCACTCCAGCCCAGGCGACAGAGCAAGACTCCGTCTCAAAAAAAAAGAAAGAAAAGAAAGTTACTTAATAATATGCATAATATGGACCTTTTTTCATAAACACATATGTGCATATATAAATTTTTGTTTAGTGGTGAGTCAGTATACCTGGTTGAGAGCATAAACCTTTGAGTCAGACCAATCTGGGTTCGAATCTAGGTCCTGCCACATATCATCTATGTGATTTTGGATATATCTCTAACCTTTCTGAATTTTGGTTTCCTCATTGCTAAAACTGGATGATAAATTTTCATCTGGGGATTGATGTTTAAGTAATGTATGTAAAACAATTGGTGCATATGTAGTGTTTAATTATTGGTAGTTGTTTTTCTAAGACTAGTATGAATGGGCATGGAAAGAAGTATGATATTTACCAGTCTGTTGAAAGTGATTGTCTCTGGGTTGTAAAGTCATGGTTGAATTTGTGTTATTGTTTAATTAAATGGATCAATGACTTCTTAAATATGAAAAAAATCCATAAAAATTATGTGAATATAAAACGAAAAAAGTGAGCAAACTCTGTATGTACTAATGTAGAAATATGCCAAGATACTACATTGCAGAGCAGTATAGTTAATGTGATCCTATTTGTGTTCAACAATCTTTTTTTGGTAAAGAAATATAAGGTTACCTTTGAGAAGTAACTCTGGATGATCTAACAAAGGGCACAAAAAAAAATCTTTTTTCATTCATGCTTTTTGATACTAAGTTTTTACTGTGATTTTCTTGTATTTAATTTTTTTTTAAATTATTATTAAGTAAGTCCTGTAAGACTTGGAAAGAGAAAGAAAAACAAATTGCCTTTCATTTACTTCTACCTTTGCCCAATATGAAGAAATATTGTTTTCAAAGGCATAAGGAGGATTCTGAAATTTCTTCAATATCGGCAACTTTCTAATTCAATTGAAGACTGTGACAATTCTGTCACTATACCATAGTGTTTCTGTAATTTCTTATTTTCTCTACTAAAATACTATCAATATTTATTGAACATTTATTAAGATAAAAGCAAGCAAGATGAGTAAGAATAATTTTATTAGAAAAGAGAGTTAATCTTTCACCATTTTCTTATATTGAACAGCACTACAGAAAAATAAATATGGCACTCCACTCATGACTCTTTGGCCTCGTGTCATAATTGTCTACTTTTTTTTCTCAATGTAACATTTTATACAAGCTCAAAGAACTTTAAAACACCATTTTTACTTAATACAGGAATAATAGTTGCTCATTATAAAAAAGAAAAGAAAAAAAGAAAAAAGAGGCTGGGCACAGTGGCTCAGGCCTGTAATCCCAGAACTTTGGGAGGCCGAGGCAGGAGGATCACCTGAGGTCGGGAGTTCGAGACCAGCTTGACCAACATGGAGAAATGCCGTCTCCACCAAAAATACAAAATTAGCCTGGCATAGTGGCACATGCCTGTAATCCCAGCTACTCAGGAGGCTGAGGCAGGATAATTGCTTGAACCCGGGAGGCAGAGGTTGTGGTGAGCCGAGATCGCACCATTGCACTCTAGCCTGGGCAACAAGAGCGAAATTCTGTCTAAAAAAAAAAAAAAAAAAGAAAGAAAAAAGAAAACGTCTATAAGACCACCCCAGTGAAAATCACTGTTAAGGTATTGGTGTGAAATCACATCAGTATTTTTATGTGTATACTATATTCTTTTTTTTTTGAGATGGAGTTTTGCTCTCGTTGCCCAGGCTAGATTGCAGTGGCACAATTTCGGCTCACTGCAACCTCTGCCTTCCAGTTTCAAGAGATTCTCCTGCCTCAGCCTCCCAAGTAGCTGGGATTACAGGCACCCGCCCCCACGCCCAGCTAATTTTTTTGTATTTTTAGTAGAGACGGGGTTTCACCATGTTGGTCAGGCTGGTCTCGAACTGCTGACCTTGTGATCTGCCCGCCTCAGCCTCCTAAAGTACTGGGATTACAGGCATGAGCCACCATGCCCGACTACTATATTCTTTTATGCATCATCTTTTTGTATAGTTTTACATTTTATGAACTGACTAGGAGTTACATAACAAATCAATTACTGTTAAACATATAGATTGTTTCCAACTTTTTGTTATTATAAACACATTGGGGGCCAGGTGTGGTGGCTCGTGTCTGTAATTCCAGCACTTTGGAAGGCCGAAGCGGGTGGATCACCTGAGGTCTGGAGTTCGAGACCAGCTGACCAACATGGTGAAACCTCATCTCTACTAAAAATACAAAAAATTAAGGCCGGGCGCGGTGGCTCAAGCCTGTAATCCCAGCACTTTGGGAGGCCGAGGCGGGTGGATCACAAGGTCAGGAGATTGAGACCACAGTGAAACCCCGTCTCTACTAAAAATACAAAAAATTAGCCGGGCGCGGTGGCGGGCGCCTGTAGTCCCAGCTACTCAGGAGGCTGAGGCAGGAGAATGGCGTGAACCCAGGAGGCGGAGCTTGCAGTGAGCCGAGATCGCGCCACTGCACTCCAGCCTGGGCAACAGCGTGAGACTCCGTCTCAAAAAAAAAAAAAAAAAAAAAAAAAAAAAAAAAAAATACAAAAAATTAGCCGAGTGTCGTGGTGCATTCCTGTAATCCCAGCCACTCGGGAGGCTGAGGTAGGAGAATCACTTGAACCCAGGAGGTGGAGGTTGCAATGAACCTAGATCGCGCCATTGCACTCCAGCCTGGACAAAAAGAGTAAAAATCTGTCTCCAAACAAACAAACAAACAAATACATTGTGGTAAAGATCCTTACAGCTGGATATTTGCTCATCACTATGACTATATCCTTGACATAAATTCCTAGAAGTGCAAATGCTGAGTCAAAGTACAAACAAGAATTTAGGATTTTGATGTATTTCAATAATTGTTGAAAAGAATCAGTAAATGATCACAAGCTTATAGTAAAGAGGAAGCCTCTGGGGAGGAAGTATCTGCAGTTCAGGCTCAGTAGTTGAGTTGGTGGATGGGATAACTAGGGAAGTTCTTAAGACATTTTTGCGTCAGGAGAGTAAAGAGGGTGGAAGAATCTTCACACTCTTATGAATACAGTGCCCTGACTTGCAAAGAAAGGAGAGCTAACCGTCTTATTACAACCAGTTCCTGGTTCTGCTCTACAGGGTATCATATAAAATATTTAAAACCGCCGGGCGCGGTGGCTCAAGCCTGTAATCCCAGCACTTTGGGAGGCCGAGACGGGTGGATCACAACGTCAGGAGATCGAGACCATCCTGCCTCACACGGTGAAACCCCGTCTCTACTAAAAAATACAAAAAACTAGCCGGGCGAGGTGGCGGGCGCCTGTAGTCCCAGCTACTCGGCAAGCTGAGGCAGGAGAATGGCTTGAACCCGGGAGGCAGAGCTTGCAGTGAGCTGAGATCCGGCCACTGCACTCCAGCCTGGGCGACAGAGCAAGACTCCGTCTCAAAAAAAAAAAAAAAAAAAAAAAAATTTAAAACCAGAAAAAGAGCAAGCCTTCTTTCAGTCTTTCTCCTACAGTTGTGACTATTTGGAATCTACTCATCTTCCAAGCAGTAATATAAATCTTAGCTTCTTCATAAAATATTTTTTGACCCTCAAGGATTTGGGGGGGTCCTCTTTCTCTTTATGCATAGCAGTTCTTGCCTTCATTTTCACATTCAGACATTCAATAATCCCTTTTGATTGGTCTATTTCTTCTTGCTATTACACACACACAAAAATCATTTTTGAAACTACTATGTGCCAGGCACTATGCATTTTTATTGCATGAATCTTCACAAATGTCATGTGAGGTTGTTATTATGATTCTCATTTTGCAGATGGGGTACCAGAGTTGGAGTAGATTAAATAACTTGCCACTGTGGTACAAGGAAGAGGCTAACCTAGATGAAAAATGAGGTCTTTTGACCGCGCACGGTGGCTCATGCCTATAATCCCAGCACTTTGGGAAGCCAAGACAGGCAGATCATTTGAGGTCAGGAGTTCAAGACTAGCCTGGCCAGCATGGTGAAACCCTGTCTCTACTAAAAATACAAAAATTAACCGAGCGTGATGGTAGGTGCCTATAAGCCCAGCTACTTGGGAGGCTGGGGCATGAGAATCCCTTGAACCCAGGAGGCGGAGGTTGCAGTGAGCTGAGATCACGTCACTGCACTCCAGCCTGGGTGATATAGCAAAACTCAGTCTCAAAAACAAACAAAACAACAACAATAAGAAAATCCAAAAATGAGGACTTTCTTATTAGAAATCACTCACCCCCACTTCGTTTTAAATCTATTTTTCCTAAAAGAGAGGGAAGGGCAAAATGGGAAGAATGTACAAAGGTGGAGGGAAAATGGAAAAGTGAGAAAGATGAAATAATATAATTTAGGGGATTGCTGGGAAGGGTTCAGTGTTTTTGGCAGAGAGGGTCCCAGATAAAGTGGTAGGAGATGCAGTCGGGAAGGAAGGTGGGGACTGGAGTCTTAATGAATGCAGGAGTACATAGAAGAGCACTTGAAATACAGTGAAATTCAATAAAGGGAGTTAATCTTATAACATGTTGAAGGTTTATTTATTTATTTAAGACAAGGGGTCTTGCTGTGTTGCCCAGGTTGTTCTTTAACTCCTGGCTTCAAGTGATCCTCCTGCCTCAGCCTCCCAAAGTACTGGGATTACAGGTGTGAGTCACTGACTGGCCATGTTGAAGATTTAAAGTACCTCTGTTTATTGCCTTCCTAGCTATACTGTGAGCCTTGTGAGGTCAGGGGTTGTTCTCCATCAGGTTCATCTTTATATCCCTAGGGGCCAGCAAAATGCCCGGCATATGATAATGCTAAATACATCTCTGCTGAATAAATGAATTAATTCATAAGCATTCTCTCAGGAGGTAGCATCTACAAAAAACAAAACAAAACAAAAAACAAACAAGCAAACAAACAAAAAACCCAAGAATCCGATTTTAGAATCAGAGGACCTTGTTTCAAAACTTTTCCCTCCAGCTTACAGATGCGTGACTAAGTTACATAACCTCTTTGAATAGTTTACTCATATGATGCTAATACTCACCTTCATGTATTATTTTGAGAACTAAATGAGATCATACTTTTGAATTGCTTAGCACATTACCTGACAAATTATAGACATTCAACAAATGTGAGTTTCTTATTGCCTCCTTCCCACTATCTAGTATTAAAATATGCATTAGGAGAGTTTATGTCCAGATTGTAAGGGATAGCCTTCATTTCTAATATTCAGTCCTACTGTCAGACCATGGTTTTAAATGTAATATTTTTAAAAGATGACTACTAAGGCCAGGCATGGTGACTTACGCCTGTAATCCTAGCACTTTGGGAGGCAGGAGCATCGCTTGAGCTCAGGAGTTTGAGACCAGACATGGTTTTTTAAACCATGTCTCAAACTCAGGAGTCTCAGACAACATGGCAAAATCCCATCTCTGTGAAAAACTAAAAAAAAGAAAAATTAGCTGGGTGTGGTGGCTCATGCTGGTAGTCCCAGCTACTTGTGGGGCTGGGGTGGGAGGATCGCCTGAGTCTGTGAGATCAAGGCTGCGGTGAGCTGAGATCACACCACTGCACTTCACCCTGGGTGACAAAGTGATACCCTGCCCCAAAATAAATAAATAAATAAATAAATAAACAAACAATTAAAATTATAAGGATGACCACTGTTTAAAGCATCTATTATAAAGTGCCACATATTGGTACTCAATAAAAAGATGCTGAATAAGTGAATGAATTGAATCAGGTTGAATACTCAGAATTTTATCAGATTATCTATAGTTTTCTACGGATCCAAGATATGTAAACACTTCATTATTAGTTGATTGGGTTATTATTTAGTTGGTCTGAGATATCCATCAACATTTCTAAATTCCTTTTGTTTGGTTCTGTCAGCACTAAACAAGCTTGTAATGACAAATTCAATTTCTTCGTTTTCTTGCTTTTAGAATAAGAGGGTGCTGGAATCAGGGAAAATGAATAATGTCCATTTTAAAATAGTTTGCTGTCATCTGGCTTAAATATTAGATTTTTTTTTTTTTTTTTTTTTTTTTTGAGATGGAGTCTTGCCCTATTACCTAGTGGCACAATCTTGGCTCACTGCAACCTCCGCCTCCTGGGTTCAAGTGATTCCTCTGCCTCAGCCTCTCGAATAGCTGGGATTAGAGGCACCTGCCACTATGCCTGGCTAATTTTTGTATTTTTAGTAGAGATGGGGTTTTGCCATGTTGGCCAGGCTGGTCTTGAACCCCTGACCTCAGGTGATCCACCTGCCTTGGCCTCCCAAAGTGCTGTGATTATAGATGTGAGCCATTGTACCCGGCCTAGATTTTTTTTTAAAAAAAAACAATTTCATTGAAATAAAATTTACATACCATGCAATTCACCCATTTTAATTATACATTTCAATGGTCTTCATTATAATGACAGAGTTGGACAATTATCACCACAGTCTAATTTTAGAACTTTTCCTCATCTCCAAAAGAAACTCCGTGCCCATTAGTTGTCACTCTATCCCCCTCTAGCCTCCCCAGGCCCAGGGAAACACCAATCTACTCTCTGTCTGTATAGATTTGCCTATTCTGGATATCTCATGTAATTGAAAATTTACAGTATATTGTTTTTTGTGACTGATTTCTTTCACTGAGCATAATGTTTTCAAAGTTCATTCATGCAGTAGTATTTTTGGCTCTTAGAAATAATACTACAATGAATAATACTGCCATGAACATTCATTTGCATGTTTTTAATGGATGTATGTTTTGTTTTTTCTTTTTTTCTTTTTTGTTTTTTTGAGTGCAGTGATGCAATCTTGGCTCACTGCAACCTCCACCTCCTGGGCTCAGGTAATTCTCCTACCTCAGCCTCCTGAGTAGCTGGGACTACAGGCATGTGCCACCATGCCCAGCTAATTTTTGTAGAGACAGGGTCTCACCATGTTGCCCAGGCTTGTCTCGAACTCCTGGACTCAAGTGATCCACCCGCCTTGGCCTCCCAAAGTGCTGGATTACACGCAGGAACTACCATGCCTGACCCAGATGTATGTTTTCATTTATCTTGGGTATGTATCTAGTCCCCTTCTAAGCTGATCTTACAGCAACATTTGAGTTTACTAGTCATTCCTTCACACTTGAAATATGCTCTTACCTTGATTTTTATGATGCTACATCTAGTATTCTTCCTTCTTACTTAAGAGTTCCTTTTCAATGTCCTTCGTGAGTCCCTTCTCCTGTACCTGGCCATTAAATGTTGGCATTCTTCAAATCTTTGTGATAGACTCTTTTCTCTTCTCTCTCTCTTCTGAAGAGGCAGAGTATCACTCTATAGTGGCCATTCACAAGTGTGATCATTGCATACTGCAACCTTAAACTCCTGGGCTCAAGTGGTCCCGCTGGGACTACAGGTGTGTGCCACCATGCCTGGTTCTCTTTTCTCATTCAGTAATCTCTCTTTTCTCTTCTCATTCTGAAAGCTTACCTAGGTGACCATATCCCTTCCATGGCCACGGTTACCATGTCTGTGTCAACGGCTGCCAAATCTCCAGTTTAGATCTCTCTTCTGAATTCAGACCTACATATCTAAATGTCTACTTGATATCTTTACTTGCATATCTTAGTCTTTTATGTCCAACCTAAACTCAATCTTCCCCCTTCAATCTGATCCTCTTTCCATGTTTTTTTTCTTTTCTTTTCTTTTCCTTTTTTTCTTTTTTTGAGACAGATTCTCCCTCTGTCACCCAGGCTGGAATGCAGTGGTGCAATCTCGGCTCACTGCAACCTCTGCCTCCCAGGTTCAAGCGATTCTCCTGCCTCAGTCTCCTGAGGAGCCGGGATTACAGGTACACACCACCATGCCTGGCTAATTTTTGTATTTTTTGTACAGATGGGATTTCACCATGTTGGCTAGGCTGATCTTGAACTCCTGACCTCTTGATCCACCCACCTTAGCCTTCCATGTTTTTTTCCTTAGGAAACACAGATTGCTGAATCCCAAGTGCAGAATTATGGAATTCTAGGAGGCATTCCAACCCCCTTTCTTTACTGACCTATAGTATATACTATCTATTTCATGTACTTGAATCTATCCACTTTTCTCCATCTCCATTGCCTTTGCCTTAGGATGAGCTACTGTCATCTTTATCTCAATATCTGCAACAGCCTCCTGACTGGCATCCCCATATCCCCACTCACTCCTTTCAATAAACTTCCATATATCAGCCTGAGTGATATTTTTATAAGATATAATATGTCAGCCCCTTCCCCACATTTCCAATCTGCCAATGGCTTCTCATTGTTTTTTTTTTTTTTTTTGAGACGGAGTCTCCTCTGTCGCCCAGGCTGGAGTGCAGTGGCCGGATCTCAGCTCACTGCAAGCTCCGCCTCCCGGGTTCCGGCCATTCTCCTGCCTCAGCCTCCCGAGTAGCTGGGACTACAGGCGCCCGCCACCTCGCCCGGCTAGTTTTTTGTATTTTTTTGGTAGAGACGGGGTTTCACCGTATTAGCCAGGATGGTCTTGATCTCCTGATCTCGTGATCCGCCCGTCTCGGCCTCCCAAAGTGCTGGGATTACAGGCTTGAGCCACCGCGCCCGGCCTTCTCATTGTTTTTAAACTAACGTTCCAGGCTGGGTGCGGTGGCTCACGCTTGTAATCCCAGCACTTTGAGAGGCCGAGGCAGGTGGATCACTTGAGCTAAAGAGTTCAAGACCAGCCTGACCAATATGGTGAAACCCCGTCTCTACTAAAAATACAAAGATTAGCTGGGTGTGGTGGCAGGTGACTATAATCCCAGCTACTTGGGTGGCTGAGGTAGGATAATCACTTGAACCCGGGAGACGGAGGTTGCAGTGAACTGAGATGGTGCCACTGCACTCCAGCTTGGGCAACAGAGCAAGACTCCATCTCAAATAAATAAATAAATAAATAAACAAGCTAATGCTCCAAACTCTATAGTCCTCAGCAAGTTTTAGCTCCAATGACTGCCCCAGTCTAGTCTTATATTATTTTACCCCCGTTCTCTGTTCCATTCATACCATCATTCTCTCATTTCTTCAAAAAAGCTACTTCAAGGTCTTTGCATGTGTTCTTCCCTTTTCCTAGACACCATCACTCCCCTACCAAACTTGGTTAATTCTCCCATCCAAGTACTAACCAGGCCCGACCCTGCTTAGCTTCCGAGATCAGACGAGATCGGGCGCGTTCAGGGTGGTATGGCCGTAGACAAACTTGGTTAATTCTAATGTACCCTTCCTATTTGAATTCAAACACTTTCTTAGAGAAGTCTTTTCTGAACATCATCTCCTGCTTCCTTCTCAACCCCCTAGGTTAGGTTCCTCTCTTTCATTCTTTCTTTTTTCTTTTCTTTCTTTCTTTTTTTTTTTTAAACAGAGTTTCACTCTTGTTGCCCAGACTGGAGTGCAGTGGTATGATCCCAGCTCACTGCAACCCCCGCCTCCAGTGTTCTATCAATTCTCTTGCCTCAGCCTCCTGAGTAGCTGAGATTACAGGCACGCACCATGACACCGGGCTGATTTTTGTATTTTTAGCAAAGACGGGGTTTCGCCAAGTTGATCAGGCTGGTCTTGAACTTCTGACCTTGTGATACGCCTGCCTTGGCCTCCCAAAGGGCTGGGATTACAGGCGTGAGCCATCACGCCCAGCCAGACTGCTGGTTTTTAAATTCCACCCTTTCTTCAGGAAGAATTTCTCCATTATTTATTTATTTATTTATTTTATTCATTTCTTTAGTGACGGCGTCTCACTCTGTCATCCAGGCTGCAGTGCAGTGGTGTGATCTTGGCTCACGTAACCCTTGCCTCCCAGGTTCAAGCGATTCTCCTGCCTCAGCCTCCCAAGTAGCTGGGATTATAGGCACCTGCCACCAAGTCCAGCTCCGTTTTTTATATTTTTAGTAGAGATGGGGTTTCACCATATTGGCCAGGCTGATCTTGAACTCCTGGCCTCAGGTGATCCACCCTCCTCAGCCTCCCAAAGAGCTGGGATTATAGGCGTGAGCCACCTCTCCTGGCCTATTTATTTATTTATTTATTGGAGATGGATTATTGCTCTGTTGCCTAGGCTGGAGTGCAGTGGCATGATCTCGGCTCACTGTAACCTCCACCTCCTGGGTTCAAGTGATTCTCGTGCCTTAGCCTCCTGAGTAGCTAGGATTATAGGTGTGTGCCACCACACCGGCTAATTTTTGTATTTTTCAGTAGAAATAGGGTTTCACCATGTTGGCCAGGCTGGTCTTGAGCTTCTGGCCCCAAGTGACCAGCCCGCCTTGGCTTTCCAAAGTGCTGAGATTACAGGCATGAGCCACCGTGCCCAGCCTCTTTACCATTTCTTTAAATTTCCATATTACTCTCGGGGAATGGTTTCATGGGCACCTCCCTGTTCTACAAACTCATTGCTGGGATATTTCACTCCTTGGGCCCTGGGAAACAAAAAGGCTCTTTCTTCAGAAGGTTGTAGGGAAAAGAGAATCTGCTGGAGTGAGTTTTGCTAAATCCTTTGAGAGTATCTCCAATGGGATAGAGACTATTTTTTGGTGGCAAATAATATGAACTTTATAGCCTTCTGACACATCTATTTTTTTTTCTAAAAAAAAAAAAAGGAGAGATAGAGAGATGTCATTTGCACAGGTTACATACCACATCCCTTTAGAGCTACTCTCTAAATACAATTTAATTTCTTCAAACAGGTTTCTGTGACCATCCAAGTCTAAGTAAAGTGCCCATTATATGCATTTCTACAACACCTTGCCCTTCCCTCTCGCATGGACACCAAGAATTATCATGTCCTTTCCCTCACTAGACCTCTGAGTCTTTGGCAGTAAGGACCGTGTGTGTCTAGTTCTATAATTGTATTCCCAGCATTCATTCCAGGTCCCCACTCATAACAAGGGCTCATAAAATGTTTGCTGGGTCATGTAGTGGTGGATATTTGTAATCCAAGCTAATTGGGAGGCTGAGGTAGGAGGATCACTTGAGCCTACAAGTTCTGGGCTGTAGTGCATTATACCTGTGGGATGTCTGCACTAAGTTTGACATCAATATGGTGACCTTCTGAGAATAAACGACCACTAGGTTGCCTAAGGAGGGGTGAACCAGCCCAGTTTGGAAATGAAGTAGGTCAAAACTTCTGTGCTGATCAGTAGTGTGATTGTGCCTGTGAATAGCCACTGCTTTCCAGCCTGGGCAACATAATGAGACCCCATTCCTGAAAAAAAAAAAAAAAAAGTTGCTGGATGAACGAATGATTGATGATACACAAGAAAGGACAACTGTATTCTGGGAAGTATTGGAGCCTAGACAGTGAGGGGGCATTTGAGAGGTGTGCATGCATAGACTTTCCAGGGGCATGAGATTTTATGGTGAAAGCACAGAATGGTCTTTGGAAACTTTAGACTGTAGAAAAAGTCAGCTTTCAGCTGAGTGTGGTGGCTCATGCCTGTAATCCCAGCACTTTGGGAGGCCGAGGCCGCAGGATCACTTGACTCCAGGAGTTCGAGGCCAGCCTGGACAACATAGTGAGACCTCATTTCTACAAAAAAAGTATCAAAAAATGTGACTGGAGGATTATCTAAGCCCAGGAGGTTGAGGCTGCAATGAGCTGTGATTGGGGTACTGCACCTGTGTGACAGAGTAAATCCCTGCCTAAAAAAAGAAAAAGTCAGCTTTCTATCAGATTCAACATTCAGAAAGATCTCACTTACTCTTTTTTGTTGTTGTTGGAGTCTTGCTGTGATGCCCAGGCTGTTGGAGTGCAAGGGTGTGATCTCTGCTCACTGCAACCTTTGATTCCAGGTTTCAAGAGATTCTCCTGCCTCAGCCTCCGAGTAGCTGGGACTACTGGTGTGCGCCACCACACCTGGCTAGTTTTGTATTTTTAGCAGAAACAGGGTTTCACCATATTGGCCAGGCTGGTCTTGAACTCCTGACCTCAAGTGATCTGCCCATCTCGGACTCCCAAAGTGCTGGGATCACAGGCGTGAGCCACCGCACCTGGCTTCTTACTCCTTTTAACAACTTGATGAGGTAGGTAGCTTTTCCTATCTTTATTTTACTGATAAGAAAATGGACCTCAGAGAAATTAAGCAACTGGTTCAAAGACATCCAGCTAGGAAGTAACTGGAGTCAGGAATCCTCAAGTCCATCATCCTACCTCACCAGCCTGCCTCTCACCTTTTGTGGAAATGAGAATAGGTTCAGTGGCAGACTAGGGACATAAATTAAATTGATCGGGACTTTGCCAGGCTAGTCACAGCCTGGCTTCTAACACTAAATTTCTTCAGTGATTCAGAGATGAAAACAGATATGGACGTTTTACTTCACTTGATGAACATGCTTGGAAGATTGCTATTTTAAAGTTTTTCAATATTCGCATCTTGCTGCACTTTTTCTGTCTGAAATCTCAAGGTATAAATAGGTTTACCCTGGCAATAAGTCAGAGGCAGAAAGATCTTTGTGGAGCCATTGCAGGTTCTCAAAGGAGGTTGGACCCCTGAGTTCTGTGCCAAAGAAAGAGTAAAGACTGTCTCCTCGAATGGCGTAAACCCGGGAGGCGGAGCTTGCAGTGAGCTGAGATCCAGCCACTGCACTCCAGCCTGGGCCCCAGAGCGAGACTCTGTCTCAAAAAAAAAAAAAAAAAAAAAAAGACTGTCTCCTCTTCCTGAAATCCTCCTTGAAGGCTACTAAGGAAAAGGAGCTAAATTTAAAAAGTAGCTATTATGTGTCATTGTGGTTGTTTCATTGATCTTGGATCCACTACTTGTTAGCTGCTTATCATCATGAAGCATCTGTGTATTCACCTACAAAATAGAGTCAATGCCACCTTTCTCATAGGGTAGTGTGAAGATTAACTAGGAGAAGCATATGTAAAGAACTTTGTGGCCCGGCGCGGTGGCTCACGCCTGTAATCCCAGCACTTTGGGAGGCCGAGGCAGGCGGATCACCTGAAGTCAGGAGTTTGAGACCAGCCTGACCCCCTCTCTACTAAAAATACAAAATTAGCCGGGCGTGGTGCGCATGCCTGTAATCCCAGCTATTCGGGAGGCTGAGGCAGGAGAATTGCTTAAACCCAGGAGACGGAGGTTGCAGTGAGCCGAGATCGCGCCATTGCCCTCCAGCCTGGGCAACAAGAGCGAAATTCCATCTCAAAATAAAAACAAAAACAACAACAACAACAAAAACTTTGCATAGCGCTCAGCTCGTTAGAAGTATTCAATACTTGTTAGCTATTACTATTATTATTATTGCTACTTAATCCATATACTAACCACCTCTTGAGGTAAATGGTATATAATTTCCTTTTAAGTAGGAAGAAATAGAGACTCTGGAAAGGAGATAATGACCCAGATCTACCAGCTAATAAAGCCAAGCTGCTAGAATTTAAATTAGTATCTGATTTCAAAGCTGTTATTTTTTTGAAAACAACAATATATTGGCCGGGCGCTGTGGCTCACGCTTGTAATCCCAGCAATTTGGGAGACCAAGGTAGGCAGATCACCTGATGTCAGGAGTTCGGGACCAGCCTGGCCAACATGGTGAAACTCTATCTCTACTAAAAATTAAAAAATTACCCGGGCATGGTGGCGAGCGCCTGTAATCCCAGCTACTTGGGAAGCTGAGACAGGAGAATTGCTTGAACCCGGGAGGTAGAGGTTGCAGTGAGCCGAGATCACGCCACTGCACTCCAGCCTGGGAGACAAGGCTGAGACTTCATCTAAAAAAAAAAAAGGAAAACAAAAAACAACAATAACAATATATTGTCTCCCTTAAGACGAATGACAATAATAGAAAGTGCTCAAGAATTCTTGATTTGGAAAGATGTAACAAAACAACTGTAATTTCCATCTCAGAGTCTCTTGCTTAACTTTCTAGGAGACTTTTCTGGGGGACTTGCTTGGCCTGAGTCTCCAGCTGCGTTCTCCCATGGGGAACTCTATCAACTGCAGTTGACAAGTGGCGTGTTCCAAACCCTCCTTGACTTGGCCAGAGCCTTTTCTTCCAGACTTTAAAATAAATTATTGTTTCAGCTAAAATAGGTTTCTGAAAGTGTTTTAAGTTTTCTCCTTTTGTAATACAGGAATGAAGAGTGAAAATATGATCTAATTACTTGTTTAATGTCTGATGCAGCCAAAGTATCTAACAAAGAATATGTATGTTTTAATCAAATAGAGAGTCTAGATATTATCAGGGTTGCCTTTGTTCTTTATTTTCAATTTTTCCCTCTTGTAAACAGCTCATCCAGTTTTTAGCTTTACGTGTTAACAAAACAATAGATGCCATAATTGGGTATCCCATTACTGTTTGTAAAAGTGCTCTCACACACATGATTTAATTTTACTCTTACAAAAAAGTTGTGAGCTGTTTATTACAATTACCTTTTCACAAATGGAGAAACAATGCTCCGGGAAGTTAAGGGACTTCTTCAAGCCATTCAGCTGTAAATTCAGAGCCAGAATCTAAATCAGGTCTTTCTAGACCTTGGGTATGAGCATGGTCGTCAGAGACACCCGCCTTCATTCCAACCCCAGTTTCATCCTTTACTTGAGCTAGGTGACCTTGTCTGCCTCAGTTTCCTCATCTATGAAATAGAGATGACACTAGTAGGCCGGGCACAGTGGCTCACGCCTGTAATCCCAGCTCTCAGGGAGGCAGAGGCGGGAGGATAGCTTGAGCCCAGGAGTTCAAGACCTGCCTGGGTAATATAGCGAGACCCCGTTCTCCACAAAAAGGAAAAAAAAAAAAAAAAGACAATAGTATCTACCTTAATAGATTGTCTCAACAATTAAATGAGTTAATATGCTTAAAGTAATGGAAATATCTCCTGGTTACGACCTATATCATGTCCTAGTCATGATATAAGAAAAACTATTACTATTGTGATTGCAAACCCTGATTTATTCCATTACATTGTGTTATATGTATAGTATGTAGGCATGGAAACAGTACTTCACACAGAGTAAGGGCTCTATGGATTAACGGAAATATTGAAGTATAGAAAAATGTTGACTCGGAATCTTAAGAAGAATAAAATTATTTTAAGAATACTTTTTGAATTAAAATTAAATACATCTAACACCTATAAGTTGACAAAATAGTAAACAAAGAAACAAATTAATAAAACAATACTTTCACTTATTTAATGCAGCAGTGAGGTTGTTTTATTATTTTGCTTCTGAAATCATACATTTCCAAGTAAAAATGAATGTTAGAAATCAACTTTGCCATTTTGTAGTTCTGATTTTTTCTCCATGGTCCCCAACCACATCCCACAGATTTACAAAATTCTTCCAGTCTTTCCTTACAGATAGACTGGCTCCTTTGCAAGTGGATCAATTTTTACATGTTGAGCCCACATTTACAAATATCTCTGAAATTTAGTTACATTAAATTCCAGTGAATACATGTCTTGCCTTGTGAGTGTTATGTGTGATCTCACAAGAAATATTATCTCCTTATGAATTCAATTTGTGAGGTAAAGTAAGGAGCAAAATATTATTTTATTAGTCTTAGGGAAACTAAGTTGCCTGCTGGATTCCAAGTTGTATTCCTAGGAAAAGATTCAAAATATGGTCACTCTAATTTTTGTATGGCTCATTTCCCAAAGTCCTATATTTTTCTCTTTCCTCCCCTCCCTTCCCCTTCCTTTGTTTCTTTCATAGGGTCTTGCCCTGTTACCCAGGCTGGAGTGTAGTGGCACAATCTCGGCTCACTGCAGTTTCAGGCTGGGCGCTGTGGCTCATGCCTGTAATTCCAGCACTTTGGGAGGCCGAGGTGGGTAGATCATTTGAGGCCAGGAGTTTGAGACCAGCCTGGCCAACATGGTAAAACCCTGTCTACACTAAAAATACAAAAATTAGCCAGCGTGGTGGCACACACTTGTAGTCCCAGCTACTTGGGAGACTGAGGCAGGAGAATCGCTTGAATCCTGGAGGCGGAGGTTGCGGTGAGTTGAGATCATGCCACTGCACTCCAGCCTGGGCAACACAGTGAGACCATGTATCAAAAAAAAAAAAAAAAAGAAGAAGATGAAGAAGTTCAAATCTGAATGTCTTTACTCAGGGTTATATAGTCATTATAAACACATTTAAATTTAAATTTAAATTCCCAGACTATTTAAATTCCCAGGTTTGTATTTCAATTTTGAAATCTGTGAAATGGGAGTAATAATACCTTTTACAAAGGTTAAGTGAGTTTATATATCTAAAAAATTTCAGACAGTACCCGGAATGTGGCAAGAGCTCAATATTTAGCTTTTCTTCATCTATTGATTATTCTGGAACTTGGTATAAATGGAATTATACAATACATGGCCTTTTGTATCTGACTTGTTTCCCCTAGCATAATGTTTTCAAGGTTCATCCATGTTGTAGCATGTATCAGTACTTCATTCCTTTTTATGGTTGAATAATATTCTACAATATGGATATATCACATTTTGTTTACCTATTCATCAACTGATGGACATTTGGGTTGTTTCCTCCGTGTCGCTATTTTCAAAATAGAGTTGCTATGAACATTGGTATACAAGTTTTTGTTTTCAATTATTTTGGATATATACTTAGGAGTAGAATTTCTGGATCATATAGTAAATCTATATTTAACTTATTGAGGAACCATCAAATTATTTTTCACATTGGTTGCATCATTTTATATATATATTTTTGGGACAGAGTCTCGCTCTGTCACCCAGGCTGGAGTGCCGTGGGGCGATCTTGGCTCACTCCAACCTCTGCCTCATGGGTTCAAGCGATTCTCCTGCCTCAACCTCCCGAGTAGCTGGGATTACAGGCATGCACCACCACACCTGTCTAATTTATTTTGTATTTTTAGTAGAGATGGGGTTTCTCCATGTTAGTCACATGATCTCCTGACCTCGATCCCTAACCTTGTGATCCACTCGCCTCGGCCTCCCGAAGTGCTGGGATTATAGGCATGAGCCTCTGCGCCCGGCTGGTATTTTAAAATATTTTATAGATTAGAATCTGAGGTACAAAGCTTTGAGAGAACCTATTCAAGGTCACCCAAGGGTAAGTGGTAGAGACATCAACTGAACCCAACTTACTCCGGAGTTGCGTATTCTTAACTCCATCCCAGGACAAAGGTTGTTTTGTTTTATTTTCATTTCTTTTGTTTAAGATTGTGCTGGGGGGAAAAAACTCAAAACAGTAAAAAAAAAAAAAAAAATTTTAACCATGTATTTTACCTTTCTATTCCCAAATGTTTTGTGCTTATTTTCTAATTATACCTGAAAGAAAAAATTGTCAATTTGCATATACTTAGCTTAGTGGTTTTTGTTTGTTTGTTTGTTTGTTTTTTGAGATGGAGTCTCACTCTGTCGCCCAGGTTGGAGCACAGTGGCACGATCTTGGCTCACTGCAATCTCCTCCTCCTGGGTTCAAGCGATTCTCCTGCCTCAGCCTCCCAAGTAGCTGGGACTACAAGCATGCACCACCACACCTGGCTAATTTTTGTATTTTTAGCAGAGTTGGGGATTTCACTGTGTTGGCCAGACTGGTCTTGAACTCCTGACCTCAGGTGATCTGCCTGCCTCAGCCTCCCAAAGTGCTGGGATTATAGGCGTGAGCCAGCTTAGTGTTTATGAGTCGGGCAGACTTGGGTGATCCTAACACTTGGTACCTGTATAACTCTTTTCAGCCTCAGTTTCTTTTTCTACCATTTAGTTATTTATTAATTCCTGACAGCTTCTCTTGGATGTCCAATATACATCTCCAATCAAAACAGAGCTTTTTTTTTTTTTTTTGAGATGGAGTGTTGCTCTGTCACCTAGGCTGGAGTGCAGTGGAGCCATCTCGGCTCATTGCAACCTCTGCCTCCCGGGTTCAAGCGATTCTTCTGCCTCAGCCTCCCCAGTAGCTGGGATTATAGGCGCCCGCCACCACACCCAGCTAATTTTTGTATTTTTAGTAGAGACGGAGTTTCACCATGTTGACCAGGCTGGCCTCGAACTCCTGACCTCAGGTGATCCACCCTCCTCAATCTCCCAAAGTGCTGGGATTACAGGCTTCAGCCACCACACCCGGCCCAGGGCTCTTAATTCTAGTCACTACCTCTCCTCCAGCCCAGTATGCAAAACCTGGTCCCAAAGACTCCCTCACCAATTTAATTAATACCACCAATGTCCACCCTCAACCCAAAACATCAGGGGTCATTCTTTCTTTTTTTTTGAGATGGGGTCCTGCTCTGTCACCCAGGTTGGAGTACAGTTGCACAATCATAGCTCACTGCCGTCTCAAACTCCTGGGCTCAAGCGAACCTCCCACCTCAGCCTCCTAAGTAGCTGGGACTGCGGGTGCATGGGTTTTTATTTTTGTAGAGACGAGGTCTTGCCTTGTTGCTCAGTCTTTTCTCAAACTCCTGGGCTCAAGTGATCCTCCTGCCTTGGCCTCCCAAAATGCTGGAATTACAGGAGTGAGCCACCACGCCCAGCTCAGGGTAGTTCTTCCTACTTCATTTCCCTTATCTCCCCGTAGCTCCACACACATTTAATCCATCACCCAGGACTTTTAATTTGACCTTCAGATGATATCTCTGATCTATCCACTTCTCTCTATCCTCACCTTTGCCCTCCTACCTGCAAGCAATCTTCACCTCTGGCTTACAATTCTAGAATAATCCCTTCATCTGTTCCCTGATCTTCTCTCTTGCTCTTCTTTAATCCACTCTCTACAAGGACAAATGTACATTTCTTAACATTGTAATTGGATCCAGTCCACTCCCTTATTTGAAACCCTTGAAGGGCTTCTACTGCTCAAAGGAAAAGCTAAACTCCTTACTGTATATTAGTGAGGTCCTATATGCTGGGTCCCATTTTCCCAACTTGATTTATACTGCTCAGCCCTGCTCACTCTGCTCCAGCCATATTGGTCTTTTTTTCTTTTCCTTGAACAAGTCAGTCCCGTTCTGCACTTCTCATCTTTCAAATCTCAGCTCAAGTGTCATCTTCTCAGGGTATCTTCCTGACCTCCCTGTCTAGGCTGGTCTCTGCAGACAGACTCTTCCTCATCAATCTGTTTAGATTTTTTTCCTAGCAATAATCTACACATGTAATTATCTTGTTTGTTTATTTGCTTGTTTTGGTTTATTACTCTGTTTTCTGTCTCCTACATTGTAATGTAAGTTCTATAATGGTTGTGACCTTCTTTATCTTAGTCACCACTAACTAGATCCTGAGAGCTTGGATCATGTGGTCCCCAAGAAATGAATGAATAAATAAATGAATAAATGAAAGACTGTCTTAACTCATAACACTGACATAGCCGGGCGCGGTGGCTCACGCCTATAATCCCAGAACTTTGGGAGGCCGAGGCGGGTGGATCACGAGATCAGGAATTCGAGACCAGCCTGGCCAAGATGGGGAAACCCCGTCTCTACTAAAAATACAAAAATTAGCCAAGTTTGGTGTTGCACGCCTGTAGTCCCAGCTACTTGGGAGGCTGAGGCAGGAGAATTGCTTGAACCTGGGAGGCGGAGGTTGCAGTGAGCCAAGATCATGCCATTGCACTCCAGCCTGGGTGAAATTCCGTCTTTAAAAAAAAATAATAATTACTGACATAAGCAAGTGAGTGTCTCCTATATGTGTGGCACTATACTGGTTGCTGGGATAATTAACAAAGCATCTTGATTTTGAAAGGAAAAGCTGAGACAAAACAGGCAAACTAATAACTATATGAAATATGTATATAAGTATAGATATAAAGTAAGAGGGAGATATAGATAAGAGAGTAATTATATTTGGTAAAAAAAAAAAAAAAAAAAAAAAAAAAAAGGAGGAATGTCAGAGAAAATACAAAAAGGAAATGACCTGAGCTGAGCTTTGAAGGATGAAAGTGCCAGTTACACATGGAGGAAGAGGCATTCCAGGGCAGAGGTGGCAGAGTGACCCAGGGCATGGAGTATTCATGGAGTAACAAGTTTCATAATGTGTCTGAAGAGTAGCAAGCAGTCGAGTGTGGCTGGGGCTTAGGGTGATTTGGAGAGGGGCTAAAGACGAGGCCAAGAGTGTAGGCCAGACTCAGTTGCAAAGGGCTTTAAAAGTTCAGCAAAGAGTTTGGAATTTGTTGTATAAGGTGAGAGTTTTTAGGCAGAAGAGGGACAGCTTCACCTCTAACCGCACAGTGATGGCCTAACAGCAGAGTTACGGATAGGGATGGGATTAGATTAGGGTGATGGCCATGCTTGGAGGCAGGAATTTCAGTTAGGAGAAGTTCAGTTAGGAAATATGACAAAAGGCAGGGTGAGGAAGTATGAGGTAAATTTCAGGGATAGAATCCATAAGACTTTGTCTTATTGGATATATTTAATGAGGGAAAAAGAAAAATTAAAGAAGGGTATGTCTGTAGAGTTTTAAGTTTTTTTTGTGTTTTTTAATTGATATATCATAGTTGTACGTATCTTGGGGGTACCTATGATACTTTGATACCTGTATACAAATCAGGGCACTTGGGATATCCACCAACTCAAACTTATCTTTTCTATGTGTTGGGAACATTGCAAATTTTCTCTTGTAGCTATTTTGAAATATACAATAAGTGATGATGATGTTGATGATGATGATTTTGAAACAAGTTCTCACTCTGTTGCCCAGACTGGAGTGCAGTGGTACAATCATGGCTCACTGTAACCTCCAGTTCCCAGGCTCAAGCAATCCTCCAGCCTCAGCCTTTAGAGTAGCTGGGACTGTAGGTGTGTACCACCACACCCTGCCAATTTAAAAATTTTTCTGTACAGGTTGGGGAAGGGGGTCTTACTATGTTGCCCAAATGGTCTAAATCTAGGCTAAAGTGACCCTCCTGCCGAGGCCTCCAAAAGTGCTGGGATTATAGGTGTGAGCCACCATCCCCAGCCATCCAGATCTTTAAAAAAAAAACTTTCTAGCCAGGTGTGGTAGCATGTGCCTGTATTGCCAGCTACCCAGAGGCTGAGGCAGGAGGACTGCTTGAGCCCCAAAGCTGGGGAAGTTATGGTGAGCTATGATCACATCACTGCACTCTAGCCTGGGCAACAGAGTGAGAACCCTGTCTCTTAAAAAATAATTAAATAAATAAGAATAAAAGTAAAAAAATTCCTAATCCTCAGCTGATTTATACTTTTGTAAAAACAAAGAAAAAAGTACATTATTAGAAATGTGATATTTTGAAAAGACGTCTAACTTTTAAATTATGATATACAAAAACATTCTGTTGTGTTGCTATAAATGTCTCTAAAGACTTATTCGCAATTTCTACACCTATGGCTAACCAGTAACAACCAGTTCACAAAGCAACACTGCTCCCAGATCTCACTTTGAGGTACTCTGGTACACACAACTGTGAAAGACAAGTGGGATCTGAGTTTACAGGAGTGCTGAGAGTAAACAATGCTGAGATTAGCTTTGTTGGACTATCACAGAGAACGGTGCAGCCTGTGCAGTTTACCTGTTACTATTTTAATCTCTCATAAAGGTGTTATTTGCACTGCTCTCTATGTTGCATGGGAGGCCTTTCTGTTGTGACTGCACTGGAAGGGGCTCCTTAGAAATCTTCATAAAGAAATCATTTCCAATAAGCTCCACGAGAACAGTCAGTGGCCATCCTGAATTGTAATCCCTAGGTTATTGGATACATTTCGTACAGAGACTGGCAGTTTGGCAGCCTTCTCAGTTCACTATTTCTGCTTGCCAAGAGAAAGAAAGTTGTGACCCCTTGCTTTCTCATTCTATCCTTCTGCAAGGAAATAAAAAAGATCTCAAATACAGCGTGCTGTATTAGCATTGAAGGGAAAGAGTTAATATGCACTTACACAATCCAATTTATACTCACATAATCTACTGAAGGAAACAGCAGAGTGACATTTGTGCCTAATCCTTCCATGGGGTTGTGATTAAGACTGCAAACAGCAGAAGGAAAGCACACAGTTGCCTGGTACATGGAGGCAAATGAAAGTTTCTTGATCAGAAAAGGAGTACCTGTAACAGGAGAAATATGTTTTAGTTATAGTTTTGTTTGTTTGTTTGTTTATTTGTTTAGTCTTGCTCTGTTGACCAGGCTGGAGTGCAGTGGTGCCATCTCGGCTCACTGCAACCTCCGCCTCCCAGGTTCAAGTGGTTCTCCTGCCTCAGCTTCCCAAGTAGCTGGGATTACAGGTGCCTGCCACCACGCCCAGCTACTTTTTGTATTTTTAATAGAGATGGGGTTTCACCAGATTGGCCAGGCTGGTCTGGAACTCCTGACCTCAGGTGATCCACCCGCCTTGGCCTCCCAAAGTGCTGGGATTACAGGCATGAGCCACCGCACCCGGCCTGTTTTTTGTTTTTTTAAAGGACCTTTGAGCAACGTAATCCTCAAATGGAAATGCAGTGAACAACCTAATTAATGACAGAGCTGGGATGTGAGGAATAGAGCCACATGCTCTAGGGGAGATGTAGGATAATGAGAGGTAAAAGAGAAGAGAGTTGGGGGGCAGAAAGTCACACGGGCTAAGACCAAGTGGACATGGCAGAATAGGGTTGTGCTTATTTTACACAAGTGACCGAGGCTTCTCTGCTGGCATCCTGTCACATCACATACATGGTATTTCCTTGTTCCTTATTCAGATGCAAAAGGGGGAGGACGGTGGCTTTTTGAAAAGCAGACGTAAGCGCAGCAACTCACCAGAGTGGTGTCCTTACTCTGCCTTTGGCCGCTTTAAGTCTGAACTGCCACTGTCTTCTCTTTGCTGATCTCTTGAAAACCTAGGTTTTTTGTTGTTGTTGTTGTTTGTTTGTTTCTTTGTTTCAGACAGAGTCTTGCTCTGTCGCCCAGGTTGGACTGCAGTGGTGCAATCTTGGCTCAATGCAACCTCCATCTCCCAGGTTCAAGTGATTCTCCTGCCTCAGCCTCCTGAGTAGCTGGGATTACAGGCGCCCACAACCACACCTGGTTAATTTTTGTGTCTTTAGCGGAGACTGGGTTTCACCATGTTGGCCAGGCTGGTCTTGATCTCCTGACCTCGTGATCTGCCCTCCTCGGCCTCCCAAAGTTCTGGGATTACAGGCATGAGCCACCGTGCCCGGCCATGCCCAGATAATTTTGAAAATTTTTTTGTAAGGCTGGGCATGTTGGCTCATGCCTATAATCCTGACACTTTGGGAGACGGAGGCAGGTGGATCGCTTGGGTTCAGGAGTTTGAGACCAGCCTGGCAAACATGGTGAAACTCCGTTTCTACTAAAAAGACATAAAAATTAGCTGGACATGGTGGCAGATGCCTGTAATGCCAGCTCCTTGGGAGGCTGAGGCAGGAGGATCACTTGAACCCAGGAGATGGAGGTTGCAGTGAGCCAAGATCACACCACTGTACTCCAGCCTGGGTGACAGAGTGAGTCTCTGTCTCAAAAAAAAAAAAAAAAAAAAAATATATATATATATATATATATATGTATATGTGTGTGTGTCTATTTATTTATTTATTTATTTATTTATTGTAGAGATGGAGTCTCGCTATGTCACCCAGGCTGGTCTTGAACTCCGGGGCTCAAGTGATCCTCCCACCTCAGCCTCTCAAAGTGTTGGGATTACAGGCAGGAGCCACCAAAACTGGCCAGATCTTCTTTAAAGTAGATCTGCTAGCAACAAATTCTCTTAGTTTACCTTCTTCTGATAATATTTTGATTTCTCCTTTTCTGAAGAATGTTTTTCACCAGGTACGAGTTCTATATTGACAATTATTTTCTCTTGGTACCTAAAAAATATTGAGTCACTTTTTTCTGGTCTGCATGGTTTCTAATGAGAAATTTGCTGTCATTCTGATGCTTTTTATTTATAAGTAAGGTATTGTTTTTTCCCTAGATGCTATAAAGGTGTTTTTCAGCTGGGCATGGTGGCTTGCACCTGTAACCCAGTATTTTGGGAGGTTGAGGCAAAAGGGTCACTTGAGTTCAGTAGTTTGACACTAGGCTGGGCAACATAGTGAGGCGCTGTCTCTACCAAAAAAAATTTAAAAATTAGCTGGACATGGTGGTGCATGCCTGTAATTCCAGCTACTCAAGAGGCTGAGGTGGGAGGATCACTTGAGCCCAGGAGATTGAGTCTTAGGATTTGCTCAGTTTGTTGAACCCTTATGTTTATGTCTGCTTTCAAATTTGGGACTTTTTAGCCCTGCCCTCTTTCTCTCTGCCTTCTGAGATTTCAGTGACACAAATAGTAGACATTTTGGTGTAGTACCAAAGATCCCTGAGGGTCTGTCTCTTTTTTTGGTCTGTTCAGATTGGGTAATTCCTGTTGATCTGTCAGCTTAGTGATTATTTCATCTGTCCCTCTCATTCTGCTGTTATGTCCATTCTCTAAGTTTCTTACCTTGGTTTTTGTATTTTAAAGTACTAAAATGTTCCTTTCATTCTTTTTTATGTCTTCTGTTTTTTTTGAGACGGAGTCTTGCTCTGTCGCCCAGGCTGGAGTGCAGTGGTGCGATCTTGGCTCACTGAAAGCTCTGCCTCCCGGGTTCATGCCATTCTCCTGCTTCAGCCTCCTGAGTAGCTGGGACTATAGGCACCTGCCACCACGCTAGGCTAATTTTTTGTATTTTTAGTAGAGATGGGGTTTCACCATGTTAACCAGGATGGTCTCGATCTCCTGACCTCGTGATCCGCCTGCCTTGGCCTCGCAAAGTGCTCGATTACAGGCATGAGCCACTGAGCCCGGCGGGCCCCAAGTTTTCTAGCCAGCATGGCTTTTCTCTTCATCTTTCCGAGCTGAGCCTTGATATGGGTGTATGTGTGTGTGTGTGTGTGTGTGTATCTTATCAATATATTTTATATATAATATCAATGTAAATATATAATAGTTACATATATCTATACATTAGATATATGTATATATTATATATAGATATATTTATAAATAAAATGTCCAAAGTTTTTTCATTGTACTTAGCAGGAGTAATAAGAAAAAGTAAGTCTATTTAATTTCCTGGAAGTGGGAAGTATTATTTTTTAAAAGATTTGACATTTTGTTAATAAAAATAATTCAGTATAAAGGGGAATCATTACAATACAGAATGGTGAGACAGAAAGCAAGGTCCTTGAGTTGGTGAGATGACACATGGAGGGGCTGGTTCTCTGATAGAATATGGACACCTCTTCCATTGGCACAAAAGGGAAGGTAGATGGACATACATTGCAGACAGGTCTAGAGAGTCAGGGTTGAGTAGATGAAGGGATTCCTCTACATTTGACCAGTGCCGTTCAACAGAAATTTCTGAGATGGTGAAAATGTTCTATATCTACACTGTCCAGTATGATAGTAAGGGGAGACGTGGCTGTTTAACATTCGCAATGTGGTTAGTGCAACTCAGGCACTGAATTTTTAATTTAAATTAATTTAAATTTAAATAGCTACATGTGGCTAGTAGCTACCATTGGACAGAATAGCTCTAGATGAAAGATGAGGTAGATTCATTGGTTGAAAGTGAAGCTGAGAGGTGAGGATGTAGGAATAAGTTGGAAGTTACAGAAGAGATAAAAAGATGTAACACAGTCCTCTTGATTTGTGATCATGGCTGGTCAACACAGTTGTGTGATTTTCTCCAGCAAATACAGTTGTAGAAAAATCGTATTATAAAAACATTGGCTGGGTGTGGTAACTCATGCCTGTAATCCCAGCACTTTGGGAGGCTAAGGCAGGTAGACTGCTTGAGCCCAGGAGTTCAAGACCCTGTCTCTACGAAAAATACAAAAATTAGCTGCAAGCGCACTTGTAGTCCCAGCTTCTTAGGAAGCGAGGTGGGAGGATCACTTGAGCCTCAGAGTCAGAGGTTGCAGTGAGTTGAGATCAGCCACTGCACTGCAGCCTGGGTGACAAAGTGAGACTCTGTCTCAAAAAACAAAACAAAACAAAACCCTCCCCCACACCGCCACACACACATTTTGACACCAGAGTTGAACTAACCCCCATTCTTCTCTAGTTTTCCAGGGAGGAAACAGATGGTCATGAAAATAAATAACTGAAGATACTGGCCCAAGGTGACTACTATCTGGCATAACCAGGTCCTTCAGTGTTTCGTTCCCTCAAATTAGTACCCTTTCCTTCATTTGTCTGCCTCCTCTTGCACCCTATATTTGAATGATTTAAGACCTATAGTCAAATGTTTCAGTACTCTCTAAAATCAGACCTGGAATCCAGACTGATCTCAGGAAAGGTGTGACCCCCAATATTACTTATGTATAAAATATGAGCCAATATTTTGCCTTCTTTTGTTGTTAATCATTTTTCTTTGGTTTCTTTTGTCCCTATGCAGAGTCTCAATACCTTCACAGAAGTGAAGCAGCAGCAACCAAATGAATTAGGAACGTGATTCCTAGAGAATGGCAAGACCAATCCTTCAACGACTTCTTCAGCATTTCTGAAACATATGGAAGATGGCCCATTGTGTTCTCTTAATTCTTTGATAATCTGGACATTGACTTTTCCATTATATGACCTGGACTTGTGGGCATCATGTTGTAATGCACCTGTTCAGAAACCTCCCTGTACCAATATGTATCATTTCAAGAGACTCCTTTGCCTCCACAAAAAAGGACACAGTTGTGTACCTCTTCCCATTTACAGTGCCTAAAATTATTTGAGCAGTTTTTCACCTCTTCTCTGATAAACACTTTATTCGTCTTTAAAAAGAAAAGAAAAAAGGAAAATAAAACTTTTATTGAGATCCTAATGTGGCAAATGCAATCATATAAATAACTTATTTATTCAACAAATAGTATATGCACAACCCAACGAAGTAAATGAAGGATACATAGATGATGAGGACAAAGTTCATGCTTAAAAGAAGCTCATCGGCCGGGCACGGTGGCTCAAGCCTGTAATCCCAGCACTTTGGGAGGCCGAGACGGGCGGATCACGAGGTCAGGAGATCGAGACCATCCTGGCTAACACGGTGAAACCCCGTCTCTACTAAAAAGTACAAAAAACTAGCTGGGCGAGGTGGCGGGCGCCTGTAGTCCCAGCTACTCGGGAGGCTGAGCCACGAGAATGGCGTAAACCCGGGAGGCGGAGCTTGCAGTGAGCAGAGATCCGGCCACCGCACTCCAGCCTGGGTGACAGAGCGAGACTCCGTCTCAAAAAAAAATAAAAATAAAAAAAAAATAAAAGAAGCTCATCGTCTACTGAGAGAGACAGATAATGTCTAAGGATAAATAGCAGCATAAATAAATTCAACCCTGGGAGGTAACCATTTTTATTCTTATTTTACAGATTCAGAAACAGGCCACAAAAGGTTAAGTGATGAATTCATGATCACACAGCCAGACACAGGATTTCAACTCAGATTCAAATAATGCCAAAATACTTCCCATTGGGGAAAAAAACTTGCCTGTAAACTACATTTAAATTTTTATTTTGGGCCGGGCGCGGTGGCTCACGCCTGTAATCCCAGCACTTTGGGAGGCCGAGGCGGGCGGATCACAAGGTCAGGAGATCGAGACCACGGTGAAACCTCGTCTCTACTAAAAATATAAAAAATTAGCCGGGCGCGGTGGCGGGCGCCTGTAGTCCCAGCTACTCGGGAGGCTGAGGCAGGAGAATGGCGTGAACCCGGGAGGCGGAGCTTGCAGTGAGCCGAGATCGCGCCACTGCACTCCAGCCTGGGCGACAGAGCGAGACTCCGTCTCAAAAAAAAAAACAAAAAAAAAAACAAACAAAAAAACAAAATTTTATTTTGAATGTCAAGCTTAAAAAATAAGATATTATTAACATGTATCACTAAAACATTTTTTTAATGCTCTGAAATATTATGAGGAAAAGTCATCATCAACTTTGATTCTATCTTTTTTTTTTTTTGAGATGGAGTCTCACTCTGTTGCCCAGGCTGGCATGCAATGGCACAATCTTGGCTCGCTGCAACCTCCACTTCCTGGGTTCAAGCGATTCTCCTGCCTCAGCCTCCCGAGTAGCTGGGATTACAGGCATGCACCACCGCGCCTGGCTAACCTTTTTTTTTTTTGAGACAGAGTCTCGCTCTGTTGCCCAGGCTGGAGTGCAATTGTGTGATCTTGGCTCACTACAACCTCCACTTCCTGGGTTCAAGCAATTCTTCTGCCTCAGCCTCCCAAGTAGCTGGGACTACAGGCGTATGCCACCATGCCCAGATAATTTATTTGTATTTTAGTAGAGATGGAGTTTCACCATATTGGCCAGGCTGGTCTTGAACTCCTGACCTCAAATGATCTGCTCGCCTTGGCCTCCCAAAGCACTGGGATTACAGGCATGAGCCACCGCGCCTTGCTGACTCTATCACTCTTTAAAAGACATAGAAGCGTAGTCTTGGAAAATGAGCCCTGAGACTGAATCAAGGACAAAGTCACTGAAAATAACTCCTGGCTTCCCGACATTCTAGCTGTGTGAACATGGACTTGTAACTTAATGTCCTCTAAACTTCAGATTTCACACACTTAAGGTGAAGATAAATAATACTCATTTCCCTGGATGAAGATTATATGAGGTATGTCTAGGGATGCAGTAGACATACATTAAATGTCAGCCGACTTTGAATCAAGCAGTGTCATTGTTCTGGTTTTTCCTAGGATTTGACTTTTACAATATTCAGTTTGTTTACTTGTTGAGAAAAATTAAGGGGAGGGGCAGAGAAATGAAGTAGTGGATGGAGAGAGAAAGGAGGTGTGTTCACATTGAAGATGAGAGTGTGGATTTATAATCTATAAAACTGAAGTTTTCCTTTGAGAATTGCAAAGTGGACTTTGTAGAGGGTGGAGCTCCATGGTGCTTCACATCCTGGCACCTAGGAATAACTTCCCAAGGACTTAAAAAATTAACAAATTAAAACCACTGTTATTCCTAACTCCATTTCTAACCTGTGTATCCAACACAGTAATGTGAGGTGTTTATGTTTGGAACCACTGGATAGGCTGCTAGTTGACTTCAGGCTTAAAACTAGCTGACACAAAGCAATTTCTGGTTGAACCAAATTGACCTAACAAAATGCAAAATTGTTCTAACAGGGGGGTTGTGCATTTCACTCTATGGGGCCTGAATGCAGTGGAAATCCCCACACTGTCTAATGACATTTCTAGGTATACTGCTCCCCAAATTACTGCTTTCCTGAATGAGAAGGCAGCACTAAAAAACATCAAATGGCCAACACTAAGCAGCCATTCTCATATTACTGCCTCTAGGGTGACTGCATTTCAAGGATGCCAAGATATAGCAAATACACACTTTTAGGATGCCCAAGACTTTTAGACAATTTGAGAACACCAGAGTTGCTACAAAAACTTTACAGGAGGCCACTGATTCTCCATATCTGTAGTCATTTGGGCCCAGGTAAGCATGGCCTTGAGCAGAAATGCACCAAATTTGTACTTTCTCTATCCTGGCACTAGGACGCTTTGTGTGCTGGAAAGTTTGCATCCATAGTAATTCCCTGTGTTGGACCTGACCTCTCCATCCCAGTTGACTATGGAAGGAAGCCAAAAAAGAGGGGGGTGTTGATGCATTTATTTGCATTTGCCATTTTTATTTGCCTTAGGAACATTAGACTGCAGGCCTCCTTAAGCATGAACTGTTTGTCAAAGTCTGGTGTTGCCTTTTGTGAACTGGTCTAGCCAAGAGTTGTTTTAACCCAAATGGGGAGATGGGGGTGGGGCTGGGGTGGGGTAAGACATCTGCAGAGCCCAACAACCGTTACCAAGGCCTACCCTGGCTCTGCCTCTACCTGCCAAACGTTAAACAAAGCCCCTGGGAGAACTCAGGCAAGCTGAACACCTTGGTCAAACACTAAGCAAACCACCACCAGGTGTGCTTGCAGAACAGACTCTCCATCAGCGTCCTGTCATGCAGAAAATGTTTATCCAATTTGTCAAGATAATCTTTCCTCAAATAAGCTTTGGGCCTATTCCTTGGAACAGCCTGAATTTAGTCGGTATAATGTAACTCTATTTTTTTTCACCCATTTTCCTTTAATCGCTGTGTCAACTTTTCCCTGGCTTTAAGCAAACTGAAAGTAATTATATCATTCTTAAGTGAGTAATCTTCTGACTGGGTTAGCTGATTCGTGAGTTACTCTAAAGTTCTAAACTGTGCAGTTCTTTTTCAAACACATTTTCTTAGATGTTTCACAAAGTTTGGCTCATCGATGACCCACGGATGTGTTTATTCTGTCACGTTTTGTGGCTACGCCGTGACTACATTAGGGCATTTGAAAAGAAGTTAAGTGTAGAAATATGAGAAGGGGGAAAAAGGAAACTTCACCTACTAATTTCGGTATTTCTTGGAAATATGACAGTCATTGTAAATAACTTGCAGCTTCAAGCATGAAGAATGTTTGATTCGTGCTTTGAATCATGGTGTAATATTAGAGGCTGGGCTTGATGGACTTAAAAAGCACTCACTTCTTTCATTTCATTATATAGTTTCCTTGCTATTTGACACCTTATGTGATATTGTTTTGTTTAAAAAACAGCAACACTAAAGGTTACCACATTTTTCTTCGTTCTACTCATTGACATACTCCCACAGAACTCATGATATATTTAAAAATAGAAGGCTCAGCCATCTGGCTATTCGATGGTTTCTATTTTTGTTTCTCTTTGCATTCACAAAGTCTGTTGCGTCTGAAATTCTCTATGTTCTGCCCTATATGTAATTGTGTATACACACACACACTTTCTCATTTAAATTTAGCCATTATCAATCTGGGTTTGTTTTACCGACCACAGTGGCACTTTGGTGGGGACGCTAACCTTGCTTAATTTATGCATTAGTCAAGTCTGCATTAAAGCCTAACTCTGAGGATTGTTACCTAAAGCCTAAAAGATGCCAAATTAAAGGCATTTCTTATTAATACGTACCACCCATGTTTACTCAGGATTTTCATTGATAGAAATAGGCTCCTTGCCTTGGCTTTGATGAAGCCACAGGACCACAGGGAGCTTTAAATCTCATCTCATGAATCCCCATCATTTTACACTCCCGGAAACTAGGGTCTAGAGATGTAGAGAAAGATCAGTTTAAGGTCACATGGCTAATTAGCAGTAAAATTCCCTTTAGAATACAGCTCTCCTGACTTTTACTAATGCTCTATCCGTTTTCATAAAACTAGATAAGAGCTAATAAGGATATGTTTTGTGAAGTTCACCAATGTATACTTTAATTACCTTAATTACATGTTTATAACCTGTGTTATTTATTTATTTTTAACCTGTGTTATTTATAGGATTATGTTTACCAGCAAAATTGAAGTGCATTGTTGTGTTTTGATGGTTGAAAATAATATTTCCTCACCTCTCAGGTGTCAGTGACCCTCAAACTTTATTGCATGCGTGAATGAGCTGGTTAAAAAGGCAGATTCCTCAAGAGAATGGAAAGACAAGCCACAGACTGAGAGAAAATAATTGCAAAAGACACATTTGATAAAGTATTGTTATCTAAAATATACAAACAACTCCCAGTCGGGTGCAGAGGCTCATGCCTGTAATTCCAGCACTTTGAGAGGCTGAGGCAGGTGGATCACCTGAGGTCAGGAGTTCGAGACCAGCCTGACCAACATGATGAAACCCCGTCTCTACTAAATACAAGAAATTAGCTGGGCATGGTGGCGCATGACTGTAATCCAAGCTACTTGGGAGGCTGAGGCAGGAGAATCACTTGAACCCGGAGGCAGAGGTGGCAGTGAGCCAAGATTGCACCATTGCACTCTAGCCTGGGCAACAAGAGCAAAATTCCATCTCAAAAAAATAATAATAAATAAAATAAAAATAATAAAATATACAAACAACTCTTAAAACTTGACAATAAGAAAACTGAACAACCTGATTTTTAAAATAGGCAAAAGACCTAAATAGACATTTCACCAAAGAAAATAAACAGATTCCAAGTAAGCATATGAAAAGACGTTCATCATCACGTGTCCTCCTCGGGGAATTGCAAATTAAAACAACAATATGATTATGATACCACTACACATGTATTAGAAAAACCAAAATCTAGAACACTGGTGACACCAATGCTGGCAAGGATGTGGAGCAACAGGAACTCTCACTCACTGCTGGTAGGAACACAAAATGGTACAGCCACTTTGGAAGAAGGTTTAAACTAAACATACTCTTACCATATGACCCAGCAATCTTGCTCCTTGGTATTTATCCAAATGAATTAAAATTTTATTAAGATTTTAATAAGAGCTGGGTGTGGTGGCTCATGCCTCTAACCCCAGCTGAGGCTGAGGTGGGATTTTGAACCTACGAGTTTGAGACCAGCCCCGGCAACATAGCATGACTCTGTCTCTACGAAGAAGTATTTAAAAAATGTCCTGGGCATGAAAGTGCATGCCTGTAGTCCCAGCCACTCAGGCTGAGGTGGGAGGACTGCTTGAGTCTGGGAGGATGAGGCTGCAGTGGGCCATGGTAGTGCCACTGCACTCCAGCGTAGGCAACAGAGCAAGACCCTGTCTCAAAATACAAAACAAAACAAACTCCACAAAAATGGATGTCCATGCAAAAAGTTGCCCATGGATGTTTATGCCATCTTTTTTTTTTTTTTTTTTTTGAGATGGAGTCTCGCTCTGTCACCCAGGCTGGAGTGCAATGGCACGATCTTGGCTCACTGCAACCTCCATCTCCCAGGTTCAAGCCATTCTCCTGCCTCAGCCTCCTAAGTAGCTAGGATTAAAGGCGTGTGCTACCACACCCAGCTAATTTTTGTATTTTTAGTAGAGACGGGGTTTCACCAAGTTGGTCAGGCTGGTCTCGAACTCCTGACTTCGTGATCCACCTACCTCTGCCTCCCAAAGGGCTAGGATTGCAGGCATGAGCCACTGTGCCTGTGTTTATGCCATCTTTATTTATACTTGCCAAAACTTGGAAGCAACTAAGATGTTCTTCAGTAGGTGAATGGATAAACAATGGTACAGGCAGACAATGGAATATTATTCCATTCTAAAAAGAAATGAGCTATCAAGCCATGAAAAGACATGGAGAGACCTCAAACACATATTATGAAATGAAATAAGCCAGTCCGAAAAGGTTATATACTGTATGTTCTGGAAAAGGCAAAACTATGGAGACAGTAAAAAGATCAGTGGTTGCCAGGGTTTA
Source organism: Macaca fascicularis (assembly GCF_037993035.2). Classification (NCBI taxonomy): domain Eukaryota; kingdom Metazoa; phylum Chordata; class Mammalia; order Primates; family Cercopithecidae; genus Macaca; species Macaca fascicularis. The sequence continues at coordinate 93,712,297 of NC_088376.1, forward strand.
AAGGGGAAGGGAGGGATAAATAGGCCAAAGGATTTTCAGAACAGTAAAAGTATTCTGTATGGCACTATAATTATGAATCAGGTCATTATACATCTGTTAAAGCCCATGGAATGTGCAACACCAAGAGTGAACCCTAATATAAGCTATGGTCTTTGGATGATAATGATGTGTCAATATAGGTTTGTCAATTATAACAGGTGTAGGCCGGGTGCGGTGGCTCAGGCCTGTAATCCCAGCACTTTGGGAGTCCGAGGTGGGCAGACCACCTAAGGTCAGGAGTTTGAGACCAGGCTGGCCAACATAGTGAAACCCTGTCCCTACTAAAAATACAAAAATTAGCAGAACCTGGTGAGACGTGCCTGTAGCCCCAGTTACTCGGGAGGCTGACGCAGGAGACTGACTTGAACCCAGGAGGCAGAGTGAGTTGAGATCGTGCTAATTTACTCCAGCCTGGGCGATAGAGTGAGACTCCATCTCAAAAAATAAATAGGCCGGGCGCGGTGGCTCACACTTGTAATCCCAGCACTTTGGGAGGCTGAGGCAGGCAGATCACGAGTTCAGGAGATCGAGACCACGGTGAAACCTCGTCTCTACTAAAAATACAAAAAATTAGCCGGGCGTGGTGGTGGGCGCCTGTAGTCCCAGCTACTCGGAGGGGCTGAGGCAGGAGAATGGTGTGAACCTGGGAAGCAGAGCTTGCAGTGAGCCAAAATCGAGCCACCACACTCCAGCCTGGGCGACAGAGTAAGACTTCGTCTCAAAAAATAATAATAATAAAATAAAAATGAATAAATAAATAAGTCAAACAAACAAACATAGTGGCGCAGATATTGATACCGGGGGAGGTTGTGTGTTGTGGCAACAAGGGGTATATGGTGACAAGGGGTATATGGTGACAAGGGGTATATAGTGAAAACAAGGGGTATATGGGAAGTCTCTACACTTTCTGCTCAATTTTGCTATGAATGTAGAACAGCCCTAAAAAATAAATTTTATGAATGAAAAAAAAAAGATTCCTGCTCTACTCCACCTCACAAGTCAACCTCATTCCACCTCCACTCCCTACCAATGCCAATGCTGATTTAGCTGTACTGAAGTGAGGCCTTGAAATCTGCATTTTCAGCAAAGATGCTAACAATTCTGATGAGGGGTAGAAAACAGCGTTTTCAGAACGCTGGTCTCTACCCTCCAGCCTGCTGAGAACATAGCTCATATATGAAGGAGACACACTGTTTATTCAGTCTACAGACAGCTTGCTTTAAATATCCATTTGCTAACCCACAACCTCCTGAAGCAACCTACTGCTCAGGAACCCCTACTTTGCAATTAAAGTCATTAAACACAGAGGTCAAACTGTTTTGAAAAAAGGCAGCAGGCTAGGCAGGGCCACAGTATGGTTATTTCCCTCTATCTGCTGGAGGTGAGGACTGGGAAAGCTTTCCCATCAACCAGACTGTTCAGCGTGTCTTGGTTAGCTGCACCTGCCTTCTCGTCTTTGCTTTTCTGTCCTGTGATTAGAGAACAAAGCAACCAGCTGAGGAATTGGTTGCCTGAGCCAGTAGGAGCAAAGTATTCCTCGAAGAGTTCAGCCCTAATCAGGGGCTGAGGCGTTCTCAGCCAGCTGCGGTCAATGTCAAGCCAAGTAGGAAAGTGTACATCAGCTGGAGAATTCCAGGGCCTTTCTCGAATTTTTTTCATTTTCTTTTCTTTCTTTTTTTTCTTTTTGTCCTGAGGCATGGTCTCACTCTGTCATCCCGGCTAGAATGCAGTGATGCAATCATGACTCACTGCAGTCTTGACTTCCTGGGCTCAGGCAATCCTCACATCTCAGACTCCCAATTAGTTGGGACTGCAAGTATGTGGCACCATGCCCTGCTAATTTTTTAATTTTTTGTATTCTTTGTAGGGACAGGGCTTCACCAGGTTTCCCAAGCTGATATTTTTTTCTTTTAAAATTTTATTTTACTTTGTTTTAGAGATGGGGGTCTCTCCATGTTGCCCAGACTGGAACGCAGTGGCTATTTCCCGGTGCAATGGTAGCCCACTGCAGCCTCAAACTCCTGCCCTTAAGCCATCTTCCTGTCTCAGTCTCCTGAGGAGCTGGGACTACAGGCATGAGAGGTCTTTGCATTTTTCAGTCATTTCGTGGGATATTGTGCTTACTCTGTGCAGGATGCTCTTCCAGGAAGTGGGAATATATCAAGAAGTAAAATCCTTGACCTCATGGAGCTTATATTCTATCTATATATAGTGCTTACCTATGTGCTGGCACTTTTCTTTTTTTCTTTTTCTTTTTTCTTGAGATGGAGTCTCACTCTATGGCCCAGGCTGGAGTGCAGTGGCATGATCTCAGCTCACTGCAAGATCCGCCTCCCAGGTTCACGCCATTCTCCTGCTTCAGCCTCCTGAGTAACTGGGACTACAGGCACCTGCCACCACGCCAGGCTAATTTTTTGTATTTTTACAAAATACAAAGAGACGGAGTTTCACCATGTTAGCCAGGATGGTCTCGATCTCCTGACTTAGTGATCCGCCCACCTCAGCCTCCCAATGTGCTGGGATTACAGGCATGAGCCACCACGCCCGGCCGTGCTGGCACTTTTCTAAGCACTTTACTTGTATTGATTCTTTAACCTTCACAACGTTGTAAGTTAGGTGGCATTATTATCCCTGGTTAAAGATGCTGATACTGATGTACAGAGAGATTAAGATGTTTGCCTAAGGTCACATGCAACCCAATCTAAACCAAAAACTATGGTTGAGTGCTCCCATAGGGCATTACTTCCTTTTAGATCCTGGGGCAAAAATTGCCCTACCTCATCAGTATTACATTATTATTAGTATTAGTATTAGTATTAGTATTGAGACAGGGTGCCACTCTGTCACCCAGGCTAGAATGCAGTGGCATAATCATGGCTCAGTGCAGCCTTGATCTCCAGGGCTCAAGCAATCCTCCCACCTCAACCTCCTGAGTACCTTGGACTATGGGTGCCCACCACCATGTCAGGCTTTTTTTTTTTTTTGTAAAGATGAAGGTCTCACTTTGTTGCTCAGGCTGGTCACGAACTCCTGGGCTCAAGTGATCCTCCTGCCTTGGCCCCTGAGTGCTGTGATTTATAAGTAGAGAGAGCCACTGTGCCTGGTTTTATTACACTATTCACAAGGGGGGAAAAGGACTGTCTTAGTCACTTGGGCTGCTATAATGAAATACCAGACTGGGGTGGCTTAAACAATAAACATTGATTTCTCACAATCTGGGGGATAGAAGACCAAGATCGGGGTGCAATAGAACCAGGTTCTGGTGAAAGCCCTCCCCCTGGGTTACAGGTAGCCATCTTCTCATTGTGTTCTGACTTGGTGGAAGGAAAGAAGGCTGGCTGTCTTCCTCTTCTTATAAAGACACTAATCCCATCACGGGGACTCCGTCCTTATGACTGGATCCTGTATGGGAGGAAAAAAATCAATGCTATAGAAGATATCATTAGAAAGCCGGGCGCGGTGGCTCAAGCCTGTAATCCCAGCACTTTGGGAGGCCGAGACGGGCGGATCACGAGGTCAGGAGATCGAGACCATCCTGGCTAGCATGGTGAAACCCCATCTCTACTAAAAAATACAAAAAACTAGCCGGGCGAGGTGGCGGGTGCCTATAGTCCCAGCTACTCGGGAGGCTGAGGCAGGAGAATGGCATAAACCTGGGAGGCGGAGCTTGCAGTGAGCTGAGATCCGGCCACTGCACTCCAGCCTGGGCGACAGAGCGAGACTCCGTCTCAAAAAAAAAAAAAAAGAAGATATCATTAGATCAACTGACAAAATTGGAATAGAGATGGCGAATTAGATAAAAGCATATAAGCCAGGTGTGTTGGCTCACACCTGTAATCCCAGAACTTTGGGAGGCCGAGGTGGGCAGATCACCTGAGGTCAGGGAGTTCAAGACCAGCCTGGCTAAAATGGTGAAACCCTGTTTCTACTAAAAATACAAAAAAATTAACTGGGCATAGTGGTGCACAACTGTAATCCCAGCTACTTGGGAAGCTAAAGCAGGAGAATAGCTTGAACCTGGGAGGTGGAGGTTGCAGTGAGCCAAGATCGCACCATTGCACTCCAGCTTGAGCAACAAGAGTGAAACTCCATCTCAAAAAAAAAAAAAAAAAGGCATATAAATTTATGAAGTGATAACTGTACCATGATGACATAAGAGAATGTCCTATTCTTGGGAAATAGTCATCAAAATATTTAGGGGTAAATAGCTAATATATGAAACTACCTTCAAATACTTCGGGAAAACACAGATACACACTCATATACACATGCATGCACACACACACAGAGTGAGAATGGGCAAGCCAGAGGAATAAAATCATAACACAAATGATGTTAATTAGGTGAATCCGGTAAAGGATACATGAAAGTTTCTTTCTTTGTTTCTTTTTTTTTTAAGAGACAGGGTCTGGCTTTGTAGTAATCCAGCCTCAGACTCCTGGGCTCAAGAGATACTCCTGCCTCAGCCTCTTGAGTAGCTAGAACTACAGCACAAGCTACCATGCCCAGCAGATGTTTCTTTACTTTTTGGGGACGGGAAACAGATATTTATGTTTAATAAAAAAAGAAATTTCCTCCTACAATTGAGATTGAGGGCCATGGGTCATGCTTGCTGGCTCATTGTTTCAATCCTTTTTTTTGGAGATGGAGTTTCACTCTTGTTGCCTAGGCTGAAGTGCAATAGCGCAATCTTGGCTCACCACAAACTTTGCCTCACGGGTTCAAGTGATTCTCCTGCCTCAGCCTCTGGAGTAACTGGGATTACAGGCTCCCGCCACCACGCCCAGCTAATCGTTGTATTTTTAGTAGAGACGGGGTTTCATCATGTTAGCCAGGCTGGTCTCGAACTCCTGACCTCAGGTGATCCGCCTACCTTGGCCTCCCAAAGTGCAGTGATTACATGTGCGAGCCACTGCGCCTGGCCCAATTCTTAAATATAAGCAACTATTTGAATCCCAGTGAGAACCAGTTACTATTCATTCCCCTGAGACATGTTCCACTTCTTCTTCTATTCGTAGATTATGTTAGTAACTAAAGAGAGTAAGAGTCTGCCTGAGACATGAATATATTTTCTGCCTTCAAAGGCTAGAGCCAGAGAAAGTGCCTCCCTCTGACTGTGAGGGAAGGAGGGTCTTTGAGTCACTGAGTGGATGTCTGAGTCTCCACGCATCCTGCTGACAGTGCGTGACTATTGCCTCCAGGTCACCACACCTGGCACACCCGGATCACCTCCTTCAAGACCTTCACCCACTCCATGTTTTTGTTATTCATGGCCATAGCTGGGAGGACCACTTTGTTTCTGCCTTCTTGAGATACAAATGCTACCAGTTTCTTTGCAGAGACATGGATGAGAGGCTCATCCTGGCTGAGAAGGAGACGTTTGTGGTGAGTACTAGTTTGCTGATGTCACTGAGGCCACATTTCTGGGCTCCAGGGAGATCAGGGTACCCACCTTCCTGAACTGGGTCACTATCTCCAGGATGTGACTGCTGAAGCCTGTGCACACCACTTTGGTGGGACCCCACCCACTGCTTCACCTGTTTCGATATCACCAATGTTTTGCCTCCCATGGTTGAGTGTCTTTAATGGCAACTGTACCCACACCACGCCAGTCTGTGGATGTTTCTTTTTTTTTTTTTTTTTTTTTTTTTTTTTGAGACGGAGTCTCGCTGTGTCTCCCAGGCTGGAGTGCAGTGGCGCGATCTCGGCTCACTGCAAGCTCCGCCTCCCGGGTTCACGCCATTCTCCCGCCTCAGCCTCCCAAGTAGCTGAGACTACAGGCGCCTGCCACCTCGCCCGGCTAATTTTTTGTATTTTTAGTAGAGACGGGGTTTCACCGTGTTAGCCAGGATAGTCTCGATCTCCTGACCTCGTGATCCACCCGCCTTGGCCTCCCAAAGTGCTGGGATTACAGGCTTGAGCCACCGCGCCCGGCGGATGTTTCTAATGCTCTTTTTATTTTTGCAACTTTTTATAACTTTGAAATTGTTACTCAATAAAAATATAAAATTGTACGTATTTGTCCGAATGTGTACATGTGCATTTTTCTGGGGAGAGGATCAGTCCATGGGTGTTTAGGTTGTCATGAGAATATGACAGAAGAAAGTGACTTAGATGTAGCATCTTGATTTGTGAAGAACAGTTTATCTGGCTAGGCGCGGTGGCTCATGCCTGTAATCCCAGCACTGTGGGAGGCCAAGGTGGGCTGATCACCTGAGGTCAGGAATAGCCTGTAGTCCCAGCTACTCTGGAGGCTGAGGCACAAGAATCACTTCAACCTGGGAGACAGAGGCTGCAGTGAGTTGAGATGGCGCCACTGCACTCCAGTCTGAGCTACAAGAGTAAAACTCTGTCATAAGAAAAACAAAACAACAACAAAACAAACAAACAAACGAAAAAAGTTTATCCTTTATTGGAAAGAAGTTTGCACTTTAAAAAGGAGAACTATATTATTTTTAAGTTGTGGATTCCAATTTCTGCTACTCAAATCTGCTTTTCACCTTAGCAACACAGAGGTAGGTAAAAACTAGTCTATAGTACCTGGTTGATCTCTGTTCCTCATTCACTGAGCAGTCTTTAAGAACCTACCGTGTAGCATACACACACACACACACACACACACACACACACACACACACACAGACACATATTTTAGAGACACAGTCTCACTCTGTTGCCAAAGCTGGAGTACAGTGCACAATCATGGCACACTGCAGCCTCGACCTCCTGGGCTCAAGGGATCCTCCTGCCTCAGCCTCCCCAGTAGCTGGGACTACAGGTACGTGCTACTATACCCAGCTTTTCTTATTTTTTATTTTCTTTTTTTTGCAGAGACATGGCTTTGCTATGTTGAGCAGGCTGGTTTTGAACTCCTGGCCTCAAGTGATCCTCCTACCTCAGCCTCCCCAAATGCTGGGATTAGAGGTGTGAGCCGCCGCACCCAGCCAGTAGCGTATACTCTGCTACAGACACACAAAGATAAAACATAGGTAATTGTTTTATCTTTGTGTTATTTGTCTTTTGAGAAGCCTACAACCTAGTAGAGAAGAAGCCTATGGAAAAATAACTGTGATTTTAGTTAGATAGTGTTTAATATCAGGCCAGGTGTGGTGGCTAACACCTAAAATCCCTTTGGGAGGCCAAGTCAGGTGGACCACTTGAGGTCAGGAGTTCAAGACCAGCCTGGCCAATATGGTGAAACACTGTCTCTACTAAAAATACAAAAACTAGCTGGACTTGGTGGTGGGCGCCTGTAATCCCAGCTACTCAGGAGGCTGAGGCAGGAGAATAGCTTGAACCCGGGAGGTGGAGCTTGTGGTGAGCTGAGATCAGACCACTGCACTCCAGCCTGGGTGACAGAGCAAGACTGTCTCAAAAAAGAAATAAAGAAAGAAAGAGAGAGAGAGAGAGAGGAAGGAAGGAAGGAAGGAAGGAAGGAAGGAAGGAAGGAAGGAAGGAAGGAAGGAAGGAAGGAAGGAAGGAAGGAAGGAAGGACTGAATATCTCCAACGGAGGAACCAGAAAGCTGTAAGAGTTCAGAGGAGAGAATATTTTAGGCTGAAAGATATCGGGTAGGTTTCCCAGGGAAAGATTCGTTAAAGCTGAACTTTGCAACATAAATGAGCTCTACAAAGGTAGACAGTGTGTTTATGTGTGAATGTTAGTGTGTAGAGTGGGCAAAAGGCAATGTTGGTAACAAGGAACATTGACAGTTGGGCTAAAAATTTTGAATTTTTGTTTAGTAGAAAATAGAGTGAGTGTGGAATTTTGAGCTGAAAAATAACATAGCACTATCCTTTTGGAGGAGGCAGAAAAGGGAAACAGGGCCTGACTCTAGCATGTGCCTCTGAGGTACCCAACATGGTGGCAGAGTACAGAAGGCAGGGAGCCAGGGGTCCCAAGTAAGGCTGAGGGAGGGATGTAAGCTGCCCATCAATGGTAGATGTGTAGAAATGAAAGCTAAAACCTTCTTCAGCCTGGAAGTCAAAGAGAAGCAAACTGTCACGTGGCTCCCAGGCAGGGAGGCAGGAGGAGGCTGCTGCCAGGGTGCTCCCTCCTTCCCATCCGCAGATCTGCGCCACCTCTTGTGAGCACACCTGGCAGATGGCAGGGTCATCTGGGTGGGGGTAAATGAAGGTGGTGGTGGGGTGTGGCACACCCCAGGCCCTGGATGACATTACAGCAGTCCTAGACTAGGCCTCCTTTTGGAGCGTTCTCAAGGCTGCCAAAATCTGAGGGCTCACAGAACCAACTCTTTTGTTGTTCAGCTATCACTGCCCCCTAATTACTCATGAATACTTCTGCATGGCAAGGCTGTGGCTATGAGGTTTTTTTTTCCCCCCATGGAAATCAAAACATAGCTCCAGTTATCCGGAAGAAAGACAAATGCTAGCTCACCTGATGCAGCCAGGCCTTTGATTTCAACAAGGGTATCAGGAGTGTTGAATCCACACTCTCATTTCTCAGTTTTTCAAGTGCAGAATTGGATGAGAATAACTCAAAGTTCTCCAGGCTTAGACCCTGCATGAGCTCCTACTTCTCTCACTGTGAAGGAAGCGCCCACTGATCCCTCCTGCTGCTGATCTTCATGAGGGAGTTCTTTTGAGCCAGAGAATTTTCAAACTGAAACAGACTTTAGAGGTCCTTTACTTCAATTGTCTTCAATATAAATGAGGAAATGAAGGTTCCTAGAAGATGGGTGGTTTGTCCAAAGTCATATGAACAGGGCAAAGTACAACCAGAATCCAGATCTCCTGGTTCCCTGTCCAGTGTTAACTATTAATAGTTGTAGGTTCCCCCAAAAGTTCCTTATGAACTCTTTGCACTTCTCTTGTTTTCTGGAACTTTCTCTAGAGGAGGTCTCACAGGCAGTAGACACAAGAGGATGCTGCTGTCCTTGTGGGGTTCAGGTATGAAGTGATCAGGTATGATGACATGGCCTGAATCTCTGAAAGGCTTAAAGGAAATGGAAAGACCTGGTATTTAACAAGACCTGAAACAGGTGTCTTGCTTGTTCACAGAATCTTTCCAGAGAATACCATAATACATCCTGAAAGAGAAGAGAAAATCATAAAGTTTTAAGGAGATTAGATAGTTGAGATTAGCTTTTTGTGATCTTGCAATGTTTTCACTTATTTCCAAATCGTATAACGCTGAGTATGTTGAGCAATCAGGTGAAAATCACATGCAAACAGAGTCTAAGTACTGATAAGAATCCTAAAGGTAAACAATGAATTCCTACTAATGGCTAAGTCACTAAGGTAAGATCCAGTCTAAATACACACCCTTGGTTAAATAGGGTTTCATTAGCTCAGGTTACAGTGGCTCAGGGAAATTTTTCCTTTATGCTTGTCAAGTGAAATTAATTATATATCATCCATCAATCATTGCTGCCAAAGAAGTTCTAGGTGCATATTAAGGAATCCACAGCAGCTCCCCCACTGGACCCCCACCCCCACTCCCTACTCCTTTAGGAGCCCTCTGGGGCATATTTTGGTGCCTATAGGTAAAAGTTCCTGAGATTTTCTGGGAAGTCACAACTTACATTTTTGGCTGATAACCTGTAAAAGTTTCCCTTTTCAAAACTTGACACTTGGTGCGTGCTTCAAGTTACTCACAAATATTTGACTTTGTGGAGTGTATCTCAGACTGCACAGCACATTAGATTCTTGCAAGTTTCCAGTGTTAAATGTTTCATAAAATAAGTAATGCAAATAATTCAAGAACATTTAAAAATAGACAATAATTTTTAAAGTTATAATCCATGTCCTCACCACTCCATTATTGTTTGAATTTTAATGTATTTCCTTCTATGCATTTAATGTATTTCCTTCTATGTATTTTTCTTTTGTATTCACTCTTTTCTCCTTGTTATAAAAGCAATGAATGTGTAGTATAGAAAATTCAGAAAGTATGGATAAGAAAAGAACATAAAAATCGGCCATTAACTAATTTATTGGATGGACAAAGTGGCTCATTCCTGTAATCTCAGCACTTTGGGGGGCTGAGGTGGGCAGATTGCTTGAGCTCAGCGGTTCAAGACCAGCCTGGGCAACATGGTGAAACCCTGTCTATATTTAAATTAATAACTTTAAAATTTTTAAAATAAAAACCGTATTTATCCAGACATAACGAACCTTCCCAGTCTTTTTTAAATGCACGTATTTTTTGTTTGTTTGTTTTTTGAAATGGAGTTTCACTTTGCCTCCCAGGCTCACTGCAACCTTTACCGTCTGGGGTTCAAGCGATTCTCCTGCCTCAGTCTCCCGAGTAGTTGGGATACAGGCTCTGACCACCATGCCTGACTAATTTTTGTAGTTTTAGTAGAGATGGGGTTTCACCATCTTGGCCAGGCTGGTCTTAAACTCCCGACCTTGTGATCCACTGGCCTCAGCCTCCCAAAGTGCTGGATTATAGGCGTAAGCCACCGTGCCTGGCCTAAATGCATGTATTTTATTTTACTTAATTCTAAGCTGCTTTTTCACTTACCTTGCAAAAAAACATACATATTTAAAAATCTGTTCTTTTCAACCCAAGAAATGTGTATACACGCTTAAAAAATCTAATGGTCGGCTGGGCATGGTGGCTCACGCCTGTAATCCCAGTACTTTGGGAGGCCGAGGTGGGTGGATCACCTGAGGTCAGGAGTTTGAGACCAGCCCAGCTAACATGGTGAAACCTTGTTTCTACTAAAAATACCAAAAATTAGCCGGGCATGGTGGCACGCGCCTGTACTCCCAGTTACTTGGGAGGCTGAGGCAGGAGAATTGCTTGAACCTGGGAGGCGGAGGTTGCAGTGAGCAGAGATTGCACCATTGCACTCCAGCTTAGGCCACAAGAGCGAAACTCAAAAAAAAAAAAAAAAAAAAAGAAAAGGAAAAATCAAATCGTCATTTTATTGGTGATTCGATAGCATCTTATAATAGAAATTCATTAAATAGGCTATTATAGATGAGACAATTTGATTTTATTGGCTTTGATATTTAAATTTCCCCTCTTTTCTCTTCCCTTAGAATATTGTGCTTCATTCATCACACACTCAGTTTCTTTTTTTCTTTTTTTTTTTTTGAGATGGAGTTTGCCTCTTGTTGCCCAGGCTGGAGTGCAATGGCACGATCTCGGCTCACTGCAACCTCCGCCTCCCCGGTTCAAGTGATTCTCCTGCCTCAGCCTCTCGAGTAGCTGGGATTACAGGCATGTGCCACCATGCCCAGATATTTTTTTTTTATTTTTATTTTCAGTAGAGAAGGGGTTTTTCCATGTTGGTCAGGCTTGTTTCAAACTCTCCACCTCAGGTGATCTGCCTGCCTCAGCCTCCCAAAGTGCTGGGATTACAGGCGTGACCCACCGTGCCCGGCCCAGCACACATGTAGTAAGCATATTTCTGGGCCAGGCTCTAGGTTAGGCATTAAAAATACAAATATATTTGTTTATTTTAAAAAGTAATTATTGAGTACCTAATATGAGTCAGACAGCGGAGGTGTTTGGGATACACCAGTGAACAAATGAGGTAAAAATCTCTGCCCTCTTGAACCATAAGTTCTGGTGGAGATGAACAGGAGATGTATTATCCTTGCTGAGGTCAAAATTCAGCATTTTTTAGGAAATAAGAGTGGCAGAATTTAATATCTATATTTAATACTTATCAACATCTACTCCGAACTCTCCTATCCTCAGAGATAAGTATACAACAGCGAGCAAGACATCATCACCTAAACTCAATTCGCTTATCGTCCAGGGCGCAGTGTCTCTAAGAGGTACCTGTGTGCCTGAAAAATTATCATCGCAAAATGGATATAGTGATACTTGTTCTGCTCACCCTATTGGATGAGTGTGGAATCAAATGAAATGAATCTGCAAGTGCTTTGAAAGCTTTAAAATGAGGTACCTCATGCAAGAGTTAGTATTAGTGTTCTTAGCAGTGGAGAGACATGTACCACATCTGAAACAAGGAACTAGAAAGGCTGAGACTGATCACAAGGCCAAGAAGTCAACGAGACTGTTGTGGGTTTTCCCAACGAAGGAGACACTTCTAAAAATATTCATTTATTTATACTTGAAAAATAAATATTGTATATGTTTATAGTGTACAACATGATGTTTTGAAATATGTATACATTGTGGAATGGATAAATTAAGCTAATTAACATATGCATAAATTCACATACTGCTTATTTGTGGTGAGAGCACTGAAGATGTTTTTCAAACTTTTTTTTTTTTGGAGAAAGCATTTTGTTCTCTTGCTCAGGCTGGAATGCAGTGGCCTGATCATGGCTCACGGCAACCTCCTAGGCTCAGGCGATCCTCCCACCTCAGCCTCCTGTGTAGCTGGGACTATAGGTATGCACTACCACACCTGGCTAACTTTTTAAAAAAATTTTGTAGAAATGAGGTCTCACTCCAGCCTGGCTAACATGGTGAAACCCTGTCTCTACTGAAAAAAAAAAAAAAAAAAAAAAAATTAGCCGGGTGTGACGGCAGTCGACTTAATCCCAGCTATTTGGGAGGCAGAGGCAGGAGAATCATTTGAACCCAGGAGGTGGAGGTTGCAGTGAGCTGAGATCAAGCCATTGCACTCACATCTGGGGGATAAGAGCGAGACTTCTCTCAAAAAAAAAAAAAAGAAAAGAAAAAAGAAAAGAAATGAGGTCTCATTATGTTGCTTAGGCTGGTCTCAAAATCTTTAGCTGAAGTGGTCCTCCTGCCTTGGCCTCCCAAAGTGCTGGGATTACAGGCGTGAGCCACCACATCTGGCCAAGACATTATTTTTTAGAGCAGTATTAGGCTTATGTCAAGATTGAGAGGAAGGTACAATGATTTTGACATACTCCTGGCCCACACATGCATGGCCTCCTCTGTTATCAACATTCCCCACCAGAGTGGTACATTTATTACAATTGGTGAACCTACATTGACACACCATTATTACCCAAATCCACAGTTTACATTAGAGCTCACCCTTGGTATTGTATATTCTATGGGTTTGGACAAATGCATGACAATTTCCACTACCCTAGTCATACAGAGTATTTTCACAGCTCTGGAAATCCTCTGTGCTCTGCCTATTCATCATTCCCTCCCCTCTAATCCCTGGTGACCATTGACTTTTTTAGCAACAGGAGTCCCTCTCTCTCTCCCTCTCTCTCTCTTTTTCTTTCTTTTTTTTTTTTTTTTTTGAGACGGAGTCTTCCTCTGGCTCTGTTGCCCAGACTGGAGTGCACTGGCATGATCTTGGCTCACTATAACCTCCCTCCACCTCCAGGGTTCAAGCAATTCTCGTGCTTCAGCCTCCAGAGTAGCTGGGATTACAGGCGCCTGCCACCACACCTGGCTAATTTTTGTATTGTTAACAGAGATGAGCTTTCACGATGTTGGCCAGGCTGGTCTCGAACTCCTTGGCTCAAGTGATCTGCCTGCCTTGGCCTCCCAAAGTGCTGGGATTATAGGCATGAACCACTGCACCTGGCCCATGGAGACATTTTTTAACAGATGGGCAAAGACATGACCATAATAGACAATTGATCATTTCCAGAATTAAAGTCACTTGGCAAATAAGACCCTATGGTAATAGAGTAATAATAATATTTTAGTAGCACTTTACACTTTACTGTATCATCCCACTCATTCCCGTAACAGTTATATATTTTCAAAAATCTATGTTCCAATTCTTATCCTTTCCCTAACTCAGTGGTTCTTAAACTTTGGTCAGTATCAGAATCACCTGGGGAACCTGATACTCTCACCAGAGCCCAGATCGTATCCTCTGTGCTCTTTATTAGCTCTCCAAGTCAATCTGATAACACACAAACATTTGTGAATCAGTACTTTTAGTTTACAATCTGACAGTTTTCAGAGCTGAAAAACATGTTAGAAATCATCCTGCTGCCGCCGGGCGTGGTGGCTCACGCCTGTAATCCCAGCACTGTGGGAGGCCGAGGCGGGCTGATCACGAGGTCAGGAGGTGGAGACCATCCTGGCTAACACAGTGAAACCCCGCCTCTACTAAAAATACAAAAAGAAATTAGCCAGGCGTGGCGGCGGGCGCCTGTAGTCCCAGCTACTCAGGAGGCTGAGGCAGGAGAATGGCGTGAACCAGGGAGGCGGAGCTTGCAGTGAGTGAGGATCATGCCATTGCACTCCAGCCTGGGCGACAGAGCGAGACTCTGTCTTAAAAAAAAAAAAAAATCATCCTGCTGATGTCTTTACAAGAAAGTTAACAGAGGTTTGGAGATGTTAAGTGACTGCTCCAGGGTTGCACAGCCAGCCAGGGCCTGAGCCATCACCACCCAAACATAGTTTTCGTACTGGATTGACCAAGGCATCACTCCCTCCTTTCTGCTGTCTAGGGGCCTCCAGGCTCACAAGTGTCCCTGCAGCGTTGGTGGCTCACAGCCACAGCTCTTGTTAGAAGCCAAATATGATTTCCCAGAGAAAGCTGCTCTTGAGAGTTTCTAGCACTGCCTTACCTAACCACAAAAGTACTTATTCTGTCTGAGAACAATGTATTCTGTGTAGTGGCCCCTGAGATAAGTTTTTAAAGCACTGTAAATTCTTCGGTTGAGGCGAAGAAATTTCCAAATTAATCTCTTCACATTAGGACGTTATCACTTTCCATAGAGAATCATTTCTCCATCTATCTAGGGCTTTCACTTCTTCAGTTTCCTACCTAAAACTAAACGCATTCATTGATTTTCTCTGACTTTTCTGAGATGCCTGGATTTTGACTCATATCCTCACAACCTGAGTCTACACATTATAAATGATACAGCTGCAGGATGGCACTTATTAATATAATGTTTCTGATTTGTTTTTATTTTTGTAGGGGGTAAAAGGAGTAGAAAATGATGTGTTTTCTTCTTCTGTGAAAATACTTGGTTGCTCTTATTAAACTTTTGGCCTCCTGGAGCCTCAGCAACAGGAATATTTCTGAAATGCCCACCATGCGTCCTCATCCTTCTCGAGTGAATTGATCGGTCTTCTTAACATGACTCCTTAGTAAACTGGTTGATAATACCTGGTGCAGTGAGGTGGTGGAGGCATTTTCATCCACTCATAGTGGGATGGACCTGGTACTACTTTGAGAGGGAAAGTTGGCAACACAGATTCAGATTAAAATGTAGGCATTCTGGCCGGGCGCAGTGCCTCACAACTGTAATCCCAGCACTTTGGGAGACCAAGGCGAGCAGATTGCCTAAGGTCAGGAGTTCGAGACTAGCCTGGCCAACATGGTGAAACCCCATGTCTACTAAAAATACAAAAAAATTAGCCAGGCATGGTAGCGTGCGCCTGTAATCCCAGCTATTTGGGAGGCTGAGGCAGGGGAATTGCTTGAACCAGGGAGGTGGAGGTTGCAGTGGGCCGAGATTGCGCCACTGCCTTCCAGCCTGGGCAACAGAGTGAGACTCCGTTTCAAAAAAAAAAAAATAGCCGGGCATGGTGGCACACGCCTGTAGTCCCAGCTACTCGGGAGGCTGAGGCAGGATAATTGCTTGAACCCAGGAGGCGAAGGTTGCAGTGACCTGAGATCATGCCACTGCACTCCAGCCTGGTTGACAGAGGGAGATTTCATTCCAGAAAAAAAAAGAAAAGAAAAGAAAAGTAGGCATTCTTTGTACAGTTCTTTTAGGAAATTATTCTATAGAATTGTTAGCACAAGTGTGCAAAAACATATGTACAAGGATGTTAAACATAGTGTATTTTTGTAGTAGTAATAAATAAATAAGTAGACCAGGCTCTGTGGCTCACACCTGTAATTCCAGCACTTTGGGGGCTGAGGTGGGAGGATCACTTCAGTCCAGGAGTTTGTTCAAGACCAACCTGGGCAACATAGGAAACCCTGTCTTTAAAAAATAATTTAAAAATTAGCTGGGTGTAGTGGTGCACACCTGTAATCCCAATTACTCAGGAGGCTGAGGAGGGAGGATTGTTCGAGCTCAGTAGTTCAACAATATAGTGAGCCATGATTCTACCACTGCACTCCAGCCTGGGTGACAGAGCAAGACCCTGTCTCAGAAAAAAAATAAATTTTTATGTGAGTGAACAACAAGTAAATTTATATGTGAGTAAACAACTGAAGGAAAATAATGATCTATTGATGTGGAATTTTATTTTAAAAATAGAGTCGGCTGGGTGCAGTGGCTCACACCTGTAATCCCAGCACTTTGGAAGGCTGAGGCAGGCAGATCACGAGGTCAGGAAATCGAGACCATCCTAGCTAACACAGTGAAATATCATCTCTACTAAAAATACACATAAAAAAAAATTAGCTGGGCGTGGTGACACGCGCCCCTAGTCCCAGCTACTCGGGAGGCTGAGTCAGGAGAATCGCTTGAACCCAAGAGGCAGAGGTTGCAGTGAGCTGAGATTGTGCCACTGCACTCCAGCCTGGGTGACAGAGTGAGACTCCATCTCAAAAAAAAAAAAGAGTGTATACATACTAGAATACTGTATGATACTATATGAGAGTAAAAATGAGTGAATTCTACATACAGTAGTACCCCCTTATTTGAGGTGGATATGTTCCAAGACCCCCAGTGGATGCCTGAAACCTTGGATAGTACTGAACTCTATATACATTGTATTTTTTCCTACAGATTCATATCTATAATAAAGTTTAATTTATAAATTAGGCACAAGAAGAGATTCATAATAACAACTAATAATAAAATAGGACAAATAAGGCGGGGTGCGGTGGTTCACGCCTGTAATCCCAGCACTTTGGTAGGCCAAGGCAGGTGAGGTCAGGAATTCGAGACCACCCTGGCCAACAAGGTGAAACGCTGTCTCTACTAAAAATACAAAAGTTAGCCATGCGTGGTGTTGCATGCCTGTAATCCCAGCTACTCAGGAGTCTGAGGTAGGAGAATCACTTGAACCCAGGAGGCGGAGGTTGCAGTGAGCCAAGATCATGCCACTGCACTACAGCCTGGGTGACAGAGTGAGACTCTGTCTCCCCTCCCCCTGCAAAAAAAAAATAGAATAAATAATAATATACTGTAATAAAAGTTATGTGAATGTGCTCCTCTCTTTTCCTCTCTCACTCTGAAAATATCTTATTCTACCATATTTACCTGAAACCATGGAAAGCAAAACCGCAGATAAGCGGGACTGCTGGAGCTGGTGAGAAAAATGCAAGAGAGCATGTATTGTTTATTTGCTTATGTGTGTGGATTAACGTTATCTGTTTATCCTCTTATCTGGGATCTAAAATTAGTCAGAACTAAGAAGTGATACATATACATACTGCTAGCAGCGGTTATCTTTGGAGGGTGGGGTCATGGAGAATTTATTCTCTAGAATATGCTGCATTTTTTCATTGCATTACTTTTGTAATCAGGCAAAAGCAAAACAAAACTGTTAAGCACAAATTTTACTGAAAAGTGAGATATGTGATTCTAAAGACCATTGGTTTCAAACTCAATGGTTTGAAAAACTCAAACTCAATTGGTTTGAAACTACCTTGGTTTCAAACTCAAGCAAACTCAGTTTGGCAATTCAGTTTCATTACAGGCTCAAGCCTGTAATCCCAGCACTTAGGGAGTTCAAGACCAGCCTGGGCAGCACAGTGAGACTGTGTTTACAAAACAACAGCAAAAAATCCCATAGAGCTTTAATCTTTCTTCAGCATTTTGCAGATGACAATTATAATACATTTTAGCATCTTGAATGTGGAGGAGGCCAAAACTGGGTGAAGTCGGCCTGGAGTAGCTGGAGTTAATTTAATGCAAATAAGATAGATCGGTTTGAGGGAAATATTTTGAGCCAGCGATTTCTGGTTCCCTGGAAAAGTTAATATGAATGAGAATGCAGATTTTTGGTGAAGAGGTGATAAAGGCCTTCATTATCTTCAATTAGTATTTACTGACAATGAAAGGAGCCTGTGGCCTGGGGGCTGAATCGCCAACCTTTTAGCCCAGCCTCCAAGCCTTTCAGCTTCCTGCCTACTCCAGGGTGAATTTGGCACATTTCTGTTGGATTGATTTGACTTTTGTCAAGTTCTGCCTCATTTGTGTTTAAATGTGTGTGCCTTACCTCCCTCAGTAGAACATAAACTGGTGGAAGGCAGGAATAATCGTTTAAATTCATGCAGCTATACCACATTACCAAGTACCTGGGGAAGTCACAGAATAGGTGACTAAGAAATACTTAACTGGTTGTGTCACTTACTGTTCAGAGCCCCTTTTGTTTCTTCCCAAGTAAAGGACAATTTCCTGGGATATGGTTCCAATTAACTTCCCAGTTGTATCTTGCCTTGTGACCCTAAGTGCATCCAGTGTTTTGGAGAAATGTGTCTGTGAGTTAGTCCCCAAACAGAGTCAGGATCCTCCCTCCTCTGAGTAAAGCCTGACCCATCATTGCCCACAGAATAAAATTCAAATTTTGGCATGACATTGAAACCCTGTCATCAATAACAAGGAAAATAGTTATTCACATGCCTCCAGAACAAGTTCAAGTCTCAGCTCCCCTACCAGGAGCTCTGACCTTTGGTAAATTACTTACCCAGGAAATAAGAGTAGGAATAATGCATACCTCATAGGCTGTTAGTGAGTAATTTGCTTTGCATAGTTCCAGGGCAAGGGCTAAGTACTGGATATTGTCATTGTCATTTCTTTAATACCTTTATGGTAATTATCTGTACCCCTCACCCAAGGTACAATGTTTGTTTGCCATCCGTGAACCAGCAGGATTGAAACTACTGACTGCAGAAGGGTGGGGAGAAAGGAAGAACATCCTGCAGTGAAGGAACCTTGAACTTCTTTTTTATTTAGTTTTAAAATTTTTTAATTTTAATTTTAATTTTTTTCTGAAATGAAATCTCACTCTGTTGCCTAGGCTGGAGTGCAATGGTGCGATCTGGGCTCACTGCAACCTCCCTCTTGTGGGTTCAAGCGATTCTCTCACCTCAGCCACCCAAGTAGCTGGGATTACAGGCATGCACCACCCCACCCAGCTAATTTTTGTATTTTTAGTAGAGACAGGGTTTCACCATGTTTTCCAGGCTGGTCTTGAACTCCCGACCTCAGATGATTTGCCTACATTGGGTTCCCAAAGTGCTGGGATTATAGGCGTAAGCCACTGCGCCCCGCAGAACCTTGAACTTCTTAAAAGTTAGGTTGGAATTAAAGAATAAAGGACTTCGGATACCTTGCTAAAGATTTTAAGTTTGTGGTATAGCCAGTGAACTTTGAGGAGTAATGATATATTTCACTTTTCCTCTTTTTATTTGTACAAATGTATGTGTTACCTGTGCAATTTTGTCACATGCATAGACTGCATAGTTGTCAAGTAAGGGCTGTTAAGGTATCCAAGTAATGATATATTTTAAACAAGGTAATTTGGGCACATAATTGGCCAAACTCCCCAACCTATCAGGTATTATTCTTCCAGTATCTGATAATAATAATAATGACTATTATTGTTAATAGTTGCCACATATTAAATACCAATTTTATGCCACCCAATGTATTAGGTGCTTTACATTTTTATTTGTTAACTCACTTATTCACCTGTTCATTCACCTTCTCATTTATTCATTCAATGAACATTTGCTGAGCACTTACTAGGGGCCAAGCATTGAAGTAGGCTTTGAGGGACAGTGGTAAATGAGACTAACAAAGGTCTTTCCCAACCTAACTTTTAAGAAGTTCAAGGTTCTGCCAAGCACAGTGGCTCACACTTGTAATCCCAGCACTTTGGGAGGCCAAGGCAGGCGGATCACCTGAGATCGGGAGTCTGAGACCAGTCTGGCAAGCATGGTGAAACCCTGTCTTTAATAAAAATACAATACTTACTAGAGGCCTAGCATTAAAGTAAGCTTTGAGGGACAGTGGTAAATGAGACTGACAAGGTCCTTCCCGCATAGAATTTTCATTCTAGTGGGGATTCAGACAATGCATAGGGAAGTATGTACATATTGTGCCAAGCATGAAAGACAGAGCTTCGCACATGTGTTGTTTAATTGGCTATTGATAGAATCAGTATCTGGCCCCAACTCACTTTTCCATCTTCCTTTCCCATGTCATACATGCTCACGTACTCACAAGCACCATGCCCTTCATCTCCACTGAACTACTTTCTGGATTTTTCTGTCTTTGTGCCTGTGCCCATATAGTTCCCTCTAACAAAATATGCTGCTGTGTATTTTTGTCTTTTGAAGGCTTGAATATCCGTTACTACTCAGTTCAAATACTACCTTCTCCAAGAGCCCTTTTTCAGTCCTCCCTGTTAGGACTAGTTTCTCCTTCTTCCATGCGGCAGGGATAGCGTTTGAACTTCACATCTAGCACTTACTTAACCTGTCTGAATATTTAAAATGATTATTTGTACATATCAGTTATCTGTCTTTCTCTTCCACTCTGTTGTCAGCTGTTTGCTTTCCACCTCTGTCAGTAACATCTCTTGCCTGGATTAACACATCTGGTCTGGTATAGCCAGGCTTCCTCTTCTGTAATCTCTTTTCCAAACCAGGGACCCTCAGTCTCCTTTCTACATTTTTCACTCCAGCTGATCCCACTCATGAGTCTGAGCACACAATTGAGAGGAGCTGCTGACAGTCATCTTATTGAAAGGCAAATCTGAGGATTTCACTGCCTTACTTAAAAACCTACCAGTGGTTTTCACAGTGAAAATACAATCCTAACCCTGTGGCATGGCGCACACGCGCCCTTTTGTAACCTTGACCTACTTAAACCTCCAGCTTCGCCTCCTACTTTCCCACCAGGCCCCAACTATACCCAACTACTGGCCAGCCAGGATCTCTCCAGCCTTCATCTAGCCTTGACACATGCAGCGTTCCCTGCTGTAAAGACTCCTACCAATCTTCCAGATCTCAACTGAGATGGCATCCCCTTCAGGAAGCCAACCTTGATTTCTCCTTGGCCCCTTTAAGACCTAATTGCTGCCGGGCGCGGTGGCTCAAGCCTGTAATCCCAGCACTTTGGGAGGCCGAGACGGGCGGATCACGAGGTCAGGAGATCGAGACCATCCTGGCTAACACAGTGAAACCCCGTCTCTACTAAAAAATACAAAAAACTAGCCGGGCGAGGTGGCGGGCACCTGTAGTCCCAGCTACTCGGGAGGCTGAGGCAGGAGAATGGCGTAAACCCGGGAGGCGGAGCTTGCAGTGAGCTGAGATCCCGCCACTGCACTCCAGTCTGGGCGACAGAGTAAGACTCCGTCTCAAAAAAAAAAAAAAAAAGACCTAATTGCTTACTCCTGGGCAAAGTGTTTTCATTCCTTATTATAATCACATGTTTAATGGTCTGTCTCTGCTGCTAGACTATAAACTCTATGTCTATAGTTGTTCTGAATTTGTTGTTCACCTGCTGTATCCCCTACTGTCTAGTCCCCGATGCACAGTAGAACCCGAATAAATATGTGTTGAATGAGCTCTCTTTGCATCTCATAGTCCTCTTCCAACTTTTAAGTATATAGGCTGGGCGCGGTGGCTCAAGCCTGTAATCCCAGCACTTTGGGAGGCTGAGGCGGGCGGATCACAAGGTCAGGAGATCGAGACCACAGTGAAACCCCGTCTCTACTAAAAATACAAAAAATTAGCCGGGCGGGGTGGCGGGCGCCTGTAGTCCCAGCTACTCAGGAGGCTGAGGCAGGAGAATGGCGGGAACCCGGGAGGCGGAGCTTCCAGTGAGCCGAGATCGCGCCACTGCACTCCAGCCTGGGCAACAGCGTGAGACTCCGTCTCAAAAAAAAAAAAAAAAAAAAACTTTTAAGTATATATATGTACACATACATATACACACATATGTACACATATATACACACATATGTATATACACACATATAAATATATACATATATACACATATATACGTATATATACACATATATACACATATATACATATATACGTATATATACGTATATATACACATATATACACATATATACACATATATACACATATACACATATATACACATATATACGTATATATACACATATATACACACACACATATATATATGACATTCTTGTTATAAAAGAAATTCAAACAAAACTGAATATTTGAATGCAAATATAGGTTCCCTTTTACCGTACTCTCTAATCTTCTCTCTCGAATTCTCTCATTCCTGGGATGTTAACAGTTTAATGTGTATCTTTCCATTTTTCTATACTATACACACACATGCACACATACCTAATATGGCTCCCACTCCCAAACCCATATGGAGTGTTTTGATAAACAGAAATGGGATAATATTATAGGTGGTGTTTCGCTTCTTATGTCTGCTTTTCAATCCAATATATTTCAGGCCAGGCACGGTGGCTTACACCTGCAATCCCAGCACTTTGGGAGGCTGAGGTGGGTGGATCACCTGAGTCAGGAGTTTAAGACGAGCCGGGCCAACATGGTGAAACCCCACCTCTACTAAAAATACAAAATTAGCCAGGAGGAGTGACACACACCTAGAGTCTCAGCTGCTTGGGAGGCTGAGGCAGGGGAATCGCTTGAACCCAGGAGGCGGAAGCTGCCGTGAGCAGAGACTGCGCCACTGCACTCCAGCCTGGGCAACAAAAGCAAAACTTCGCCTCAAAAAAAAATTAAAATAAATAAATAAATAAATAAATAAATAAATAAATAAATAAAACGTACTTCAGAGATTTTTCTATTCTCAGTGTGGATTTACACCTACTATCCTATTTTTAAAATAGCTGTATGTATTCTATAGTGAGGCTGTCTCACAGTTGATTTATTAGTCCTCTATTAATACACTTCGTGTGTTCATATTTCACTCACGAATGCCAGTACAGTTGTTGGACAGATTTCTGGAAATGAATTTGCTGGCTCATAGAATGTAAGCATCTTTTCCTTTTTCTTTTGAAATGGACTCTCGCTCTCTTTCCCAGGCTGGAGTGCAGTGGTGGGATCTCGACTCACTGCAACCTCTGCCTCCTGGATTCAAATGATTCTCCTGCCTCAGCCTCCTAAGTAGCTGGGATTACAGGCACCCACCAAGCCTGGCTAATCTTTTTGTATTTTTAGTAGAGATAGGGTTTCACCATATTGGCCAGGCTGGTCTCGAACTCCCAACCTCAAGTGAACCACTCTCCTTGGCCTCCCAAAGTGCTGGGATCACAGGCATGAGCCACCGTGCTCGGCGGAATGTAAGCATCTTAAAATGTAAACATTTTTTCACATAGTTCTTAGTGGAGGAATTATCATACAAATTATTTAAAATGTTTCCTTTGTCAACCTGGCCTTTCACAAAACTATGACAAGGGAGAAATTCATCTTTGCATCATTTTGATTCTCTTAAAATTAAACTCTTCTGCCCCCCCCTCTGTCCCTCCCACCTTACTCAGTACACCCTACCCCACCTCATGTGACTGATACCGTTAGCAATTTTAAAAAGTGTTTTACAAATTTATCTGGGCCAGGCGCAGTGGCTCACGCCTGTAATCTCAGCACTTTGGAAGGCCAAGGCGGGCGGATAACCTGAGGTCAGGAGTTTGAGACCAGCCTGACCAACATGGACAAACCCCGTCTCTACTAAAAATACAAAATTAGCTGGGTGTGGTGGCACATACCTGTAATCCCAACCACTCGGGAGGCTGAGGCAGGAGAATCACTTGAACCCGGGAGGCAGAGGTTGCGGTGAGCCAAGATCATGCCATTGCACTCCAGCCTGGACAACAAGAGCAAAACTCTGTCTCAAAAGAAAAAAATTTATTTGAATTAAATTTTTCTTTTTCATGAGAAGGCATATGAATGCAAAAATTAGCAATTTTTAGTAGTAGAAGAACATTTCTTCCTTCTGTGTCCACCTTTCATATTGTATTTTCTGTTTCAGTTCACGGGGTCTCCATGCAGTCCCCAGGGAAGCAGCCCTCATGACTAGAAACCCGGAGGTCTTTCTAGATGCCTCCTTCCTTTTTTTTTTTTTTTTTTTGAGACGGAGTCTCGCTCTGTCACCCAGGCTGGAGTGCAGTGGTGCGTTCTCAGCTCACTGCAAGCTCCGCCTCCCGGGTTCAGGCCATTCTCCTGCCTCAGCCTCCCGAGTAGCTGGGACTACAGGCGCCCGCCACCAGGCCCGGCTAATTTTTTGTATTTTTGGTAGAGGCAGGGTTTCACCGTGTTAGTCAGGATGGTCTTGATCTCCTGACCTCGTGATCCGCCCGTCTCCGCCTCCCAAAGTGCTGGGATTATAGGCGTGAGCCACCACGCCCGGCAGCCTCCTTCCTTAAATCACCCACAGGCAATTACCAAATACTTTCATTCCTTCTCTAGTTTCTTCTGGAATTCAGCCTAGCTCTTATCACCATCATCTCCAACTAGAGTCACATTCACCGTCTTGGTCTTGGAAGTTCAAGTTCTTAGTCTTGGAAGTTGCCTTCTGCATATTATAGCCAGAGTTTTCTAAACTATATTCTGTTCTCATGTATCTTCTGCTTATAACCTTTTTTTCTTGAGTCAGGGTCTCACTCTGGAGTTCAAGTGTGTAATCACAGCTCACTGCAACCTCAACCTGCTGGGCTCAAGCAATCATCCCACCTCAGCCTCCCAAGTAGCTGGGACTTCAGGTGTGTGCCACCATGCCCAGCTAATGTTTTTATTTTTGTTTAAGATGAGGTCCAGGCTGGTTTTGAACTCCTGGGCTCAGCGATCCTCCTACCCCGGTCTCCCAGAGTGCCGGGATTATAGGCACGAGCCAATGTGCCCAGCTGTTTATAACCTTTTAAAGGTTCCTTCAGGACAAATTCCTGCTTCTTGGTACTCCAGGGACCTTCTCTCTCTGGCTCTAACCTGTTTAGCCTAATCTCCAAAAAACATCTCACTTATTTCCCTATCTCTGGTCCCACTGGCACCTCTACTGGTATAGACTTGTGCTATGGCTTCCTGAAAGGCAATACTATCTCTCTTTTTGTATATTCTGCTCCAACTGATTGGAATGTTCCTCTCTCTGATCTACCTTTGCTGCCTATCTCATATTCATCCTCCATGTCTCAGCTGAGATAGCACTTCCTGCATGCCCCCTTCAGGTTGGCTCAGGTACCTATGTGCTATGTGCTCTTGTGCTCCCATCCCATGCTGAACATCTCTCATGCTGGCCATTCAGGTCCTTAATTACACTTTGAGTGCAATTGCCTCTTTACTTGCTGACTCATCCTGTAGAATGTAAACCCCCTCAGGGAGGGGATTGCATCGCTTACATTGCTGAATACCCTATGCCTGGCACAGTTCTTGCTGCAGTGCAAGTTTGTGGATTTGAGTGAATGGACAAATAAATGACCGGGTGTATTAGATGTTTTCCAGCAGTCTGTGCATTTAAACCCAGATCATAAAAACAATTTCCATCTGAAAAATTTATTTTGTGCCAGGCAAGCTTAGGAGTTTGTAGGTTTTATAAATTTAATCCTTACCATCATCCCATGGAGTAGACATTGTTAGCACCATTTCATGGGGATGCTGAGATGCAGAGAAGTTAAGCTACTCGCCCTCATTCATAAAGCAAGTGAGGGGCAAAGTTAGGATGGTAAGATTGTCTGATCTCATACCTTGTGCCCTTTAATTAACAGCTGCTTTGGGATTCTGCCTCCGCTGCCTTCAGTTGGTCCTGATGCTAATGGAGGGCCCTGCTGAGTACAACGGATCTGCATTTGGTCTGGTGGAGATGTCTATATTCTTCAGAAAACAAGAGTAGGCACTTACCACTTTCTTCTTCAGAGTATGGCCAGTCAAGAAGGGATCATAGAAGTCCTTTTGCTCAATGGGCCAGAATAAATATTTAGAATATCCAGTTTTATATGTAATGTTTAACTTTTTATTTTGAAATAATTTTAACTTAGTTTCAACAATCGTAGAAAGAGTTCATATAGACCCGTCACCCAGCTTCACCAATTGTTAATATTTTGCCCAATTTGTTTTACTTCTTTCTCAAAAAAAAAAAAAAAAAGTGTGGCCAGGCACGGTGGCTCATGCTTGTAATCCCAGCACTTTGGGAGGCTGAGGTGGGCAGATCACCTGAGGTCGGGAGTTCGAGATCAGCCTGACCAACATGGAGAAACCCCATCTCTGCTAAAAATAAAAAATTAGCCGGGCATGGTGGCATGTGCCTGTAATCCCAGCTACTCGGGACGCTGAGGCAGAAGAATCGCTTGAACCCGGGAGGTGGAGGTTGCAGTGAGTCGAAATCGTACCTGGGCAACTAGAGCAAAACTATGTCTAAAAAAAAAAGTGTTTCTTTTCTGAACCATTTAAGTTCCAGTCATCTTCCCTCTTTACCCCTAAGTATGTCAGCATGTATCTCCTAAGAACAAGGGCATTTTCTTCCACAACCACAGCAGTTACTAAATTCATAAAAATTAGCATTTATTAAATACTATTACTGACATTCAGTTTTCACAAAGTACCTCAACAATGTCCTTAGGCCAGGCCGGGGGGGCTCATGCCTGTAATCCCAGCATTTGGGGAGGCTAATTCAGGATAGATGGCTTGGTCCTAGGAGTTCAAGACCAGCCTGGGCAACATAGTGAGTCCTTGTCTCTACTAAAAAAAATTTACAAAAGAAAAAATATAGATAATGTCATTTATAGAATTTCCACCAATACAGAATCTAGTCTAGGATATTTGATATTTGTCTTTTTTTTTTTTTTTTTAAAGCTCCCACTCAGTGTTTTTCTGAACTCTTTTGAGCACGTGCCCTTAAATCAAGTTCAGAGATGGCTGTGTTTGTTGTGATCTAGTGTGCTTGGCCAGGAGTTATATACTGAGATCCCAGGTTTGCCCTGCTTTTGGCTTTGGAAAGTTCCTAAGGCCTTAGTTTTTTTTTTTTTTTTTTTACCCTACCAACAAGGAAGTGGGAGAATTGGACTTAAGCATGTCCAAAAATCCTCTCACAGCCCTTAAGGCACCACAATAAATAAATAAATAAACAACAACAAAAAATTTTGTAAAGCTTTCTTTAAAAAAAAAGGGGTAGAAAAAAAGCCTGCCTCCTTCAGAATCTGTCAGTTCTGAAAGCCTGCTAAATGATTTTATTTTCCGGATGTCTTACCTCTCTGATGTTGTCTTTTCTTCTGCCATTATCTTTTGCAAATGCTTGGCTGACAGTCTTTTCATCTTACAAGTATTTTGAACATAATATGATGTTTATTTAATGTCTCATGTACTTCAGGAGATAATGACCAGAAGAAGGAACTGTTTACCTATTTTTTGAGCACCATGGCTTATTCAGCTCCAGACTTTCCAGAGAGCCTGTATTAATTTGTCTTTATTTTGTCAGTTTGAAGTTAGATTAGCACTTGTGAGTTTTAATCTTTCTTTTCTGAAATCTGATGTGAATTTATTTCCCAGATTCCTTGGCATTGACACTTTATGTTCAAGAGTTTCACCAACCAGATACAAACATTTTGCTGGAAAATCCATAAGGTGGCTGCAAAGTTGTAAAATTGTGAGAATGACATTTTAGCCTCAAAATTTCAAAAATAATTTTTATTTTCTACTCCCTGCTCCCTTAATTACTATTTCAAGAGAATGGCAGATTTTAAGGTGGCAGTTATTTGTTATGTCAAAAGTTATGTTTCCTCATGGCAATTACATACAGATCTCAAACATCTGTGACTTCAAACATCTGTGAGCATTTGCTGAGTGCCTGCCTGCTCTGCTCAGGTACTGCTTTGGTCCTGGGGGATGCAACAACCAATTGGAGCAATGAGTTTGGCAGGGGAGACAGATTGTACACACATAATTTCAAAGGTAAGGTAAGTGCTCTGCTAGAGGTACCTACATGCGTAAAGGAGTGATCGGCTCTGCCAAGAGCAGTGAGATGAGCCTGTTCCCATGTTCATTAGCTTTAAAGCCTTAATATGTCACTTTGCAGGCAATCTGAATTATTCCCTGAGGGATGTTTCTACTTCATCTTCCCATTTGATACAGGTTCACTGAACTCTGAGCTCTTTGAAGGATGCATCTTCTTTTTATATCGTCAGTGAACCAGCAGGGTATCTAAGCTTGAAGCTGGGCACATAGTAGGCCCACAATAAATATTTGCTGAAATCACAAGTCACACTGAAGCCTGGCGCAGTGGCTCACGCCTGTAATCCCAGCACTTTGGGAGTCCGAGGTGGGTGGATCACCTGAGGTCAGGAGCTAAGGCCAGCCTGGCCAACACGGTGAATCCCCTTGTCTACTAAAAGTACAAAAATTCCTGGGCGTGGTGGCAGGTACCTGTAATCCCAGCTATTTGGGAGGCTGAGGCAGGAGAATTGCTTGAACCCGGGAGGTGGAGGTTGCAGTGAGCCGAGCCGAGATCACGCCATTGCACTCCAGCCTGGGCAACAAGAGCGAAACTCTATCTAAAAAAAAAAAGTCTCATTGATATTAATAGTTTTCTAATAAGGGTCACCCCATTTGGTATTGTCAGAAATAGAATTCACTGCTCTGATGTTTTCACATTAAGGAGACAGCTAGATATGAAATACAAGTTGGGAATGGTATTCCCAGCCTGCAGCATCTAAGGCATGAGAGGTATCTAAGGCATCTCCAAAAGGCTGTGAATCTTTTGAATTTGAAGAAAGCCAGGAAGTTCTAGAGTAGGCAAGTCCGATCCAGTCAAGACTTCTGGAGTGACTGTGTAAGGAAGGGGAGGGGGAATGTGGGAGAAGGAATATCTCAATATAGAAGTTCGCTCAATAAAGTGGGGTGGGAATGGGGGAGTTCTGGGCAAGTTTAAAAATTTTGCAATTTTGCTCTCAATTTTGCAACAAAGAGGAAAATTCTGGCTTGTGAGATAGCAAATATTGTGAGCCTCTGTGTTTTTTATATTTTCTACATTGAACTTGTACTGCTTTGCTAATTAACAAAAGCTACTTTTAAATAATCTTGATAGGCTTGGAATGATGAGCCCAAAAACAAGATGTTTTGGGATCTGGATGGACGAGATGTGGATAAACAGGACCAAGTGTGAGAAAGGAACCCTTTTGGTTGACTAAAAGCTCAATATGAATAAGCAGTGTGTGTTCAGGCTGCTGCCCAAATGGTGATGTCATCTGAAGTATTGACAGCATGACATGTGGCCTAGTTTCTTGAGGAAATAATCAGAAATGAAGGCACAAATTTATCAACAAAGATGTTCATTGGCATTTCATTTGTAAGAGTGGGAAGTGTAGGTAAATTGTACACTCCAAAAGAGGGGCTCAGAAGTAAATCAAGCAATATGAAGCTCTGAAAATTTATTCAAAGAATAATTAAAAGATACAGTTAATATTTTTATATTAATACTTTACATATAAAAAATAAAAGCGGAAGACTTTTACCTAGAGAAATAGTCTCCAAATGACAGATACAAAGGGGAATTAACAGATATAAAGGGTCCTGAGAAAGGGAGAAGATATTAGGTTTATTTTTATATAGTACAAGAAGACCTGGATAGATATTATGGATGGAAGTTATAATCCAAAGTAAAGGTGGAGGCTGGGCATGGTGGCTCATGCCTGTAATCTAAGCACTTTGGTTGGCCCAAGCAGGCGGATCACCTGAGGTCAGGGGCTTGAGATTAGCCTGGTCAACATGGTGAAACTCTGTCTTTACTAAAAATACAAAAATTAGCTGGGCGTGGTGGCACATGCCTGTAATCCCAGCTACTTGGGAGGCTGAGGCAGGAGAATCGCTTGAACCTGGGAGTCAGAGTTTGCAGTGAGCTGAGATCATGACACTGCACCCCAGCCTGGGTGACAGTGACAGACTCTGACTCAAAAAAAAAAAAATGGTGGGCTTTTTTGGTTTTATCTTTACTTTAATCATTAGCTATTATACCAACAATGCTGTAACAGTGGTGAAATTGATTTCATTTTTATTTTTATGTTGAGACAGGGTGGTGCTCTATTGCCCAGGCTCAAGTGCAGTGGGGGCCATCATGGCTCACTGCAGCCTCAACCTCCTGGGGCTCAGTTGATCCTCCTACCTCAGCCATCCTGGTAGATGGGACTACGGGTACATGCCACCATGCCTGGGTAATTTTTCTATTTTTTGTGGAGATGGGGATCTCCCTGTGTTGCCCAGGCTGGTTTAGAAATCCTGGGCTCAAATCACCTACCCACCTTGGCTTCTTTTTTTTTTTTTTTTTGAGACGGAGTCTCGCTCTGTCGCACAGGCTGGAGTGCAGTGCGCAATCTCGGCTCACTGCAAGCTCCGCCTCCCGGGTTCACGCCATTCTCTGGCCTCAGCCTCCCGAGTAGCTGGGACTACAGGCGCCCACCACTGCACCCGGCTAATTTTTTCTATTTTTAGTAGAGACGGGGTTTCACCATGTTCTCGATCTCCTGACCTTGTGATCCGCCCGCCTCGGCCTTCCAAAGTGCTGGGATTACAGGCGTGAGCCACCGCGCCCGGCCCCCACCTTGGCTTCTTAAAGTGCTAGGATTACAGGTGTGAGACACCATGCCTGGCCAAAAATTGTTTTTATTTATTTTTAGTTTTCGAGATGGAGTCTCACTCTGTTGCCCAGGCTGGGGTCGAAAATTGTTTTTAAAAGAGAAAAATATTGGCTATAATTTGATCACCTTTAATGCCTCAGCTGTTAGGCTATCTTGTTCTTTTCTGGTACTTGTCAGTTTGTACACATCCTTTTAGCATGCAGTCATTGGTCACAAATGGTAGATAGTCATGTGTTTCTGTGTTCCCCTACACCATTGCCGATCCCACTAACTCATGGCTACTGGGATGCTGCCTCAGAGTCATTTTCTTTCCTTTTCTTTTCCTTTTCTTTTCTTTTCTTTTCTTTCTTTCTTTTTTGAGATAGAGTCTTGCTCTGTTGTCCAGGCTGGAGTGCAGTAGCACGATCTCGGCTCACTGCAAGCTTTGCCTCCCGGGTTCAAGTGATTCTCCTGCCTCAGCCTCCCAAGCAGCTGGGATTACAGGCACCTGCCACCACACCTGGCTTATTTTGGTATTTTTAGTAAAGATGGTTTTCACTATGTTGGCCAGGCTGGTCTCTAGCTCCGGACCTCGTGATTTGCCCGCCTCAGCCTCCCAAGACTCAGAGTCATTTTCATCATACTTCTTTGAGATGCCACAACCAATCATAATAAAAATAGCCAAAATAGAGCCAGGCACTGTTCCACGTGCTTTACTTAAACTAAGTCATTTAGGTTGGTTTTAACAACCTTATAAACTTGATCCTGTTATTCCTCATTTTACAGATGAAGAAGCAGAGGCTTAGAGAAATTAAGTCGTTGTGTTCAGTGGACAGTACTTGGCATGGTGAAACTCCAGTCATCTTACTATAGATTTTATTAAGCCCTATTTTTAAAAAATAGGAAGACATCATTAACAATTTATTTTAAAAAATTTTTTGAGGCAGGTTCTTACTCTATTTCAGGCTGGAGTGCAGTGGTGTGATCAAGGCTCACTGCCACCTTGACCTCCTGGGCTCAATTGATCCTCCTGCCACAGCCTCCCAAGTAGCTGAAACCACAGGCACACACCACCACACCTGGCTAAATTTTTAATAACTTTTTTTGTAGAGATAGGGTCTTGCTATGTTGCCCAGGCTGGTCTTGAACTCCTGGTCTCAAGTAATCCTTCTGCCTCAGCCTCCCAAAGTGCTGAGATTACAAGCATGAGCCACTACACTTGGCCAACAATTTCTATTTTACTCCATAATTTCCAAAATTATTATGTGCAATGATTATGTAAAAGTAAAAGTCTTTATTATAATTAAGACTAGGCTGGGCACGTTGGCTCACGCCTGTGATCTCAGCACTTTGAGGCTGAGGCAGGCGGATCATGAGGTCAGGAATTTGAGACCAGTCTGACTAACATGGGAAACCCCGTCTGTACTAAAAATACAAAAATCAGCTGGGTGTGGTGGTGGGCACCTGTAATCCCAGCTACTGGGGAGGCTGAGGCAGGAGAATCGGTAGGACCTCGGAGGCAGAGGCTGCAGTAAGCCAAGATCGCACCATTGCTCTCCAGCCTGGGCAACAAGAGCGAAACTCTATCTCAAAAAAAAAATAAAAATAAAAATAAAAAATTAAGACTAAAACTGGAATAAAGATGTTTTGTCACTGGTTATTTAAGCAAAAGCTGGGTAGTTACTTCTTAGGAATCTTAGATGCCATGGGAGTTATACTTAGGGTAAGGAGTTAAACTACGCTCCAGCTGAGAATTTTCCAGCTTTGTAATTGTATGAATCTACCAGTAGGTGTTACTTATCTGATGGCTTTCATAGACCTTAAACAGGTCTTCCGCTAGGAACGAACAAAACACAAAATCAAAAACACTTTTCCTTGTGTTAAGTGCATTTGTAAGCAACTGGTTGAAATTCTTTTTTTTTTTTTTTTTTTTTTTTGAGATGGAGTCTCGCTCTGTCGCCCAGGCTGGAGAGCAGTAGCATGATCCGGCTTACTGTAAGCTCCGCATCCCAGGTTTACGCCATTCTCCTGCCTCAGCCTCCTGAGTAGCTGGGACTACAGGCGCCCGCCACCACGCCCGGCTAATTTTTTGTATTTTTTAGTAGAGACGGGGTTTCACCGTGTTAGCAAGGATGGTCTCCATCTCCTGACCTCGTGATCCGCCGGCCTCTGCCTCCCAAAGTGCTGGGATTACAGGCGTGAGCCACCGCGCCCGGCCTGAAATTCTTTTGACTGGGGATAATGCTTTAAAGATAAGCCTTAATTCTTGGGCTAAGAAATTTTTGACACATTAACATTGAGAAATAAATTACAAAGATGGTTCTTTACCAAGAAGGCTTTGAAGTGGACCAAGTAGAGAAAACCTTAGGACATTTATCACCTAACGGTTTGGGATGAAGTGAGAGGAAGAAGCCTTTACTGAAAGGAATAAAGCAAGAAAAAAGGGAAGTAGAGGTTAATCAAGAAAGAAATTTTCACTGGGTGCAGTGGCTCAGCCTGTAATCCCAGCACTCTGGGAAGCTGAGGCAGGCGGATCATGAAGTCAGGAGTTCAAGACCAGCCTGACCAAGATGGTGAAATCCCGTCTTAACTAAAAACATGAAAATTAGTTGGGCGTGGTGGTGGTGGGTGCTTGTAATCCCAGCTACTCGGGAGGCTGAGGCAGGAGAATCATTTGAACCCAGGAGGTAGAGGTTGCAGTGAGCCGAGATGGCACCACTGCACTTCATCCTGGGCGACAAAGCAAGACTCTGTCTCGAAGAAAAAAAAAAGAAAAGAAAAGAAAAGGAAAGGAAAGGAAAGAGAGAGAGAGAGAGGAAGGAAGGAAGGAAGGAAGGAAGGAAGGAAGGAAGGAAGGAAGGAAGGAAGGAAGGAAGGAAGGAAGGAAGGAAGGGTTTACTATTTAGCCCGTGGTCCAAAACCAGCTCATACGATCACCTCCTCTTTATTTCTGCTAAATTTTTCCTCAGCCCCACTCTCTTTGTCCTTGAGTCCTTTCCTTGATATAGGTGCCCTGGACTTAACATGATACCTACCATAACACCTGAATTGAAGGGACCTTGGAAATTGATTCTAGTTCTGTTATCCTCAAACTGGATTGTACATTGAAATCACCTGAGAACTTTTAAAAACTAGTGATGCCTATGTTGCAGGGTCCTCCCCTCCCAATTCCCAGAAATTCTGATTTAGTTGGTCTAGGGCAGAGTATTTTATAAATGTTAATTAGATCTAGTTGGCTGGCATTATTATTCAAGTGCTCTATATCCTTTTTGATATTCTGTTACTTGTTCTATCAACTACTAAGAGAGGAGTATTGAAATGGCCACATATATGGATTTGTTTATTTTTCCTTTCATTTCTATCAGGTTTTGTTTTATTAATTTTAAAATTCCATTACTGGGTGCATTATACACCCAGTATTATGTTTTTCTGATGAACTGATCTTGTACTATTATGAAATATTTCTTTCTAATCCCTGATAATATTCCTTGCTCTGAAATATACTGTCTGATATTGATATAGACATTCCAACTTTCTTATGCTTTGTATCTTTTTCTATCCTTTTACTTTTAAACTACCTGTGTCCATATCTTTCAGCGGGATTTCTTGGCTGGGTGCAGTAGTGTGCACCTATAGGCCCAGTACTTTGGGAGGCTGAGGTGGGAGGATCAGTTGAGTCCAGGACTTTGAGACCATTCTGGGCATCATAGTGAGACCCCATCGCTACAATTTTTTTTTTTTTTAAATTTGGCTGGGTGAGGTGGCATGCACCTGTAGTCCCAGTTACTTGGGAGAATCACTTGAGCCCAGGAGGTTGAGGCTGCAGTGATCTACGATTATGCCACTGCACTCCAGCCTGGGTGACAGAGCAAGACCCTATCTCAAAAATAAATAAGCAAACAAATAAAGATAGATAGATCATTTGCTGGACAATAAAGCAAGTCTCAGCAAATTTAAGAGGATTGTAGTAATGCAGAGTATTACTACAATATACTACTACAATATACTACCACAATATAATCAAGTGTAAGTAACAGAAAGATATCCAGAATATTCTCCGATGTTTGAAAATTAAAGTTACTCCTAAATAACCCAGATCTCAGAAATTATCAAAATTTCTGGACTGACACTGAAACAGCGTTTAGAGGAAAATTTACAGCTCTAAATGCTTATACTAGAAAAAATGATGAAAGATCTAAAATCAATAATTTAAACTTTTATCTCTAAAAGCTAGAATAAAAAGAGCAAATTAAACTTGATGTAAGTTAAAAATGAAGAAAGTAAAAATGAGAACAAAAATCAATGAAATGGGTAATGAAAACAGTAATGTTTCCTTCAAATTGAAAAATATTTATATAATTGATAAAACTGTACCTGGATTCAACAAGGAAAAAAAGACAGAAATCACCAATATCAGGAATAAAAGAGGTGGCATCACTAAAGATCCTAAGTATAAGCATTAAAGAATAATAGAATAAGAAAGGAATATTATGGGCAACTTAATGTCAGTAAACTTGACAACTTAGATGATATGAACAAATTATTATTATTATTATTATTTTGAGATGGAATCTCGCTCTGCTGCCCAGGCAGGGGTGCAGTGGCATGATCTTGGCTCACTGCAGCCTCCGCCCGGGTTCAAGCGATTCTTCTGCCTCACCCTTCTGAGTAGCTGGGACTATAGGTAGGTGCCACCATGCCTGGCTAATTTTTGCATTTTTAGTAGAGACGGAGTTTCACCATGTTGGCCAGGCTGGTCTTGAACTCCTGACCTCAGGTGATCTGCCCGCCTCGGCCTCCTAAAGTGCTGGGATTACAGGTGTGAGCTGCCGTGCCTGGCCAAAATGAACAAATTCTTTGAAACATGTCACTTACCAAAACTAACAAGAAGAAATGGAAAATATGAATATTCCTATATTTATTAAAGAAATTGCATTTGCAATGGAAAATTTTACCCTCAACACAAATAAAACTCTCCAAAGAGTCACGTTAGGTTAAAGCTGTTCAAATAAAATTTTGTTTTAAATTCATTCCTCCTTCTATCACTCTCAAATTTAGCAATTGTATTCCTTGGTGTTAGATTTTATAAGTAAGACTCTATTACATTTCTCAGTTCTATTTCACGATGGCTTGTTCTACTTATGTAGTCATTTGGTTTGCCTCTGCTCATATTTTGGCATGTATTTTAATTTGGCCCTGGGTTTTAAAAATAAACTTAAAAATTTGAAATATGATATCCCATCAGAAAACTACACATGCCATAAGTGCACAGTTTGATGAGTTTTCACAAAACAGGTACAAACTCTTGTAAACAGCATGTAGATCAGAGATAGAACATCACCAGCACCTCAGAAGCCCACCTCATGTTCTCTCTCAATCACCAAACCCTTTCCAAATCTCCCCAAAATTACCTAGTCTCCTTATTTCTAATACCGTAGATTAGTTTTTCCTTTTTTTGAACTGCATGTAAATGAAATCACACAGTAAACACTCTTTTGTATTTGACTTCTTCCTTTCAAAATTATGTTAAAGGACCGGGTGCAGTGGCTCACACTTGTAAATTCCAGCACTTTGGGAGGCTGAGGCAGGTGGATGGCATGAGTTCAGGAGTTCGAGACCAGCCTGGGCAACATGGTGAAACCCCATCTCTACAAAAATTACAAAAATTAGCTGGATGTGGTGGCGCACCCCTGTAGTCCCAGCCACTAGGGAAGCTGAGGTGGGAGGATCACTTGAGCGCAGGAGGTCAAGACTGCAGTGAGCTGAGATGGCACCACTGCATTCTAGCCTGAGTTACAGAGCAAGACCTTGTCTCTGTTAATGACATCCATTATTATTACTGTATCGATTTTATTGCATGAATACATTATAATTTATTTATTCTATTTATTAGACCAAATGTTTATGGAGAACTGGATGTATTTTAGAATGCTTACTGCATTTTTCCTGTGTCCTTTATTGTAGCATTTTTAGGTGAAAAACCACTGGTTGGGCACCTAATGAACTGATGGCATGCACACAGGGCATGATGTCATTTCCCCATGTGAAAACACAGGTTTATTTGAGCAATGGTGATCTCTTCCTCCTCCCCTGCAGGTTGTTTGTTACAAGTAGGTCTTGAGGAATAGGTATACAGATGCTATGCAGTTTGTTATCACTTGCCTGAAGATCTTCAGCATGGCATACATTTTTTTTGTTTTTTTTTAGACCGAGTCTCGCTCTGTCGCCCAGGCTAGAGTACAGTGGCGCGATCTCAGCTCACTGCAAGCTCCGCCTCCCGGGTTCACGCCATTTTCCCACCTCAGCCTCCGGAGTAGCTGGGACTACAGGCGCCCGATACCACGCCTGGCTAATTTTTTGTATTTTTAGTAGAGACGGGGTTTCACCGTGTTAGCCAGGATGGTCTCAATCTCCTGACCTCGTGATCGGCCTGCGCCTGGCCTAAATTTTTTTTTTTTTTTTTTTTTTTTTGGAGTTTCGCTGTCGTTGCACTCGATCCAGAGTGGAGTGCAATGGCGCGATTTCAGCTCACCGCAACCTCCGCTTCTTGGGTTCAAGCGATTCTCCTGCCTCAGCCTCCGGAGTAGCTGGGATTACAGGCATGCGCCACCACGCCTGGCTAATTTTGTATTTTTAGTAGAGACGGGGTTTCTCCATGTTTGTCAGGTTACTCTCAAACTCCTGATCCACCCGCCTCAGCCTCCCAAAGTACTGGGATTATAGGCGTGAGCCACCACGCCTGGCCTTTTGTTTTAACTATCACAAAAGTGGTATATTTGAGAAATGGGAGCCTTTGGATCATAACATTTCAGATAGTTGGGTTTTTAGATAATATAAATTGTTACATTATTTCTGGAAGATAATTGAATGGTTTACCAATAATTATCAAAAATTCTTTAAAAAAAAAAAACCCCACATTCTTGTGACTAGTAAATATCCCCATAAGAGAGATAGTACAGGCTGGGCGCGGTGGCTCACCCCTGTAATCCCAGCCCTTTGGGAGGCCAAGGCAGGTGGATCACCTGAGGTCAGGAGTTCAAGACCAGCTTGACCAACATGGAGAAACCCCGTCTCTACTAAAAATACAAAATTTGCTGGAGTGGTGGTGCATGCCTGTAATCCCAGCTACTTGGGAGGCTGAGGCAGGATAATCGTTTGAACCCCGGAGGTGGAGGTTGTAGTGAGCCGAGATCGCGCCATTGCACTCCAGCCTGGGCAAGAAGAGCAAAACTACTTCTAAAAAAAAAAAAAAAAAAAAAAAAGAGAGCAAGAGATAGTACAGCCCAGGTTCAAATCCATGCTTTCCTGCTTACTTGGCTGTGTGACCTTAAGCAAATTAATTATTTTTCTGCACTATATTTCATCATTTGTACCTACCTCTTAGTGTTATTTTGATGGCTAATTAAATTAATAAAGGTATTATTTAAAAAAATAAGGAATCAGCTGGGCATGGTGGCTCACACCTGTAATCCCAGCACTTGGGGAAGTCAAGGCGGGTGGATCACCTGAGGTTTGGAGTTCGAGACCAGCCAGGCCAACATAGTGAAACCCCGTCTCTACTAAAAATATAAAAATAGCAGAGCATGGTGATGCCCACCTGTAATCCCAGCTACTTGGGAGGCTGAGGCAGGAGAATCCAGGAGGATTCTCTTGAACCCAGGAGGCAGAGGTTGCACTGAGCCAAGGTTGTGCCACTGCACTCCAGCCTGGGCGACAGAACAAGACTGTCTCAATATATATATGGATATGTGGAATCTAGACAAAGATTTATGTTTCAAGATACTTGTTTCTAAGGTATTCATAATAGTGAAAATTTGAAACCAACCTGAATATCCAATCCTAGAAAAGTGAGAAAATAAGTAGGAGTTTACTATTTATATAGTGAGATGTGATATAAATGAAACAACGTTGCCAATGAATTTATAAAAATATTGGAGGCTGGGCACAGTGGCTCATGTCTATAATCCCAGCACTTTGGGAGGCTGAGGCAGGCGGATAACAAGGTCAGGAGTTCAAGACCAATCTGGCCAAGGTGGTAAAACCCTGTCTCTACCAAAAATACAAAAATTAGCCAGGTACGGTGGCGTGTACCTGTAATCCCAGCTACTTAGGAGGCTGAGGCAGGAGAATTGCTTGACGCCAGGAGGCAGAGGTTGCAGGGAACAGAGATAGCACCACTGTACTCCAGCCTGGGTGACAGAGCGAGACTCTGTCTCAAAAAAAAAAAAAAAAAATATATATATATATATATATATATATATATAAAATATACAGTTTGATCACAATTATATAAAAAACATTCATAGCAAAAAGATTTGGAGTATATACATAAAAATGTTACCTCTGAGTGGTGATATTCTGTTGTGGATTTAATTTTTTTAATTATTACTATTTTTATTTTATATTTTCCAGAATTAACCAACCTTCTTTCCTCCTTTCCTTGCTCCTCTCTTTCCTTCTCTCTCTTTCTGACATTTTTGTAGAAACAGGGTCTTGCTCTGTTGCCCAGGCTGGTCTCAAAGTCCTCGCCTCAAGTCATCCTGCCACCTAGGCCTCCCGAAGTACTGAGATTATCATGTGAGTCACTGTGCTCAGCTCAGAATTAAGTTTCCTGAGCATTATCTTTCTAATCAGAAGAGAACACAAAACAAAAATTAAATCATCACTAAATATTATTTAAAGGAAAAGCAGGGCCCTTAGTTGTGAGCCAGCCTGAACCTTCTGACTATAGCTGTCCTCTTGGGCTGTTTTTCTACGGGTGCATTATGTTAATGAGTGCACTTTAGCAACTGTTTGCCAAGTTCCGAATTTTTTAATAATTCCACTTCATTCTTTTTTACATGAGAAGGTAGCGACTGTCCTGGAAATATATGTCATTTCAGCACTCCAGTTGGCTCTGGATCCTGAATTGTTGCAGCCTGTTTGCCTGGTAATCTTCTTGTCTGTGTAAGTTGTTAGGGGTAACCAAAGGCAGCTGATCACTTAATTGTTGAAGGCCAGAAACCTGGCTCTTTCATTAGTTCCCATCATGTTCTTGAGACCAGCCAGTGTTCGGCCTCGCCAGGTTTTCCATCCTTTCTAATTGAAATGGTATACTTTTTCTTTGGTGTACTCACTGAGACTTTAGCCTGATGAGTTGTATACAGAAACAGCTGCATACTAAAACGAATTAAAAATTTTCTATTGTTGATCGTAGATAATCTATTTAAGGCAGATAAATGAAACCATCTTGGTGTCAATGACATAGAATACAGTTTTGTTTTGTTTTGTTTTTTTTGAGACAGAGTTTCGTTCTGTTGCCCAGGCTGGAGTGCAGTGGTATGACCTTGGCTTACTGCAAGCTCCGCCTCCTGGGTTCCAGTGATTCTCCTGCCTCAGCCTCCAGAGTAGCTGGGACTACAAGTGCCCACCACCACACCCAGCTAATTTTTTTTTTTTTTTTTTTTTTTTAGTAGAGACAGGGTTTCACCATGTTGATCAGGCTGGTCTCGAACTCCTGACTTCGTGATCCACCTGCCTCGGCCTCCCAAAGTGCTGGGAGTACAGGCATGAGCCACCATGCCTGACCCAGTTTTTTCTCTGCTTAAAATTGGCATGAAAGTGTTCCGTGTTTTCTTTTTCATTTTTATTAGGTTATCGATTTAGAATCCTCAGATACATGGAAATTGTGGGTACCTTGTCTTTTTTTTTTTTTTTTTGCAAGACGGAGTTTCACTCTTGTTGCCCAGGTTGGAGTGCAGTGGCGTGATCTCGGCTCACTACAACCTCTGTCTCATGGGTTCAAGTGATTCTCCTGCCTCAGCCTCCCTTGTCTTCATATCAAGCAGTATTGACTTCTCAGTGAGTCTGTTTCCTTATGTAGTCTAGAGTATTGGTTTTTACGGGCAAGTGTAGTTAAATTAAATGTCTAAATCTAGTTATTTAAATGGGCAGTAGAGTTTTGAGGAGCTTAATTTGCCTTAAAAAAAAAAAATTTCCCTTTCTCTTCCTCCCACCAACCCCATGGATAGTTTTTCTAACACAGAGGCTTTGAGAACCTACTGCCAAAGCAACCAGTTGGAAAGAGAAACATCCACGTAATGACTGGTTGTTTTGTCTATGCAGTGTGAAACAAGAAGTTGGCATGATTTTATTTTTCACCTAGTTGACAGTTTTGTTTTGTTAGATTTCTTTGGACTGAAATGATTTGTTGATTTGGTGTTGTGTAAACCAAGCCCAATTCCACAATACTTCTATGACTGTTAGGAAAAAAAAAAAAAAAAGCAGGTGAAGAGTGAAAAGGATCATTAAACTGCTAGCCAGGAGACTTGGTGATTTTGTTCCAGCTTTGTCACCAATCAGTTATGTGACCTTGGGCAGGTCATTTCACCTCCTAGACCTGCATGTCCTTAAATGTAAAATAAGGAGTCTGGGCAAGACAAGTCCTCAGGTTCCTGGCAGTTTCACCTTTTAATAATTCTTTGACCTGTAGGCTGCAGAATAGAGCTCTAGTGTAATCCTGAGGTCAGTTGGTGGCTAACATTTGAGTAGGTCAGGGAAAGAATCACAGGTTTGCAGTTGTTTTTTAGAACCAGATCAGTTTTTGGCAGAATTCTGACTTTATTTATTTATATTTATATTTTTATTTTTTGAGACAGAGTGAGACTCTGTTACCCAGGCTGGTGCAATCTCGGTTTACTGCAACCTCTGTCTCCTGGTTTCAAGAAGTTCTTGTTTCTCAGCCTCCCAAGTGGCTGGGATTAAAGGCGCTTGCCACCACGCCTGGTTAATTTTTGTATTGTTAGTAGAGGTGGGGTTTCACCACATTGGCCAGGCTGGTCTCAAACTCCTGACTTCAAGTGATCTACCCTCTTTGACCTCCCAAAGTGCTGGGATTACAACCCGCAATTCTGACTTTAAAAACTTTTTTTTCCTTTTTTTTTTTTTTTGAGACGGAGTCTCACTCTATCACCCAGGCTGGAGTGCAGTGGTGCGATCTCGGCTTGCTGCAACCTCTGCTTCTCGGGTTCAAGCAATTCTCCTGCCTCAGCCTCCCAAGTAGCTGGGACTATAGGTGCCTGCCACCACGCCCGGCTAATTTTTTGCATTTTTAGTAGAGATGGGGTTTCACCGTGTTAGCCAGGATGGTCTTGATCTCTTGGCCTCGTGATCTGCCCACCTTGACCTCCTAAAGTGCTGGGATTACAGGCGTGAGCCACCACGCCCGGCCCCTATTTTTTATTACAAATGGGTAGATGTTACTTGAAGGAAATTTAGCAAATACAAATTAACAGAAAGAAGAAAACTTAAATAAGTTATAATCCGAGATATAACTGACATAAACAGTAGGTGTACATACCTCCAGATTTATAAATATCGTCTAAATACAGTCAGTTCTGGTAAAACTCTTGGTTTGAAAACATGAAGTTGTTCCAACACGATTGATAATAATAGGGAACATTTTGAGCATAATGTGAATTTTGTTTTGCTTATGCGCGATTTCATCCATGGGAAACACTATGCAAACACAGAAAACTTCATCCAACTGAATCGAACCTCGTGGAAATACACATAACTTGCACACGTGTGCATGCACACACACACACTCTCACACACTCACACTCCTCACAAGGACAATGAGCTACACCCATTGACCTTTTGTCTCATTTCAGATAACCTTCCTTCAGTCACTTCACAGTAACTGACAGCTCTGCTACCCTTCCTGCCTCTGCCACCCTGGCCCAGCCACACCTTTCCCTGTCTTTAGTTTTCCCCTAATGTCCTCTCAGTGTGTTTTGTGTCATTCCTCTCTGTTGCCTGATCTTTTTTCTATCTCTCGTTCTTATCTTTTTAAAGCTTACTTTAATTTTAATTTTTTTTTAGGCAGTATCTTGCTCTGTCACCCAGGATGGAGTGCAGTGGTACTATCATAACTCACTGCAGCCTCAAACTCCGGGCTCAAGTGATCCTCCCATCTCAGCCTCTCCAGTAGCTAGGACTCCAGGTACCTCACCATGCTCAGCTAATTTTTTTGTTTTTAATTTTTTTGTAGGCACAGGTCTCATTATGTTGCCCAGGCTCATCTCGATTGCCTCAAGCAATCTTCCCTCCTCAGGCTCCCAAAGTGCTGGGTTTACAGGTGTGAGCCACTGCACCCAGCCCTTTTCCCTCTCTTTATCTCATTATTCTCTTACCCTTTTCCTATCGATTATTTTTTTCCATTCCCATACAAGGTGATGAGTGTGGGAACCTGGTGGGCAGCCTGGTAGACAGGTGGGCAGCCTGGTAGACAGGGAGATGCTGGCTTCCACAAGCAAACTGCAGATTTTTTTTTTTTCAAGGTAAAGTGTTACACAGTAAGTCCTCATCAACGTCATGCATAGATTCTTGGAAACTACCAGTTGAAGCAAAACGAAGTATAACAAAACCTATTCATATAAACAAGAGTTAAGTTCCCACATCAGGTTTCTGGTCACAAAAACGTCATCAAACTTCTACATAAAGACACAAAACACTTCTAATATTCAACATTGAATTGAAATAATTATGAGCTATACACACATTTAAGAGAGATTAATCAAAACAAATGAGATAATTATTTACCAAGTTTTTAGTCAATCAGTGTGTGAGGGTGGTCATAGATGTGGTGGGTTAAATCAAGGAATAAATATTTGCAAAGCAAAAATTGTCAGGAGCACCTCCTACCATCAGGCAGTTCAAAAACAAACAATAACAAATATGGGGGTGCTCACTGAGCACTTTTGTGCTGCCCCATTTATGATTGTGCAGTTTTTTTTTTTTGTTTTTTTTTTTTTGAGATGGAGTCTTACTTTGTCGCCCAGGCTGGTCTTGGCTCACTGCAAGCTCCGCCTCCCAGGTTCACGCCATTCTCCTGCCTCAGCCTCCTGAGCAGCTGGGACTGCAGGTGCCAGCCACCACGCCTGACTAATTTTTTGTATTTTTAATAGAGATGGGGTTTCACCGTGTTAGCCAGGTTGGTCTTGATCTCCTGACTTTGTGATCCACCTGCCTCAGCCTCCCAAAGTGCTGGGATTACAGGTTTGAGCCACCATGCCTGGCCGATTGTGCATTTGTATGATTATTATATACTTTATGAATTTTTATTTGACAATAGTTTGTATTTACTCACTCATTTATTTTCCCACCTGTTTATTCCAGTTCAGGGTGGCAGGTGGCTGGAGCCTAACCCAGGAGCTCAGGGTGCAAGGTGGGAACCAACGCTAGGCAGGATGCCATTCCATTGCAGGGCACTCACACACACTCCCACACTCACTGAGACTGGGACAAGTTAGACATGCCAATAAAACTAACGTGCACATCTTTGGGATGTGGGAGGAAACCAGAGTATCCAGAGACAATCCATGTAGACTTGGGGAGAATGTGCAGACTCCACACTGACGGTGGTTCCAGCTGGAAATCCATTTTTTCTCTTTTAAGTTATAATGAAAAGACACT
Organism: Macaca fascicularis; assembly: GCF_037993035.2. Taxonomy (NCBI): domain Eukaryota; kingdom Metazoa; phylum Chordata; class Mammalia; order Primates; family Cercopithecidae; genus Macaca; species Macaca fascicularis. Next base: position 93,756,162 of record NC_088376.1, read on the forward strand.
GATCCAAATGTTATTTGAAAACCTGCTGTATTTATAAAGGGCACATTTAACTTGTGTAAAACTATGCTGTTGTTTTAATTCAGTTCTTTTTTTTTTTAATGCATCACTGACAAAATTTTTGAGTGTTATACCCCAAACCCATACATAGTCATATGACCATGACCATTTAATTTTGACTGAATTTGCCAACATCCCAGGCCACAGACCACTGAACACAAGCTAGACTGGCAGAGGCAGAGATCAAGTTAAAGTTATCCCAACTTTTCAGAAATATTTGGAGCTTCTTTATTCTGATGTTTAAAATTACTCTGAGATACACTTATTGATGTACTTGTAAATTCATAGCAGGAAGTGAAATCTCGTTTTGTGGCCGGGTGCGGTGGCTCAAGCCTGTAATCCCAGCACTTTGGGAGGCCAAGGCAGGTGGATCACGAGGTCAGGAGATCGAGACTATCTTGGCTAACATGGTGAAACCCCGTCTCTACTAAAAATACAAAAAACTAGCCGGGCGTGGTGGCGGGCGCCTGTAGTCTCAGCTACTTGGGAGGCTGAGGCCGGAGAATGGCGTGAACCCGGGAGGCGGAGCTTGCAGTGAGCCGAGATCACGCCACTGCACTCCAGCCTGGGAGACACAGCGAGACTCCGTCTCAAAAAAAAAAAAAAAAAAAAAAAAAGAAATCTCGTTTTGTCTTCTGAGAGGGAAACTCTAGAAAGTAGAGCTCACAAATCTCTATATGACTCAACAGTTCAAGGCTTGTTAAAAAATAAAGGATGTACCTTTAAATAGAGTTGTGGTCAAACACACTGAGTTATAAGTTAAAAGTTTTTCTTTCATAAAATCACAGCCTGGAGGAAGTAGACTACTTAGGAAACAGTTTAGCCTCTTATAATAAAAATGTAAGGAAATTGCTCTCCTGGCCCACCTGGTCTTCCTCCTGGCCTTCCCTTTACCTAACCTCTTCTCTTCTAATTAGATGGACCACTCTAGTACACAACCTTAGGGAGTCTTTTCTAACAAGCCCTGGTTTCTCCAAGAACCGAGAGGAGTGTGACAAAGCTGGAAGGGAGTTATAAAAACAAAGCCGATCTTCTGTCTCTCCTCTTCTTTCGTTGTTTACCTTAATTAACCAATATTTGAGTTTAAAATCTTTTCTAATTTCTTTTAGATGCTTTCCAGTTGCTCTTATGTTATAACATTGAATATTTTTTTGTAATGATATGAAACAGAATACATTTCTTAAATCATATCCATCTGAGAATCTCTAGAAATTCTACATGTATGACTTCACAAAACTTCTTGGTGTTTCTGGGCTTTCTTAACTTTCAGGGATTCTAAAGTGTAGCCATTTATTTCACTGTCAGGAAACAAACTGAAAACGAATAGTTTCACTACAAATCGGTGCATACTAAAACAGAATACCAGGCAACCGCAAACAAGAATGAAGAGGTTCTTTTTGTACCAATGTGGAAAAATTGTAAGATACATTTAATGAGTGAAAAAAGGCAAGGTTTAGAATAGGGTGCCTAGGATGTTCTGTTTTATGTAAAAAGAGGACAAATAGGGCCATGTACAGTGGCTCACACCTGTCATCTCAGCATTTTGTGAGGCCAAAGTGGGAGGATTGCTTGAGGCCAGAAGTTCGAGACCAGCCTGGGCAGTACAGCAGACCCCATCTCAACAAAAAATAAAAATAAAAATAATTAGCTGGCATACTGACACAAGCCTGTAGTCCCAGCTATGCAGGAGGCTGAGTTGGAAGGATTACTTTAGCCCAGGAATTTGAGGTTACAGTGAACTATGATTCCACCACTGCATTTCAGTCTGGGTGACAGAGTGGGACCCTGACTCAAAAAAGAAAAAAACAATAAAAAAAGAATGTAAATATGTATTTGTATTTGCCTGTTTTTGCATATATTCTAGAAGGATATACAAGAAACTACAGTAATCCGTTTGGATAGGAGGAAGGGAACTGGGCAGATTACCGACAAAGACAGAAGCAAGATTTTTACCTGGTATCGTGTTTGTTTGTTTTAAATGTGTGAATGTATTTTCTTCTTAAAAGTTAATAACAATGTTTTAAAAGAGTTGCATTTGTGTTCAGGAAACAGAATCATGACATATTAATAGCCTATGATAGAGCCCAGTCCCTGATAGTGAGAAGTCACTTTCTTACAGGTTTATATTTTATTCATAATTCTGGGATTCTTCCCACTATTGAGATGTGTGATAGGCTTGACCTTAGGTCTTGGCTGCTCTTCTTAGTTGGAGGGTATCCCTGTAGAGGAGGAAGTGAGCCTTTTCCTTTCCCCCAGGCAGACCCTCCTCTGTTTCCCTCACATTCTTTAGCTGTTTGGATCATGCTGGAACTGGCACTGCAGACGCTGGCAGGCAAGGGGAGAAGGCAGCCACGAGTTCTGGCACTGTCCCCAAGGTGAGCTGTCTCTGACTGTATGTATCACTGAAAAAGCTCTTTGAGGAGCTGGCAAAACCAACCCCTTGCTTTCTTTGTGGGATGATGAAGATGCTAACACTGGAGCAGTTGAAAGCAAAGCATATGCTCAAAGGACAATGCTATTAATGATCCTTCGCCTGATTCAAAATTTGCCAATATTCCAAATACCTGAGAATAGTTCAGCAGCATATATCTATTTGAAGTAATTTATTCTGTTAATATTTTGGTTTTCTGCTGGTAGAAACTCTGGGCATATGGCACTTTAAGATGTGAAGAAGGGCCAGGTGTGGTGGCTCACGCCTGTAATCCCAGCACTTTGGGAGGTCAAGGCGGGCGGATCACGAGGTCAGGAGATTGAGACCATCCTGGCTAACATGGTGAAACCCCGTCTCTACTAAAAATATAAACAAAATTAGCCGGGTGTGGTGGCGGGTGCCTGTAGTCCCAGCTACTTGGGAGGCTGAGGTAGGAGAATGGCATGAATCCGGGAGGCGGAGCTTGCAGTGAGCTGAGATGCACCCCTGCACTCCAGCCTGGGCAACAGAGTGAGACTCTATCTCCAAAAAAAAAAAAAAAAGATGTGAAGAAAGAATCTACTATGGTTGATAATGAGAAATGCACATTTATTGATAGGTTTAACATCTTGGCTTGAAGATGGAATTCTAAGTCATGAATCCCAGTGCCTTTCTAGCTGTGTGCAGGTTAAAGTACATTTCCCCATGACTGCTATATTTATTCCAATAATGATGACTCTGGGAGCCACCCTGGGCCTTGACTTTGTGACAGTGATAAGAATCCTCTGGGATGCTTGCTAAAAATACAGATTCCTGGACTCCACCTAAGCCTTGCCTGGAAATCTGCTTTGTAAAATCAGCCTCAGATAATGCTTATCTGTCAAGTTTGGGAAACATTGAGTTTTAGAATTTTGAGAGGAAAGTGATATTTCACTGAGTTATCCTGTCTTTAGGCTGACCTCTTCCACCTGGAATGACAAATGTCAGTCTCCAGAAAGACAGGGATCTCCATGTCTGGGATAGCATTCAGTATTAAACCTGAGAGAGAACCTTCGTGGTCTTCATTTGGCTTTACCAGTGACTCACGTATTTGGGTTTTCTTTTCTTCTTAGGACAAGGAAAATTAAATGTCTGCCATTTCTGCACAGAAGTTTTCATTTTAATTGCAGAGTTCAGAAATCTGAACATATGTAATATTTGATGTTATAATAGGTAGAGGCATCTGGTAACAGCTACATAATTCAAGTACCCTTACAATTTCACAATTCACCACACCCTATTTCCTCTATCAGATGCATATGGGCTTCTAAAGGGGAAAGACTAGATTATAAGCAGAATGTATTTATGTGGTACCCCCAGTGGGCACAACAAAATACCCTTCCTATACAAAATGTACTCTCATTGGGCTGGGCGCAGTGGCTCACGCCTGTAATCCCGGCACTTTGGGAGGCCGAGACGGGCGGATCATGAGGTCAGGAGATCGAGACCATCCTGGCTAACACAGTGAAACCCGTCTCCACTAAAATTACAAAAAATTAGCTGGGCGTGGTGGCATGTGCCTGTAGTCCCAGCTACTCGGGAGGCTGAGGCAGGAGAATCACTTGAACCTGGGAGGCGGAGCTTGCAGTGAGCCGAGATCACCCCACTGTACTCCAGTCTGGGAGACAGAGCCAGACTCCACCAAAAAAAAAAAAGAAAAACCTCTCATTGACTATAAAAATCCCCAAATACAAGGTTCTATTTCATGAAGTTTAGAAATTAAAGTTGGCTTCTTCTGTTCTTATGCAGAAAAAGATAAAAGTTAAATGAATCCTTCTCTGGGGTTCTCCTAGCAGTAGACAGGTTTTTTCTGTTGTCCCAGCTGGAGTGCAGTGAGGCGATCTCAGCTCACTGCAACTTCTGCCTCCCGGGTTCAAACTATTCTCCTGCCTCAGCCTCCCAAGTAGCTGGGATTACAGGCACCTACCACCATGCCCGGCTAAGTTTTGTATTTTTAGTAGAGAGGGGGTTTCACCATGTTGGTCAGGCTTATCTCAATCTGCTGAGCTCAAGCGATCTACCCGCTTCACCCTCCCAAAATGCTGGAATTACAGACGTGAGCCACCACGCCCCAACCTAGTAGTAGCTTTAAAAACCTCAGGAACAGTCGGCTGGGGGCGGTGGCCCAGGCCTGTAATCCTAGCACTTTAGGAGGCCAAGGAGGGTGGATCACCTGAGGTCGGGAGTTTGAGACCAAACTGACCAACATGGAGAAACCCTGTCTTTACCAAAAATACAAAATTGGCTGGGCGTGGTGGCACATGCCTACAATCCCAGCTACTAGGGAGGCTGAGGCGGGAGAATCTCTTGAACCTGGGAAGCGGAGGTTGCGGTGAGCCGAGATCGCGCCATTGCACTCCACCCTGGGCAACAAGAGTGAAACTCCATCTCAAAAAAAAAAAAAAACACCTTACCAACAGAACTCAAGACTGTGTCAACAAATGAATCTACTTCATTTTTGATTTATTTTAGATTTTATTGATTGATTGGTATATAATATTTATACTTATCTATGGAGTACTTGTGATTTTGTTTGGTTTTTTAGTGACAGGATCTCTCTTTGTCTCCTAGGCTGGAGTGTAGCAGTATGATCACAGCTCACGGCAGCCTTCATTTCCAGGGCTCAAGCCATCCTCCCACCTCAGCCACCTGAGCAGCTGGGACTACAGGCATACATGGCTGGGACTACAGACATGCATGAGCACGCCTGGCTAATGTTTAAAATTTTTGTTGTGGTGGGGTATCCCTGTGTTGTCCAGAATGGTCTCTAACTCTGGGGCTCAAGCGATCCTCCTGCCTTGGCCTCCCAAAGTGCTCGAATTACAGACATGAGCCACTGTGCTCAGCCCCTTCTTATTTTTGTCCTTCATTCTTGATCTTCTCTTTTTTTTTTTGTTTTTGAGACGGAGTCTTGCTCTGTCACCCAGGCTGGAGTGCAGTGGCCGGATCTCAGCTCACTGCAAGCTCCTCCTCTCGGGTTCACGCCATTCTCCTGCCTCAGTCTCCCGAGTAGCTGGGACTACAGGCACCCGCCACTTTGCCCGGCTAGTTTTTTTTGTATTTTTTAGTAGAGACGGGGTTTCACCGTATTAGCCAGGATGGTCTCGATCTCCTGACCTCGTGATCCGCCCGTCTCGGCCTCCCAAAGTGCTGGGATTACAGGCTTGAGCCACCGCGCCCGGCCCTGATCTTCTCTTAAATTATCTATTTTTATAAAAACAATAAAATTTTTCCTTCTTCTAGTCCTAAAAGGGAGGAAGGGGAAGAGAAAAGAGGAGGGGAACTAGGAGAGGAGGGGAGGGGAGGGGAGAGAAGAGGGGAAATTCATCTGTGAATATAGGGGTGGTTGCAAGTTTTATAGGTCCTCAGTCTTTTTTTTGTAGCGGGGAGGATGGAGTTTTGTTCTTGCTGCCCAGGCTGGAGTGCAATGGTGCAATCTCGGCTTGCTGCAAGCTCCGCTTCCCAGGTTCAGGCAATTCTCCTGCTTTGGTCTCCCGAGTAGCTGGGATTACAGACATGCATGACCATGCCTGGCTAATTTTTGTATTTTTAGTAGAGATGGGGTGTCACCATGTTGGCCAGGCTGGTCTCGAACTCTTGACCTCAGGTAATCCACCCACCTCAGCCTCCCAAAGTGCTGAGATTAGAGGCGTGAGCCACCATGCCCTGCTGGGCCTCAGTCTTACTGCCTTCTTTAAGGAAAAGAGTGCAAAAATACCTCACTTTTGCAAATTTTATACAATTGTATGATCATGTGAACCCACTGCTATGGTTCTCCCAGGATCTTGGAACAGCCCGTACTCTGAGGCTGTGGCTTCATCAGTTTTACTGTAAGCAGCTTCTGCCTGCACACCCCTTTTCGTCTTTTGAATTTGAACACTATCAATTTTATTTCCTATCCTTAAGGATTATGCATTTCTGAGTGACTAAACGAGTGGAAGTATTCCCATTACCAGGTAAAGGATATTCTGAGAGATGCATACATGAATTCTCAGATGAATCTTCTGGGGCACTAATGGACTCTAGGATAAGTCAGCTTCTACCATTTTTCTCATCTTCCTGGGACTTTGCAATTGGATGTGTTTCCTCAGCATCCTTATTTCTTTTTGGTAGGACAGAAAGAGCTCAGGGTAGGGGCTCAAGAGGGATGAGTTCTAGTCCCAAGTTCACAAACATAGAGTGGGTTAGAGTGGAAGGAGCAGTAGTCAAACTGTATAATTCCCCAGGAAGGGCTGAGGCCTGGAGAGGTGTGGCCACTGACCCAGTGTGGCATAATTAGTTCTTTGTAGAGTAAGGACTCCCTGTCCAGTGCTCTTTCCTTCTTAAACTATGCTTCCTCCAGCTGTGCATTTTTGGGGAAATGACTTTTGACTCTTCTTGTCCTGGTTCTTGGTTTACTCATTTGTACAAGAAAGGAATAGAACCAGATAACTTGTAAATTCCTTTCAGTTGTAATATTTTCTAATATATTTTTTTGATTCTCCAGCTGTTTTTTCTTTTTTTCCCCCTTCCTGATAGAAATTCAGCTCCTGGATAGCCAAGGTTTTATGTCTAGCCCTAGTGTCCGGCACAGGCACAGGGTTTGCTGATACTCTGGAATGGAGATTTCATACCTTAACTTTTCAAGGCAGGGCAGTGAGCAGCATGACTTCACCCTGGCTGATCATTGACTTCCAGAAGTTTGTTAGTTTGATAGTTTTCAGAGGAGCACAGAACCAGAAGGCCTCTGACAGGGCACTCAAGGATTCGTTTCATTGCACAAATGAGGAAACAGAGGCCCAGGGACCCTCCTGGGACTGCTTTACAAATATTAATCATAAAAACATTGGAACTCAGGTCCCTAATGCTTTTCCCACTACATTATTCTCAGCCTTTGAGTTGCTTAAATAGTTAATACTGCTCCATAAGCACCCAAGTTAAGTTGTAATTAAACTGCTTCTGAAAGACCCGGGTGTCTTGCCCAAAGAACAGATTAAAATAAGGATTCTACTTGGGATTCATGTTATTCTTGTTTCTTTAAAGCAAAAATCTCCATTGTTTATATGTTGAAATTAAAATGCGACTTAGCCTCAGGCCGGGCGTGGTGGCTCGTGCCTATAATCCCAGCACTTTGGGAGGCTGAGGCGGGCGGATCACGAGGTAAGGAGGTTGAGACCATCCTGGCTAACATGGTGAAACTCCTGTCTCTGCTAAAAATACAAAGAAAAGATAAAAAATAAAAAAATTAGCCGGGCATGGTGGCGAGCGCCTGTAGTCCCAGCTACTTGGGAGGCTGGGGCAGGAGAATGGCATGAACCCAGGAGGCAGAGCTTGCAGTGAGCCGAGATCGTGCCACTGAACTCCAGCCTGGGTGACAGGGCAAGATTCTGTTTCAAAAAAAAAAAAAAAAAAAAAGTGACTTAGCCGATTAACACATTTTATTTTCTTTTTTTCTTTTTTCTTTTTTTTTGAGATGGAGTTTCTTTCTTGTTGCCCAGGCAATGGCGCAATCTCGGCTCACTGCAACCTCCACCTCTTGGGTTTAAGCGATTCTCCTGCCTCAGTCTCCCGAGTAGCTGGGAGGCATGCGCCACCACACCTGACTAATTTTGTATTTTTAGCAGAGATGGGTGTCTCCATGTTGATCAGGCTGGTCTCGAACTCCTGACCTCAGGTGATCCACTTGCCTCGGCCTCCCAAAGTGCTGGGATTACAGGCATGAGCCACCGCACCTGGTCCACATTTTCTTTTTCTTTCTTTCTATTTTTTTTTTGAAATGGAGTTTTGCTCTTGTTGCCCAGGCTGGAGTGCAATGGCACAATCTCGGCTCACTGCAACCTCCACCTCCTGGGTTTAAGCGATTCTTTTGCCTCTGCCTCCCTAGTAGCTGGGATTACAGGCATGTGCCACCAAGCCCAGCTAATTTTGTATTTTTAGTAGAGACAGGGTTTCTCCATGTTGCTCAGGCTGATCTCGAACTCCCGACCTCAGATTATCTGCCTGCCTCAGCCTCCCAAAGTGCTGGGATACAGGCATGAGCCACCGCGCCCGGCCCATCACATTTTCTTATACTGTTCTCAGGTCTGTAATTCTTTCTGGACACTGTCATAAATACAAGAGACAACAGTTACTTTAATTTTGCTTCTAGAATCTTTTCCTACCATTAGAAGATCACAGGCAAGTTAAGTCCTCCCTCTGTGAATTCTTCCACCAAATTATCTTCCTCCTCCTCTTCTTTATTATTATTATTATTACTATTTTGTGATGGAGTCTTGCTCTCTTGGCCAGGCTGCAGTGCAGTGGCATCATCGTGGCTCACTACAACCTCCACCTCCTGGGTTTAAGAGATCTCCGGCTAATTTTTTTATTTTTAGTAGAGACAGGGTTTCACCATGTTGGCCACACTGGTCTTAAACTCCTGACCTCAAGCGATCCACCCTCCTTGGCCTCCCAAAGTGCTGGGATTACAGGCATGAGCCACTGTGCCTGGCCTTCTTCTTTAAAAAAAAGCAGATTTTTTTTTTTTTTTTTTTGAGACAGGGTCTCATTCTATTGTCCAGGCTGGAGTGCAGTGGTGGACCATAGACCACTGTAGTTACTAACTCCTGGGCTCAAGCCATCTTCCCACCTCAGAGTAGCTGGGGCTACAGGTACATGCCACCATGCCCAGCTAATTTTTAAATTTTGTGTGTGGGGTGGGAGTGAGAAGTCTTACTATGTGGCCCAGGCTGGTCTTGAATTCCTGGCCTCAAATGATCCTTCAGCCTCAGCCTCCCAAAGTGTTGCAATTACAGGTGTGAGCCACTGTGCCTGGCCAAAAACTAGATTTGTTTCCTTGGAAGCCATCTTTGACAAAACACAAATCCTTTTGCCTTCCTACCCTCACATTGTGCAGACTTTTGGCTGGCCTATCATTACCATAAACTACCTTATTTAAACCTCCCGGGCTCCTCTTTGAAGTGGACACAATTTCTTCATTTATTGAAATGGGAGAATTGTGATTTTCCGTGGTTCTACAGGTAGTTGGTGGCAAGATCCGAATTTTAATCTAGGTTTTCTGAGTCAAATTCTGATATTCTTTTTGCTACCTCTTAGCTACCTGCAGATAAAATGTGAGGAATGCCACTAAGGCTTTTGAGACAACGTATGTGGGAATGTAGGAGGAAGAGGATTCTTCTATTAGCCGAGGGCAGGAAAAGCTTAAGGCAAAGGTAGTATTTGAGTCTGAGCTGAGGCAAGGTAGGGGGTTCTAGGCAAACATGAGGAGTCTGTGTGTGCATCAAGGAAGTATGGTGCATGTCTGAGGGTGGAGTGTGCGCTAGCGATTATCGTCAGCCGCGCCAGCACTGGCTGGGTTTGGGAGCCACTGAGTTGTGCCTGTTGGTTCCCTTGTTTATCACTGTGAGGACAAATGGCCTTTGCCACCAGCTCCTCTTGCCCTTTCTTTATCTATACATAATTATCCTCCTGTTCTTCTATGTTTGCATGTCTGTTTTCTTCTCCTTATAAAGATTATACCATGAAAGGTAAATGTAAATCCTATGTAACCTGAAAAGCAAAATTCCACCATTTAGCAGCCAGTCTTGGTCTACTCATTAAGAAGTCTTTTAATGAAAAGAACATTTTCTCCTCATTATCACTTCCTTAAGTTGAATAGAAGTAGGAGGCCTAGACTTGGCCTTGGGGGTTTTTCAAGGTGATAATGAGATGGCATTCTGTCCAACTTGTGCCTTATTTTAGTTCCTGGTGTATTTGCTTTATTATCTCTACTAGATTTTAAGTTGTTTTTGCAGGGACAGTGTCATTTTCAGAGTTGAATTCCTCACTGTGTCAACCAAGGTCATGCCTGTCATATAGTAGGTGTTCAGGCAGCCAGAGATTTCAGAGTAGGGTTTGCAAAATTTCTCCAATGATAGAACTAAAGGGGTGAAAAAAAAATTAAGAGATTATTCTAGCTGTGGGCAGCAATAACTCCTAATTCATACAAGACTAATTTCTGTATCTTGATAATGGAGTGCTTTCCTTCTAGGGCCAGAAATATTTCTGTGTGCTCTACCAGGACACTCTTTTGGGGATCCAGGTATTAATCAGAAGGTTGCTTGGTAAATGTGGAATCTGAGCAGTACATGGTTGACAATTGCAAGGGTTATTTAATCTTTTTTTTTCCTTTTTTTTTCTTTTTTGAGATAGAGTCTTGCTTTTTTGCCTAGGCTGGAGTGCAATGGTACGATCTCATCTCACTGCAACTTCTGCCTCGCAGGTCCAAGCAATTCTCCCGCCTCAGCTTCCCGAGTAGCTGGGATTATAGGCATGCACCCCCATGCCTGGCTAATTTTTGTATTTTTGTAGAGATGGGTTTCACTATGTTGACCAGGGTGGTCCTGAACTCCTGACCTCAGGTGATCCGCTCACCTGGGCTTCCCAAAGTGCTGGGATTACAGGCATAAGCCACCGCACCCAGCCTTAATCTAAACCTTGATGAAGTTTGAAAAAGCTCTTCTTGCCCCCAGCAAAAAGTACACCCCTTTAGGAATAGGCATGCTCTTGCCTACCACATTTACTCCCTCTCAGCCCCAGGCCTGCTTTATTCTCAAACCCTAGAGAACTTTCTGGGAGCTTGATGCCAAAAGCTTCTAGTGCAATCAATTCTGGGAATGCCATCCATTTGCTTACTACATCTAATACATAGGATTATGTGTTTTTTAAATTTTTTACTCTGAGGCAAATATTATTTCTATCTGGACTACTGTGTAGTGTCCAGTTATGTGAGCATGAATGGATTTAAACAGAGAAGGCACGGTGAGGTCCATTTGCACCATATCTCATTTAATCTTTTTTAAACGTTTAATATTTATTTGTTTTATAGAGATGGGGTTTTGCCATGTTGCCCAGCCTGGTCTCAAACTCCTGACCTCAAGTGCTCCTCCCACCTCTGCCTCCCAAAGTGCTGGGATTACAGGTGTGAGCCACCACGCCCTGCCAAAGCCCATATTCTTTACCCTACATTACAGTGCCTCCCCATGGACACTTAAGATTCTCCCTAGCTTCACTCCCATCCTCAAAACAGTCTCCTCTCTCCATTCACAGCTCCTTTTAGGAATGCCAAACTGCTTTTAGCTCCCTCTATGTGCCACACTGTATCTGGTCTATAGGCAAAATGATATGATCGTTCTTTACCTGTTTGACTGAGATCTGAGTATCCAAGACCAAGAAGTAACAATGTTACAATGGGAGCAGCAGAGAATTTATTGTGTGCAGCATATACTATGTAATAGATCTTTAATACAGGTTGTTTTATTTAATGCTCAGAATTATCTCATGCAGTAGCAATAAGAGGACATGTAGTATAGGGGTTAGGAATTTAGACTGGCTCACACCTATAATCCCAGTGTTTTGGCAGACTGAGGCAGGAGGATTCCTTGAGGCCAGGAGTTTGAGACAAGCCTGGCCAAAATAGCACGACCCCATCTCTACAATTTTTTTTTTTTTAATTAGCCAAATATGATGGCACATGTCTGTAGTCCTAGCTGCTTGGGAGGCTGAGGTGGGAGAATTGCTTGAACACAGGGGTTTGAGGCTGCAGCGAGCTAGGATTATGTCTCTACAGTCTAGCTTGGGCAATAGAGTGAGACTCTGTCTTCTAAAACAAAACCAAAAATGAAAAAACAAAAATAGACTCTGGAATCAGCCTCTCTAGGTTTGAATCACAGATTTGTTTCTAGCTGCATGACCTAGAGTAGGCCACTTAACCTTCTTTGCCTTAGTTTGCTTCTCTATAAAATGGGAGTGATAATAATTGAACTTGCCTCATTAGATTGCATTGAGGATCAAATGAACCAGTACAAATAAGACACTTACAGCAGTGTCTGGCACATGTTATACTCTATCCGGAGGTTCTGTTCAAGGGTTAGCTATTATTTTTTAATGTTTAATTTTTATTTATTTAGTTAGTTAGTTTTGAGATGGAGTCTTGCTCTTTTGCACAGACTGGAGTGCAATGGCACAATCTCAGCTCACTGCAACCTCCACCTCCTGGGTTCAAGCAATTCTCATGCTTCAGCCTCCCGGGTAGCTGGGATTACAGGTACCTGCCACCACACCCGGCTAATTTTTTTGTATTTTTAGTAGAGATGGGGTTTCACCATGTTGGCTAGGCTGGTCTCGAACTCCAGACCTCAAGTGATCCGCTCCCCTTGGCCTCCCAAAGTGCTGGGATTACAGGTGTGAGCCACTGCACCTGGCCAAGGGTTAGCTAATGTGAGTGTTTCAAGTTTAGAGATGAGCAATTTGGGTTCGAAGAGATTTCTATACTGTTTGTTCAAGGTCACACAATTAACAAATGATGGCACTAATTTTTCAATCCAAGTCTGTCCACTTTCAAAGACCGTATTATTTCCAGTACCAATCACTGCATTCAGTACGATAAAGAGAGTGAATTGTTCCAAATCACGGGCCGTCTGTTATACTTGTACTCACAAGAACAAGGTAAAATATTAGGGAGTTAAAGAGAGTAGGTGTTCAGCCAAAGTCACAAAAAACTCCCTTCAGTTTATGTACTTTTCATAGTCTAGTATCACTTTCTGGGGCCATGGAAGTATAGGTTGTTCCGCTAGGAGCAAGCAAGGGTTGTCAACATGCAAACACCACGTAAAGGTTAGCTGTCATGATTAGAGTGGCTAATTTTACAGTGGGGAACCTGGGCTTAAAGAAATTAAGTGCAGGGCCCTGAGGGAATAGGATACTCTAAAGTGAGATATGAGTGTGTGGCACACACATAGTAAGAAGAGCTTTGGTGGGAGGAGGTAGACTGCATGAATCAATGTACAGCCAAGAGGACTGCTTAGAACTGGCAGCTGACTGCTTAGGTTGCTTGCACTGGAGGAGAGCAAAGAAACTGAGGCAACCACAGAGAGTTGGGTGAAGATGTAAAAGGGAAGATAGCAGGCACAGTAAAGGTTAAATAGGAACTTCCACTTCTGGAGAGTGTTCATATCCTTTCTGATCAGGACTATGGCATCATATATTAAATACCACCCATTCCCCCCGCCACACACAAAAAGTCTACACTGTTTTACTTTTTTTTTTTTTTTGAGACAGAGTCTCACTGTGTCACCCAGGCTGGAGTACCGTGGCACGATCTTAGTGCACTGCAACCTCTGCCTCCTGGGTTCAGGTGATTCTCATGCCTCAGCCTCCTGAGTAGCTGGGACTGCAGCCGCCCATCGCCACTCTGGGCTAATTGGCCAGGCTGGTCTCAAACTCCTGACTTCAGGAGACCTGCCCGCCTCGGCCTCCCAAAGTGCAGGGATTACAGGCATGAGGTGCCGTGCCTGGCCCACCTGCCTGGCCCTTTTTACTTTGAATGCTCTCTCTTAAAGGCCTAATCATTACGGCCAAAGGTTTGTATTTATCACAATGTTTTTTAAAATAGAAAAACATTAGAGATGTTTTGTTCCTAATAAACTGATGTAATGGAATAGTAGGCAGTCATTTATAATCATTTTAAAATTTGTTTTTGTTTTTCTTTTTTTTTGACAGGGTCTTTCTCTGTTATTCAGGCTGGAGTGCAGTGGTGCCATCACAGCTCACGGCAGCCTGAACCTCCAGCTCTCAACTGATCCTCCCACCTCAGTCTTCCAAGTAGCTAGGACAACAGGTGTGTGCCACTATGCCCAGCTACTTTTTGTAATTTTTGTAGAGATGGGGTTTCACCGTGTTGTTTAGGCTGGTCTTGAACTCCTGGTTTAAGCAATCTGCCCACCTCAGCCTCCCAAAGTGCTGGGAAGTGCTGGGATTACAGGTGTAAGCCACCACACTGGCAATTTTTTTTTTTTTTTTAAAGACAGGGTCAAGTTCTGCTGCCCATGCTGGAGTGCAACGGCACGATCTTGGCACACTGCAACCTCCACCACCCCAGTTCCTGCAATTCTTGTGCCTAAGCCTTCCGAGTAGGATTACAGATGTGCACTATCATGTGTGGCTAATTTTTGTACTTTTAGTAGAGATGAGATTTCGTCATATTGGCCAGGCTGGTTTCATACTCCTGACCTCAAGTGATCCGCCCACCTCAGCCCCCAAAGTGCTGGGATTATAGGCATGAGCCACTGCACCCAGTCAACCATCATGTATTTTTGAAATAAACGGAAGTGGCGAAGAAACAAAACTTGCAAATGTATCTTCTAAACATAGATGACTTTTTTTTTGAGATGGAGTTTCATTCTTGTTGCTCAGGCTAGAGTGCAGTGGCGCGATCTCAGCTCACCGCAACCTCTGCCTCCCGGGTTCAAGCGATTCTTCTGCCTCAGCCTCCTGAGTAGCTGGGATTACAGGTGCCGGCCACCACACCTGGGTAATTTTGGATTTTTAGTAGAGTCAGGGTTTCTCCATGTTGGTCAGGCTGGTCTCAAACTCCCGACCTCAGATGATCCACCCGCCTCGGCCTCCCAAAGTGCTGGGATTACAGGCGTGAGCCACCATGCCCGGCCATAGATGACTTCTTAAGTCTCATATTTCCCTTGGAATATCTTCCTTCCCTTCTCTCCTACCACATTTATTGAGCAATTGTATTAGACCCTTGGATTCTTTAACAAACAAGACAGGGAGAAGCCCTGCCCTTAAGGATACTGAAAAACTAGCTTTCAACAGTCGGAGTAGGTGTTTGTCCATAATGTGGTGCATATGCTCACTTTTGATGACCTCAGTGCTTGTTTTATTCTGTGTTGGCCTTTAACATGCTCTCCTAGGTCATGAGCAGGGTTGCCAATACTGCCTTGGGCTGGTACACAAGATTTTAAGGACTTTACTGTGTCTACTTTTGTGACATTTTCTCAACAACTACCACCTCTGAAATTAGTGTCTTAAGGATACCTCGAAAAACCCATGGACATGTCATTATCTTTCATTTGAAAAGAATAGTAGTCACAGTGAGATGGCCATAGGACTGGGGAGGAGCAGTCATTTAGCTTGTGACCATATAGTGTTGAGTTTCACGCTAAGACTCCCTAGATTTGGCTTACATCAAATTGGCAGAGATATTGGTTCACGGATGTTCAAAGACAAGAATTCTTTCTGGGGCAGCACTCTCAGCTCAGCTCGCAGGCTCAACTGATGGACTGCTACCGCTTTATTCTTTATGGTTCCCATCTAGCATCTCGCTTCTCCTTACCTGCCTATGCACCTGATCTGTTTCTTCTGAGTAGCAAAGGCATTTCTTAGAGAGTTTCTTTGGTCAGTGAGGTATTGTAGAACACAGCACACTATTTCCCTAGTCCCCTACCTGCCACCGCTGGTGGTAACAGGCATGACGGAATGTGACAGAATCATATTTTGAGGTGTTTTTTGCCCACAAGGTATTCCCAGTGTATTTTAGGAGGCGTATCTAACTTACTACAAGCATCTAAACAAGGTGCAAAGTTCTGATCTGTAGATAGGGTAAGACTGGTCTGTGTCTGCCTCTGACAGATAAGCTGGAACAATTTCTTTGAGTGTAGGCACTAAAAAGGTTCCAGTGAACAGCCAGGGAGTGAGGAGCTAGAGCTGGAATGTGCAGAACGACTATGTTTAAGCCCCTAATACAGGGCTGACTTCATGAGCGTGCAACCTGTGAAGTCCCACAGATTCTGCTTAGAAGGGCCCTGCGTTAGGTTTAGTGCTCTGCTGTCACTGTCTTGGAATGAGTAATGATTTTCAAACAAAGGGTCTCCACTGAATTTTGCACTAGGCCCCACGAATTATGTAGCTAGTCCCACGCATGTGCAGTAAGTACAGGAGGACTAGACAGATTGGGGTTCAAATTCAGACTCAGATTTTTGCTGGCTGTGAGGTCATAAGTGAATCCTCACTTAACTCTCTGAGCCTCAGTGTCCCCATCTGCTAAGTGGGGACAATTACTCATTGTGAGAAATACTTAAATAGGAAAACATAGTTTAAAGAACTAGTATGGTGCTAGGCACACTGCAGATATCTGTCTACCCAACCATTTATTTGTTTGATCATCTATCTACACATCCAACAAACATTTACTATTTGCCTATTTGCGTAAAGCACAATGCAAAGTTGAATAAAATATGTTCTCCAATAGCTTACAATATAATAGGAGAGAGAAGATTTCTCCCTCCACAATGATCCTGACCAACAGAATTTAAATATGGCATAAATTAGAAGACTGGTTATTATTTGCAGAAAGGTAGAAAGGGGGTAAGAGGGAAGTAGTGTGTAGAATTTAGGGATGAGAAGGTACGTCTATAATCTGAGACAGCCTAAGTCTCAGAGAAAAGTTAACAGGAGCTATGAGAAATGTAATCTCATTTCAACAAATTCCCCAGGAAGGAAGAGGATGATAACATGGATGAAGACAGAAGAAAAAGGGTAGGAAGGGTGATGGCAGGGTTAAAGGTCTAGGGCTGAGAAAAGAACAAAATTGGATCCAATAACTGAATAGAATATACAATTTAACTCTGGCCTTGTCAAGTCAAACAGCTGGCTTTAAAATAATAAGAAATTTCTTGTTTTAACTGTAACAGTTTTTATCAGGTTAAGCGTGTAAGTAGACGAGCAATGCACATACATGGAGCAATTTACCATCTTGGTTTAATAAACGAGTTTATGTGCTGTGTTGAAACAGTGCAACGTCCTTAATCCAATATCTGATGAAGGAGCACGGGTAGAAGAATTAATTTACCGCACAGTAATTAAAGAGGGGTATGCACTATATATACTGTGAAAGTCTCTGAAATGAATATTTGATAAACAATTTCTGGTAAATTAAAAACCTGAAATGTTAAATTAAATGCAAATTAAAAATCTGGAATGTTAAATTAATTAAATACAGAAACCTGCATCAAATATCATTATAGGTCTCAGTGAAATCAGAGAGGAAAAAAAAAAGCCAAGTAACTCAGCATCACATCTTGCCAGTGTGCACTCTTGACTCACCTGTTGGGAATAAATGAGGGTGCCAGGAGCTTCAGCCTGACTGGTGAATTTACATATCATATGTACAACCATTTCTGGGCACCTTTTACTTGGGAAGCTAAGTAAGGAATGAAATCGGCCGGGCGCGGTGGCTCAAGCCTGTAATCCCAGCACTTTGGGAGGCCGAGACGGGCGGATCACGAGGTCAGGAGATCGAGACCATCCTGGCTAACACGGTGAAACCCCCGTCTCTACTAAAAAATACAAAAAACTAGCCGGGCGAGGTGGCGGGCGCCTGTAGTTCCAGCTACTCGGGAGGCTGAGGCAGGAGAATGGCGGGAACCCGGGAGGCGGAGCTTGCAGTGAGCCGAGATCGCGCCACTGCACTCCAGCCTGGGTGACAGAGCGAGACTCCGTCTCAAAAAAAAAAAAAAAAACAACAAAAAAAAAAAAAAAAAAAAAGGAATGAAATGAACTTTTTGCTTTATCATGGAAAAAAAGGCTAGGATATTTATTCACATCACTGGATCCTCTTCTAGTCTGAGCTAAGGATGGCCAAATTGCTACATAAAGGGTACCCTCTAAGGCAGAGTAATTCATACTGCATGGTGGCTGAGCTTATGTCCGATGGGCAGCAGAATAATGAGCTTGCAAAATCAGGCTCAGAATGTTCCTGGAGACGTGCCTTTTCCTGTGGTTTTGCTGTGAAGCCCTGTTGCCCCGAAAGGGAGTCTAATGGGTAGAGGTCAGCCATCACTTTTTGGATTTCTTGACCATAGGAGATGCCTATAAACCCTGACCTACTGTCATCTGACTCTTGGTTTGAACACAGAATCAATCCCAGTTGCTCCTCTAGATTTGAAATTCTGTACCAGCCACTGAATTTTTTTTTTTTCCTGAGATGGTGTTTCACTCTTGTTGCCCAGGCTGGAGTGCAGTGGTGCGATCTCGGCTCACCACAACCTCTGCCTCCTGGGTTCAAGCGATTCTTCTGCTTCAGCCTCCCAAGTAGCTGAGATTACAGGCATGCACCACCATGACCGGCTAATTTTGTATTTTTAGTAGAGACAGGGTTTCACCATGTTAATCAGGCTGGTCTGGAACTCCTGGCTGCAGGTGATCTGCCCACCTCGGCCTCCCAAAGTGCTGGGATTACAGGCATGAGCCACTGCGCCCGGCTCCAGCCACTGATTATTGAGCTATTCTGGGCAAGGCATTTATTTTTCCTTTCTCCCATTTCCTTACCTATTAGATGAGGTATACAATGCTGACACCTCAGAAAGCTGCAGCAGGAATAACTAATCAACGTGAGTGCTTTATAATTTTGGTTCTAACTTCTGCAAATTAACCAGCATCCTAAAGCTGTCATAAATGACCAAAGTAGGTGGCTTTCTTGGTCTGAGTCTCTGGGGTTTGTATCATGAACACTTGAGATACACAATTTATTTTTGGGGAAAAAAGAATAAAGACTTATTTAGTGGATGGGGAACTTTACAGAATAGATTATTTTCACCTTCCCTTGGACACATAGTACCTTGTACATATCTGTATTTTAGCACAAATTCTGTATTGCAGTTATTTTTTTAAAAAGACTCAATTTTTATTTTATTTTTATATTTATTTATTTAATTTATTATTATTATTTTTTGAGACAGAATTTTGCTCTTGTTGCCCAGGCTGGAGTGCAGTGGTGCAATCTTGGCTCACCACAACCTTTACCTCCTGGGTTCAAGGGATTCTTCTACTTCAGCCTCCCGAGCCACTGGGATTACAAGCATGTGCCCCCACGCCTGGCTAATTTTGTGTTTTTAGTAGAGATGGGGTTTCTCCATGTTGGTCAGGCTGGCCTCAAACTCCTGACCTCAGGTGATCCGCCCACCTCAGCCTCCCAGAGTGCTAGCATTACAGACGTGAGCCACCATGCCTGGCCAAAATACACTAAATTTTAAAACTTCAATAAAAATAACACCAGTAATGTATGAAAGCATTCTTTTTAAAATATCCAAGCAGGACAGATACAGATAAAGGTTTCTTAATCAGCAATCAACCAAGGGCACCCCTTGCCATTGACACGTATCTTTTTAGGCCTTTTATTTCTTAACATGCGTTTACAAATATAGAAGCATTTTTTTTTTTCCTGCAGAGTTTCTCTATTGTCACCCAGGTTGGAGTACAATGACATGATCTTGGCTCACTGCAACCTTCACCTCCTGGATTCAAGGGATTCTCCTGCCTCAGATTCCCGAGTAGCTGGGATTACAGGGGCCCACTACCACGCCCAGCTAATTTTTGTGTTTTTAGAAGAGATGAGGGTTTCACCATGTTGGCCAGGCTGGTCTTAAACTCCTGACCTCAGATGATCCACCCGCCTTGGCCTCCCAAAGTGCTGGGATTACAGGTGTGAGCCACCGTGCTCGGCCAGAAACATATGATTTTTAAATAAGAAATTTTGTTTACCTAAATAGTTTTGTACTATGCCTTATAGTTCTGCAACATGCCTTTTTAAAAAAATTGCGTAAAGTCTGGAAGAATTTTGTGTCATTGAATTATAGATCAACTTCATTCTTTACCGCTGCACAGCATGCTGCTATATCATAAATTATTGACTATTTTTATAACAATTGTATTTAGGTTGTTTCCAGGTTTGTGCTAACGTAAGCAAGCTGCACTCTTTGGCTGTGTCCTTTTGTCTGGTGTATTTCTAGAAATATAAAGAAAATCGGAGTCTATGATAAGCACCTTTGAAAAGCTAATGAATGTTGCTGATTCACCTTTGAAATTTGCCACATTATATTCTCACTAGTAGTACATGAGAATATATGTTTTCCTACAAACTTAAAGCTGAATGTTATAATGTATCCTCCCTTTAGTCAATCTGACTGGGGTGGGGGTAGGCTGGGGAAGAGAAAACTCATTCTAATTTACATTTCCCTGAACACCAATAATACCAACCAAATTTTGTATGTTTATTGGCTATTTTAATTACCTCTTTTATGAATGACCTTTTTATATTTTCCATCCACCCATTAAAATTTTTTTTTCCTTTTTTTAAAAATAGAGATGGGGTGTCACTACATTGACCAGGCTGCTTTTGAACTCCTGGCTTCAAGCGATCCTCCCACCTTGTCCTCCCAAAGTACTTGGATTACAGGTATGAGCCACCACACTGTGCTGACTTTACTTCTTGATGGGATAAATATCATCACATAGTAACGACAGCATGTGGGATGGGAGATATTGTTGGAGCCATCTTCAGAAAATGCAGTCTGCCAAAATATATCTCCCAAAAAGAAACACTGCAATCTCTATGAGAAATCTGTTGCTAAAAGTAAAGAGATATACCCCAGATAACATTCTATAGGAAGTCTGATGTGTAAAATATTCCATCAGAGATGATATTGTGGAAGTTGGTCTGGGATTCAGGAAGCTTGGGCTAT
Source organism: Macaca fascicularis (assembly GCF_037993035.2). Lineage (NCBI taxonomy): Eukaryota > Metazoa > Chordata > Mammalia > Primates > Cercopithecidae > Macaca > Macaca fascicularis. Next base: position 93,776,997 of record NC_088376.1, read on the forward strand.
GGTCCCAGTTTTACCATTATGTAATCTTTTAAAATTAGGTATATTATGAATATCTTTGGGATTCAGTTTTCTCACCTGTGAACAAGATAATTAAACAAGATGACTACTGGTTCTAAACACTACTAAAGCCAAATCACATTTGTCCCAAATGTTTCAGATTGCTCTTTTCCCATTAACTCAAGACAATTTGTGAACTCTAAATAACACATAGATCAAATTATATTTGATGGTAAGGGACTAGGGGTGAAAGTCAACAGTGTCCCAGTGATACATTATAGCTGAAATAGATTTGAAATTTACTTTTGAGAAAGTTCCCAAGTCTAAGGTTCCAACTTACTGAATTTTTTTGAAAAGTTCATGAAGAGTCTATCAAATGATACCATGGAGAAAACATGAATAAGAAACCATATTAGTGTTGAAGTTGGTAATTTAAAGTAGTTGAGGTAGTTACAAATCATATCAGATTAATCCTTAAACTAACTGAATTAGATAGGCTATGAAATCATATTCCAAGGATCACTTCTACACAGTAAAATTAGACCATTTGTAGGAAAAGAGGGGCAGCTGAGTTCATATTAATTGTATTTACAGTTTTTTAATGACATCACCGTCTTCTTTTTGTATTATTATTATTATTATACTTTAAGTTCTAGGGTACATGTGCACAACGTGCAAGTTTGTTACATATGTTTACAAGTGCCATGTTGTAAGTGTGTACACTCATTAACTCGTCATTTACATTAGGTATATCTCCTAATGCTATCGCTCCCCCCATCCCCTCCCCACAATAGGCCCTGGTGTGTGATGTTCCCCTTCCCGTGTCCAAGTGATCTCATTGTTCAATTCCCACCTATGAGTGAGAACATGCGGTGTTTGGTTTTCTGTTCTTGCGATAGTTTGCTGAGAATGATGGTTTCCAGCTGCATCCATGTCCTTACAAAGGACACAAATTCATCATTTTTTTATGGCTGCATAGTATTTCATGGTGTATATGTGCCACATTTTCTTAATCCAGTCTGTCACTGATGAACATTTGGGTTGATTCCAAGTCTTTGCTATTGTGAATAGTGCTGCAATAAACATACATGTGCATGTGTCTTTATAGCAGCATGATTTATAAGCCTTTGGGTATATATTCGGTAATGAGATGGCTGGGTCAAATGGTATTTCTAATTCTAGATCCTTGAGGAATTGCCACACTGTTTTCCACAATGGTTGAACTAATTTACAGTCCCACCAACAGTGTAAAAGTGTTCCTATTTCTCCACATCCTCTCCAGCACCTGTTGTTTCCTGATTTTTTAATGACTGCCATTCTAACTGGTGTGAGATGGTATCTCATTGTGGTTTTGATTTGCATTTCCCTGACGGTGAGTGATGATGAGCATTTTTTCATGTGTCTGTTGGCTGTATGAATGTCTTCTTTTGAGAAATGTCTGTTCATATCCTTTGCCCACTTTTTGATGGGGTTGTTTGCTTTTTTCTTGTAAATTTGTTTGAGTTCTTTGTAGGTTCTGGATATTAGCCCTTTGTCAAATGAGTAGAGTGCAAAAATTTTCTCCCATTCTGTAGGTTGCTTGTTCACTCTGATGGTGGTTTCTTTTGCTGTGCAGAAGCTCTTTAGTTTAATTAGATCCCAAGTTTTTTTTTTTTTTTTTTTTTTTAATATTCAATTTGTCCCAGGCAGTAAGCATCATGAGCCTACATGTTAAAATTAATACATCACATGAGACTGATGTTTAAACTGGAAGAACCAGTTAATAATTAAATTTGGCTCACTTCTTCACTGAAAGTCGAATGACACAGACATGTCTTCAGCTAAAAAAGTATTTTATTATATGTATATATATTTGTGTGTGTACATATCCACCTATTTATGTAAGTACATATATATGTGTATGTGATATACACATATAAATATTCTAAGGTGTGTAAAATGAGGATAATACAAAGAAGCAAAACCTCAAGTGGATGATAATGCTCACTGAAAGCTCAAATTAAACATGAGTTAAAGAACAACTGCAAGTGTACTGTCCGTTTGTTAAGCCGTCTTGCGTAAGGAAATAAGACATACAGAAAGACTTGTGCGATTAAAGACATAGCCCCCCCTTCCAGAGTGTGCAAGCGCACACATGTACGTTCACAATGAAAGAATTACCAGAATTAATAATAATCCTTTGGTTTCCTTTTCTCTTTAGTAAAATCCGATTCTATCTTGAAGATTTTGTTCATGGAAAAAAAAAAAAAAGAAAAAAGAAAAACCGCATGTTTCTTCACCCACTTCCCACCCCTACCAAAGCACATATATGAGATTGGTCCAGAAATAAAGTTGCAGGTCTGTATTCTGTAGTGATTAAAAAAGAAACTTCCTTTGTACTTGTAGCATTTCCCTGTAGGTATAGTCAATTTCCCACAGCAATAGAAGATGTAATTATACTGATGTAAATCACAGCGAGATGAGTTGAGGGGATTGGCCTTTCACCTTCTTTAATTCATTGAAAGATCTTATCTTTTTGACAGGTGCTATCAGGCACAGCAAAGTTCTGGGAGGCAGGATATTTTTTGGGGAACTAATTTGCTTGGAGGAAATAAAGAACTTATTACAAACATTCAAAATAAATAAGATAATCCAAGGCTGGGCGTGGTATCTCATGCCGGAAATCCCAGCACTTTGGGAGGCCGAGGAGGGCGGATTGCTTGAGGCCAGGAGTTCGAGACCAGTCTGGCCAACATGGTGTAACCCTGTCTCTACTAAAAATACAAAAATTGCCTGGGTGTGGTGGCACACAGCTATAATCACAGCTACTCAGGAGATTGAGGTAAGAGAATCGCTTGAACCTGGGAGGCAGAGGTTGAGGTGAGCCAAGATCATGCCATTGCATGCCAGCCTAGGCTACAAAGCGAGACTCTGTCTCAAAAACAAAACAAAACAAAACAAAACAAAAAAGAAGTAAAATTAAAAAAAAAGAAGTAAAATAGCAGAGAGTTTTTTTTCCCTCCCTATCTTGTTTTTTGTTTGTTTGTTTATTTGTTTGTTTTTGAGACGGAATTTCACTCTTATTGTCCAGGCTGGAGTGCAATGGCGCGATCTCGGCTCACGGCTCCTGGGTTCAAGTGATTCTCCTGCCTCAGCCTCCCCAGTAGCTGGGATTACAGGTACCTACCACCACCCCCGGCTAATTTTTGTGTTTTTAGTACAGATGGGGTTTCACCATGTTGGTCAGGCTGGTCTCAAACTCCTGATCTCAGGTGATCCACCTGCCTCGGCCTCCCAAAATGCTGGGATTAAAGGCATGAGCCACTGTGCCCGGCCTCCCCATCTTAATCATTGTCCTTGTGTGACCTGCTCTCTTTATCGCTCTGTCCATAAGTCTCTCTCAATCTCTTTCTCCCTCATAAAACATTAGCTATTCTTTCAGGCCTCCATGTTTCCAATAAACACACACACACACACACACACAAAATATATATATATGTATATACATACACACACACAGACATATGCATACATATTTTTTTCCTTCCTTGAATCCTTGCTGCCAGTTTGTGTGTTTTGCATTGTTTGGACAGAAAAATCAACACTGGTAGAAGCCAGCATTCTGGGAACTACTTCTGCTCCAACCAAGTCTGTGTCTTTCTTTCACAGTTGCTTCCTGATTTGTTGCTTTTGTTCAAGAGACATTTCCTCTTGGACAAAACCAACTAAGCTATAACATTAAATGTCCAGGATTGCGTGAGAGTCAAAGCAGCCCTAATGACTGATGGGAGTTGGTGCTGAGAAAACCAGAAGCCAAAAGAGATGTAGCATCTGCCACCCAACTGGAACTGAAAAGATGCCTGAAGTTTGGTGGTTTCTCTTCCCCTCCACCACGTTCCTTTTATTTTTGTGGCAAACCTTGAAACAAAGCTGGAGGAAAAGTGCTTTTTATTTGGTGGGTGGTGGAGGTTCTGACTCAGGCTTTACAAACATGACGTTGCTTGAACCTCAAGATGAGCTCTCCCACGGGATTCCGGAGAAACAAAGCTGCCTGCTCCATTGTGTGGTGACACTTACTTTGGGAATGCTGGCAGCACTGGGGAGGTGGCCACACAGGTGCAGGTTTTCTGAAGCACATGAATAGAGTTGCCAGAGTTCAAAGAGGTTTTTGAACTTTAGACTTAGGCTTTCTTGGTTGCATTTGGCCTATTTGGATGGTAGATTTAGGTCTGGAACTACTAAAGCAGAAATTTCCAAAACGCTCATGAATTATTAAGAAATTAGATTTTGTTAATGAAAAATTAGAAGCATCCTAGTATCTAATATGAAGGATTGTTAAGTGAATTATAGTATATCCATATAGCCAGGCATGGTGGCTTATGCCTGTAATCCCAGCACTTTGGGAGGTTGAGGCAGAAGGATCGCTTGAGCCCTGGAGGTAGAGGTTGCAGTGAGCCAAGATTGTGCCACTGCAGTCCAGCCTGGGTAACAGAGCAAAACTCTGTCTCAAAAAGAAAAACAAGTTAATATAATGAAATAGTACATAGCCATTAAAGATGATGCAGTGTAAGACACTGAAAAAGTTTTATAGTATCTTGTTATATGAAAAAAAGTATAGGTTATAAAGCTGTGGTAATATATCATGCCACCTTTGGGGAAAAAAGGAAAGGTAAAGAAGAGTAAAAGGTAGATGCATATAGAAAGAATGAAAAATATATTCCAAAATGTTAAAATGCTAGCATTAGTTATTTATGGGTGCGAGAATAGTAAATAATTTAATTTTCTTCTTTTGGTTTATCTAAATTTTAAAATACAGAGAATATGTGTTACTTTGGTAATAATAACTTTAATAATATAATTGTAAAAAGGAAACCTTATACAGTGCTTTTGGAGCTTCCCACTTTTGTGCTTGGCTCTTGGCACTAACTTAACAAAAAGAACAAAACCTGTGGCATGGTTATGGAAGGATCAAATGATAGAAAGCCCCCAGAAATTCCCCTAGAAAGCCATAACCTTTGGGCCTGAATACTTTGGAGCTTGGCATCTATGCACACTTCTTTTCTTTTCTTTTTCTTTTTTTTTTCTTTTTGATACGGAGTTTCACTCTTGTTGCCCAGGCTGGAGTGCAGTGGCGCGATCTTGGCTCACTGCAACCTCCGCCTCTTGAGTTCAAAAGATTCTCCTGCCTCAGCCTCCCTAGTAGCTGGGATTACAGGCATGTGCCACCACGCCCAGATAGTTTTTGTATTTTTAGTAGAGATGGGGTTTCTGCATGTTGGTCAGGCTGGTCTCGAATTCCTGACCTCAGGTGATCCACCTGCCTCGGCCTCCCAAAGGGCTGGGATTACAGGCATGAGCCACCGCGCCTGGTCTATGCTCATTTCTAATTCCAAGCCCACATGTTGGTAAATGAATACGTTGACAGGGTACTGGCACAGGAGTGTAGGCTTGAAGTTTCATAAATCAAAGTGAAACTGACTTCATTGTGGAAATAAAATATTTTAGGCCAATATTTATAGCTGTTGAGTGTTCTGCTGATGTGAAAATTCTAGCCCAAATGTTTGAAGTGACGTAGCCACTTATTGCTGGTGAACATGCTAGTCCTCTTTAGCGTGTAGAGACAATCTAGGTTTGCTTGTGGCCTTTGCCAACTTTTCATCCTAGAGACTTGCAATAGGTAAATGGGCAGTAGAGTTTCAGATTTCATGGATGAATGGCAATGTTTTAGATAAGTCACAGAACCATGAATCATGAATGCAGGAGTCCCTAGTGCCCGTAGACCAAGTAATTGCTCATCCGACATCTTTGGTCTTTTTACATTAGCCAGCAAGGTCTTTGGCATTACTAGACTAAGAGGCAGGTGTCTCACTCGGTCGCCCAGGCTGGAATGCTGTGGTGCGATCTTGGCTCACTGCAACCTCTGCCTCTCAGGTTCAAGCAATTCTCCTGCCTCAGCCTCCCAAGTAGCTGGGACTACAGGCACACACTACTATGCTCGGCTAATTTTTGTATTTTCAGCAGAGACGGGGTTTCACCATGTTGGTCAGGCTGGTCTCGAATGAGGCAGGTGGTTATTTACTCATGGTCCACTGTGGGCCAGGCATTTGCATACCTTGTCTCTCTTCTCTACGTGAACTCTGCAAGGTAGGCATGATTATTCTTCCTTCCTTTTACAGATACGGAAATTGAGGCCCAGAGAACTTGAGTCATTGGGCCTATAAATGTGTAATGCCTAAGAACCCATATCTGACTGAAAAATAATGTTGATTCAATCATCGATATCATGATTTGACTACAAACACAAACCCCAGGCCTTACTTGATTATTTTTTAGTGGCCTATTCAAGTCCAGGTAGTCCATAAGCTTCCCTCCTTATGCTGAGCCTTCCTTTCCCTTCCTTTTTTTTTTTTTTTTGAGATGGAGTTTCACTCGTATTGCCCAGGCTGGAGTGCCACGGCGCGATCTCAGCTCACTACAACCTCTGCCTCCCAGGTTCAAGCGATTCTCCTGCCTCAGCCTCCTGAGTAGCTGGGATTACAGTCATGAGCCACCACACCTGGCTAGTTTTGAAGTTTTAGTAGAGATGGGGTTTTTCAATGTTGATCAGGCTGGTCTCGAACTCCCGACCTCAGGTGATCCACCCGCCTCGGCCTCCCAAAATGCTGGGATTACAGGCATGAGGCACTGCACCCGGCCCCTCTTCCTTCTTTACTCCTTCTTTTCATCCATTTCATTTTCACACTTTCTCTATTGTTAAAAAATATATTTTAAACAATGAGAAGCAACATTTAAATTTAAGGAAAGCAACAGGTGATTTCATTCATTCTCCTGTACTCTGTAGCCTCCCAAAGAGAACTCTTACTCTTTTCAAAAAGTTAGGCAACTATAGCTTTTCTATTTCAACTCAGGCTATTATATCAGACTTTTACTTACTAATGGGATGAGGGAAAAAAGGAGACTAACATTAATTGATACCATTACTTAAAAAAAAATTCCTTTGTTAGGAATATTTTAAACAAATAAGAATAGGATAGTATAATGATCCCCCGTGTACCCATCACCACTCAGCTTCAAGTCATGAACACTGTTTTTTTTGTTTTTTTTTGTTTTTTTTTTGAGATGGAGTTTTGCTCTTGTTGCCCAGGCTGGAGTGCAATGGCGGGATCTTGGCTCACTGCAACCTCCGCCTCCTGGGTTCAAGCGATTCTCTTGCCCCAGCCTCCCAAGTAACTGGGATTACAGGCTTGTGCCACCACACCCTGCTAATTTTGTATTTTTAGTAGAGACGGGGTTTCTCCATGTTGGGCAGGCTGGTCTGGAACTCCCAACCTCAGGTGATCCGCCCGCCTCGGTCTCCCAAAGTGCTAGGATTACAGTGTGAGCCACCGAGTCCGGCCTGTAAAATTTTATAAGTCAGAGTGCTAATAATTTACCAGCCATTGTCACATAAAATTCTTAGGCATCTCTATCCTCTTTGTTTTGCTTTCCTCTTTTCTTCACTTTGGGTTTGTTTCTGCAAGGACACAGCCACATCAGTGATCACTACAAGGTCATGAGGAAAGCTGGAAGTTCTGAATACACAGAAATTAAATTAGAGTGGTATTTTCCTTTTGGCTGTTTAAGAAAATGGAGCATTTCCCATCAACATTTACCACATGAAACTGAATTTACTGGCGATGTACCTGATTTGGTCCAGTTTTACTGGAATCCCAGAGATTCAGAAGATAAAGCTCATTCTGAAATTTATGTGTTCCATTTTACCTATTTTGAGGTGACTCATTATAGCTTTCAGCCCATTTATGAAGTTTGTAAGTAGACCACTAAGCTGGTTGTTTTTCAAAGGGTTTTAATACTGCTATTTGTACAATACAAGATGCCATCCAATGCTAAATCAAAGAATGCTGTGATTTTCCACAAACTGCCCTTGGTCCTCAGAACCTTGGGTACTTAAAAAATCCATGTGGATTGGAGGCTCAGCCTTTGTTGACTAGGGGAGACCCAGCCTTTGTTGAATAGGGGAGACCCAGATGTGAGTAGGAGGGACCTTTTTTAGGCCAGTGAGCTTTCAGAGAACAGCAGTGCACCTCAAAGCCTCGGTTGGGTGAAAGCACCTCACCCAAATGTGCTGACCGGCTCAGGCTGGAGGAATCAGTCTCCTTGAGGTGAGCCTAAAGGAGAGAATTTAAGGAAAGGACTCTGGAATCAAAGTCAGGCAGCAGACTTAGCTCAAACCCTGGGTCGGCTGCTTCTTTAAAAGGGATTCTAGATAAGACTTGAATCTCTCTGTGCCTCAGTTTCTTCATTTGTCAAATGGCGATGAGTATGAACACATGGTCCTTCACTACTGCCCCGGGACTGTTGTGAAAATCACCCCAAATAATGCCAGCATTTTGAATGGCTTAAAGCCCTATTCAAATGAAAAAATATTTCAATCAATATTTATTTCTTTTAATGGTAAAAAAATAGCATCATTAAGAAAAAAATTTGAAAAGTATATATCTTACCTTCTTAACACCTTATTTTAATTTTTGCGTATTATTTTTGGTCATTGTTCACATATGATATTTTTACAGACTTAAAGTCATATTAGAATACTATCATGTTTATTTTGCTTTTGTAGCTTAACATTTTATTATAAATATAGTTCTGGGTTACTGCATTATCTTTATAATTATTATTTACGTGTTATTGCCATGGTTGAACATTTAATTGATTTCGCTTTTATATATGAAACTGTCACGAACATCTTTGTGAATGAATTACATCCTTAGGATAAATTCCCTGGGGTGTGATGAATGAGTGAAAATATATGGACGTTTTTATGGCTCTTAATAGATTTTGCCATATTGCTTTCCAAAGGTTAGTAACAATGAACCTGACACCAGCAATGAATGTGTGTCATTTAAAAAGATTATTTTAAATCAATTATCCACCAGTCATATGTGAAGACATGTCCCAGGATTCCTGTTTGCCAGGACCTTGCATTTCTGACTCATTCATTCATAAGAAATAAGTAAATAAACAAGAAGACTGTGTATGCTGACTAAATGAAGGGTTCTATTAGGATTCTAGAAAAGTTGGCAGATTATTGCTATTGTATGTGATACTTGCTGGCCCATTTGATTTTACAGATCTAGTGATATTTTTGCAGTTTTTCTGGAACATACAGAGAACCAAGAAATATTATATTATCTGGAATCATTCATAAAAATCTTATATAGAAGTAGGATTTTTTTTTCTTATGCTAGTTTTCAGAAACATGCCTTTTTTTTCTTTAATCAATCAAGGCCTTTTTTGTTTTGTTTTGTTTTTTGGGCTGTCAGTTAGATAGGTAATGCTTCAAAAGCATGCCTCAACCCTGAGTAGATATTAATATGTATGACTTACAACTACGGAATTATAATAACATTTATCATCTGTGCATATAGATCTTTCAACTTTTCAAAGCTCTTTAATATGTGTGTTTTTTAAATTTGATCCTCACAATCATTTCCTGAGATAGGCTGAGATGACATTAGACTCCATTTGACTGATGGGGGACTGAGGTACAAGGAGACTTGCCTAAGATAGTACCACTTCTCAGGGTTGGCATAGCTACCTGTCTCTCAGCTCTTGACTCTTTCCACTTACATGTATACATTTTAAAAATATCCTTGGCTGGGCATGGTGCCTCACGCCTGTAATCCCAGCACTTTGGGAAGCCAAGGTGGGCAGATCACTTGAGGCCAGGAGTTTGAGACTAGCCTGGCCAACATGGCGAAACTCTGTCTCTACTAAAAATACAAAAATTAGCCGGGTGTGTTGGCACATGCCTGTAATCCCAGCTACTCGGGAGGCTGAGACGGGAGAATTGCTTGAACCCGGGAAGCAGAGGTTGTAGTGAGCTGAGATGGTGCCACTGCACTCCAGCCTGGGCAACAGAGTGAGACTCCGTCCCTAAATAAATAAATAAATAAATAAATAAATAAATTCTTTCATATCAATTACTGTACTTCTTAATTAGCATTGTAAAATATGTTTGTGTAGAATTAGCTTGCCTTTTTTGTTTGCTTTTTTATTGAGATAGGGTCTTGCCCAGGCTGGAGAGTGGTGGCATGATTACAGCTCACTGTAACCTCAAACTCCTGGCTCAAGCAGTCTTCCTATTCCAGCCTCCAAAGTACTGGGATTACAGGTGTGAGCCACCGTGTCCATCCAGTTTTTCTTTTAGGAAGGCATTCTTGCAAAATGGTATTGGCTTTTTCTTTACAAGAGTAGTGGGATGAAGGAGCTTCTTTAGTTAATATAATGGCAATAGCTATCCTATGTTCAGTGGTTAGCATGTATCGAGCACTTCTTACTGTTTTATTTCTTATTATAACTCTGTGCAGTAGGAAGTGTTATCCCTCACCACGTTATGAGGGAGAAAACTGCAGTGCAGAAAAAGCAAAGAACTTTTCCAGTTTCATAGAGCTGGTAGGTGGCAGAGCTAGACTTGAACCCAAATCCAGCTCAAGTTGAATCAAATGATCTTTCATGTGTATCACACAGCTTTCTTCAAACATCACTTTTTGAATGGCTAGTATAACATTAATACATATAATCTCACATACTTTTTTTTATTATAAAGGAAATATACCTTCACCAAACAACATTTAGAAATATACAAAATTATATTTAAACAATGTCTTTTCATGTATTCATATTTGAGATACAGTAAAGATTACATTTAATTAGCTGTCATCTTAGAGATGAAAGCATGGAGCTTAAGTCTCCAGTCAGCATTGTTTTTGCTCCCCCAAAGTCTAGCTTTCTGTAAAGCTTAAAGATTTAACTCATCAAGTCCTACCTACCTGGTTTAGGTACTCTCTAGTTTCCGGTCTTGTACCTATTTAATTTGTTCACTTGGGAAGAAAGCAAACACAACAAAAAGAAACCAAGCCCTGACTTTGTACAGTAGCTAATAGAGCATCTTAAATCAACACAGCCAATGTAGCTTGCACTGATCCAAGTAATGATTTTCATCTGTAGCATTTCGCATCGTCTCTGCTGCCAAAACTTCCTGATACTTAGGGAACAATGGAAGGGCCAGATGTTTCTTGGTACAGAGCTCATCTTTAGCTTGTGAAAAGACGATGCACTTTAAGTCTTGTCTCAAACCTCTAGCGTCACACCCCTTCTTTTCACTAAAGTGGTAGCAGAAAGCATTCCTCGAGACACAATAGAGCAACTTAGCAGCCACCCTACAGTTGGAGTTGGTATTAGGTTACTTTTTTTTTTTTTTCATACCATACTAGTTTACAGGAAAGTTGGGACAAGGTCAGGGAAAGTGCGTAATTGTTATCAGCTTTATTGAGGCCACACCTGAATGAAAAGTTTGGTGCTGAGACAAGATCAAACTTGAGTTTAGAACTTATAACAGCAAACGTCACTGTAGAAATGAGACTGCCTCACAGAGTTGTTTTAAAGGGACCAAAGCCCAGTCTGAACAATTTATTTCAATTTGGCTGACATTTCTTGTGGGCTTATTATGTGCAGCTCTTTATACTACCTAGTCCCGGGTGTGCCTTAGAGCCCAGACTGGCCACAGCTGACAGCCCCAGCAGTTGGTAGCTCAGGTCCTAGCTGCACACACTCTCATGCAATGCTACTTGTTATCACACAGACTCAGATCTAAAACAGATTCACTCCTGTTCCCAGAAACAAATTCCGTATAGCAAAAGCTTGAGAGAGCATAATTAACCTATATTCTGTTCCGTCCCCTGCCCCTGGTGATATACAGATCTTCCTTAACATTTTGCTCATATTCTAGCTGCTGGCATGCTGGTTCTTTTAATGAAATTCATATCTGGTCTTAGGAACTGTCATTAGATGAAAATTATTACTGAGTCTGCAAGCAACTCTCAGATGATTTTGAGAACCTCAAAAATTAATTATGTTTAGAGACGCTGCAAGCTACATCGGGTCAATCTGTTTCTTCTCATTTCAATTGAATTTACCAAACATTCATTGCGTTCCTACTGTGTGCCAAGTACTGTGGTTACAAAAATGAATGGGATGTGGTTTGTGCCCCAAGGAGTTTTTGATCTAGCAAGTTATGGATCTCATCATTTTTTCCTTGCTTCTCATACAGCCGTATTCTACTCTCCTCTTTTTTAGTAAAGGGGTCCTATTTCTTTTCTTGACACCACATGTGAGTGAGTTCTTTTCCTTCTGATGTAGGTAAACTCTCCTCCATCCCGCTCCTAACTCTGCTATAGTCTTCCTGATTCTCAGAGCAATAGAAGCTTTGGGAGGATTAACATGTACATCTGGATTTGAAAATGAGTCCGTTTGTCATTATCAACTAAGTAGAGCCAAAACCTTGGTGTACCATGGATTTGTCAGGGGAAAAAATAGTTATGCTGTATTTTCTGAGTTAGGGGAATAAAAGTGGTTGTGATTTTAATTCCCCTAAAGCATTTGAAGGGAAGGGAGAAAATATGTAGAAGTCTCCAGTCTTTTATTACCGTCTCCTATTTAGAAAAGTTCGCCAAGTCATCACAGACTATTCACTGGCCTGCCTAAGGAGGGCTGTTTGGAAGTTTTAATTGAAAATTTGGCCTGGATTTTTCATTTCGGACCTACAGATGAGAATATACATTTTTAAGGCACAATTCAAAATGAGCAATTTGCAGTGAAAATAGGCATATTTTCCAGCTTCCTATGACTAATGGCACATGAAGAGAGTCTAGTAATCACATAATTACTTTGCCATTACTAAGAAATCATTTTCAGAGTCCATGAGATGTGGTTTGCAATAATTTCAGTGGTTCTGCACCAACAACCTAGACTTTGGAGGCCCACATTTGAAGACAAAGGCCCCAATTTTCATTGATAGAGCTGTGGGGAATTCTTCTAACTGAGCAACAAAGCTTGGTTTAACTGATTTTCTTTGTATTTTGTTTAAAATCCAACTCTTGGACTAGGTTCAGGAAAAAACTTTTTAGAGGATTTGTAAACTTTTTACAGATCTCAGGCCCTACTCAATTAATATACTTGCCTGATTCCATGCTTAGTTTGAGCGTTTGATGGATCATATATCTCTTGATCATAAAATTTTTGCAGCTTGTATTACTTTAAACCATGATATTGGAAAAAATGACGTACTTTTTAAAAAATAGATCAGCCAAAGGGAAGTAAACTGTGAGCAGTCTTTATACATTTAAAACTTATTTCTTGGATATTAGAGATTTTAATAAGAGAAACTTAAAGGATCCTATAAAATAATTAAATTGAAGAAAAAAAAGAGACTTTATTTTTCTTATTTAGAGTTAAACTTCAGAAGACTAGCTGCAAGTCGAAACTTGCTAAAGCTGGGTGATAGGTATTTGAGAGTTTTAATTCTATTTTTTATATATGTTTAAACTTTTCTATAATAAAATATTAAACATGAAGCTTCAGAGGAAGAAAAGACTGATAAAAATATAAAAGAAAATTAGAAAGAGGGGGAGAAGGAGGAGGAGGAAGGGAGGGAGACAGAGAGAAAGAGAGGGAGAAAGAAGTTAGCTTTTTGCAATCATGTGGTAACAAGCCACAGGACCACCATCTCTGAAGTCACTTAATAATAATCATAGTTAATAATAGCAGCCCTTTACTGAATACTTATAAGAACGAGAACTTTTCTGCACATTACTACATTTAACTTTCATAACCACCCTTTGACAGAAACAGTGTCAAGATCTATATTTTTAAAAATGTAAGCCGAGGCCAAGTACAGTGGCTCACACGCCTGTGATCCCAGCACTTTAGGAGGTCGAGGCAGGAGGACTGCTTGAGCCCAAGAGTTCAAGACCATAAGTGACATGATGAGACCTTATCTCTACAAAAAAAATAAAAGAAAGAAAGAGAGAAAGAAAGAAAAAGAAAGAAAGAGAGAAAGAGGAAGAAAGAAAGAAGGAAGGAAGGAGAAAGAAAGAAAAAGAAAGAGAAAGAAGGAAGGAAAGAAAGAAGGAAAGAAAGAAAGAAAAAGAAAGAAAGAAAGAAAGAAAGAAAGAAAGAAAGAAAGAAAGAAAGAAAGAAAGAAAGAGAAAGAAAGAAAGGAAGGAAGGAAGGAAGAAGAAAGAAAGGAAAGAAAGGAAGGAAGGAAAGAGAGGGAGGGAGGGAGGAAGGAGGGAAGGAAAGAAGGAAGGAAGGAGGGAAGGAAGGGAAGGAAGGGAAGGAAGGAAGGAAAGGAAGGGAAGGAAGGAAGGAAAGGAAGGGAAGGGAAGGAAGGAAACAAAGAAACTGAGGCTTAGAGATTTCCTGTGACTTGCCCCAGATCACACATCAATAAATGGCAGGTTATCTGCACCTAGAGTCCAGACCCCAAAATACAGTACTGTTTTTATAATTGCCTTCTAGAGAGTGAAGAAGCTTGGGTTGTAAATAACTCTTCATTTAGAGTTGTGAAGGTGCATTTCTGTAAAGCTACCTACCAAAGCAGTGGAAACACTTTGGAGCTGACTGACCTCACCTTGAATACTGTAGTTTATGGTGGTGTGACATTGGGCAGGATGGGCATTTCCGGGCCCTAGTTCCCTCATCTGTAGAATAGAGCACATGGTAGGCGTAGGAGCACATAAAAGGAACTCAATAGAGCCTTGCTATCATTTTTTTCTTGCCTACTCTCTTCATGTCTGGCTCTATTCCAGTAGGTGCTCATGCTGTTCCAGCTTTTTATGATAGAAAGGCCATATCAGATGTACTTCAGAATACCTTTTAGAAATGAGAAGAGGCTTAAGAACTGAGCTCACCTTATATTAATATAGAGTCCAGGCCCACTTGAAATATTTTTTATTGGGTAACCAAGGCGGGAGGATTGCTTGAGGCCAGGAGTTTGAGGATGCAGTGAGCCATGATCATGCCACTGCACTCCAGCCTGGGCAACAGAGTGAGACCCCATCTCAAAAATATATATATATATTTTTAACCACACACACAGGGGTGCTATTACAATTGCTTATGAGACAATAGTGAATCATCTTATTACTACTGAGTCATCCCACCAGTACTGGGACAAAGATGAGCAAAAGCTCATCAGGGCTGGTCTCAGCTTTTCCCAGACGTCTAGAAGTTCTTTGCTTTGATTTGAATATTCCTATTCTTCCTAAGTGCCAGTGATAGCCTTGGGGACATTGAGGGACAGTCAGGTTAGCTACTCTGAGCCTAAATATGCTCAGATTTGCTGCTCCAATGGGAAAACAAAAAATAAAAAACAAAAAAACAACCAACAGGGCTGGGCGCTGTGGCTCACGCTTGTAATCCCAGTGCTTTGGGAGGCCAAGGTGGGCAGATCACAAGGTCAGGAGTTCGAAACTAGTCTGACCAACATGGGAAACCCCGTCTCTACCAAAAATACAAAAATTAGCTGGGCATGGTGGCATGTGCTTGTAATCCCAGCTACTCATGAGGCTGAGGCAGGAGAATCACTTGAACCCGGGAGGTGGAGGTTGCAGTGAGCCGAGATCGCGCCATTGAATTCTAGTCTGGTGACAGAGTGAGACTCCATCTCAAAAAAAACAAAAACAAAACCGAAACAAACAAACAAACAAAAAAACACCCAAATAGGTCATCAGTGAAAAATCAGATTAGCCATGCAAGTTGTCTGAAAGAAATAACTAATATAATCAAAACACAATAATCCAGTGACCTTTACAGACCAGACCAAGAAATGTAAGTAACTTAACTTTCTTAAATGTGTCATGCTACATGCTAAATAAATAAGAATATGAAAAAGAAGAGTATATGAAAACAGAGGATGAAGTTTCTAAGCGCACCATGCATGTATCTACAACATCACGAATCTCTTAACTTTTCTTCCTCCACCTTCCACACTCTCCCCAACCCCTAATTAGGATTATGTGTACCTGCCTATGAGTTCTCAAATATCTAACGATACAAGGCTTTTCCTCAAAGTCCTCCTTAGAAACATAGAACTCATTGTCATGAAACAAACATTTTCATATACTTTCTTGGGCAGACTTTCTTCCCATTTAAAGAAAGCAATATTTACTTTTCAAGTGCTGTGACTAATTTTAGCAGAAAAATTGGCTTGCTATAATGTGGACATGGCCTGTGGTAATAGGCTAAGTATTTAATTCAGTTTTTGCATCATTCCAGGTAAAGAAGCTGGTACAAGAATTTTTAAATTTAAAGCAGACTTTTTTTTTTATGGGAAGACTTTCATATTCATAGTCATTTATATTATAAAATAGCTTATTATTTACAGCTCCTCTCTCAAAATTGACAGGGTAGTAAAAAGAGGCAAAATAAAACATTATCCAGGAGGCTGAGGTGGTGAATCATTTGAACCCAGGAGGTGGAGGTTGCAGTGAGCCAAAATTGCACCATTGCACTCCAGCCTGGGCAACAGAGTTAGACTCCGTCTCAAAAAACAAACAAACAAAAAACACACACAACAACAATAAAAAACAAAAACATTATCAAGTAAAAGCACATGGTGTCTCTTGAATATTATTCAGCAATTTTAAAAGTTTATTCTTTCTGAGAAGAGAGCCTTTAGTTCTTTTGCAGAAACCACTCTGGTTTGTAAATTAACTACATCAAATATTTTTAATCTTTGCATCTTGATTTAGTAGTTCCTTACTTGATCAAATTCCTTTTAACATCATGGGAGTTAATGTCTGAATAATTACTTTACACTTGGGCTCAACACAGATTTCCATATGGGCAAATTCTAGGTAATGGGTGAAAAGTTTTGGTCTTTGTGTGTCAGGTGGAGGAGGAGGAAGTGAAACTTCATAGCTTTAGAAACTAATACATATTTTATTTCTGTTCTCTGTTCGATGAGATTTACAAATAGAACAAGGGGACTACCTGTGGAGGCCACATGTTGTTATATGGAAAAGTGAGACTTTGACATGTTCAAAATCCTGAGCATTATCCTGAAAATCTGTGTTCAGAAAAAACAACCCTTTAATCAGCGGCCCTTCCGATACAGGTGGTCTCCCGGGAAGCTTTTTTTGTGTGAACAAATGAACAAGGAGAGGAATCTGACTGGTCCATTAGTGAATAAGCTGCTTTTGGGGAAAAATGCGAACTGGATTAGGGCTGGATTTTCTAAGAAAGAGGATAGGATCTAAGACCTGGAGACTGGTATTTGGTTTTTAGGTACACAATACCCTTTTAGTGATTCTAGTAGATCTAGAAAGGAAGTCTGGCCAACTCTCATCCACATGGGAAGAGGACCTGAAACTAGTACTATGGGAGCCTGTGTAAGTTTGAGGGTAAAGCATTTGGGCAGGGCTGGCCCAAGGCAAAACTGTGAAGAAGGGAAAGCTTGGTTTCCAGATGAACTTCCAGTCTCACCCTTACCCCAAGGCCAGACTCCCAGTAACTTCCAGTGGGAGCACCTCGATTGTCCTTTCCTGCTTGAGCCTGGATTGCTTGGTTGGGATCCAGATTATAAAAGATGTAAGAAACAGTAAAACAAGCAACGAAAGTCAACAATTTATGTATGTATTTGTGATTATGAAGATTGCAGATGTTAATTATAGAAAATTTGGATATTCAATAAAAAATAAAGAAAATGGGTTACTTTTATCCATCCCTCAGAGTGAATCTTAGCATTTCTGTACATTCTACTTCTATTATACACAAAATACATCACACACATTTTGGGTAGGAGCAGGTTGACCTTTAAGATCATTTTTTCTCTCCTACTCATTAACATTTTTCTGTTCTATATTTTTTCATTCCTTTAAGATCTTGTTGAATGCTACAGGAACAGTCAGTTTTGTGGCAACATGACATATGCACAACTATACAATAAATGCCATGGTTACTATGGCAAAAATGAGATTGGGGAAAACACTCAAAAATACTTTGTCGGTGACACATGAAATAAGAGAAAGCTAACAAAAGTGGTAGCACAGTTGTACCCACGTTAAATGGGCAAGCAAGACATAAATAGTACAATAAATATGGCACTACCTCTTGAGAAAAAGCTGTTGCTTACTTATGAAGTGGGCATTGGAAGGGTTGTACCTTATGAGTCACTGCACAGTGGTAGAATGAAGGTTATCTGAAATCAACGGGAAGTCATAACACCAGATGTGAATGGATGTAGCTTACTGTCCTCCATTCGGTACTGGAACCAAACATCACAGTTAAGTGATCTTTCAGTCTTCAATCTTCGGACATGTTTTTCTGTCTTTAAGATGTAGATCCCTTCGGCTGGGTGTGGTGGCTCACGCCTTTGGGAGGCCAAGGCGGACGGATCACAAGGTCAGGAGATCGAGACCATCCTGGCTAACACGGTGAAATCCCATCTCTACTAAAAATACAAAAAATTAGCTGGGCATGGTGGCGGGCGCCTGTAGTCCCAGCTACTAGGGAGGCTGAGGCCGGAGAACGGCGTGAACCTGGGAGGTGGAGCTTGCAGTGAGCCAAGATTGCGCCACTGCACTCCAGCCTGGGCGACAGAGCAAGACTCTGTCTCAAAATAAATAAATAAATAAATAAAATGTAGATCCCAAGCATTTGTTTGGAATAGATACCTTTTTCATCAAAATTTAAAATTTGATCCCATGAACAGTCTTCTTCTTCAATTAACTTCTGTAAGACAACTGAAAATAATTTTTTTGTAGCTTTCTCATTTGCACTCACAGCTTTTCTGGATAGCTGAAAGCTTTGGAAATTGTAGGGACGCTTAAAAGGCAGCCAATACTAGCACTAAAAGGATCCACTTCTGCAGGATTTGGTGATTTCCATTTAAGATCTTTGCATATAGATGGTGCTTTTGTTTAAGCATACACTGCTTGGCATTTTGAACCAGGATGTATAGACAGGTTTGGGATGTTGAATTAGTGTTTGTTTATACAGAAAAGCTCAGAAGTCCAAAAGAATAGCAAAACTCAATCTTGCAGCATGATGTATGTGGTTTATTAAAGTAGCTGGTAGATGTTTGAGGCATGTGTGCATTTTTTTTTTTTTGTATTTTTATCCATCTTGGTTCAGTTGGATGCAGTTTTCTAAGTTCATCTAGCATATTTTGCTCACAAAATTGTGCGTAGACAAATGTGAAATTCAAGTTATGCTCCATTGTTCCCTAATGTATCAATTATGTTGGAATACGTTTGTGTTTTTCAAAACAAGTATTATTGCAAAATTCACTGCAGTCTGATAAACCATTTATAGTAAGGCATGACCAGGTGGTAGAGATCCATAATCCTTTATCTGCAATTTTGAAACCTATAAAGCTCTGAAAACTTTTTTCTAATTTTTTTTTTTTTTTTTTTTTTTTTTTTGAGACAGAGTCTCGCTCTGTCACCCGGGCTGGAGTGCAGTGGCCGGATCTCAGCTCACTGCAAGCTCCGCCACCCGGGTTCACGCCATTCTCCTGCCTCAGCCTCCTGAGTAGCTGGGACTACAGGCGCCCGCCACCTCGCCCGGCTAATTTTTTTTTTGTAGTTTTTAGTAGAGACGGGGTTTCACCGTGTTAGCCAGGATGGTCTCGATCTCCTGACCTCGTGATCCGCCCATCTCGGCCTCCCAAAGTGCTGGGATTACAGGCTTGAGCCACCGCGCCCGGCCCTAATTTTTTTTTAACTCAGCTTAGATAAAGCTTGATCTAAAATAGGTTCATTTGTCATCAATGTGGCTTAAACTGATATGAAGCTCTTTTCCTTATTTATGTCACTTAATGTGGCTATGTATACACTTGCTCCAGAAATATTATTGCATTTGATAACTAAATGCTGTCTAAGACCCCACTGGATGTTTAAGTAATATATGGCATAAACAGCTTTCTAACATCCCTCAAATTCTGAATTCTGAAACACAAATGGTTCCAAAGGTTTTGGATAAACAACTGTGGATCTGGAATGGCCAAAAATGTACGACTCATTTCAGGCAGCACATTTACATTTTAACAGGAACCTTCAGCGTCCTGTAACATTTATGGGTGACCAATGGCAGGAAGGCTTGTGGGGCCAGTAGCATGACTGACCACATCTTCCTTTGTTGAAGCTGTCTTCTTTGACTCCAGAACCCCATATTTCTAGTTCTTCTCTTTCCACTCTAGCTGAACCTTCTTAATAGATTTCATTATATGCTTCTCTTCCTTGTCCATTTCTAAAATCCATGCTTATAAAAGTATGGTCCACAGCACATCTGCATCAGAATCATCCAGGGAATTTGTTCAAAATACAGCCTCCTGGGCATTAGGCCTGATTTTATAAATTAGAAACTCAGAAGATGGTGCTAGGTATATGTATTTTAAACAATTTACTTCATGATTCAGATGTGCATGAAAATTTGGAGTCCACTCCTTTAAATAATAGTGTTCTTCAATTTCCCCCCCTTTATTCACTTCTGAGTTTCACTTTGGTCTCATACTATCAATGATCACATATATACTGACAACTCCAATATCTTGCTCTCCACTCCTGGGACTCTTATATGCAACTGCTAACTGGATATTGCTAACTTGGAGGTCCCATGGACTCTACAAAATCAGCATATTCAAAACTGGACTGTCTTCTCCTTATATTTCAATAAATGGAACCACAGCAACCTAGTTTCCCAAGCCGGAAATCTCAGTCCTTCTTTCACTGTTCTCACTCTCAACTTTGACATCCTATCTCCATTTTTGAAATTTGTCTTCAAACTTTTTACTTTTCTGTTTTTTAACTTTTGTTTTCAGTTCAGGGTACATGCACAGGTTTGTTCTATAGGTAGACTCATGTCATGGGGGTTTGTTGTACAGATAATTTCATCACCCCGGTACTAAGCCTAGAACACAATGGTTATTTTTTTCTGATCCTCTCTCCTCCCAGCCCCCATCCTCAAATAGGTCCCAGTGTGTGTTGTTCCCCTCTTTCTGTCCATGTGTTCTCATCATTTAGCTTCTACTTGTTAGGGAGAACATGTAGTATTTGGTTTTCTGATTCTGCATTAGTTTGCTAAGGATAATGGCCTCCAGCTCCATTCATGTTCCTGCAAAAGACATGATCTCATTCTTTTTTATGGATGAATAGTATTCCCTGTTGTACATGTACCATATTTTCTTTATCCAATCTGTCATTAGTGAACATTTAGATTGATTCCACGTCTTTGCTATTGTGAGTAGTGCTGCAGTGAACATGCGAGTGCCTGTTTCTTTATGGTAGAATGATATATATTCCTATGGGTGTATACCCAGTAATGGGATTGCTAGGTGAACTGATAGTTCTGTTTTTAGCTCTTTGAGGAATTGCCACACTGCTTTCCCCGATGGTTGAACTAATTTACACTCCCATCAAGAGTGCATAAGAGTTCCCTTTTCTCCACAACCTTGCCAGCATCTGTTATGTTTTGACTTTTTATTTTTATTTATTTTATTTTATTATTTATTTATTTATTTTTTGAGATGGAGTTTCACACTTGTTGCCCAGGCTGGAGTGCAATGGCACAATCTTGGCTCATCGCAACCTCCACTTCCCAGGTTCAAGCAATTCTCCTGCCTCAGCCTCCCGAGTAGTTGGGATTACAGACATGTGCCACCACGCCTGGCTAATTTTTGTATTTATTTATTTTTTTTAGTAGAGATGGGGTTTCTCCATGTTGGTCAGGCTGGCCTTGAACTCCCGACCTCAGGCGATCTGCCTGCCTTGGCCTCCCACAGTGCTGGGATTACAGACGTGAGCTACTGAGCCCGGCCTTGACTTTTTAATAATAGCCATTCTGACTGGTGTGAGATGGTATCTCATTGTGGTTTTTATTTGTACTTCTCTAGTGATCAGTAATATTAAGCATTTTTTCATAGGCTGGTTAGCCATATGTATGTCTTCTTTTGAAAAGTCTGTTCATGTCCCCTGACAACTTTTTCTATAGGGTTTTTTTTTTTTTTAATTTATTAAATTTAAACAGGAAATTTCATTTTTTTCTTGTTAAACTTGTTTACATACTTTATAGATGTTGGATATTAGACCTTTGTCAGATGCATAGTTTGCAGATATTATCTCCCATTCTGTAGGTTGTCTGTTCACTATGTTGATACTTTCTTTTGTTGTGTAGAAGCTCTTAAGTTTAATTAGTTCCCGTTTGTCAATTTTTTTCCTTTTGTTGCAATTGCTTTTGGTGTCTTTGTCATGAAATCTTTGCCTGTTCCTATGTCCAGAACGGTATTGCTTTGGTTGTCTTCCAGGGTTTTTATAGTTTTGGGGTTTACATTTAAGTATTTAATCTATCTTGTGTTGATTTTTGTATATGGTATAAGAAAGTAGTCCAATTTTAACCTTCTGCATATGGCTGGCCAGTTATCCCAGCACCATTTATTTAACTGGGAGTCCTTTCCCTATTGCCTGTTTTTGTCAGCTTTGTTGAAGATCAGATAGTTGTAGGTGTGCAGCTTTATTTCTGGGCTCTCTATTGTGTTCCATTGGTCTATGTGCCTGTTTTGGTATCAATATCATGTTGTTTTAGTTATTGTAGCCCTGTAGTATAATTTGAAGTCAGATGGTGTGATGCCTCCAGCTTTGTTCTTTTTGTTTTAGATTGCCTTGGCTATTCAGGCTGTTTTTGGTTTTATATGAATTTAAAAATAGCTTTTTCTAGTTCTGTGAAGAATGTCATTGGTAGTTTGATGGGATTAGCATTCAATCCATAAATTGCTTTGGGCAGTTTGGTGATTTTAATGGCATTGAGCATGGGATGGTTTTCCATTCATTTGCTTCATCTCTGATTTCTTTGAGCAGTGTTTTGTAATTCTCATTGTAGAGATTTTTCACCTCCCTGGTTTGCTATATTCCTAGGTGTTTTATTTTTATTTTTGTGGCAATCGTGAATGGGACTGCATTCCTGATTTGGCTCTCGGTCTGGCTGTTGTTGGTATATACAAATGCTAGTGATTTTTGTACATTGATTTTGTGTCCTACAACTTTGCTGAAGTTGTTTTTCAGCTGGAGGAGCTTTTGGATAAACTTTCTGCTTTTCTCCTTTCCCTAACCTATGCCGTCATCACCTCTTGCCTAGACTGCTATTGCAGCGTGATCTTCCCATTTCAGACTGCATTTGTCAAGTCCATCCTCCATAATGGGACCTGACTGACCTTTTCAAAATGCAAATCAGAACATGTCACTATTCAGCTTAAAAACATTTAAAAGCTTCCATTACACTTGCTAAAAAGCAAAATCCTTACTAAGGCCTGCAAAGTCCTGCTTAGCCCTCCAACCTCATCACTATGGACCCATACCCTGTGACATCCCACCCCTACTTCCATTTTATATCGGTGGCACCTCCCACTTCTAGCCAAGCACTCATCAGACCGTATGTAACTACTTGGTTAATTATCCATCTCCTCCATCATCAGACACTAAACTCTATGATAGCAGGACCTTGCTTGTTTTGTTTATTGTCTAGTATTCCCATGGAAAGCACTCAATATCTGATGAGTAAATAAATGAAGGAGTTACTTTGGCCTGTGTGAATGTGTAAGCAGGGGTGGGGCCTTTTATGATTCTCAAGCAAGACCAGTAAGGATGGCTGGCCAATTCAATTTAGTTCAAGACAACTCAGTCTAGCAAACAGTTATTATTGAGTATTTATTATGCTCTATTGGGCATGTCACAAAGTTGGAGAAGACAAGGCCTCTGCCCTCAAAGACGGTTGCCCTAACCTAACCTGTCACTGGCTGGCATCCTGCTGTTTGCGAACAGATGGTTCAAAATCACAGTGCCACTGATGTGTGGATTTCAGGAACTGCCTAATGCCTTCACTTCCCCCTTGATACCTCTTCTGTCCTCACTTCAGGTGTCTGCCCAAATTACGCCTGAATTTGCCACATTCATTAGTATGAGAAAAGAACTGCATAATGATAGAATTCTCTAAAGAACATTCCAATTCCCCACTGCTATGTGCCCTTGGCCATTGGGAAACAAGCAGTTTCCACATAAGATTACATTTATAGCAGGAGGTACAGAAAAAGCAGGAGTTAGAAAAAAATCTCAATTCTGTCATGTAATAACAGTCCAACCTTGGGCAAGTCTTGTTTGTGTGTGTGTGTATAAATAGAGATAACAAAGCCACACCATAGGTTTTTGTGAGTATTAATGCTATTAACAAAAAATAATAATGGCTAAGATATATAGAGTGCTTGCTTTATGCTAAGTATTATCTAACAGCCTATCTCATTTAATTTTCCTAAACAGTCTTGTGTGGTAGTTACTAATATTATCTCTCCTGTAAGTAAGACAGTAAGGCTGGTGAGGCTTAAGGAACGTTCCCATAGTTCTTTTTAGTCAGCAAGCAGAGGAATCAGGGTTTTATGTGGGTGGCTTGGCTACACAGGCTGTGCCCTTAATCACCTTGTTACCGTATGAGGTTGAGGTTAATTGAACATTTTAATAAAATTTCTGTTCTACTATTGGGGGAAAAAACAGCAAAATATTTTTTAAAGGGACTTATTTTATCTCACTTTAATTCTCTTGTTTTCCAGGACCTAGAAAGGGAGTGTGCTGTAAAAAGCTTTTTCTTATTCTATAGAATAAATCGGTGCTGTTAGAAATAACATGGCATCTTTTATGCTATATATATATAGGATGTAGTCTTGCTCCATCACCCAGGCTGGAGTGCAATGGCATGATCTCGGTTTACTACAACCTCTGCCTCCTGGGTTCAAGCGATTCTCCTGCCTCAGCCTCCCAAGTAGGTGGGATTACAGACGTGGGCCACCACACAGAGCTTTTTTTTTTTTTTTTTTAGGGACAGGATTTCACCATGTTGGCCAGGCTGGTCTTGAACTCCTGACCTCAAGTGATCCACTTGCCTTGGCCTCCAAAGTGCTGGAATTACAGGCATGAGCCATTGTGTCCAGCCCCTTTATGTTATTTTTCACTTGAGCCTTTTTCTTCCCTCTTTACTGATGTATTAACTGCTATGCATACTTGGATTACATATGTCTTGACCTCATAGATGCCCAGCCCTTTTGGAAGTTGGATGGAGTAACTGGGCATATTAGGGTTAGGGGAGAACAAACATCCTTAATTAGTTACTTATTAAAGGAGCTGGCTAGTTTAGGAGTCAATATAATTCTTAAGCTTCATGGCTGTCTTCAATCCAAATTTTGCTCTATATAATATATTATTATGTTGATTATATGGTATAACTGAAGTACTTTTGCATGATGATAAGAGTTTTTGAATAGTGCTTGCAGGCAAACAGTGACTCTAAAGGAATATTATAGTTTATAGTGTGGTCAAAAAAGAATTATATGAGTTTTTATTTTTTAAACCACTTTATTCATTCACAAATTTACACAGTACCTACTCTTTGCTAATGATTTTTAGTTTCTTTTCTTTTCTTTCTTTTTTTTTTTTTTTTGACGGAGTCTCACTCTGTCACCCAGGCTGGAGTGCAGTGGCTCAATTTTGGCTCACTGCAACCTCCACCTCCTGGGTTCAAGTGATTCTCCTGACTCAGCCTCCTGAGTAGCTGGGATTACAGGCATAAGCCACCACACCTGGCTAATTTTTGTATTTTTAGAGGAGATGGGGTTTCACCATGTGGGCCAGGCTGGTCTCAAACTCCTGACCTCAGGTGATCCACTCTCCTCAGTCTCTCAAAGTGCTGGGATTACAGGCATGAGCCACTGCGCCCGGCCATGATTTTTAGTTTCTAGGAATTTTATTTTATTTTTTTATTTTTTTATTTTTTATTTTTATTATTATTATTTTTTGAGACGGAGTCTCGCTCTGTCGCCCAGGCTGGAGTGGAGTGACTGAATCTCGGCTGACTGCAAGCTCAGCCTCCCAAGTTCACGCCATTCTCCCGCCTCAGGCTCCCAAGTAGCTGGGACTAGAGGCGCCCGCCACCTCGCCCGGCTAATTTTTTGTATTTTTAGTAGAGACGGGGTTTCATCGTGTTAGTCAGGATGGTCTCGATCTTCTGACTTCGTGATCTGCCCGTCTCGGCCTCCCAAAGTGCTGGGATTACAGGCTTGAGCCACCGTGCCCGGCCCTAGGAATTTTAGAATGCAGGAAAGTGGAATGTGGACATAGGAAAATGAAATGTGACTAACATCCATTTTTCTTTTTTCTTTTTCTTTCTTTTTTTTTTTTTTGAGATGGAATTTCGCTCTTGTTGCCCCACTGGAGTACAATGGCACAATCTCAGCTCACTGCAACCTCTGCCTCTGGGGTTCAAGTGATTCTCCTGCCGCAGCCTCCCAAATAGCTGGGATTACAGGCATGTGCCACTACGTCTGGCTAATTTTGTATTTTTAGTAGAGACGGATTTCACCATGTTGGTCAGGCTGGTCTTGAACTCCTGACTTCAGTTGATCCACCTGCCTCGGCCTCCCAAGTGCTAGGATTACAGGCGTGAGCCACCATGCCCAGCAACAGCCATTTTTCTAACATGTTCCTACAGTCTTACTTCTGTGGGTCTCGAGTTTTCTTCGTACAAAAATAGGGCTCCATTGTAATGAAACACATTGGGAGATATGAATATTTGGGTCAAAGTCTATGGCATGTAATTGACCTCCCTGGAGGTCAAATAACCAAATTTCCTTAATTACACCTGCTTCTAGGTAACTGAGGCTATCTATACATTCATATTGTATTCTTTCAAAGAGAAACTGGATATAGTGGCAGGAATATAAGCAATATGCTGTAACTTTAGAAATGTATGCATATTTACATATTTATGCACTCTATAGCTTATATTATGGTATGATTTATTACAGCAAATGAGCCCATCAGCAAAGGGCACTTTTCATAAAATGGCAGCAGCATTTAAAAAGCTTAGTCACTGTGGTTCATATTTAGACCTCAACCCGTTTGAAGGCACATTCTGAAATGTAGACATAAGGCCCTAAAAATAGGGTCTATATGAAAATAGGCTGGGTGCAGTGGTACACACCTGTAATCCCAGCATTTTGGGAACCTAGGTGGGGTGATCACTTGAGGCCAGGAGTTTGAGACCAGCCTGGCCAACATGGCGAAATCCCGTCTCTACTAAAAATACAAAAATTAGCCAGATGTGGTGGCGCATGCCTGTAATCCCAGCTACTGGGGAGCCTGAGGCATGAGAATCTCTTGAATCCAGGAGGCGGAGGTTGTAGTGAGCTGAGATTGTGCCATTTCACTCCAGCCTGGGCAACAGAGCAAGACTCTGTCTCAAAAAAAAAAAAAAAAAAAAAAAAGTAAAGATAAATGTGCATTAAGTTAATAAGATAACACATTTAGTGAGATAAAACATGAACATTTAGAGAAACTGGTATTAAGGGGGTATATGCAATCTATGGCTGAGAACATAGAAAATGTCCCCTAAGTGATGTTGTGGCTGATTTGTATTCCCCTCAAATTCACATGTTAAAGTCCTAGCCCCCAGCACCTCAGAATGTGACTTTGTTTGGAGACAGGGCCTTTAAAGAGGTAATTAAGTTGAAATGAGTTTATTAGGGTGGGCTCTAGTTTAATATGGCTTGTGCCCTTTTAAGAAGAGAAGAGATTAAGACACAGAGAAACACAGGGGGAAGACCACGTAAAGACATGGGGAGAACACAGTCATTTACAAGCCAATGAGAGGCAGGCCTCAGAAGAAACCAAGTACCGACACCATGATCTCATTCTTCTAGCCCCCAGAATAGTAAGAAAATAAACGTCTGTTGTTTAAGCCACCTAGTCTGTGGTACTTTGTTATGGCAGTTCCTAGCAAACTAATACAAGTGATTTTACCACTTCCCACTCCTTGATCTTTTTGCCCTTGTTTTTGAAGACACAAGTATTGTTTCAAGTTTTTTTTCTTGATTTGCCAGTGAATATAACATGATTCTCAGAATAGCCAACGAGGAAGTCACAAGGGTTTCACTTCTTTATTGAAGTGTTGGCTGAGTCAAGTTAGAAACTGGGAGAACTTATATATCAAGTTTGTCCTTGAACGGAAACAAAGGATAGGATGCTTATTATATTTGTAGATGACAAGAAACCAGAGAGCACAGTCAACACAAATTATCTTGATTGGCTGAACAGGCGTTAAGCTGAAGTAGAGGAAAATTCAGAAGAGACAAATCTAAGTTCTTGAACTTAGATTCAAAAAAGTCAATTGCATAAGTGCAAGATGGGAAAGAAATAAACAGCATAACACTGAAAACAGTGTGAGTCAACTGAATGATGAGAATGCCCCTGAATTCATGTGTTTATAATCTATCAATTATAGAGCCGTCGTTTCCGGTGTGTCTGGTAATAAAATGAGCTGTTTTAGGAGGTAGTAAGGTTCCCATTGCTGGAGGTGCCCAAGAAATAACTGGGCAACTGCTTCTTAGGGATGTGGCAGAGGATACATCGGTAACTTGAAGACACACCTGTGGTTGAAGTTAAACTCAAATTAATTGTTGCCTGAGAAATTGAAGACCGTCTGTCCCCATGTAATTCTGAGTTTTTGGTGTTGCAATTTTTAAATATTAGTAATTAGGAAAACTGGGGGAAGGAACTGGAGATAGCCCTGAAAGCCAATACCACTATTAATTTGCTTTTATCTTGAGTTATTGGTATCTTTATTTTTTTGAGATAAATCATTTATTTAAATGCGGATTTGGAAACAGTGGTCCTTGTATTGACAGTGGCCAGCCTGACAACTCCAGTTATTGACTGAATTTGATTTATTCTGAGGTTAGTGTCTTAAATGGTGATACGCTGATCTTGGTTTCACCTCCGACTTTTGTTGCTTTTAAGATAACTGGAAACAGATTGATCTATAAAACATGTGTTTGCCTCCATAGACTAGTGAAATCTTATGCTGGGAAAAGTCCCCATTTTAATAAGCTTTAAACAAAAAATTCTACCTTACGTGCTAATTAGAATCTAAATTCAGGTGTTAACCTCTTTTACTGAAAGTGCATGTTGAGTAATTGCAGGAAAGGGGCCAATTTCAGGCACAGCAGTAATTACTGAATTAGTAGAAAAGTTCAAGTGGGGCTTCAGATTTCAGACCATTACTGAGCTTTCCGAGGAACAGCTAATCCTGGAGTGACTGGGCTTCTCACACCTGTGTGTGCACTTGTTTGTGTGTGTGTGAGCGTGAGTAAGTATAAAGGAAGTTCCATTTAAATTTCAAAGAAATAATCTTGAAAACAACCACAGAATTAGATACTAATATTTCTTGTTATTTAAAAATACAATTTTAATGACCTCTGAATTGACCTTTACTGCTTCCCTACTGAATTTAAAAATAAGGGGAAGTCTGGGCATGGTGGCCCATGCCTGTAATCCCAGCACTTTTTAGGCCGAGGTGGGCGGATCATGAGGTCAGGAGTTCAAGACCAGCCTGGCCAACATAGTGAAACCCCGTCTCTACTAAAAATACAAAAAAAATTAGCCAGGCTAATTGGTGGTGGGCCCCCGTAATCCCAGCTACTCAGGAGGTTGAGGCAGGCGAATTGCTTGAACCTGGGAGGTGGAAGTTGCAGTGAGCCAAGATCGCACCATTATACTCCAGCCCAAGTGACAATGTAAGACTCTGTCTCCAAAAAAAAAAAAAAAAAGGGAAAAAACCCCAGAATCTGTTCTGATAAAATAACTTTGTTCTTAAAATTTAGTCCCTGAATGTCCTAGGAATTAGCCTTTAATATGCTAAGAAGTATCCACCTCTGACATATACTCTACATTGAGGGCCTCATCGAATCTGGTTGTCACCAAAGGTTAACTAAGCTCTTAAACGTACTGTATACATTACATGATTTAATAGCCATCATCATAAAGGACATCATGGGACACAATGGGTAATGGCAAGTAATGGCGCTCCAGTGATATCCCCATCTTTGGTTGATGGTAGATGAAGCAATATGAATAAGAGTTATGAACCTCATCACAGTATCAAGCTAAAGAAGTTAGCTGTGTTTTATCAAAATCAGAGAGTAAAGTAAGAAGTAAAGTGACAAAGGAATCAGTAAGTAGGAGATTTTACTCAATGAAAAGGAAGAAGTTCCAAGGATGATGGTGAAGGGAGATCGTAAAGGGTGGATGACAGCTGGGCAGCAGGTCATAGGAATTATACATCCAGATTGCAGCAGGCAGCAGGCTCTAAGAGAATGAATTTAAGATGAATTTGATAGCATCCATGATGTGCTTAAATATATTGAGAAAAGATTGAGACAATAGAGTGTGTGAAGATAAATTGGTGATAAGTATCTATAAAAATACACCAAGCTGAATATAAAAGGTAAATGAAAAGAAAGAACCATTAACTAAAGAGAAAATAAAAAGTTATGAAAGATGCTATGGAAATAAATGAAAGATATCTTTACCTTCTACTATGGTATGATCAATATATCCAGGTTATACTGTTAAGTTAAATTCTTCCATTTTCCTATATATTAGTTCTTTCTTGCAGTGCTATGAAGAACTACTTCAGACTGGGTAATTTATAAAGAAGAGGTTTTTTTTTTTTTTTTTTTTTTTTGAGACGGAGTCTGGCTCCGTCGCCCAGGCTGGAGTGCAGTGGCTGGCTCAGCTCACTGCAAGCTCCGCCTCCCGGGTTTGCGCCATTCTCCTGCCTCAGCCTCCCGAGTAGCTGGGACTACAGGCGCCCGCCACCTCGCCCGGCTATTTTTTTGTATTTTTTAGTAGAAACGGGGTTTCACTGTGTTAGCCAGGATGGTCTCGATCTCCTGACCTCGTGATCCGCCCGTCTCGGCCTCCCAAAGTGCTGGGATTACAGGCTTGAGCCACCGCGCCCGGCCAAGAAGAGGTTTAATTGGCTCATGGTTCTGTAGGCGGTAGAGGAAGTATGGTTGGGCAGGCCTCAGGAAACTTACAATGATGGTGGAGGGGGAAGTAGACATGTCGTATATAGTCGGAGCAGGATGAAGAGAGAGAAAGGGAAGGTGCTACATACACACTTTTAAACAATCATATACCATGAGAACTCACTCATATCATGAGAACAGCAAGGGGGAAATCCATCCCCATAATCCAATCATCTTCCACCTCTTCCAAAATTGGGGATTACTAGTCAACATGAGGTTTGGGCAGAGACACAAATCCAAACCATATCCCCTAATAATATCCATTTGATTGTATTAAAATTAAAACAAGCGAAAACTCATCTAAGAGGGAGGTTAAAAATAAAAATAAAAACAAGAAAAGTGCACTTCATAAGATAAATTTAAGGTAAGGGAAGTAATAGCTAGAAATTTTTAAATATATATTGCTTTATAGATTTGACTTTGGAACCAAATTAACATTCTACCTAATTACTAAACAAAATTAATTTTTAAAATACAATCCCTAAAAAGCAAAATAAAATGAAACAAATGAACCTCACTGTGTAGCCTGTGAATGGCATTATCTCACAGAGGAAAACCATTCCAAATGGCTTTTACAACACAGTTATTTGTCTATGTGTTTTTAGTGGCATATATTCTAAGGAGAATTATTTTCAATAATTATAACTGTTTTCAATAATTGTATTAGTAGTAGCAGTGTTGGTTTTGCTACTCTGAGACTATTGTATAATTATGTTGGTATCAACTGGAATATTCAGTTAAAAAAAGATAAATATTCAAGATCAGTGAAGTTAAGAAAAACCCTGAATCTGAATTGATAGTATCAACATAGACTTGCATTTTATCATTATATATCTTATATCTGTTCACTGTTCACTGGAAAAAAAATGATCAACCCAGTAGCAATAAGCACCACTCATGCTCATACCATGGTATCTAAATGTAATTTCCCAGTAAAATGGAAGACCAGAGCTCTTTGGAGAGAAATGTCTAATTCCAGGTCTAAAGTAGGAAATGTACAAGATGACCCTGGAACATCTTGTCATATTAGAAAACAAGGTAGCTATCAGAGATTACTGAGGTTCTATCAGGACTTAGGAGCCAACTTGAAGAGGCTTCCACTGACAGACGTAGGAATAATTTGAGTATATATGATAAAGGTAATAGCAATAAATAGAAATATGTCTAATATGGTCATGCTACAGTTTCATAAATAGTATTATTATTATGATAGTAATTATTTAGTAGCTCACCTAGTGATCTGTCTCTCCCTTGAAGTTCTATGATATTCACTGTCTGTAATACTCATTTGGTAAGGAGTGATATACCGCCTTTTCCTCAATAATAGTTTACCTGTTGTATGCCTTTTAAAAATTGGCTTATCTCTTAAAAATTGTATCTATTGCCGGGTACTGTGGCTCACGCCTGTAATCCCAGCACTTTGGGAGGTCGATATGGGCAGATCACCTGAGGTCAGGAGTTTGAGACCAACCTGACCAACATGGTGAAACCCTATCTTTACCAAAAATACAAAATTAGCTGGGCATGGTGGCACATGCCTGTAATCCCAGCTACTCGGGAGGGTGAGACAGGAGAATCGCTTGAACCCAGGAAGCGGAGTGAGCCAAGATCATGCCATTGCACTCCAGCCTGGGCAACAAGAGCAAAACTCCATCTCAAAATAATATTAATAATAATAATAACAATATCTATTTATGAAAAAATCAAAATATGGCAAAAGGTGTTTTTAAAAAAACTATTTATTCACTCACACATTCCTAATCTCTAATAATTATCCCATCTATCTTTAAAAAGTAACTACTATCATATTTCTTATTGAATACTTTTTAAAAATAGTATGCTTATCTAAGTACAGTCACATACTGCATAATGACATCTCAGTCAACGGTGAACTGCACACATGAAAGTGGTCCTTTAAGATTATAATGGAACTGAAAATTTTCCATTGCCTAGTGACGTCGTTGCCGTCTTAATGTCATAGCACAATGCATTACTCAACGTGTCTGTGATGATGCTAGTGTGAACAGACCTACTATACTGCCATTCATATAAGAGTATAGCAATACAATTATGTACAGTACATAATACTTGAAAATGATTGAAACAACTATGTTCTGGTATATGTATTTTCTATACAATAGTTTTGTTAGTGTGCGTTTATTTTATTTTTTAAGTTAACTGTAAAACAGCCTCAGGCAAGCCCTTTACAAGACACTTCAGAAGAAGACATTCTTATCATGGGAGGTGACAGCTGAATGCTTATTACTGCCCTTGAAAACCTTCCAGTGGGACAAGATGTGGAGGAGGAAGACAGTGATATTGATGATCCTGACCCTGTGTAGGCTGGGGTAATGTGTGTGTTTATGTCTCAGTTTTTAACAAAAAAAGTTTAAAAAGTAAAAGATAAATAAATTTAAAAAAATGCTTGTAGAATAAGGATATAAAGAAACTATTTTTGTGTAGCTGTACAGTGTGTTTACAGTTTAAGCTAAGTGTTATTACAAAAGAGTCCAAGAGTTTAAAAGAATTAAAAAGTTTAAAAAGTAAAATGTTTCAGTAAGCTAAGGTTAATTTATTACTGAAGACAGATTTTTTTTTTTTTTTTTTTTGACATAGTCTTGCTCTGTTGCCCAGCCTGGAGTGCAGTGGCACAAGTGGTATGATATCAGCTCACTGTAGCCTTGATCTCCTCCCAGGTTCAAGTGATTCTTGAGCCTCAGGCTCCCAAGTAGCTGGGATGACAGGCATACACCACCACACCTGGCTAATTTTTGCATTTTTAATAGAGACAAGGTTTCACCACATTGGCCAGGCTGGTGTCTCAAACTCGTGGGCTCAAGTGATCTGCCCACCTTGGCCTCCTAAAGTGCTGGGATTACAGCTTAAGCCATTACACGTGGCCCAGTAAAATATTTTTTATAAATTTAGTATAGCCTAAGTGTACAGTGTCTGGAAAGTCTACCATAGTGTACAATAATGTCTTTGGCCTTCACATTCACTTACCACTCACTCACTGACTCACCAAGAGCAACTTTCGGTCCTAAGACTTCCATACATGCTAAGCACCCTGTTTAGGTGTACCATTTTAAAACGTTTTATACAGTATTTACTGTACCTTTTCTATGTTTAGATAGGTTTAGATTCACAAATACTTACTACTGTATTACAATTGCCTATAATATTCATTATAATAACAGGCTATATCCTGTTGTTAAGTGACACATGACTCTGCACACATATATTTACAGATCTCTATTTCTTTTAAAAAGGTGCATGAGTGTCGTTTTTGTAGAACAGTTCTTTAGTTGTATGTTCATTGCAGCATTATTCACAATAGCAAAGACATGGAATCAACCTAGGTGCCCATCAATGGTGGATTGAATCAAGAAAATGTGCAGGCCGGGTGCGGTGGTTCATGCCTATAATCCCAGCACTTTGGGAGGCCGAGGCGGGCAGATCACCTGAGGTCAGGAGTTTGAGACCAGCCTGGTCAACATGGTGAAACCCCACCTCTACTAAAAATACAAAAATTAGCTGGGCGTGGTGGCATGTGCCTGTAATCCCAGCTACTTTCGAGACTGAGGCAGGAGAATCACTTGAACCCAGGAGGTGGAGGTTGCAGTGAGCCGAGGTTGCACCATTGCACTCCAGCCTTGGCAACAAGAATGAAACTCCATCTCAAAAAAAAAAAAAGAAAGAAAAAGAAAATGTGGTGCATATATATACCACAGGATACTACACAGCCATGAAAAAGAATGAAATCATGTCCTTTGCAGCCACATGGATGCAGCTGGAGGCCATTTTCCTAAACAAATTAACACAGGAACAGAAAGTCAAATATCGCATGTTCTCCTAAGTGGGAGCTAAACATTGGATACACACGGACAGCTGCTGTGAGCAACCTCACACTCGGTTGCAGTGAGATGAGATCGCACTACTGCACTCCAGCCCGGGTGACAGAGTGAGACTCCGTCTCAAAAAAATAAAATAAAATAAAATATGAAATTATTATTTTTTGTTTTTGTTTTTTGTTTTTGATACGGAGTCTCGCTCTGTCACCCAGGCTAGAGTGCAGTGGCAGGATCTCAGCTCACTGCAAGCTCTGCCTCCCGGATTCACGCCATTCTCCTGCCTCAGCCTCCCATGTAGCTGGGCTGGGACTACAGGCGCCCGCCGCCTTGCCCGGCTAATTTTTTGTATTTTTAGTAGAGACAGGGTTTCACCATGTTAGCCAGGATGGTCTCGATCTCCTGACCTTGTGATCCACCCGCCTTGGCCTCCCAAAGTGCTGGGATTACAGGCGTGAGCCACCGCGCCCGGCTGAAATTATTTTTTAAATGAAAGAGAAAGAGAAAGAGAAATAGACATTTTTTTTTTTTTTTTTTTTGAGACAGAGTTTCGCTCTTGTTGCCCAGGCTAGAGTGCAGTGGTGTGATCTCAGCTCACCACAACCTTTACCTCCTAGGTTCAAGCCATTCTCCTGCCTCAGCCTCCCGAGTAGCTGGAATTACAGGTGTCCGCCACAACACCCAGCTAATTTTTTTGTATTTTTAGTAGAGACGAGGTTTCACCATGTTGGCCAGGCTGGTCTCGAATTCCTGACCTCAGGTGATCCGCCCACCTTGGCCTCCCAAAGTGCTGGGATTACAGGCGTGAGCCACTGTGCCCAGTCAAGAAATAGACTTTATAAGACAAACAAGCAAAAATTGCACAAGTAAGCTAATTCTATATATATTATCCTACACCTTTTTTAATCTGAAAAATATATCTTGAGGCCTTTCACATAGCACTATATCCAGAGCTACATAATTTTTTTTTTTTTTTTTAGATGGAGTCTTGCTCTGTTGCCCAGGCTGGAGTGCAGTGGGGCGATCTTGGCTCACTGCAACCTCCACCTCCGAGGTTCAAGCGATTCTCCTGTCTCAGCCTCCTGAGTAGCTGGGATTACAGGCACATGCTGCCATGCCCAGCTAATTTATTGTATTTTAGTAGAGATGGGTTTTCACTGTGTTGCCCAGGCTGGTTTCAAACTCCTGAGCTCAGGCAATCCACCCACCTCAGCCTCCCAAAGTGCTAGGATTACAGGCGTGAGCTACCACGCCGGGCCTATGTAATTCTTTTTAATAAGCGCAAAGTACTGCCATTATACGGGTGTTCCATAATTTATTTACTTAATTCCACATTGATGAATAGTTAGTTATGTTTATTTCAGTTTTATGTGATCTTGTGTATTTGATATTACTGTTTAACTTTACACAAGTCTGTACCTTATTTGATTGTGAACTCTTCATTAGGGCATGAAGCCTATTGCAAGTTTCGTTATGTCACACACCATAAGCTCTAGAAAATATGTACTTCAATGATGGTATCGGCTTTGCCCTCAAATTGAAGTCTCCTGGAAAATGTTCATATGTCATTTCAATACTGTAAATTTGCACAGTTTTACTTTTGAGGTCAGTAAATAGATGCTAACAATTCATCATTATTGCTAGGGTAAACAAGAAGCTCTTTACAAAACTATAGACCACTTAGCGCTTTATAGATCAAAGATAACACTTGAAATTGTGTTCAGAGGTGAAGAAACAGTCACCACAATAAAATAGGGCATAATCTAGTTTGTGCTCTAAAGACTGTGTCCTGGAGATTTGGGTTGATTTTGTCTCTATGGCACTTGCTTTATCTTAGGACCATTAGATTTTGTTTGAAGGTGGAGGATGAACAGCACACCACGTACCAACAAGCAAGACAACTGTAGACTCCCACATATTTTCCTCCTATATGCCTTTGGTGATTCGGATTCCTTACTCAAGTAGAACATGACTTGAACCTATCTCCATAACAATTAGCTACAGAATCATTTGCTCCAAGTTCAGGTAGCTCCTTTACCTGCTGCAGAGCAGTTTCTATTGTAATAGAAGCAAAACCTGGCAACGGACTGAAAAGGCTTGAAAGCCATTCTATGTACATGGTAAAAGTATGAAATGCACCCCAACAAAATCTTGAATGTGTCTGAAGATCTCAGAGTGTGATTGTTTGCATCAGATTATCTATCAGTGCATTTGTGAGGAAGATGAGAATCTATAATGGGTATGACACCTTGATGCCAATAGAGCATTATTCCTCATGTATGTAAAATAATATTCTCATCATGAATTTAAAATGGTGGAGGGCATAAGCTACTTGTGTTTAAAGTAAGCGAACATGTGATAACACTGTAATAAAACCACTATTAAATAAGAGATGCATGCATGCGTGCGTGAATGGATGCAGCAGAAAAAAAGAAAAAAATCACGAATTCACTGGCAGTCTGTTGGTTTGTATTTCACTAATGTACAGGGTTTGTGGTTTATAACGTCATCAGAGTTGTACAACAGCATTATATCCCTGAGAGCTGTGCAGGTATCTCTCTCTTTCTCTTTCTGTTCTTTGCATACAATGGGGGATCTAAGCCTGGATTCATGCCCTACCCAGGACATTTCCTTTTTGTGGCATATGAGCAGAGCCGTTACCAATGCTAAGATTTACTGCTTTGGGGATCGGTTCAGAACAAATGTTCCAAACAGCCGTCTGCCTCGGGCAAGGTAATTTTGGACAAATTCAACAAGACTTCAAAGGAAGCCACCTACTACAATGCCTAAGAAGGATAAAGACCTGATTTAAATGAATGTATTGCAATTAGTGGGTATTTACTTTATATGTTGCCAAGTTCTGATAGCTTTCTCTAACCCTCAGGGAAATAATATGTATGTCTCCTTCTGGGGAGCTGAAGAAATGGGATATGTGCTTCCCGGAGAGACAGGTGTTGTGAACATACACAGATCTAAAAGAGAGAAAAGATAAAAAGTTCATGAAAGCTGGAGACAAAGAATAAATGCAATGTTTGCTTTGAGGTGAAAAATAAAAATAAAAAAAAGATGAGTGTAACTGCTGTGCTTTCAGTATCCTTCTCCCTAGAAAAGAGACCCTCTGTTGTAAAAATCTGTTTTCTTTGAAAACAGTTTGTATTAACTAAAGAAAAGTAAAGAAAGTAAAGAGGAGGCAACATTTAATATTGATAAATGCAGGAAAGCCACTTATCAATTAAAGGAGTCTTGGACCACCGAGCTGATTTAGGTACATCCTGAAATGCTGCACTGTTAATCCAATCATTCAGCATGAAGCATTCCAGCAGTAGAGGAAATTAAGGATTAAACTGTGGTGGGAAGAATGAGAAAGCAAGATGCTAGATGTATAGTCTGAGTGTACTTTAATCAAATCAAGCCAGAAACAGACCAAAATGGAAATCCAATAGTACAGTGTTTTCATATTCATGTTCACAGTTTCATTCCAGACCTTACATTTACAAGTGAGATTTAGTGTGAGAAGTGTTACAGGAAAAGACCAGCATGTTCTCTTAGCATTTCTCAAAGAATAAATAAGCAAGCCAGCCCAAATTTAGTCAAGAAACACTGCACAGAGACTTCTATTTCATGCAAAAGAGAGGGCAGAAGAAGCTACATGCCTAATCTGATTTATCTTTGCCCTGAAAGGATCCCAAAGAGAGAGAAAGCAAAATACAATCTACTGTGTGTTCTTGTTTATTTCAGACAATACACAATTAAGCAAATAAACTCTCAATGAAAAATCTCATCCAACACAGAGATTTAAAGGCAGGCCTAAAATGAGTAGATGTTTTCTAATCAATAAGATTGCTTTACTCAGATTTTAAAACTTGATTTATCGAGATAATCACCAACATTCTCTTCCTTTGGAGACAAGACCACATGCCTTCATCATATAGGTAACTAACATCTTCCTGAGTTTTGAAGTCAAAAACATATTTTGATGGTTAGAACTTATCAAGGGATTAAAACACTTTCTAAAAGTAGACTCCATGGAAAACTGATCAAATATCCTTCTAGTAGTTGCCATCAGTAACACATTTTCCAGCCTTCATCATTAAATATTCTATAAACCAGCTAAATGTTTTATGGCTGCATATTTTTTCCTTGATGTTGCAGCATTCCTAGCCTAGAAAATTTACCGTTGCCCCATTATTTCTGAGATTTCTGAGACTGTTGCTATCTGATTACTCTTGTTTTACAGGAAGTAGAAAAAGAGAATGAAACTCTGTAGGGACAGGGAGTGCAGCTTCTGCCAGCATGGGACTATTCGTTTTAATTAATCTTAAACCATGTTGACATGTGCTAATGGTTGAATGTAGGTATCTTGTAGGTGTGTGGCCTGTCGTGCCTCTCCCCTGCTGTTTACTTTAGCGACTTGTCTGTCTGAAAGTTATGATACCACAAAGCCTCCTTAGGGTCTTAGAGCATGATGTAGCATGCAGACTTCAAAAAACAGCCCCGAGGAATACCCCTTTAAGCTGCTGCAGGTAGAACCACGGAGGTGAGGGCAGGGAGGCTTCAAGGGAACAATGAGGAGGGAAGCAGGTGAACTCATCCTGGCTTCACCTGGGTGCCCTGAAACAATTAGACAACTTCTATCCAAAAAAAACGCTCTCCTTTGGAAAGATAAAGGGAAATCTGTTGTGAAGTGACTATTGTCATGTTCTGAATTGCCATGTGATGCTAATTTTTCATTTCCTGGGCCTGCCATTCCATCCAAATCACATTTTGCTCAGCACGCTTCTTAACAAAATAGATCCAGTTGATTGGTGACTTTTAAGTGAGGAAGCTTTCTGATTTTTAAGAACACATTAGCAAAGGAATTTATTCTGAGATAAGGAAGAACGAAGTGGCAGTGTAAAACATAATGACCGAGGGAAAGCAGGCTTTAAACCACACACACATTCACACACACACACACACACACACAGAGCAAACATGAGATTTGAAAT
This sequence comes from Macaca fascicularis, assembly GCF_037993035.2. Taxonomy (NCBI): domain Eukaryota; kingdom Metazoa; phylum Chordata; class Mammalia; order Primates; family Cercopithecidae; genus Macaca; species Macaca fascicularis. The sequence continues at coordinate 93,816,554 of NC_088376.1, forward strand.
AATCAATTTCTTTAACCTGGTGATCACAATTTGGCAAATATATTTTTGCTTTATCATTTCTGAAACAATTGCTTCTAACAAAATTTAAATTGTTTATTTTCCCTTGGCAATCTTTTTGTCTTTTGTCATATAGGTAATATACAAATAGAGTATTATTGTAAAATATTTAACAATACTTCCATCACCACCCAACCCCCAGCCCTATGTACACAGGCACAGTCATGCACACTCTCTCCCATTTTCAGAGGTAACTGGCTACTGTCAGAAGTTTGCTCTGTATCTTTTGAATCTCCTTTTGCCACATTTACATGCAAATATACCTACTTTGGAGGCTTTAAATATGAACACAACTAGAAATATAATATGCCTGCTTTTTTGCAATTTTTCTTTTTTTGCTTAATATGTCTTGGACATTTTTCAAAGTCAGCAGATATTTGATTCTCTATATTTTTAAAATGGCTGCATGGTATTCCTTAGGTGGAATTAGCATCATTCACTTACTCATTCTTCTACTGATGGGCTTTAAGGTTGTATCTTTTATTTCTATTATTAAATTTTGAACTCCCCCACCCAGTGTTAGGCTGTTCTTGAGTTGCTATAAAGGAATACCAGAGTCTGGGTAATTTACAAAGAAAAAAGGCTTAATAGGCTCACGGTTCTGCAGGCTGTACAGGAAGCATGGTGCTGGCATCTGCTCGGCTTCTGGGGAGGCCTCAGGGAGCGTTTACTCATGGCAGAAGGCGAAGTAGGAACGGGCACGTCACATGGTGAGAGTGGGAGCAAGAGGGAAACAGAGGGAGGGTAGGCGCCGCACACTTTTAAAACAACCAGACTTCTTGTGAACTCACTTATTACCAAGGGGATGGTGCTAAGCCATTCATGACGGATCCGCCCCCAAGAAATCTAAACACTTCTCATCAGGCCCCACCTCCAACACTGGGGATTCTGTTTCAACATGAGATTCGGAGGGGAGAAATATCCAAACCATATCACGCCCACACAGATGATAATCTATTTTTAGCAGAAATTTCCAACAAGTATAATTATTGGGTCGAAGATGTCAACTTTGCTGTCCGTTTGCCAAAAAAAACCCTCATTTTTTCATTGATAAATGAATTACTAGCATATTTTGCATACCTACTATGTGCACAGGGCTTTAGGCAAGACATAAACACTTAGTAGGGAATACGATAGATTATATCATATTCTATTATTCTATTCTATTATTATTATATCATATTCTATATCATATTCTAATATTATAGCTTAGTAGGGAATATGATAGATTCCCATTTGGGTCCTATGCCTTTTCAGACAAAAATTACTTTTGAACAAATCTTGCTTTCTTTGATCATAAAACTATCCTCTAAATTAATAAAAGGTAGTGGGTCTTTGCTGTAAAGCTGACTGAAGCTACTTTATTATAATACAAAAATTTTCAGTTTAGAACCTTGTGCTACATTGGCACTGAACATTTGAGACTGGCTTTTGATTATGTGATTCAAAAGGACCAATGACTGCCTTGGGAGGCCGAGGCAGGAGGATCACCTGAGTTCAGGAGTTCAACTGGCCTGGCCAACATGGTAAAACCCTGTCTCTACTAAAAATACAAAAATTAGCCGGATGTGGTGTGTATGCCTGTAATCCCAGCTACTCGGGAGGCTGAGGCAGGAGAATTGCTTGAAACCAGTAGGCAGAGGTTGGAGTGAGCTGAGATCGTGCCACTGCACTCCAGCCTGGGTGACAGAGTGAGACTTGTTCAAATAAAATACAGGATGACTGTTTTTGCCTGGGATTCCCAGCCACTGAACATCTAACTATCCCTAATATGCCTAGGCAACCCAACTCCTAGAGTGCGTGGTAACCCACGTCAGGTTTAGAGGGCTGGACTCTTGATAGTGCAGCTGCAATGCACAGCATACTCTAATGTGGGGCTAGCAGGCATGAGTCTGATGGTCTCTCTGCAGGATGGCATAATATGATGAGACACCAACTCTGGGCAGAGACATTTACTAGTGAGGAGTAGAGCTGGGACCTATATTCAGGTAGCTTTACACCAGAGAATGAACATTTAACCAAAGGTTATCTGGCTACTTTAACCTGTATCAAACTATCTGTATCAAACTTTATCTGGCAAAGGTTATCTGGCAACTATCAGTGCAAAATTCAATTTCTACAGAAAGAATTCAGAGGAGAGAGTATTTGCTGTGGGCTAGGATTGCCCTATAGGGCTTTCAGGAAGAAGCTGGGATTTGAATAGTTTCGGTTTAGGCTATGAGTAGAAAGAAGAGGAGGAAGATGGAAAGCAACTCAGGACAGGGCTCGGTGGCTCAAGCCCTGTAATCTTAGCACTTTGGGAGGCCAAGGCGGGTGGATCCCTTGAGGTCAGGAGTCCAAGAACAGCCTGGCCAACATGGTGAAACCCTGTAAAAACAAAAAAATTAGCCAGACATGATGGCACGCACCTGTAATCCCAGCTACTCAGGAGGCTGAGGCAGGATAATCACTTGAGCCCGGGAGGCAGAGGTTGCAGTGAGCCGAGATGTTGCCACTGCACTCCAGCGTGGGCAACAGAGTGAGACTCCATCTCAAAAAAAGAAAAAGAAAAAGAAAAGCAACGTAGAAAGGTAAAAATATGAATAACGATATGGAAAAGGGAAAGCAAAAAGTAAAAGATAGCAGCCATAATAATAGCAATAAATTAACATTACTGATTGCTTTATTAATACTATGGGCTAGCACTCTGCTCAAAGTGCTCTACAGGAAACATCTTATTTAATCCTTAATAAATTCTGAAGAGATAATGCTATTCTTTTTGTATAGATGAGGAAATGGGACTTAAATATATTAAGTAAGCTGCCCAAAGCCATGGAGTCAATAAATATGTGTAGTCCAGGGATTGGAGGGGATGAAGGGCAAGGCACTCATGAATGTGAACGGGCATCATGGGAAGGGTAGAGAGGAACACTGGGACAGGGCGTGGAGCGTCTTTGATATGGAGGCTGACCATGCCAGTAGGCAGTGGGGAATCCTTGAAACATTTTTGAGCACTGGAGTGACACACGAAAGGGCATCTATGATAAAATCATTTTATTTTTATCCTTATACTCTCCCTACTCTCTGATGAGAGGTGGAGACCGTGTGTCACTCCAGATTTCTAGATGCGTTCTGTGATGGCAGGTGGTGATTACAAAGGAAGAGGTGAAGATAAAGCCTGAGCAATGTGACCTTCTCCTTTTGTCCCTGCCTTGAGGGCCCCAGCTGAGACCTAAAATAGTCTAATATATATTGACACCTGGTTAGATCCAACAGTGTCCCAGGGAAAAGAGCGTAAGCTCTGAAACCAGAAGGACCTGGATTCAAATCCTGGCTCTGCCACTTTCTAGCTTTGTGCACATTCCTGAGTGTCTAGTTACTAGTCTGAATTTGAGTGGGAAGGGACTGTGCTCTGTTCACATGTGAACAATGCCTGACTTACAGGCTTCACAATCATTCTTTTTTGAGTAACAAGAGAATGGAGCTTTCTGAGCCTTTATCTCTTCATCTGTAAACGAGGACTATCACATCTACTTCATAAAGTCTCATCTTTCATAAACCAAGGAATTGCAAACAATCCAGGTCCTCTCTGGGGAGGGAGGCCTGTCTCTGCTGCCACATTATTCTGATTTCCCACATTTTGCCATTGGGATGAGGGTGGGAGGAGATGACGATTCCTTGTTTGTTATTTTTAAAAGTAATTTTTTCCTGATTATTAAAGTCACACATATTTATTTTATATAGAATTTGGAAAAAATTCAAAAAATTTGAAAAAATAGAAAATAGAAAGTAAAAATACGTTCCTGTAAGATAATATGTATTAATGTTCATGTTTTACACAATTTTCTTACAGTCTTTATTCTTTTCCTCTACATATATATTTTATGCAATAAAATTGTGACCATACTGAATAAAACTTTCTAACCTGTTTTTTTCTCAACTACCATTTTATCATGAGACTTTCCCTAGATCTTAAATAGTATTTCAAAATGGGATTTTTAATGTCTGTATAAAATTTCATTATGTGAACTTCCTTTACTTTATTAAAACTTTTTCTCATTTTCCAACAGGTACTTGGTTTTCAGTTTTTCAGTATCAGAAAGGACACGGCAAGGCGCCACCTCATTAGTGGGTGCTCAAAAGTTGTTTCCAGGCTGACTGATTCGGAATTACTGGGTAGCTTTTAAACCAGAGATTTCTCCCTTCCACCCTAGATTCCTGAAGAGGCAGGTGGCTTTTTTTTTTTTTTTTTTTTTTTTTTTTTTTTTTTTTTTTTCTGAGACAAAGTCTTTCTATGTCGCCCAGGCTGGAGTGCAGTGGCGCGATGTTGGCTCACTGCAAGCTGCGCCTCCCGAGTTCAGCCATTCTCCTGCCTCAGCCTCCTGAAGTAGCCGAAATTATAGGCAACTGACATCATGCCCAGCAAGTTTTTTTTTTTTGTATTTTTAGTTGAGACGGGGTTTCACCATGTTAGCCAGGATGGTCTCGATCTCCTGACCTCGTGATCCACCCGCCTCGGCCTCCCAAAGTGCTGGGATTACAGGCGTGAGCCACTGCGCCCGGCTAGGTAGGTGGCTTTTAAGAAAAAAATAAAAGGACCCTCCAGGTGATCCTGTTGTAAATTAGGAATCACTGATCTTGAGTTCTCAGAGGACTGTTTTGTTTTTTTTTCTTTTCCGTAGCTGAAATCCCCTTACCCCATACAGCGCCTGACACAGTGAGTGTTCTGTAAATACTTACTGAGTGAATTAACAAATCTTATATTCTACATTTTAATTCTGGTTCTTGTTTCCTTAGCATGGAGTCTTGAAGGTAAATTATTGGGTTAAAATTTTAATTTTAAAAAACACTGATGGTACTTTTTAAATAAGTATTTTCTTTAAAAATCAATATTTATTTCTTTTTCTTTAGAAATACCTATTTTTCTTATAAGAACTATAGATTCATAATATAAAAATTTCAAAATGTAGACATGTAAAAAGAAAAAATCATATAATATGCACACATATATGTGTATATGTATATTCCATTCAGTTTTTTTCCTGTATGTATATATGTGAATATACATTAGCCACATATCATGCAGTAAACAAAATGTTTCATAATCTGCTTTTTCTTTGTGGGTCCCATAATCATTATTTTAAATCCTGGTTTGGCAGTTTTTGCAATTATATTTCTAGCCTGTTAATCAGTAATATCTAATCTGTTAAATCTGTTTTCACTAGGGATCTATTTTCATGGCTGAATTGAAATATTTCCAAAATCATTAGTAAACACAATTTAAAAATATTTAGTGAAACATTTTTTTTTTTTTTGAGACGGAGTCTCGCTCTGTCACCCAGGCTGGAGTGCAGTGGCTGGATCTCAGCTCACTGCAAGCTCCGCCTCCCGGGTTCACGCCATTCTCCTGCCTCAGCCTCCGGAGTAGCTGGGACTACAGGCGCCTGCCACCTCGCCCGGCTAAGTTTTTGTATTTTTAGTAGAGACGGGGTTTCACTGTGTTAGCCAGGATGGTCTCGATCTCCTGACCTCGTGATCCGCCCGTCTCGGCCTCCCAAAGTGCTGGGATTACAGGCTTGAGCCACCGCGCCCGGCCTAGTGAAACATTTTGTTTGGTGTGGTGTAGACTGCAAGTTTTCATACATTTTGCACTTATAGGAACCGGTAAATATCTTTTGGGGAACGGCATGGAAGTGACATATTAGTAAAGCTATTTAAATAACCTATTTACCATCTACTGCTATATCAGAGAAGAAATATTTTAATGCGGAAAATGTAAATGCATTTACTTTTCTAAAAATTAAAACTCGGCTTGAGATGTGCAGACCCTATGTCACTTTAGAAATGTAAAATGGCACATAGCAATTGCAGAGGATATATTCTGGGTAAGAAGGATAAAACTGAGAATAAGTTTGCTAATTCTGCCACAGACTGATGAAAACATTGTCATCAACTAGCTCCAATCCTTCAGTATCCACTAGATAAATGCTTGTCTTGCTTCTTAGCCATTTTATTTTCACTCACTTATTTGTGGGTTCCTAGTAGGGAGAAGTCACGTTTAATTCATCTTTGAAGTCCTAGTGCTTAAGACTGAGCAGTTAGAGTAAATGGAATAATGGTGAGGAAGCACACTCCATTTCTGAACTACTTTCTTTTCACTTTGTCACTCAACTTTCTCTAAGTTGCTCTTTAAATTGGTATTCATTATTTGAGCAAAAGATTTAGGTCATAGAGTTGGGGAACAGACAATTTTTATGTAGTTACAAACTTGATTTTCAAGATCTGGCAAGATTGAAGAAAGATGTCTAATATACATTATCTTTACATCTAGCAACTCAAACCATAAAAGAGCATGAACACAGGATTACTGTTGTACAGGTCATGTTGGAACTGCTTTGCAAATTTGGTCCCTACTTTAATGTCCCATTGCTATTTTGTGTTTCCTCTGCCAGAGGCTCCATTCTCTTCTCTATCTGTCAAACTCTTCCTCCTCCTTTAAAAGCCCAGCTCAAATGCCCCTTACGCTATGGAAACTTTTCCTCCCTTTCCTTCAATGTCTCTAAACTGGGCAGAAGTAGTCATTTCAATCTTTACGCTCCCATTATGATCTGTTCATGCCTAAATTTTAACACACCATTGTGCTTTTCTGTTAAATATGTAAGGGTCTATCTTTGGTGCGTGTTGAAGTTTCCTGAGGGATGGGGAGGGTTATTATCTTTGTCCTCGGTATTTGGTACAATATATGATCTAGGGTAAGGAGCTCATAAACTGATATTTTTAGGACCTTTTAATTTAGGATTATCAGCTATAAATATACTTAAATCCTTTTTGTTCTCAGTGGCTGCTAAGCTAAATCCATGATGATACACAACAAATCCAGGATGTCTTTTTGAATGGGTTCTTTTGACTGGGTGGCTTCTCAGGCATCTTCAGTCATTGTTAAACTCCATGAGAAGGCGCTGTGGGTGGGGTGGGATGGGGCTCTTGAGGCAGATGCAGTACCCAAACTCTCTCTCTCCACATACTGTGGTAAGGAGGATGGCTTGGTTCTCAACCCGATGGTCTTCCAAACCCAAATGTGTTTAATCACCTACAAGTACCACTCATTAGACTACCCCTAAAAACAATAATTAGGTACCACATTTCAATGTGAAGTGATCCATGTTACCATTGTTTCTTCTGCATAGTGACTCTCCCACTGCTGGTATTGTGACAGCTAAATAAAAAGGCCAGTAATATGTGGGTTTCTGTTTTTTGTTTTTTTACCTTGAGGAAACAAAGACTCCCCTGATGTAATGAGATATTAGGAATCTCAAAAGAGCCAAAGAGAACAATAGATTCTTTTTTGTATATTATTATTGTGAAGCCACCAAGAAGGAATTATTCAGCAATAACATATGGGAGACTGGTTATTGTTATAACCTTCAGCTCATCACTAGGGAACAAACCAAGTTGTTCAAAGCAACCTGCGAGGGGTGGATGACCAGAAATGCACATAAGTTGTTAGAACTGACACTGTCTCTTGACTGAGAGCCGTGGCTGATGCCTGTAATCCCAGCAATTTGGGAGGCCGCAGCAGGTAGATCATTTAACTTGAGGTCAGGAGTTTGAGACCAGCTTGACCAATATGGTGAAACCCTGTTTCTACTAAAAATACAGAAATTAGCCCTGTGTAGTGGTGTATGCCTGTAATCCCAGCTACTTAGGATTCTATGGCAGAAGAATCGCTTGAACCCAGTAGGCAGAGGTTGTAGTGAGCCGAGATCGAGCCACTGCACCCCAGCCTGGGTGACAAAGTGACACTCTGCCAAAAAAAAAAAACAAAAAACAAAACCAACATTGCCTCTCAAACGCAGACATTAACAAGCAACAAAATGCTAATAAGAATCTCTCAATGGACCTGTCAAACAAAACTCTCTAGTGTTAGCCCTAAGTTTTAAAAAGGGGCAAACCTTTTTATTAAAAAAGTGTTCAGCTGTGTTGTCTTGTACATGACTTTTGGAGCCCTCACCGAAAAGCTGTTTACCCTAATTTCCCAGTAATGTCTTCATTTATTGGTCAGGAGATTTAGATTATCTCATCACCAAGATTCTGATTCATTGGCTTGAGGAGTTAGGTCTCCCCGACAAAAGGTCCTCTCTGTCCTCTGGGAAGTAAAAAAGCTGCATATAACTCCATATAACCGCCATAGAATGCCCAGGCAACTAAACTGACATCTTACCATGTGATTGGCCTGGTGCCCAGGAGCACCATGGGAGAGAATTTGAACGCTCTTGGCAGTTGGGATTCAGACCTTGACAGTTGTAACCGATAGACTGGGCTGGGACGACGCTGATGAAAGGCAAATTCCTGAGAGAAAAATCACCCAAAGTAAGGAGTTGGGCATTGTAGACTAGATTCAGCTGCAGGAATTGTGCACTAGAAAGATGCAGTGTTTCTTTTTTTTTTTTTTTTGAAATGGAGTCTCACTCTGTGGCCAGGCTGGAGTGCAGTGGTGCCATCTTGGCTCACTGCAACCTCCCTCTCCCGGTTTCAAAAGATTCTCCAGCCTCAGCCTCCTGAGTAGCTGGGATTACAGGCACCCACCACGATGCCCGGCTAATTTTTAGTAGAGACAAGGGTTTCACCATGTTGACCAGGCTGGTCTCTAACTCCTGACCTCATGCGATCTGCCCACCTCGGCCTCCCAAAGTGCTGGGATTACAGGTGTGAGCCACTGCGCCCGGCCAAGATGTGGTGTTTCTAATGGCAGGCACTTGAACCCAGCTGGACCCTAAGACCCCCTCTGAGAGGGCTGTGTGTCTTGGGAATGAGAGAGTTATGAAGTAAAACTGAAAAAAAAAAAAACAAACATCATACGGGGACCCAGCCATTGGAGAATTGCGCACTGGAAGAAAAAAACGTGTTTCTCTGTTGGGTATTGGGTGGAGAGTGGTGTTAGGATTGGAGATTAGGAGGCAGAAGATAGGGAAATACAGGCAGGGGTAAGAACAGATAGCGCAGGGCCCTGCTGAGATCAGGAGTGGGGCAGCGCTCCCCGACGGGGCTCTGAGGTCGTAGTGAGCCTCACATTATTAGGCTCTGAGTGCTGTGGGGATTTTTCAGAAACAAAAGGAAAGCTTCTAAATTTTAAAGAGTGACTAATCCATGTGAAAGGATGGGACATAACGACCAACAATACAGGGCAGTGGCATTTTTAAATAGTACCAACACTAAGAGTACTTGTAATTCAGAGGGAAAAGGGGTTTCTGGGAAGATGGTTAGAAGGGGCTTAAAGGAGACTTAATTGAAGAGCCTTAAAGAAAGACCCAATTTAGGTAGTTGGAGGGAGGAACACTGGGGGTAAGAAAAATTCATGAGAGCTAAGGTGTGCCTTCATTCTTCAGCTCCACTGAGTTCTGTAAAATGAAAGACGCAAAAGAATGACAAGGTTAAGAGAATTTTCAGACAGATGGTCAGATGCAGAACCAGGGATCAGAGAAGAATGAAGTCTTTCTCCTCCCATGTCCTCCTCCCACTGGGATATCATCAAGAGTCAGTTAGAGAAATACGTCTCAATAACCTTGAACTCATCCCTGCCCTGATCCTTCTGGAAACTGAGAATCAATATGACATGTATTGATGAATTAATATTCTAGGCAGGCTAATTCTATTATTCTGCCCAACTCAGGAGAGAAGAGTTTACTACACAATGAAAATAATTTTCTCCCAATGTCATCTTTGCCCTTTGGCCAAGTGTAGTGATCACCAATTGAAGGGGTTGAGAAGCAAGTGGTCAGGTATATGGCTTGACAGAGACTCTGTTCCCGGTCACACTGCCCTGCACTGTAAGTCTATTTCTCCCTGAATTATCCATGCTGGCTCTCAGTGCAACACGACTCACTGATTCTTCACCAACCCTTCAGTTCCCTTGAAGTAGCAGGTGGTTAAAAGTTTGCTGCCAATTATAAACCTCTGACCTTCAACAGCACCCTCTTCTTGTCTGCTTCTGAATCTGGTGTTTTAGCAACTAAATATCAGAGATGTTGTTAAGTGAATATTTTGGGGTTTTGGCTTCATGTTTGGTCCAAGACTTTATGAAAGGATAAGGGATTCTATGGTTATTATTGTAACCATATTCTATGGCTATTATTTTTTCAACAAATATACAACTACTACTGTCTCAACTTTACCACTCCCCACTAAAGATCAGCACCAAAAGGGCTTCTGGGGTTTCCAGGCAACAGATTTATCAAAGATACCATCAATTTTAAACTTTTATTAATGTCCTCCTCTTCATTATTATTATTTTACACAGTCCACAAGAATTTCATGGCTGCAGTCTCCTAGCAGAGTTTTTATGATTCACCCAGCCTGAGAGAGTGCCTCCCTATGAGGTCAAGGCTTTCAGAGGTATATGCAGCCTGTCACCTGGACCTCCTGTCCCTGCCCCATTTCAGGTGGGTCACTGCATGAACTGCAGGCATTGAGAGGATCTTTGCTTTTCTACTTTAGCTGCTCTATCGACATAATCTCCCGTCCCTGCTTTACATTTTCAGCCTTTTACATCCATTGCCTGATGGTCAGATGCAGAACCAGGGATCAGAGAGGAATGAAGTCCTTCTCCCCCGATGTCTTCCTCCTACTGGGATACCATTAAGAGCCAATGAAAGAAATATATCTCAATAACCTTGAACTCTCTGAAAATCATGGGGTTAAGGGAATTTAAGGGGGATGACTACTGGTTTCTCTGGAACTCTTCCCCCTTCGAGGTTCTAGAATGTGGGTTGAATAAAACATGTGGTTTTGTCTACAGTTGCAGGGAGTCCAGAGCCACAAGCTCCAAGCTCTGGAAAGAGCCATTGGCCTGGGATATTGGTTGTTGTTAAAATGTTAAGTGAAATAGGCAGTTTAACATGCAGCAATGAGTTTCACTTACATAAAGAGGAATATGTATAGATAAAAGATCTGAATTCAGTAAATTAAAGTATTCACAGCTGCATTGTAAGATTATAGTTGATAGTTTTCTTTGTTTTCCTGTACTTCCCAGCCCACAAAGAGCATGTGTTATTTTTATCAATAGAGTTTTTTTTTTTTTTTTTTTTTTTTAAGCCTTTAAGAAGAAATAACGTAAGAGTAGGAATTGTGCTTCTTTCATTTCACTGTTGTGGTTAATGAATTCCATGGTGGACACCTGGCCTAGCACCTGGGTAATCTAGCATTTATTTCAGTGTTTCTTGGGACAGATGAAACAGTGGTGACTAAGTGCCAGAAATGATACTAGGGGCTTTATGTAGGTTATTTTTAAATCACACTATCAAGGTGGGTACTATTCCCACCTTAATCTTGTAGACAAATAACTTGAGGCATGTAGATTAAGTAACTTATCCTAAATTGCCCAGCCAGTGAGAGTCCAGGCTAAGTTTGAGCCCATGTCTATCTGGTTCAAAATGGTTTCAAAATGGGCTTTCACTATTTCCAGCATGACTACCTGATTGCTAGTCTTAGAGCTTTATCTCTTGTCTCTGCATTTAAAACTCAGGTCTGTTTTTACCTATGTCACTGGGTTGATAGCCCCTAAAAAGCATTCCTCTTGCTGGGATAGTTTGGTGTTGTCATGAAGAGGCCCCTCCCAAATTGAAAGCTGTGTGGCAACCGACCTTCAGCCTGAGCTCAGACTTCCTTTCATTTACTCATTGATTTCCCTTTTGTTGTGAGTGTTCCCACTTACAGGCCATGGGAACTCCCAGAGTGAGGGCATGGTGACCAGGAGATCACTGGTGCCCCAGCAGTAGGAGTGGAGCCGCGGGGACTTGGCACCCTCAGGCTTCTGCTGGTAGTGGCTCAGGCAACCCTCACCTGACCCTTCTGCCTCCAGGCTGTGGGAAGGCTGAAGCCTGACCTAGTTTTTAGGGAAAAAAGAATTGAGGGCTTTCTGAGGTGAGGGTGGAGGTGGGGCAGGGCAGACTAGGCGTCTTCTCTTTCAGAGGGAAGTAAAGACTCGAATCGTGAAAGGGATCAACTTAGAGTAAGTTCTTCATGTTTTAGCTTGGCTAGAGGCATTCTGGTTAATCAACTATTATTAACAAGGGTGGTGGTGTGTGCTATACGTGGCTGAACACTTTTCCAGGGATTATGAACACAAGTATGGGTAAAATCCAAACTTCACTAAATATAATTAAATTTTTCTTTGATGATTCATAAGACCTTCAGGATCCTGTAGTGCCTCAGGGTCACCATTAGGTTTATCATCATCCTTGAGGAGATGGGCAGATGAATAAAAGCAACAAATTTAAAATTACAGACCTCACTCCCACCCTGCCTACTTGGGTGGTGCTGGACAGGTGACTTTGACCTCTGAAGCCTCAGAGTCTCCTCCAAAATAAGAGTGGCAGCATCACCTCATAGGGTTGTCATAGCAGAAAACTAAGTGCATGAAGAATATTGTCCTTATCATCATTACTATTAAGCTACAAGGACATCAAACTGCCAGCTGATACAATGTCTTTTTTTTTTTTTTTTTTTTTTTTTAAGCATGCTTCAAAGCCATTTACTTTGGTCTCCTTGTAAGGAAAATGGCTTCCTCAGCAGCAGGAATTGCTGAGAAAGTGGTATTTAGTCAAGTGCTAAGAAGAGCGCTATAAAACATTGTTTAACCTGCAGAAGCAGTACATGTCTGTTGTAAAAAAAAATTTAAACACTAAAGAAAAACATGCTTTTTAAAAAGTTCTCTTCTACCCTAATTGTTTCAATCTTCTCCAGAGGTAAGCCTTTTGTAATTCAGTGTGTATATGAGATTTAGATTATACTGTTCATTATTGTTCTATGACTTTGCTTTTTTTTTTTTTCCAATTGACAGCTTAGCTTGGGGATCTTTTTATACATTTTGAGAGCTGCATCTGCATAGTCTTTCATAAGATGGATGAATTTGGCCGGGCGCGGTGGCTCAAGCCTGTAATCCCAGCACTTTGGGAGGCCGAGACGGGCGGATCACGAGGTCAGGAGTTCGAGACCATCCTGGCTAACACGGTGAAACCCCGTCTCTACTAAAAAATACAAAAAACTAGCCGGGCGAGGTGGCGGGCGCCTGTAGTCCTGGCTACTCGGGAGGCTGAGGCAGGAGAATGGCGTAAAAACCCGGGAGGCGGAGCTTGCAGTGAGCTGAGATCCGGCCACTGCACTCCAGCCTGGGCGACACAGCGAGACTCCGTCTCAAAAAAAAAAAAAAAAGATGGATGAATTTCATCTTGCTTATCTGTTGTTCTGTTGATGGACAAACTGCCAGCTGATACTAATGATAGACATTAGGCTATTTCTAGTTTTTCTATGGCAAACAATGCTGCAATGAACACAGAATGGCATTCATGCACTAACTCCATTGTAGCCACTCAGTAATTGTTTATTAACCTCAGGTTGCCTTAACCCATACTTCCTAAAACACGTTCTTCTTGATCTGTAGGCCGCTCCAAAGAGATAGCATGAAACATGAACACAACAAGTGATTTTTAAAAACAATCTGATGATTTCTAATAAGTTTGTACACTTGTGCAACTATCACCACAACTCAATTTTTAGAGCACTTCCATGAGCTCAAAAAGTTCCCTTACACCTGTTTTCAGTCAGTGTTCACCCCATGCAAGATCTAGGCAACCACCAATGTAATTTCTGTCTCTACAGTTTGTGCCATATCTAGAAAGTGCATATAAATAGAATCACAATTTGTAAGACTATGTATTGTGTCTGGCTTCTTTTCCTTAGAAAAATTTGTTTTGAGGTTCAGTCAAGTTGTTGGATGTATCAGTTATTGCTAAGCTGTGTTACATTACAGAGATGTACCACATATTTTGTGTTCATTTGAATTATTTCCAGTTTAGGCCTATTTTCAGCTTATGCCTATTACGAATAATGATGCTACAAACATTTGTGTACAAGTTTTTGTATGGGTAGGTACCTAGGAGTGGAATTATCAGAGCTTATAAGTATGTATTTAACTTTTAAAAAGAACTGCCAAACTTTTCCAAAGTGGTTGTTTCATTTTACATGCCTACCAGCAATGTATGTGAGTTCTAGTTTCTCTGTATACTCACTAACACTTGTTCTTGTCAATCTTTTTTATTTTAGTTGAGTTTATTTTTTGGAGATGGGATCTCTCTGTGCCGCCCAGGCTGGAGTGCAGTGGTGTGACGATAGCTAACTGTACCCTAGAACTCCTGGCACAAGGGAGCCTCATACTTCAGCCTCCCCAACAGCTGGGACTACAGGCCCATGCCACCATGCCTGGCTAATTTTATTTTTATTTAAAAAGTTGTTTTTTTGTTTTGTTTTGTTTTGGAGAGACAGGATCTCACTAGAAGACACGGGGAAGCATAGACATTGGTGAGGCTTTGAATCTGGGAGAGTTTTCTGAAAAAATCATTTTGAAGAGAAATAATTTTCACTGTAAACAGTGCTGTGGTTTATCTTGTTCTCTTCTGGGGGAAGATTTTCTGCCATTTGAAATCAATATGTGCTTTTAAAAATAATTCCTTATCAGGCCGGGCGCGGTGGCTCAAGCCTGTAATCCCAGCACTTTGGGAGGCTGAGACGGGCGGATCACGAGGTCAGGAGATCGAGACCATCATGGCTAACACAGTGAAACCCCGTCTCTACTAAAAATACAAAAACTTAGCCGGGCGAGGTGGCAGGCGCCTGTACTCCCAGCTACTCGGGAGGCTGAGGCAGGAGAATGGCGTGAACCCGGGAGGCGGAGCTTGCAGTGAGCTGAGATCCGGCCACTGCACTCCAGCCTGGGTGACAGAGCGAGACTCCGTCTCAAAAAAAAAAAAATAAATAAATAAAAAAATAAAAATAATTCCTTATCTCCTACTAATTCTAGTGCAGCATTTGCTTCATGGCACAGACTCTCAGACACAGATGCCTAATACATTTTTCTAGGGGTGCCTGGATTCCTGGCTTGGGGTGAAATTATATCCGATAAAATGGAATTGAGTCAAGCTGTGGTATATTTGAATCCCCTTGAGAGCTGGATTATATGATCAATGGCAGCTCACAAACACATTTTAATCAGCAAGCACTTTGGTGCGGACCCAACAGCATTTGTGCAAATCTTTGGCCCGTGTTCCCGGGAAAAACAAGAGCTTCCTTGGTACCCACTACTTCTTTCCTCTTGAATAGGGAGAATCTTGTCATTTCATCTAATGGCACTCCAAGAAAAAATTACAGAAGCAATACATACTTATAAAAGAATAATACATATAAAATATTTATACAAGTAAATTATATGCAAGAGTTTAGGTAAGTATATATAGTTACATGTAAAAGCCCCTAAATGCAACTTTCCCACTTCATCTCTGCTACCCTCTTCAGAGGTCACCACTTATGGTAACTTGGCATGTGTCACTCTAGGCCGTTTTCTTTGTAACCGTGTATGTGCACACACACAAATACATTCAAATAGTTGTATTTATAGGCAAGTGGGTCATAGTCTTCAAATTGTCCTGTCACTTGCTTTTTTTTTAACAATCTACTGGAAACATCTTTCCTTGACACTGTTATCCTTTTGATGGCTGCAGAGCATTATCAGGAATGTATTTACTCAGTCCCCAGTAAAAAACCCGTAAGCAATTTTTTTTTTAATTGCACAGTATGCTTCAATGACCTTCTTTATTCATATTTTTTGCACACATGTATTTTCATAGAATAGGTAGTAAAAAAAATTTTGTTGTTTATTTGTCAGATCCCACTCCCAATAGTTGCTTTAGTAACTCCAAATTTGAGCATTTCCCATGTCCTTCTTTTGCTTCTCCAGAAAAGCAATTTGGGGTCATTGCTCATCTTTCCTGGACACTTGAGTTTCTATTGGGGTACAAATGGGGACAATAAAGAGGCTTATTTTTGTTTACAAATTTGGTATACCTTTGGTTTTGCCTATTGGCTATTAACTTGATGTCATAGTCTTTTATTTCCTCTCATATATAGGACAGGTCAGATAAAATAAGAGCTTGCCTTTATCTGTGTAAATTGTTGCAACCTTTTTGGGAGGACCCTTGACAATATCAACTAAAATTTAAGATGTTCATGCCTTTTGACCCTACAATTCTGTTGCTACCTGGCATCATGGAAATTATTTTGAGACCTGAAAGATTTTGTTAAGATATGTATCTCAGCAGCTTTTAGAAATCTGTTTAAATAGTTCCTTTCATGCAAATGCCGCAAAACATATATAAAACTAAATCTTTTAATTCATAGAATCACAAAATTTTAGAGCCCTAGAGTTTAAAGCTATAAGGACTTTTAGGTACTTTGAAAAATGAGAGGATTGGATTAGATAATCTCAAATTTTTCCTTTAATTCTTAGCATTTTGTGGTCTGTTGTTCCCAGAGAAAAGATAATAGTAAAGGTAGAACAATGACAGTGATCAGGTAGTACTAGTGGAGGAGCCTTTGCATTTAGGACAAGCCGCTTTATTGCTTTCATTCCTAAGGTAGAAATTTTCTGTCTTCATTCTTTATTATGTACTGTCTTTCTTTTATGTGCGCACATATTTCCATCAGCTTAAAGCATTCTTCGACGTGGCGTTATTTTCATAATTCTTACTGAGGAAGGTTAATTGGTGGAGATGTAACCAAACTAAGAAACAGGTTATCTTTTTGAGTATGAAGAGTAGCTGTTAGTTAACTTTTAATTGCACATGTGTAGTATTTTTCCTATGGAGTAGATGTTACCTGATGTAATTGATGACCATTCAACATCTGTTCAATATTACAGGAGGTATAGCAGGAATTGTGGCTGCAGAGATAAATGAGGTGGAGTCCTTGTCCTTAAATAGGTCATATTTTGGACTTAAAAAATCCAGTGACACTGGGGACAAATAGGGTCAAAGGGTGTAACTCCATGGAAATAATTTTTAGCATAATTTAAATATAATCCAAATGAACCCAAACTCTTATTAGGCTTGGATTATAACTAAGGTCTTAAAGACTATGGACCTAATTATGATGATCCTTTTTGCCCACTTACATGATCATAGGACACTAGCTCCCCTCTCCATCTCTTCCGGTTTCTAGAATAGGAACAAGTGCGCACATGCTCTCCTAATCTGGTAACCCATCATGTCACTTTGCCTCTGGATTAGCTGTGATAACAGTGCTCCACTGGCACAGATTTCCTCTGCTGAGCTGTTAGGGTTCCAAAGACACACCATAGTCTCTGACAGAGCTGGGGAAGAATGGTCATCTTCTCAGCTCTCAGTACATTTTGTTTCCTGGGCTCCACAACTGCCCTGCTTGTTCCTCCAGTGATGTTCAAATTCTCCCTCCATAATCTTCCTCATCATGGTGGATCTAAACCAGTTCCCTAGGCTGTGTGACAGAGCTGGATGGGCTGATAGCATGCTGTCTCTCTGTTGTCCCTGCCTGTTTGTTTTTTCTCATTTTTCCTCTGGAATTTCTTGCAGGCACTACTGTTTTTTTTGTGTGTTTGTTTTTGTTTTGTTTTGTTTTGTTTTGTTTTTTAAGAGAAAAGCAGGTTCTCCATGCACATCTCTTCAGGTAAATAGATGCCCAGGAGCATGGCCAGCTTACTGGTTCTTCAACAGCCAGATTTCATCATAGACCAGGTCTTATCTGACTTTGTATCCCTAATGTCAGCTCAGTGCTTACTACAGAATGGACCTTGAATTCTTGTTGAATTAATGAGTCAATGTTTGTGTTACAAGGTACATATATTCATTCCATGAAGATAGAACAGAGGTTTCCCAACTTCATGGTCATGCCCACATTTGTAAAACGCTTGCCCAAGATTAAAGCTATATCTTGTCTGGATCTAGAATATCGTTTAAAAAGATTAACAACCATTTATTTGGAAAAATATGTGCAATTAAAAGCAAAACAATTTGTGCTACCCCCTAGGAAGTTATCAATGTTATGCAGAGTAGTAGACACCTGGGTGAAAGGGGACACGGAAACTGGGAGTGGGGGAGAGAGGGAAAATTGTGACTGAGGATTCCCACCGGAACTCCTGGCCATCTAGCTCCTGAGTACTAACTCTGAGGCAAGCAAGTTCACTTTTTGGTTTTCTTTAAATGGAATGTTTCTGAATAAGCAATCAATTCATGTAGTTTGACAACCCCTACTCAAGAAAAGCTTCCTTCTATTCATTTCCTCCTGTCACCTGGCTCCTGGAAGGGCATTTTATAACTACCAATGCAAATTTGCTTCAGATTGGGGTCAGAGGGAAGATATGGAGACTTAAAACTTTTAGTCCCTCAGGCAAGGTCAAGGCTGACTGAGTTGTATAGGGAAAAAAATCTGTGATCTTGGTCTTGTTAGTTTTATGTTCGAATATACTGAGCTTATCAGCCTGGACAAGAAGCCCTGATTGTTCACAAACCAGCAAATTCTCAGAGGTCTTGACCTATGCTTTAAAAGATTTCAGCAACAGTTGGATCTGGTGTTTGGGTTCTGGGGAAGCTATGCTTTGATGAGGACATTCCCATGGTGTTCCAGAGGCAAATCAGAGCCAAAAGCCAGGAGGGAGAGGGGCACTCAAAGACTAGGAGACTTTGAGCATGAAAAGCCAGTACAGAAGGTCCCAGGTGGACCTGTAGTCAAGGTGCACAGGCAGGAATGGGTCTGTAAAGAGAATGAGTTGAGAGAAAGCCAGGAGGGTCCAGCATGATGGTTGTGAATGGGTGAACACCCTACCTTCTCCTAGGCTTGTGTTTCTCGACAAATAAGTGGGCAGATGTGTATGTAATAGATAAACTTTAATGGGCCAGAGGTTGGCGGGGAAAAATGTACCTCCAACAAAATATAGCTTAACAAATGAAAGAGCTAATGAAACTGAAATCACTTCCAATCAAGCGACCACCTAGGTATTTCTTTTCTTTCTTTCTTTCTTTTTTTTTTTTTTTTTTGAGACAGAGTCTCTCTCTGTTGCCCAGGCTGGAGTGCAGTGGGGCCATCTCAGCTCACTGCAACCTGCACCTTTTGGGTACAAGCAGTTGTACTCAGAATTGAGCACAATTCTGCCTCAGCCTCCAGAATAGCTGGGATTATAGGCACCTGCCATCATGCCTGGCTAATTTTTCTATGTTTAGTACATATGGGGTTTCACCATTTTGGTCAGGCTGGTCGCGAACTCCTGACCTCAAGTGATTCATTCCCCTCGGCCTCCCAAGGTGCCCGGGATTACAGGCATAAGCCACCTCGCCTGGCTCCACCTTGGTATTTCTGTGGGACCAATAAGATATTCAAGCTTTAATAAAACTTTTAACAGATTTTATATAGTTGTTTAGAAAAATTGTCAGTTAAAAGAATTGACATTATCAGAGTGACATTATTTTCTTATACCAAATACTTTCTTTTCCCTCTTTATGATATGACATTTTATTGTTGTTTTCCTTGGGTTATTTTCTGAAATAAAAATTTACTTAGATATAAAGTCACCTGATTATATGTTAATTTTTCAATTAAACATTTAAAATGTTAAGGCTTAATTTAATTAAAAACATCACTGAGTTTTTACTGTCAAATAGTTTATAAGATTACCCTCTCCCTTTTCTTGCTAGCACTGATCACTTCTGTGAGTAGCTAATTTGGGTTTTGTTTTTTACTCTATACTCTCTCTCTCTATATATATAAAAAAATATAAAAATGCTATATATGTATATATAGTATAGAGCAAATATATAGGATACTATACTATATATAAGTATAGAATATATAGTATAGAATAAAATATATATTATATATACAATAGTATATATATTATATATAGAATGTTATATATATTACACATATATATGTGTGTGTGTGTGTGTGTATGTGTGTACTATAAGCATCCTCAGGGCAAAACTATACTGATCTTGCCCATCTTTTTATTTCTAGCACCTTGCACAGTGTCTGGTACACAGTAGGCACTTAATATTTGCTGAGTGACAGAATGAAGGAGATGAGATGAGGTAAAATGATTAAACCAATAAGCCATACCTACAGAAGTCTGTGGGTGTTATTGGAGTACAGAGCAGAGACTGCTGACCCTGGAGGTCAGGAAGCCAGCAGGGAAAGCCTCTTAGTGGTGACGTTTTTTGACTGAATCCTCTGAGCCAGGTGAAGAAGAGAGTGACATAGTCCAAAGGAAAACATGGGAATGTTGGGAACTTCTACTCATTTGACGTTGGCTGGAAGAGGGAAACTTTCTGTGAGAAATGCCAAAAACAGTGAGAGGTGGGGCGGGGTGCAAGACCACAGCGTAAAGGAACCCATGTGTGCCAAGGAGTGTGGAGTTCTTTCAAAGATGGTGGGGAGCCTTGACGTCACTGTGACAACAGTAGAAAGGTCAGATTGAGAAGGAGAGACTGTGTAGGAACTCTGCTTAGGACACCAATGCGCTAAGCCAGGCACCCTCTTTATTTCTTTTTTTTTTTTTTTTTTTTTTACTTTTTGCTTGAAAACTTTATTAAAATAAGGATTAAACCTGAAAAAAGAACAATCAGAATGCCAGCCCTTTGCATAAAATCATCAAGAAAAAGGAAAGAGGGAGAGAAAGAGAGAAAGAAAGAAGAGAAGGGAAGAGAAGAGAAAAGAAAAAAGAAAAGAAAAGTCAGGCACCCTCTTTAATTTCTTCTCATCTCTCTCACCAAAGCTCTTGACAGGGGAGTGCTCCACCCCCACAGTCTCTTCTTTTTCTCTGTCCATTCACTTCCATTCATGCACTGCAAGAGAGCTCTCTGCCCTCCCATTGTAGACCCATGGTTCTTCATTCCCCACACTTCACAGTCACACTGCTTCCCCTGGAGCTCCAGTCACCTACTTCTCAATTTCAGTTTTCAATCTTGGTTTTGTGAGACTTCTTGACCACTATCTTCTCCTTAAAGTATTTTTTGAATTGGTAATTCCTTCATAGTTCAGACTGGGAAAGCACAAAACAGAGTGAACAGTCTCTTCTTATCCTTGTCCTTCAGTTTTCCATACGCAGCCACTGCTGTTAGTTTCTTATATATCCTCCCAGAGATTCTTTATAGATATATTAGAAAAAATGCAAATTTATTTATATTTAAAACAAATAAGAATATAGGTTCTTATTTTTTGCCCTTCCTAACAGAAAAAGTAGATATTGCTCACATTGTTTGGCTTTGCATTTTCTTCATTCAACAAATGAAAAAATATACATGTGTAGACACTGGGTTTCTCATGGGCATCTGATACTCACTTTGCTCTGAACTGAACTACTTCCCAAAGTTGCTTCTCCTCTTACATTCTTCAAATCAGTGGTCCTGGTGAGTAGGGGTTATGTTCATTTATCTAATCTCTTAAGTCAGAAACCTGGTAGGCATCTTTGACCACTCCCCTAACACCATCTAAAATAACAGCAAGCTCCACCTTTTCCCCTTCTTCATTCCTACCATCACGGACTGAATCTAAGGCTTTTGTCCTTCAGCAATCCTTTGCTGAAAGACTTCTCCCAACTCATCTATTTGTTCAACCCTGCAGCATTATATATATATATACCTACATCATTGAACTTGCCATCACATCTGATTTATTAGTTTGTGCCTTTCACTAGGCTGGGCAGAGATGTACCAAATTCATTTTTACTGATACATAATGAATGCCAAATGAATGAATACAAGAATAAACAGAAGATGTTCAGAAGAAAGTTCACTTGGTAAACAATTGACAGCCTTAGTGACTATTTTTATGCATTGAAGCAGTGAGAGGGACCAAGGTATCTCAAAGGATCCAAGGTTTTTGGATTGGCTGCAATGAGCAGAGATCAGTGATATAGGAAGGAGAAAGGCTTTCACTTTTAGACATGGCAATATGAGGTTTTCGTGGGACATACAGTCAGTGGTTGTACATATGATTTGAGAGCTTAAAATAATCTAGAGATCAGAGAGTTATCAACACCTCGGGTGGTTGATGTAAAAGTGTGGTGAAATCCCCTTAACATAATGTATAGTGAGAAGATAAATGAAAAAAGAATCCTGGGGATGACCAGCATTTAGTGGGGTGAGGAAGAAGAGAAAAGCAGCAAGTAAAAGATAAAAGATAGGAGTGCTGTGCTGGAATGCAAAGGAGGAAAGGATTTCAAGTAGGTGGTTTAGGGGTCAGGAGTGTCAACTGCTGCCAAAGTGTTCAGCAAGATGAGGACAGAGGTTTAACCACTAGACTGAACACTTTGGAGGTCTTTGGTGACCCTGGCAATGCCCATTTTAGTGCAGTGGTAGGTAAAGAGATGACTCAGAGTGAGAAAGTAGAGGCCAGGGAGGTAGATGACCCTTTCAGGAGGCTTAGCTGTAAAAAGAAGAGGCACAATAGCTACAGGGGCATGTGGAGTTATGGCAGGGGGTTATTTTAAAACTTTCTTGAAATTATAGGTAGAGTACACATTCATTGTAGAAAATCAGGACAGTACAGGAAAGTATTAAAACCACAGGGTCCAACCACCCTAATCCAAACAATGCTGCCAATTTTTTTTTTTTTTTTTTTTACTATTCTTTCCACTCTTTTTCTTGCATTTTCACTGAGTTGAGAAGACACCAAATGGGTGATTGTAGCCTTTGCTTCTGCATGTACAGAGGATTTGGCTATAGCATCTGTCCCCAAATTAATCACCAGGAGTGATTTGGCTGATCTAATTGGCTAGATCCCTTTCCTCCCTGACTGCTCCCTGGATATTTCTCCATATGGAGTTATTTAATTAGACAGAAATAAAACTTCTTTTATAAATTCATTCATTAAAGATTTATTAGTTGTCCACCATGTGCACTGTGTTATAGTTGCTGAGGGAAGGAGTAGTGAATAAGGCAGACACTTATCAGCTCATGATGTTTGAGTAGTGCCATTTGCAGAGGGACTTCAACTTCACTTCAGCCTCTATGATATACAGATATTGCACTCATCTGTTAGACAAACAAGCCTCCAATGTTTACTTGAATGACATTCTCACTTGACAATATTTTCCCCTGACATTAAAAACTGCAGAAATGTCCCCATCATAAAACTACCAGGAGCACCTTTGAAATTAAATTTGCTCCATATCTTAGACCATTTCCCTACGACTGATTCCCAGAAGAATTCATTGGGTCGAAAGATCTGAACTTTTTAAAGGAGATTTTTTTTAAAGGAGTCTTTTGTCAGATTGCTTTCCAGAAAGGTCCTACTAATTTACACTCTTTAACAATGGTATACAAAGTTGCCTTTTTCCCCAGAGAGAGGATTAATTTGTTTATACGCTGAGTTGACTGAGCCAGTAAAAAGGGAAGGGATAAAGATAAAGAAGATGGGCCAAGCGCGGTGGCTCACACCTGTAATCCCAGCACTTTGGGAGGCTGAGGCAGGCAGATCACTTGCGGTCAGGAGTTTGATACCAGCCTGGCCAACATGGTGAAGTCCCATCTCTATTAAAAATACAAAAATTAGCCAGATGTGGCAGTGCATGCCTGTAACTCCAGCTACTCGGGAGGCTGAGGCAGGAGAATCATTTGAACCCGGGCAGCGGAGGCTGCAGTGAACCGAGATCGCACCACTGCACTCCAGCCTGGGAGGTAGAACCAAACTGTCTCAAAAGAAAAAAAAAAAAAAAACGGTAAAGAAGGTGGAGCAAGATCCCTGAGAATCTTGCTGGTGGAATCTGGAGAAGATGCTAGAAGTTGGTTTTGTAAAGGAAGCCAGATAGCCCTCCCATTGAGACAGAAGTCAAGGTGTGTGAACCCACGAAGAGTGTTTGTGTGTATGTGTTGGAGGAAGGAGAACTGAAGGAGTTCCTAGTTGATGGCCTCCACTCCCTTCCCATGCTAGGAGGCTAGATCATCTTGGTGGAGAGGAGTAGATAAAGGAAAGTGGGCACATAGCTAGGGGAGAGGAACTATGTAGAAAATGGAACACTGTCTAAAAGGTACAGATGCCCAAATAATGTAAGGTCTAATTCTATTTATAATTGTAAGCAAAAACTTGACCAGTATTACTACAACTCTGTTTACAGGGTATAGTGCAATTGAGAATTGGCAATTATTTTATTAATTTGATGAATGTTCCAAATTAGAAACACCAGGTCAGCGAATGTTTCCGATCTAAATTATACAGTGCAGTTGACTACAGTGATCAAATTAACCAGCTGATTGCCAAATCTCTATTTCTCCCTGTCCCCTGTGGACATAGCTTAAAGAACTAATAACTGAACAGGACTCTGCCCCAATCTATTTTGGGATAATTGATGTCTTTGTATTCATATCCCTGCAGCTTGGTATTAAACACTGAAGCTTTGTGTAGAATATGTCAGTAGGCGATTTACTACCTCGAAAAGCAGTCTTTCTCTTGTAAAGGCTTATCAATCAGAACTTTGGAGAGAATTTTCCAAACTCCCTAAGGAAAATTATATTTCATTGCTATGAAAGATATTTGATTTTGTGCATTTTGCTTCATAAAATGAATTTGTTTCAGATTCTGAATACTTATGATTTTTGTTTGTGTCTTTATGAATTACTTTAAAGCAATTTCCCTTTTACATTTAAATGGTTTCAGTTCTTAAAAACATTTATGTTCACCAGAAGTTTGCTTTTTTTTTTTTTTTTTTCTTAAATGAAAAGTATCAGGGATTTTAACCTCATAAAGAATAAGGAAACTCAATTATGGTGAAGAAACATTTCATTTCTTTTTTTTTTTTTTTTTGATACGGAGTCTGGCTCTGTTGCCCAGGCTGGAGTGCAGTGGCCGGATCTCAGCTCACTGCAAGCCCCGCCTCCCGGGTTCACGCCATTCTCCTGCCTCAGCCTCCCGAGTAGCTGGGAGTACAGGCGCCCGCCACCTCGCCTGGCTAATTTTTTTTGTATTTTAGTAGAGATGGGGTTTCACCGTGTTAGCCAGGATGGTCTCGATCTCCTGAACTCGTGATCCTCCCGTCTCGGCCTCCCAAAGTGCTGGGATTACAGGCTTGAGCCACCGCGCCCGGCCAACATTTCATTTCTTACTGTTTAAATATTTCCTTCCTAAATTGATGGTTGATATAATGTAGGCTATAAAAAGAAAGGAGGCAGTTACTGAAATACCTTGGGCTCTAAAACCCATTTTGTGAAATAGTAATGTAATTTGAATATTTTAGGAACTGACCTCAATGCTTTGAGCTTCCTTTGTATGTTCTTAAACAATGCCTTAATGTAGCATTTACTTATATGTTAACATGAAAGTTATAAGTTGTCTTATTCTAATGTTGACTTGTGCCTTCAGAGAATCAGCCCTCCATCATGCTCAAATATTCATCAACCTTCAGGGCTGGGATGGTATGAAATAATGGCATGACCAGGCCAGCATATAAGGATTTCTCTCCTCTCCTCATTTTTATTTTTATTCTTTGTGGGTACATAGTAGGAGTATATATTTATGAGGCACATGAGATGTTTTGATGCAGACATGCAATGTGAAGTAATCACATCATAGATTTCTTTCCTCTGAAAGAACTTACAACTTGTTGAGGTTTGCTAGCAAACCAAACTCTAACAAAGAACACTTTATTTTTTTCTTTTCTTTTCTTGAGGTAAATATTTTTATTTTAAGTTCTGGGATACATGTGCAGAACGTGCAGGTTTGCTACATAGGTATACATGTGCCATGGTAGTTTGCTGCACCTATCAACCCATCATCTAGGTTTTAAGCCCTGTTTTGATTTGAATATTATTCAATACAAGGGAAGATTGAAGTGTGGACATTTATGCTAAGAACAGATTCTGGCATTGCAGATTTGCCTTATATTCTTACCGATTGTAAGATGGATAAACAAGCAGAAATGCAAAATGACAGAATTATATTCCTTTGCATCTGCATTTTATTCTGTTACTGGTCCAAGTTTCAAGATTGTCAAGAATGACAAGTTGGACTTGGTCTAGTTACTTCCACAGCAGCAGGAGGAACATGTGTGTGACTCAGGATAACTGGGGAAGCCTAGGCTAGGTTTTCCTCATGTCAACCTTCCACCCAAAGGGAGAAAATCTCCTGATCAGAGGAGTCCAGAACCCCCTTTTGGTGGGGTTGGTTGGGGGGTGAGTCTGGAGAAACTAGAAATCTAAGGGGCTGTGTATGTGAACATTTATTTTTATTTTTTGACAGGAAATCCGTAATTTTTGAATGCTGGCCGAGGTCTGTGACCTCTGACTGAATGGTTTCCAAGCTCTGAATTTCTAGGTAAAAGCCCAGACTTTACACTCTTTAGAAGTCAACTTTTATGTCACTTAATGTGGAGCATGTCCCTTTCTGTCACTTAATCTTCCCAGCCTTCTTTTTAAGTTTTGAAGAAATAAGAAGATGCTTATATTTGAAGAAAAGGAAGGCAGGACTAACATTAGACTTACTATGCTTTTAAATTTTCTCAAAACTCTCCCTTTCAAGTTTTTTTCTGGCTACATTATGCTTTCAGAAAACATTGGCTGAATATTCTATGGTATTTTCTTTCCAATGAAAATACATTTTGATATTTATTGGCTAATTTAAAAAGTCAGATTTTTTTCTGCTGTTTTAGTTTAAAAAAGGAAATAAGTTATTTTGGATAGTATCTGTTTAAGCAGTAGTTAACTAAATGGTGGTAAAATGTTAAAAGGTGATGTTTTCATTTGTTCTGGAAGGTATAACACTTGCTGAAGAAGGGAAATGCTCTCTGATTTAGGTGTAAGCAAAACAATCTAAACAGTAGAATAAAATCATGTTGGAATGGAGCTCTGTGTGAATGTTCTCTTTGAACCAAATCAGTTCCACAACTGACCCTGTCGGGGACATATAAATGTATATATTTGTTTCAGGTGGTGATATCTTTTAATGTTTGTTTCTCTCTCCATGAAATAATATAAAGCAGTTGTGATGCATGCAATAAAATTCCATTTATATAGGAATGATACATTAGCTGTGTTGGTGAATAAAATCTGCTTTACCAACCTTCATTCATTTATTAAATAAGTATTTACTGGGACCCTATTATGATGTTGAGATGCAATCATTAATCAATAAAACAGTTGATAGCTGTTCAATTTATAGCACATAAGTAACAATTGAAGTAGCACTTTCTGCCCTTTGCCACCTTGCTGATAGCAAGCTATAGCTTTGAGTTGCACAGCTTGGGAGTAAGAGAGACAGGAAAAGCACTATAGAGAAAAGGGCATTTGAATTGTGTGTGCTTTGCCAGGAAGCTCTTCTCTCCCTTGTAAGCCTGCCTAGGACTGTAAATAGTACTTCCACTGTCACTGGGAGACTGGTTATATGGTTGCAAGGGTGTCCTGAGAAAGTTTTCAACATGGTCTTGGTAGAGTTGTTGCTACAGGGTGTCAAATGAGTTCATTCTGACTGCAGAAATTTGCATAGCAGTGATAGCAGTGAAATAAAATCTTATAATTAAGGTTAAAAATCTTAATGTCTTATTCATTGAATTTTGAGCATTTGCCTGAAGTGCTACATGTTTTTTGGTTTTCCAGTTAGCATTTCAGTGTGGATTCAGAAGACGAGATTAACACAGATCAAGTAACATGGAAATAAAAAAGGAGACAATGCTGGATGATACAGGGGCAGATAACAAGAGGAGAGAACCCAAGCATTGGCAAATGCGTCATTATCCAAAGAACACTGTAAGTCTGTCTTGGCCATGATGCTCTTTCCACATCATAATAATGAGCAATTATATAGCACTTATAATGTGCCAGGCAGTTCCAAATCTTTGCATATAATAAGTCATACATGAATGCATAGAAAATAGACACACAGATAGATGAGTGAACTTGTTAACTTGCCAAGGATTATTTCCATTTTTTTTTTTTTTTGTAGTAAACTCTACTTTAGAAATGACTTAAAGACCCCATTCAGGTGTCATTGAAGAAAAACCTCAGTCCTTAAGAACAAATGGGCATTTGGTCACCAAGCCAGTGCCAGATGAAATTAGCCAGGTTGGCATCCTTTAGGTAGAAATTATCAGCTTTCACTCAGTTCAAATCCATTGACTACTGAAACTGCTCAGAAATGACTAAATTGTTGCTATATCAGAAAGTGCATTAATATCTTGCAATGTCATAGGCTCACCAACATGAATAATAATGATCACAAGTTTGTGCCATGAAAATAAATGGTCATTTAATATTTTTAGACATTTGATATCAGAAAATGGTTTATTATAGAACTTGCAACCTACACATAAACTTCTAGTATCTAGTTATGCAAAGTGTGTGTGTATGTTTCTGTATATGTATGTGTGTATTTTGGCATGTATGCTCACACATATACCAACAAGTTCATATGTATATGTAGTTGATGACTTTATCAAAGATATAAAGATGAGAAAATTGCTGTATGGTCTTATAATCTTTCAAAAGTTACTGTTGGCTTATAGACAGAACATTAAGAAGAGATCTGTCCTGGAATTTTTGTAATTGAGACCCCAGGAATAGGAGGCAGGAACCAAGCCTACATGTAGGGATCAAAAGGTCACGGGTGGGGTGAAAGGAGAAATACAGAGACCTAAAACCAAGCCAAACGTTGACACTTTGGATGCAATAGTGAGTGCCGGGAGAGAGTAGCAGGAGTTGGCAAGGGGTCTGAAAGTGGAAGGGTAATGTCAGGTAAGGAGAGAAATGGTAGCGGTAGATGGGCATGACCTTCCCATGAGTCAGCTTTGCTTTGTGTTTCTGACTCATTCAACTCCTGGTCTTGTCAGGGCTTGATTAGGTAGATAATTGCCCAGATAATTTTAAGAACTCTCATGTGCACATCTTGAAATCAAACATTACTAGGCAGAACCTCAATCATTTTATAAAGTAGACATTCATTACACATTGATTTGGATTTTGGGATTCTATTTTGATGTGCTGGGAACATCTCCCTTTTCCCTTCTTCTCTGCTCTTACTTATGAGCTCCCTTTATTATTTACTTTTTAATGAAGTTGTAATCTTACATATTTATGTGGTACAATTTGATGTTTTAACACATGTATTTGTTGTATAATGATGAGGTTAGGATAGTTTATGCATCACCCCATGCGTTTATTATTGTTTCGTGATAAGTACATTCAAAAGCCTCTCTTCTAGCCATTTTGTAATACAATATCTCACTGCTAACCATAGTCGCTCTGCTATGCAATAAAACACCAGAACTAATTTTTCCTACCCAATCATAACTTTTTACCTATTGACAAACCTCTCCCCATTTTCCCCACCATCCCTTCCCCTAGTCTCTGGTAACCACTGTTC
Source organism: Macaca fascicularis (assembly GCF_037993035.2). Classification (NCBI taxonomy): domain Eukaryota; kingdom Metazoa; phylum Chordata; class Mammalia; order Primates; family Cercopithecidae; genus Macaca; species Macaca fascicularis. The sequence goes on from NC_088376.1 coordinate 93,845,789, forward strand.
TCTACTTGCATGATATCAACTTCTTTTTAGATTCTACATATGAGTGATATGATGTAATATTTGTCATTCTGAGTCTGGGTTATATTTAACATAATGCCCTCTGGGTTTATGTATGTTGTCAAAAATGACAGGATTTTCTTCTTTTTTATAGTTGAATAGTATTCCATTGTGTACATATACCACATTTTCTTTATCCATTCATCTGTTCTTGGATACACAGGTTGATTCCATATCTTGGCTATTGTGAATAGTGCTGCAATAAATATAGAATTGCAAATATCTTTTTGCCATACTGATTTCATGTCCTCTGGCTATATACCCAGTAGTGGGATTGCTGGATAATATGGTAGTTCTATTTTCAATATTTTGAGGAATTTCTATACAGTTTTCCAAAATGGTTGTACTAATTTACATTCCCAATAACAATGTGTAAGTGTTCTCATTTCTCCACATCCTCATTAACCTTTATTTTCTTTTGTCTTTCTGATAATACTCATTTTAACTGGAGTGAGACAGTATCTTATTGTGGTTTTGATTGCATTTCCCCGATGATTAGTTGTGCTAAGCACTTTTTCATGTATCTGTTGGCCACTTGTATTTTTTTTTTTTTTTTTTTTTGAGATGGAGTCTCACTGTGTCCCCCAGGCTGGAGTGCAGTGGTGCAATCTTGGCTCACTGCAAGCTCTGCCTCCCGGGTTCACGCCATTCTCCTGACTCAGCCTCCTGAGTAGCTGGGACTACAGGCACTCATCACCACACCCGGCTAATTTTTTGTATATTTAGTAGAGACGGGGTTTCACTGTGTTAGCCAGGATGGTCTTGATCTCCTGACCTCGTGATAGGCCCCCCTCAGCCTCCCAAAGTGCTGGGATTACAGGCATGAGCCACCACACCTGGCTTTTTTTTTTTTTTTTTTTTGAGAAATGATTATTAAGGTCTTTTGTCCATTTTAAATCAGCTTATTTGTTTTTGCTGTTAAGTTCCTTATATATTCTGGTTATCAACCCCTTGTCAGATGTATAGTTTGTAAACAGGTTGTTTCTTCACTCTGTTAATTGTTTCTTTTACTGTGCAAAAACTTTTTGATATAATCCCTTTTATCTATTTTTAGCTTTCGTTGCCTGTGCTTTTGAGGTCTTGTTTTTAAATTCCTTGCCCAATTTAATGTTGTGAAGCATTTCACTTATTTTCTTCTAGTAGTTTCATAGTTTCGGGTTTTACATTTAAGTCTAATGCATTCTGAGTTGACTTTTGTATATTATGAAAAGAAAGCATCTAGTTTCTTTCTTCTGCATGTAGACATTCAATTTTTCCAGCATCATTTTTTTTTGTTTTTGTTTTTTGAGACGGAGTCTCGCTCTGTCGCCCAGGCTGGAGTGCAGTGGCGCGATCTCGGCTCACTGCAAGCTCCGCCTCCTGGGTTTACGCCATTCTCCTGCCTCAGCCTCCTGAGTAGCTGGGACTACAGGCGCCCGCCACCGCGCCCGGCTAATTTTTTGTATTTTTAGTAGAGACGTGGTTTCACCGTGGTCTCGATCTCCTGACCTTGTGATCCGCCCGCCTCGGCCTCCCAAAGTGCTGGGATTACAGGCGTGAGCCACCGCGCCCGTCCAGCATCATTTATTAAAGAGACTGTCTTTTCTCCAATGTGTGTTCTTAACACTTTTGTTGAAAATCAATTGGCTGCAGATATGGACTACCTTTAAAAAAAAAGCTTTAGGCTAGAGCAGTGGCTCACGCCTGTAATCCTAGCACTTTGGGAGGCTGAGGCGGGTGGATCACCTGAGGTCAGAGGTTCAAGACCAGCCTGGCCAACATGGCGAAACCCCATCTCTACTAAAAATACAACAACTAGCCAGACGTGGTGGCTTATGCCTGTAATCCCAGCTACTCGGGAGGCTGAGGCAGAATTGCTTGAACCCAGGAGGTGGAAGTTACAGTGAACCGAGATCATGCCATTGCACTCTAACCTGGGTGACAGGGTGAAACTCCATCGCAAAAAAGAAAAAAAAAAAAAAACCTTTAAATGATTTTAGATGTGGAAGCCTAGATGCTACAAATGAAATATACAAGCGTACAAGGAAAAGTTATGCATGCATTTATTAGTTCAATAAGTGTTTTCTCACACTTCATGCCAGGCACAAAGGACATGGCCATAAATGAGTCAAAAGGCTTGCCCTCATAGGGTTTACAATCTGGTGGGGGAGAGTTAACTTTCTATTTCTAGTCTTTCACAGGTTATATCAAGCAAACTATGTGAATCAACCTGGAATGTTTTAGATTCACTCATCAATTGTGAAAAGTTCAGAAATTCAGTTGGGAGTAGCAATATGAGAGCCTGAATTTGTCTTTGGCTTCAATTAGTCATTGAATTCCCAAAGGTAGTGGCTTCTTGATTCCCAAAGGTGGTGTCTTCTTGACAATATGATAGTCTTTCAGGTCTAGATGGGAATGTTGATGAGCAAATAGGCTGTGGCCTCGAATAGCATCCTTCAAATTTATTGGAGAACATAAATTTTAATTTACTCTCCCATCTTTAACACATTTCATAGAATGATGGCAAGTTTTTTTGTTTTTGTTTTTGTTTTTGTTTTTTCCAGACAGAATCTTGCTTTGTCACCCAGGCTGGAGTGCAGTGGCACAATCTTGGCTCACTGCAACCTCCACCTCCCAGGTTCAAGTGATTGTCCTGCCTCAGCCTCCCGAGTAGCTGGGATTACAGGCACATGCCACCATGCCTGGCTAATTTTTGTATTTTTAGTAGAGACGCAGTTTCACCATGTTGGCCAGGCTGGTCTCCAACTCCTGACCTCAAGTGATCTGCCATCCTCGGCCTCCCAAAGTACTGGGATGACAGGCATGAGCCACCACGCCCAGCTGATGGTGTGTTTTTTAATAGCTAAAAGATTATTTTCTTGCTTAACTCAGCTCTCATAAAAAGTTTGAGTCACTTTTGTCAAAGAAAAATATTTCTTAGTGAAAATGAAAGCAAAGTATAGAAAATTTGATTTTTTAATATGATCAGAAAAAAATATAGTGTGGTTTCTGAAATCAGGTGAGATTTTCCTGTTTGTGTCTCTCTAGTGAACCCCCAACTCTTATTTAGAAAAATCATAGAGGAAAACGCTATAACCAACCTGTATGAATTCATGGAAGACAATTTCCTTCTTTACCCAGTTAAAAATCTCTGATTATTGTTGTTGTTGTTGTTGTTATTATTATTATTATTATTTTGAGACAGAGTCTTGCTCTGTTGCCGTGGATGGAGTGCAGTGGTGTGATCTTGGCTCCTGGGTTCAAGTGATTGTCTTGTCTCAGCCTTCCGAGTAGCTAGGACTAAAGGCTGTGCCACCATGCCTGGCTAATTTTTTTCTTTTTCCTTGAGGTGGAGTTTTGCTCTTGTTGCCTTTGGGTAAAATCCAGTAATGGGATTGCTGGGTTGAATGATAGAACTGTTTTAAGTTCTTTGAGAAATCTCCAAATTTCTTTCCACAGTGGCTGAACTAATTTACATTCATATCAACAGTATATAATTGTTCCCTTTTCTCCACAGCCTCACCAGCATCTATTTTTTGACTTTTTCATAGTAGCCATTCTGACTGATATGAGATGGTATCTCATTGTGGCTTTGATTTTAAATCCCCAAATTTTTAGAGTTTACAATGTTTTTGTTGAGTTAAAAATACGACTAGACTACTAATGTGCTATTTAACCAAGATAGTGTTTGCTAAAACAGTATAGAATTATTATTATTATTATTATTATTATTATTTTGAGATGGAGTCTCACTCTTGTTGCTCAGGCTGGAGTGCAATGGCACAATCTCAGCTCACTGCAACCTCCGCCTACTGGGTTCAAGCGATTCTCCTGCCCCAGCCTCCAGAGTAGCTGGGATTACAGGCGCCCGCCATTATGCCTGGCTAATTTTTTGTATTTTTAGTACAGAAGGTGTTTCTCCATGTTGGTCAGGCTGGTCTCGAACTCCTGACCTCAGGTGACCTACCCTTCTCAGCTCCCCAAAGTGCTGGGATTACAGTCGTAAGCAACCATGCCCGGCAAGAAGGGTTAATTTTAAAATGCCCTGCACCTCATGATACTCCAAAGACTACAAAAAGGATATTCAAAGAAAGAAGAAAAAAAGTATAACTTGGGATGTAATATTAGTAGAAGGTGGAAGGAAGACAGTTGTATTCAAGTACTTTTTTCTATGTTGAGTAGCATGGTCTTAGACTCTAAAATGTAGGGTATACATTCTAGGAGGATACATTTGACTAAGACAGAATAAGAATTTTACATCTAAATAAATCCATAGGTTCACATGGAGTCATGCCTCCATTTTTGAGTGAAGTATGTAGGATATGTCCAGAGTCTACAGATGTAATGAACAATTCAGTGCTCAAACTTAACAAAAGGTTATAGACAATGTGAGTGGAGACAGTAGATAGGAAATGAAGTGATGCTATTGATGTTATCAAAAGAAGAAAAAGTTGGACTACTAAATTTTAATGCTGATCTTAGGCAATAATTGAAAACAAATTATATATCTGATGGTTGTAAGTGCCTAAAAGAAAAGCAGAGACATTTGTTTTTATTGGTTTGATTGAAGAACCAAATGCATTGACTAACTGTATGTTAATCTCAGCAAGATGATAGGCCTGTGAAAACCTGTGGCTATCCAGTGCAGATGAAATGGTAGAAGAGTGGAATGGATTAACACCACGCCTGTATGACCATGAGAAATTCTTTAGAAGAGGGAAGGGTCTAATCTTGATCCCACTCTGTTTGGTGTTTTTATTAATGACTTAATGGTGGCAAATATGATGCTCATCAAATATGCAGAGAAGTCTGGATTGTGAGGGAAGGTTAATACAATAGAATACAAATGGAAAAGATAACAAATGCCTGAAATAACGGGTCTTAATTAACAGGATGACCATTAACACAGATTACTATAAACTTCTGGATTTAGGTTGGGTGTCTGTGTGTTTTTATAAAAGTTTCACCACTTCTCTGAGCCTCAGTTTTCTTGACTGAAAAACAATGATACAAATGCCTACCTTGTAGAGTTGTCATGAGGGTTATAAATGTGTAAAAGACTTGGCTGAAGGTGTGACATATCGGATGTGCTTGATAAATGGTAGCTCTTAGTATGATAATTAACCATTTTACCAGTTCTTGAAGACAGGAGCATGTGTGGACTTTACAGATTAGGATAACTTTAAGATTCACTGGTTCCAATGAACAGGGTACTCACAAACAATATTAGGGGAGAATATGAGGACAACATCTTTATGAAGTCTGAGCTCAGGAATAGATTTTAAAATTTTGATAAAAGTGGCTTCTTTTAGAAGCAAATCTTATATAATTCATACATCTGGAAGAAGACTCCTAAACTGTGGAGTTTAAGGCTGCATATGATGGAGACTAATTTGAGGCTAGGTGTAAATGCCAATAGCGATTAAACTGTTGAAGATTTTTAAAAGACTGTTAATGTATTTGTTAGTGCTCTATTACAAAAGTTCCACAGATAGTGAATGGTCTGCCTAACTTTATTTTCCCACATAAACTCTATTACTCTTCATGTGCAATTTTGTAGAAGGCAAAGCTTTTTTCAGTTACATTGTACCATAGAATAAATGCCTATAGATGAAACATTTAAATGTAGATGAAAACTTATATTTACTTGATACCTTATTGTTAATTCCACAAACAACATGTAACTAGGAAAAACATATAGACAGAGAGGTACAGTGGAAGAGAGTCTTGAATTAGGTCTTGGGGTTGCTGTGTTCTATTCCTGATTCTTCACTCATTAGCTGTATGTAATGGGCTGAATTGCGTCCCTGCTTCCAAATTCATATGCTGAGGTCTTAACCCCAGTACCTCAGAATGTGACTACATTTGGAGATAGGTCTTAAAGAGGTAATAAAGACAAATGGGATCATTGGTGTGGGTCCTAATCCAATGACCAGTGTCCTTGTAAACAGAGGCAATTAGGACAAAGGTACACACAGAGAAGTGCATATGAAGACAAAGGGAGAAGATGGTATCTTAGCTCAGGCTACTATGCAAATACCATAGACTGAGTAGCCTGAACAACGAACATTTATTTCTCTCCATTTTGGAAGCTGAAAGTCTGAGATGGTGCCAGCTTGATCTGGTTCTTGGTGAGGGCCTTCTTCCTGGTTATATCCTCATGTGGTCTTTCCTCGGTACCTGCATGCATGGGGCGGGGAGGGAGATGGGGGCGGTGGGGGTGGCGGGGAGAGAGAGAGAGAGCTGTTCCTTCTTTTATAAGGGCATTAATCTTATCATGGGGACCCTGCCCTCATGACCTTATCTAAACCTAATAACCTCCCAAAGGTTCCACCTCCAAATACCATCACATTGGGTATAAGAGTTTCAACATATAAATTTTGGAAGGATACAAACATGCAGTCCATAGCTGATGGCAATCTACAAGTAAAGGAGAGAGATCTCAGGAGAAATAAATTCTGTTGACACCAGAACTGTGAGAAAGTAAATTTCTGTTCTTTGAGCCACCTAACCTATGGTACTTTGTTATGGCAGCCTTAGAAAATGAATACACTTTGTAACCTTGGGTATTTAACATCTCTGAACTTTCATTTTCTCATCTGTAAAGTGTGGTGATATTTTATAATATAAAATGGATGATATTTCAAAATAAGTAAAATCACCTATTTTAAATTGGGGGAAAAGATGACAAAAAAAGGAATAGTACTGAATAATGGTAGCTTTCTAAGTTCATTTATTTTCCTAAAAGTCTGAGAGAAAAATAGATACATCCTGATTTGAAAGGACCAAAAACTCCACATAAAACTAACTAAATAAATAATTATTTACAGGAAAATTCCCCAAATCATAATACCATCACGTAGAGAATACTCTAAGGGAATTTTAAATAAAATTTGATTCTCTCTCTCCAAAAATGTCAATTTACATTAACTTTCCAGAGATATATCTATTGCATAAATTAGGACACACTGTACTTGTTAAATACTTAAGCTTTGATTTAATAAGAGATTTCAGGATGCTGAAAGCAACCTAACCCTGCTGTTGTTATTGTAATGCACGCATAGACTGCAGTTGATAATCAGAGCTGTGTTGGGCATTCCACTTTGCACCTCCTATGGCACCAATTTTCAGAAACTGTTAGAACTCAATGGAAAAATCTCACCTAAGATTCATCTGTGAGCTAAATTACAGGGGAAGCCATTATCATTCATTTTACATGCACTATTGGTTCAGGTTGTCAGCCGAGCACCTCTGGATCACAGGGAAAGATTTTGCTAGCTTTGAGAATCTGAGAATTGAAATGGTCAGCCAAGTTATTTCATTGTCCTTCTCATCAATAAATACTTCTTAATCTAACCAAAGTGATGTCTAGGTCTTGTCTGAGTTCTGTGGTGGGGTTGGGATAGAGGAGTAGAAATTTAAAATCTTGTTGGAAGAGACCAAACAATACTAAACAATTAGGAATCAATTGAATGTTAAACTGTATGGAATGAAGTGGAAAACTATTTTAGAGAAAGGCAAGATCATTATCAATTTGAGGAAATCGATTCGGCTGATGAAGGAGGTGAGACTTGGACCAGGGTTTTGAAGTGGGAAGCTTAGAGTAGAGGATACGTGGGTGCAGGTTGAGGGGAAGGATGTGTGTGTGTGTGTGTGTGTGTGTGTGTGTGTGTGTGTGTGTGTGTGTGTGTTTGTGTTTGTGTGTGTGTGGTATGCATGGTGCTCAGGCACCTTTTCTGGGGTCGTGGTTGGGGGGAAGTGTGAGAGGAGAAAGATCATGAGCAAAGATGTAAATAAGAACCTAGATACCATGGGTAATACACTTAGAGAAATCTGGCTGATGAGAGGAAAAGATGTGCCCATTTCCTGTCAGGATTAGGAAAATCTTATTTCTAAGTCTTTACAACAACCTACAGTGTAAGTATTATCATTGCCATTTTGGAAATGAAGAAACTGGGATTTTGAAAAATGTCTGGCATGAGTTTGTCTGGCATAGTGGGAAACAATAGGTCCACATGGAAAATATCCACATGGATATGTGGACCTACAAACTAATGGAGACCACTTGCTAAAGCTAGGGCTAACATTATAATATACTTTGAACTCCAGAGTTTCTTGATGGGATCAAATTGAAGGTCATCTGAAACTGAGATCACATTTTGCTTAATATCTCCTCCCCTCCCCACATATTCTATCCTCTATCCCTCATGCTCCCTCTCCAGAAAACACTCCTAAAAAATCACTTGACAAGAATCCCCATCTAAGTCTCTGCTTCTGGGGAACACTACTTAGGACACCAGAATCTGCCAAATAAGACTCTAAATTGTGATCAAGGCATACAGTGTATCATTGCTGCAAGTGAGGACACTTTGTGTAGTGGAGCCGTCTATCGGACAGCATTGTGCTGAGTGGGATGTTGGTGGGAGGTAGTGATAACCATTACCATTAGCCAGTGTGGATGTAATAAGCACTTTACCTGGATCTTTTTTCCTAAAGCTGATTTCTAACCCTGTGAGTTAGGTTTTATGATTGTCTCTGTGCTTATAGATATGGAAACTAACATTTGAGAGAGGAGATATGATTTGCTCACAGCCACACAGCTTGTCAGTGGCAAAGTCAGGGTTCCACCACACCTGTGTTTAACATTGCAGCTCCCAAAACGAGTTTGTGCTTACTGGAATATGTAATTTACTAAACGTGTAACTTACCAGAATATCTAAGAATCATGGCTCAGGACAGTAAAGAGTTCTACCCAAGTTGCAGGGGCAACCTATAATGGTATGTACAGTGTAATCCCTTTAAATGAGTGCAGAATTATTTGAGAACTCGTGGGCATAAAAAAGAATGGGAAATTGGGCAGAGAAGTTTGAAGTAAGTAAAAGATATGGTAACCACATGATTAATTAACCAAATGGAACACTACTGAGGGCAATAGGAGATGCCATTAATAATTACACAAGGATAATAGGTGTAAGACAGACTGAGCAAATCAGGATGTATGAGCACCTCAGTAATAGGAGGCAACAAGGAGCTATAGTAAGTTCTTGAGCAGGAGAGTGAAATAATTCTGTAAATGGTGTGCAACATGATTTGGAAGAAACCTTGGAAAGTAGGAGAGCAGGAGACAGGAGACTGATCTACAGATACTAATATGGTCTGTCTGAGTTTCTGTCCTGGCCTCTGGTTTTCTTTCTAGTTCACTGCTAGAAATGGTGGTCCTTTCTGGACCTCAATATGCTTTCCACAGGCTGTCAATCAATCCTTTGTCCCAGGATATCTGAACCCTGTTCTGGTATTCCCAACCACTGGTTAAATCCTTTGTTTAATTCAGAAGGACTGCCCTGGAACCAAATATCCTCATTCTTTTTTTTTTTTTTTTTTTTTTTTTGGTTGTTGTTGTTTGAGGCAGGGTCTCACTCTGTTGCCCAGGTTGGAGTACAGTGATGTGATCCTGGCTCACTGCAACCTCCACCTCCCGGGTTCAAGCGATTTGCTTACCTCAGCCTCCCGAGTAGCTGGGACTACAGGTATGTGCCACCATGTCTGGATAATTTTTGTATTTTTAGTAGACACGGGGTTTCAGCATGTTGGCCAGGCTTGTCTTGAACTTCTGACCTCAGGTGATCTACCCACCTCAGCCTCAGCCTCCCAAAGTGCTGGGATTACAGGCATGAGGCATTGTGCCTGGCCCAAAATATTCTCATTCTGCTGGCTCTGCTTTCCTGAAATATCTATATCTTCATGGGGTATCCTGTGCCCCAGGGGCCTTGTGACTTTTCCCATAGAAAACAAGGTCTGGATGAACAAAAAGAAAGAGGTGCACATTTCCCACTGAGAATCTCAGACATTTTGCCTAGATAGATTTGTCCTAAAACTTACTTCCCTCTGCTTAATGTAAGACAGTGAAGTGAAAAAGGTCATTTTGTATAAGTGGTCCATTTTTTTTTTTTTTTGGCCTTATACTCCTGAGAATTTGTGGCGGTTTTGGGTTAAACGATGAAGGCTTCTTATTCTCATGTAGGTCTCATAGCCTCTTGTCTCCCTGAGTTTAAAACACATTGCATTACCTTTCCAGAGGTAAGATTAGGGTCAATAGTTTGAATCTGGGTTTCAGAGGGGGAAAGACAGAGGACCTATTATTATTGATGGAGAGCTCCTTTGCAAAAAGGGGGTGCAGAATGGGATATCCAGCAAATCTCCAGGGTCTGCAGAGATTTAAAAATATGTAAAAATATATATATTAAGCTTGTAGCTTATATCCTTTGGAATTGAAACACATGTTCTTTCACAAGGCAGATTCCTGTGTCCTTGTCCTTTGGAAAATGCTGCCTCCTGGACTGCTTGTGTGGAGAAAGAATGGGGAAGACAAGGAAATTAGGGAAGGACCCCTCATTATGTGAATATGGGAATTTGTTTCTAAATGCAGGTTGATTGTCCAATCTTAAAAAACCCAAATTTGTGAAATGGACTTTGACTCTTTCTTTCTTCTCTTTCTCTTTCTTTCTTTCTTTCTTTCTTTCTTTCTTTCTTTCTTTCTTTCTTTCTTTCTTTCTTTCTTTCTTTCTTTCTTTCTTTCTTTCTTTCTTTCTTTCTTTCTTCCTTTCTTCCTTTCTTCCTTTCTTCCTTTCTTCCTTTCTTCCTTTCTTCCTTTCTTCCTTTCTTTCTTTCTTTTAGACGTAGTCTTGCTCTGTCACCCAGGCTGGAGTGCAGCGGCGCGATTTCAGCTCACTGAAACCTCCACCTCCTGGGTTTGAGCGATTCTCCTGCCTCAGCCTCCTAAGTAGCTGGGATTACAGGCACATGCCACCGTGTCCAGCTAATTTTTGTTATTTTTAGTAAAGACAGAGTTTCACCACATTGGTCAGGCTGGTCTCGAACTCCAGACCTCGTGATCCTCCCACCTCGGCCTCCCAAAGTGCTGGGATTACAGGTGTGAGCCACCACATCCAGCCTTGCGTGTATTTTTCTAACTTTACAACATAGTGAAAAGCACCCAAACTTTAGAATTACATAGATCTGGGTTCAAATTCTAGATTTATTATTTAATAGTTATATGACTTTAGATAAGCTCTATAACCTCTTAGCTTGATTTTCCTCATTTATAAAATGTCAGAGAAAAATAGCACCCCTTGAGGTTGTCATGCAGTATAACTGAAGTACTACTTATCAGGTCTCAAGCATGAAGCTTGGCACACGATGAAGTGGAGCTGTTGCTTCCTCAGACACAGTACACGTGGGCTAATATCTGCACTTTGCATAGCCCACTCTAAAGGAACATACCACGTCGTCTTATACTTAGTTGTCCATGTGCCTGCCTCCCCACCAGAATACCTGTTTCTTTTTGTAGTCCAGAGCCTGACATACAGGTGCTCAGAATATAGTCATTGTATGGAAACTAAAAATAAAATAGTCTTTAGTAGTAACCTAATTTCCAGGCAATATTCTCTTTATCTGGAATCTTGACAAAACTTTTCTTTTTTTCCCCTTTTTTATTTCCTTCCTTTTCTTTCTTTCAGTTGTACATTTCCAATGCTGTTTCTTCTTTGGTAGAATGGAGTCCCTCTCTAGGGGCTGCTATGAGGATTACATGACTCAAGTCTGTAAAGGGCTTGGCACAGGGGCTGGTATAGTGCAGATGTTTGGTGGGGGCTAGGGGGGTGTTGAGACAAGGTCTCACTCTGTTGCCCAGACTGGTTTTGCCCTCTTGGGCTCAAGCAATCCCCCTGTGTTAGCCTCCCAAAGCACTGGGATTGCAGGTGTGAGCCACAATGCTCAGCCTCGTGCAGATGATTGTGTAAGTGCTTCTGATAATTATGTCCAACTTGTGTATTTGCTATTACAGAAGAACAGTTTTTGAGGTAATTTATGTTGAAATTTCTATCTTTTAAAAATATGTTTTCATTACAAAACTAATACATGCTCACTGTCAAAAAATTGGCAAATATGGAAAATAGAGACTCCTCAGTCTAATGATTGGCTCCTTTCTGAGGCTTCTGTGGAGCAGATTTGTGGTGGGCAACATCCTTCTTGCAAGACATGAGAAAATTAGAAACCTGGACTGGAATCCTCACACAGACCTGCAGATGTAGCAATTCTCAGGCTTGGGCAGTCTGGACCTAGAGCACATCTCCTGAGAAAGCTCCTGAATTGGTTTGGAGAATGTTACCAATGATAGGCTCACCTACATGACACCTTTCATTCCAGTCAGTGTTTCTGAAGCCTGCCTTGATGAAATCACAGCAGGGCTGCAGAACTGACATGGGCCCAATTGTCCTACCACTCGTAGCATCACCACCTGGACTCAGACAGCTTTGGCTACTGGTCCAGACATCTGGCTCTCAAGCCCTGATTTTGGTGAAGTTTGTCTCATGTTGGTTTATAAAAACCTATAGTGTCAGTAAGGTTCTACCCACACTAATAACCCTACTCAAGGAGTTACAGTTTTCTTATCAGCTGCTTTAAATACCTTCTCTCATTTTGGAGCACCCAACCACACAGAAACCCAGCCCTGTCTCTCACTCAAGGAACTGACCCTTTAGTGGTGGATCTAGTGACTGCGTATGGAAATGGCCCGTATTAGCAGTGTGGCCGCACACGGGCTTACTGCCTTCTCTTTCTTTCCATAAATGGGGAAGGAGCATCATTAGGAGTACACCAACAATTTTATTCTTTTGATTCAACCTCAGAATTTCCAAAGTGGCCCTTCCTGTCCATCCCCGTTGTTTCAGTCTTCTTGAGGCCCTAAAATGTGCTATCCTATAAGGTACTTCAACCCCATTGCAATCCACATTTTCAGTCCAACGTCCTGGAAAAAAGATGTAGCCAATACCCAGCTGCTGCAGTTTGCTGCCCAGGAGTCTATCACAATTGTCCGTAAGTCCATGCTTCTCCAATGCTATTTTCTTTGCCAAGAATATTCTCTCTCTTGGAAAAGTCCTGCTATTTTGCCGCATCTGAATGTTGCTACAGTGAAATCTTAGTTGACTCTGGAAAACAGTTATCCAGTTCTTTCCAATGCTCTCAGAGCCCACAGTTTTGCCTCTGTTACTGCCCCTATAATATGTTGTAATTATCTATTTCTACATCTGTCTCCTCCCACTGGAATGGGAGACTGTGGAAGCCAGCGATAGCTCATATTCACTGGTGCATCCCCAGTGCCTAGCGCATAGTAGGCGTGTAGTGTTGATTGGAGGAGTAACTAGTGACTAGAATAAATGTTCTTTTGCTCATGGAAAATGGCTTTTAGGCTAATATGCTTTTGTGATTTAGCAAAAAATGATAAAGTTCAAAGGGGAAAAAGTTTCCTAACTTGTTGTGACATACAGCAAGAGATTTTATTGCATATTTCTGTTTTTATCTGCCATATGGCTTTCCATTCACAAACTGCTCTAGTGAGAATTACTTTTGCAGGTAATTTTCTAATGATTGTCTTGGGATAAACAAATTTATCAGACTTGTTTGGCTAATGTATTCAAAGAGGTTCACAGGGGAAAAGATTAATCATCTAAGAAGCAAGCCGGTGTCTGTCATTAGGCGGAAGGGTCCAGAGAGATGATCGGAGCTGAGCGGGTGGTTGCTATGACTGCAGATACCTTTCTCTCCCTTTGTGAGGTCAACAGCAGCTCCCAAGCTGATTGGCTAAAATTAGATTATCCTGCTGACCAACTATGGGGAGTTAATTTCATCAGAAGGAGAAAAATGGTAGGAAATCCTGCTGTGATGCTACAAAGGAATTTTCTTTAGAAACCCACAGAGTCCAAGTTTGCTTTCATTATAATTAATATGTTCCTTCTAATAAAATAATTTGAGGGAAGCAGACAATAGCATTAGTCTATTATTTTGTATATCCATATAAGCTTTAATCTTGTTTGTCCTACAACCAACTCTCAAAGTTAAAGTTACCTTTGTTTTCTTGTAAATACCTTCCATAACCAAAGACTGTCATCGGGTACATGTTTATATAATTGGAGATAGGCTAATTGTGAAAAATACAAAAGGAGCTGGCACAATAAAGGTATCTGCTTGCAGGGCTCTTGCCCTAGGGAAATAGTGGGCACAAAAAACTTTAAGCAGAATCATTTACCTTTGGATTGAGAGCATAGTTTTAATTGAATTTGAATAGAATTCTGCCTTCCAAAGGGTTCTTTTCCTAAAAGTCTTATACTGCCTACCCTCTGGCTTTCCACCTGGTATATCCTTTGTTCTGGAAATTAATCACCACTGACCTAGCTTATTACATTTATTTCTGTACAGAGAAAATACAGACTTAGTTTGTCTTATGAAAAAGAATGTTGTCTGTTTGCAGGCTCTACTGAGTTGTAAAACTAAGTGGATGTAAAACACAAACCAAAGAAAACAAGCCAAAGGTTTTTTTTTTCTTTTTCATTTTTTTGTTCTTTTGTGACTATGGAAATAAAATCTGATTAAGAAAGAATCTGAAATAATTTGTGCCTCAAACAACCATGTCATGAGTTTACCTGTATAGCAGACCTGCACATGTACCCTTGACCCTAAAATAAAAGTTTAAAAACAAACAAACAAACCAACAAAACAGAAAAAGAGCTAACATTTATGGAATTCTGGAATTCTGGATACTCTACATGCTTTTATCTATATGATTGCCAAATCAACATGTTTTGAAAATTAAATGAACCTATTGAGATACATTTGGTTGCGTGCTGAAGGGCTCATGAGAGGGACTCAGGATGCCCCTTTCCTGAGAGCCATGGTCAGGGGATTGGAGATGAGCATGTATGTATAAAAGGTAGTGATGTACTCCAGGAAAAATAAAAACATTACTGAACAATCATTTCAAATACGAAGCACTATGGGAATTCATAGGAAGAGAGAGTGAGACTACCATGGCTGAAATGATCCAGCTTCAGATATTTCTTACAGAAGACTGGGTAGAGAGATGAAGAGATCACCATCACCATGTATATTAATGTTACATATCATTGAGGATTTGGGAAACAAAACACCATAGTTCCATCACCCTCATAATAATCACCGTATTAATCATATCTATTGAGTGCTTATCCTATTTCAGCCACAACACTCATTTACCTCCCCACAATACTCCTCTGAAATAAGTTATTATTTTTATCATTATTATTACATTGTAATTAATGTGAGGAAGTTGAGCTATGGAGATTAATCCATCTAAATTCACACTGTTAATAAGCTGGGGAGCCAAAATTCAAATCCAGTTCCCCTTGTTAGCATTTTTTGCACAAGTATCTGCTTGTTTTGCGTGTTATTACAGTCTTCGTTTTTTGTTACTTTTTCACTTACGTTATTGTATAAATCTAATGTTTTTTTTTTTTTTTTTTTTTTTTGAGACGGAGTCTCGCTCTGTCGCCCAGGCTGGAGTGCAGTGGCCGGATCTCAGCTCACTGAAAGCTCTGCCTCCCAGGTTCACGCCATTCTCCTGCCTCAGCCTCCCGAGTAGCTGGGACTACAGGCGCCCGCCACCTCGCCCAGCTAGTTTTTTGTATTTTTTTAATAGAGACGGGGTTTCACCATGTTAGCCAGGATGGTCTCGATCTCCTGACCTCGTGATCCACCCATCTCGGCCTCCCAAGGTGCTGGGATTACAGGCTTGAGCCACCGCGCCCGGCCCTAATGATCATTTTTGGTAGCTACATAATGTTTCATTCAGTGATTTGTACCATGAGTTACTCAACATTCCATTATTGCTGAACTTTAGTATTTTCAAATTTTGGAAACATTTTCTGAATAAGATATTTTTCTGTTTATATCAAGGCTATCATATAACCCATATCATAGGGTTAATTTCTAAAGTTGAAAGGACTCTTTGAAAAGCAATGTTGTCAAATTCTCTCTTGACAATAATACAAAGGCACTCAATGTACTACATTCCTGACAACTTGGAAGAATCATTTAAAAAGCAAAGACACAAAACCAAAAAACAAATTAAAAATGTTGATTGATAGACAACAATAAGCTTCCTGTTTTATGCTTTTCCTGGTCACTAAATAATTTCTGTATTTGTTGAAGTATATTTACTGAGCACCTGTTGGTCTTGTGATATATTAGTTGGCAGCATAGATAAGTGATGATATATCTGTTTCTTAATTCAATTTTTTTTTCAGACAGGACATTTTAAATATTACTATTATAATATGTGAGAGGAAGATGATTAGAAGGGAGAAAGATTTCAGGGAGACCAAGCTCAGATGCTATCTTATAGAATGGTTAGCTAAGTATTCAGCAACCAAACCATTTTGAAAAGGGAAAAGTGGGCGCACAAAATATATAGAATCACAAACTCTTATGAGTTATCTCGATGTTCTAGTGGAATTTCCTTATAATTACATTATTAAAAGTCTCCATCCCAGGCTATTGGATTTAATAAGAACTTTGTAGATGCATGTGAGAGACTTTCAGCTCCCTTTTTCATGTATTTCTTTCTCTTCCTATCTTTTAATACTGGGGCTGTTGGGTAGTGGTGTTGTGTAGCTTCACATTTGGGCCGCATTTTCAAGTAGGAGTGATGTGGTTGTGGTGAGAGATGTTGAAATTTGAGTTGTGGTGGCATAAGAATAGACCTAAGATAGCTTTGTCATGGTTCCCTAGGGTAGAAGGGGAGAGGTGGTCATCTATCCTCCCACTACTTGCAATAGTGCAAACATCATATAGCCAGATAGTTTGGTTCTAGAGTATGGCTGTCACACAGTCAAGGGCTGTTTGAAAGTGGTTATATTGTCAAACAATTGATTCCTGTCGTTTTAGAGAATGGATTGTATTGAAACCAACCATAGTCTATGTTTCTGCAGACCATTATTTGAGACAAACATAGCTTGCAAAACAAAATATTTGTTCGTTCAGAGGTCATGCATGCTAGGTTATTTATCTCAGTGCTTAGCACAAAGTAAGTGATCAATAAATATTTGTTACTTTTGTCATTTATATTTTTATTATTATTAAATTTGCTGAAGCGTGATTTTTTTCCACTTCATATTCCAAAGGCATCTAGAAGTGAAAGGGAAAAAGGAATAGCATCAGAGATGAAAGAGAAGGCAAGATCAAGGGGGGAGCTATTTTTAAGACTGGGCTGCTGCTCTAAAGTGCAGAGGAAGAAACAAGAAGAATAAAGAGCCTGATGATGAGGGCAGAGGACAGACCAACGGTTAACTGCGTAGAGTTGTGGGAGCAGGTGGAGGGTCCTGAAGAGGAAGAACAGTTCAGTGGAAAACTAAAGAAATGTTAGCAAGCCAGGGCTCTGAAATCATGATGAAATTTAGCTTGCCTTAGGCTAAGCACTATTCTGTTTCTAAAGCCATGAGGTATGGAAGGCCATACTCGCTTTCTATTGCATGCCAGGTTGTGCAAGGACTTGCAATTGAAAACAAATCGCCTTATTGCTAGAGAGAAATTAAACACTGGAGTGAGCTTGGGAATGACAGGTTGATAAGCAATTATTTTGTTTCCTTGAAAGCAAGATTACTGGCTACATGTTGAAATTTCAGTTTACTAACTGCACAGTGGGCCACATGGCTTGTTATGCATAAGAAGCAAATGGAAAGGTCCAACCATGATTGTGATCCTGGTCTGACAAGGTGGCAAAGACCAAATGGACTCCATTTTTGCTGAGCACTTCCTGGAAGGAAAAGGCTGATGATTGCTATGTCCTCTTCTGAGAAGTTTGCTTAATTTAGTCTGAGCCCCTAAGGAGGGAGGGGCAACATCTAACTGGTTTGTGGGTGTACAAGTTGTCGGAGCCTACAAAGAGGATTGGCAGGCAGAGTCTCCACAGACCAAATTGTGTCTCAGCCAATGCTGAGCACTACCAAGTCACTGCGTGTGTGGTTGTGTCAGTGTCTGCTACAGGAAGGGACTCCATGGTGGGCTCAGAACCGGGGCATTGCCAATCATCTATGTGGCTCAAAGCAAGTCCCTTCACCCTGCAGGGGTCCAGCTTTATACATCTGTAAGGTAAGGGCACTGGACAAAGAGCCCTCTGGGTGCTAAGAGTCATGACCTAAATAGACTTGTAGTACATGGGCCTTTAGGATTGTTGGGTCCACAGAAATGTTGGCTGAAATGGGAGGAATAAGATAATTTCCATTTGTATTTTCTCTGGCCCAGAGAAATTTTTTAACCTTTTCCTTGCTTCTGTGTTGTAGCCTATTAGATAATTTAAATTAGTTCTTCCCTATTGTACAGTAATTTTTTTTATCTGTCTTGACTGTGAGCTATTCAAGAACAGGGACATCGTTTTTCCTGTAACTTATTTAGTTTTGAAGAAGTAGTATATTTACATGATTCAGAAGGTGCAAAAGGGAATACAGCAAAGTCTTCTTCCCTCAGCAACCCATTTTCCCCTTCCTATTGGCAATCAAAGTTATTGTTGTCTTGTGTATACTTGCAGTTGTTTTATGCATGCACAGACAAAAATATATGTACTGTATTCACTTTCCTCCTGTTCCCAATACCTTTTGTAGACAAATACTAGTTAGTGTATGTACTCGTTCTGCATTTTCTGCTTTCTGCTTAATGCTATATAGTGAAGATATTTTTACATATCATATAGTGAATTACCTCAGTCTTTTTTATAGCAACATGGTATTCCATTTTGTGTATATGTCGTAATTTGTTTAAACAGTTTCAACTTGATATTTAGGTTGTTTTTAATCTTGTGATATTATAAATAATACTGTAATAAATAATCTTATGATTTTGTAGCTGTGCCTGCGTGTGTGTGTGTGTGTGTGTGTGTGTGTGTGTAAAAATTTCTAGTAGTAGAATTTTTGGGACAGGTTTATATGCATTTTCAATTCTAATAGATATTGTCAAATTGCTTTTTATAGAAGTTGCATCAGTTGACAGTCTTACCAGTAAAATTCAAAGTGCCTGTTTTTCTACATCTTCACTAACATATTTGTGTGTCTCGATGGGAACCTGAACTCTTGCAGGGCCTTAGGTTCTTTGATTAGGAAGATCAGTCAAATCTATCCACTTGGATTAATATATGTTCTCCAGCATTGCTGCCTCTTATCCTCCCACCTCCTACTTTTGACAAGGGGGAGGGTGGGAGAGAGAGACAGAGAGAGAGAGAGAGAGAGAGAGAGAGAGAGAGAATGAGATTTTGTGCTAATGAGACAAGTGGCAGATAAGTTCCTAAAATGCGATTTGGGAAATGCCAATGGGGTCTCTCCTTCACAGATACTTATCCCATCAATTTAATTTGATTTTTAAAAAATTCCACATTGGAATTCGTTCCTTTGCTTAAGATTTTGTCTCTTATCAAAACATAACTGATTACGTCTTATCAGTCATTTGCACCCTACTATGAATTATTTCCACCCTAAGCAGTTTTGCTGTGCAGGCAGGAAGTCAGGGAGAAAGATGGGAAGGAAAAGATTCTGGAAGAATATTCAAATGTCACCTATTTAACAATTTTAGCTACTTCTACTGTGTTATTAGAGAGATCTCTCTAAAACCAATTTTGGTCATGTCATTTTTCTGCTTAATGTATTTCCATGACCGTCACCACTTTTAGGGTCAAAGATACATTTAGCATGGCGTGCAAGGCCTTTCACAGTTTGGTTTCTGTTGACCGTTATAGCTTCTTCCCTTTTAGTCTTGGCCCTTTAAACCACAGTTACAGTTAGCTTCTTGCTACCTCTGAGGTGAATGATGCCTTCTCATCTCCAGGCATTTACACATAGTGGATCTCTACTTGGATTACTTTCCCCTTTGCCTCTAGACATAGTAACTCCATCATCAATTACCCAGTGTATCCTTTACCACCTTTCCTAATTTGAGCTCTGAAGGCCATTCTGAGGGCTTCCTAAGACATTTGTGCCTACTTCCATCCAAGCAGAACTTCTTCAGTGTTATAATTTCCCTTAAATTGCTTGTCGTTAGTTTAATTCCTATCTCTTAATAGACTATAAGCCTCTAGTAGGTAGAAAGATTTTTTTCTGTCTTTTTAAATCTTTTTTTCTTCCATAGGTTATTGGGGTACAAGGTGGTGTTTGGTTACATTAGTGAGTTTTTTAGTGGTGATTTGTGAGATTTTGGTGCACCCATCACCTGAGTAGTATAGACTGCACCCTATTTGTAATCTTTTATCCCTTGCCCCCTGTATTAGTCCATTTTCATCTGCCAAGGCATACCTGAGACTGGAAATAAAAAGAAGATTAATTGGACTTACAATTCCACATGGATGGAGAGGCCTCAGAATCATGTGGGAGGCAAAAGGCACTTCTTACATGGCGGTGGCAAGAGAAAAATGAGGAAGATGCATAAGCGGAACCCCCTGATAAAACCATCAGATCTTATGAGACATTCACTACCACAAGAGCAGTATCCCCATGATTCAAATTATCTTCCACTGGGTCCCTCCCACAACACATGGGAATTATGGGAGTGCAATTCAAGATGAGATTTGGCTGGGGACACAGGTCAAACCATATCACCCCCTCCTAACCTTCCTCCCAAGTCTCCAAAGTCCATTGTCTCATTCTTATGCGTTTGTGTCCTCATAGCTTAGCTCCCACATATCAGTGAGAACATACAATGTTTGGTTTTCCATTCCTGAGTTATTTCACTTAGAATAATAGTCTCCAGTCTCATCCAGGTCACTGCAAATGCCATTAATTAATTCCTTTTTTATGACTGAGTAATATTCCATTGAAAATATATACCATGGTTTCTTTATCCACTTGTTGATTGATGGGCATTTGGGTTAGTTCCACGATTTTGCAATTGCAAATTGTGTTGCTATAATCGTGTGTGTGCAAGTATTTTTTTTTTTGTATAAAGACTTCTTTTCCTCTGAGTAGGCACCCAGTAGTGAGATTGCTGGATCAAATGGTAGTTCTACTTTTAGTTCTTTTTGTTTTTTCTTTTAGTTGATTGTGGTTTTGATTTGCATTTCCATGATCATTAGTTATGTTGAGCATTTTTTCATATGCTTATTGGCCATCTTCTTTTGAGAATTGTTAATAGCTGTGACATAATTAAACTCAAGAGGTTTTGCATGACAAAAAAAAAGTCAGCAGAATAAACAAACAACCCACAGAGTGGAAGAAAATGTTCACAATCTATACATCCAACAAAGGACTAATATCCAGAATCTACAAGGAACTCAAACAAATCAACAAGAAATAAAACAAACAATCCCATCGAATATTGGGCTAAGGACATGAATAGACAATTCTCAAAAGAACAGCCTTCACCCCTAGACCTTCTCTCTGACACAACCTACCTAAATGAGAAGGAACCAGAAAACCCGCTCTGGTAATATGATACAACAAGGCTCTTCAACACCCCCCAAAAAATCGCACTAACTCACCAGCAATGGATCCAAACCGAGAAGAAATCCCTGATTTACCTGAAAAAGAATTCAGGAGGTTAGTTATTAAGCTAATCAGGGAGGCAGCAGAGAAAGGTGAAGCCCAGTGCAAATAATTCCAAAAAAAACGATACAAGAAGTGAAGGGAGAAATAGTCAAGGAAATACACAGCATAAAGAAAAAACAATCAAAACTTCAGAAACAACGGACACACTTATAGAAAGACAAAATGATCTGGAAAGTCTCAGCAATATAGTTGCACAAATAGTAGAAATAAATTCAGAGCTCAAAGACAAGGGACCAGTCCATGTCACAACTCTTTAACCATCTTTTTCTGAATATTATTTCCTGTGATCTTTTGAAAGTTGATAGATAGTTCACTGGACTAAGCTCAAATTGATTTGGCTTTCAGTTGAAACGAGGCAAGCTAAAGAACAGAATATCTTCGATTAGCAATATCATGGTTTATAAAAACACAGCAAGGCCTCATATCATTTTGGTACTAGGATGATGTTTTTCTTAATGTCATAATATTAGTAAGATGTATCCTTTATGTAGTGTGTATGTGTGTGTGTGTGTGTGTGTGTGTGTGTGTGTGTCTGTGATTTATGTAACCTGAGTGTTGGCTACGGTACCTGCTGAAGTTTATAGCAATGTCAGGGTAGGATTAAGTTGATATATAGTCCAGACTGCTCAGTTTTGAATTCTGGCTTCATAACAAGCTTTATGACTCTTAATGTACAACAAGACATTCCATGATCTCTTCAGAGGATTGGTTTCAGGACCTCCAGCAGATATTAAAATCCACAGATACTCAAGTCCCTTATATAAAATGATATAGTATTTGCATATAACCTATGCACATCCTCCACATACTTTAAATCATCTATAGATTACTTATAATACACAATATAATGTAAAATATAGTTATTATACTATATTGTTTTAATTTGCATTGTTTTTGATCATTGTATTGTTTTTGATCATTGTATTGTTATTTATTTATATTTTTTCAAATATTTTTGATCCACAGTTGGTTGAATCCTTAGATGTGGTACCCATGGATACAGAGGGTCCACTGAACTTAAGGTTTCTGTCACTTGCGTTATCTTCTGTAAATGGGCTGAAGAAAATAGTAAGACCTTCATGGAATTTTTTGAGGATGAAATGAGTTAATATCTGTAAAGTGCTTTGACTAGAATTTGGCATAGTAAATGTCCAATACATGTCAGCCACTATACATGATACTGGGAGCAGATGAGAAACAGTGGTGTTTATGCATCCTGGGTTGGAGTTTGGTGTGGAGAATATGTGCCTGCTCTTGGCCTTTTCTCACATTATCAGGAAAGGCTGGAGAGGAAGTAGCTAGATCAGAGTTCTTTAGGTATCCCTTACAGAAGAGCAGCCCCTGGGGAATAAACACAAGCTATGGAAGGAAGCTTGACCAGGCAGCTGAGTAGGTTTCAGGATAGTTAGAGCAGGTGTATATGGATCAACGTTAAAATGGTCAGGCCCCAGGCGCTGGTGCTACCATTTTGGGGTTGAGGTTCCTGGTGGAAACTGACAAGAGAAGGCAGATTCTAGGGCTTGTAGAAACTCTGCAACTGATGTCTCAGACAAAGGGCTAGTTCTGTTCTCCATAAAGAACTCTGTAAGACAATTAAATAAGCACACCACCCTATTAAAAGAGGACAAAAAATAGAAATAAACAGTTTGCAGCAAAAGAAGTAGAAATGGCCTTTAAGCACATGAAAAGCCACTCAGCCCCACTCATAAAAGAAAAAATGTGAATTACAACTACAGCAAGATTCCATTTTTCACCTATCAGATTGGCAAATGTAAGAGTTTGATAACACTGAGAAATGGCTCTCTGCCAATTGGCGCAACTTTTACAGAAAGTAATTTGTTAATATCTATCCAAATTAAAAATGCATATGCCTTTTCACCTAGCAGTTCCACTGGTAGGAAAATGTCCCATATGCATATTCTGAAATGTGTGAAATAATCCATGAAAAGTTTACTCATTTAAGCATCGTTTGTAATAGCAAAGTTTTCAGAACGTCCTGAGAGTCCACCAATAGGACTGGCTAAATAAATAAGTTTGCATCAATTTAATGCAACTGTAAACAAGAACAAAGAAATACTTTTTGCATAGACATGAACTCCAAGATTTTTTGCTTTTTTTTAAAAAAAGCAAAGTGCAGAAAAATGTGTCTAGAGGGCTACTTACTATTTGTGTTTAAAAAGGGAAACCAGGCTATATACACAGTTATCATCGTATGTATATGAATATGCACAAATAGGTGATATAGATTATCTGTTATCTGAAATACTTGAGAACAGAAGTGTTTTAGATTTAGATTCTTTTTTGGATTTTGGAGTATTTGCATTATGTTTACCAGTGGAGTATCCCTAATTTGAAAATCTGAAATCCAAAATAGTCCAATGAGCATTTCCTTTGAGGGCCCTGTCAGGGCTCAAAACGTTTCAGACTTTGGGGCATTTTGAATTCTGGATATTCAAATATGGGATGCTTAACCTGTACATTATTTGCCTGTGGGGAGGAAAATTGGGGGATAAGTGAGAGAGAAACTTTCCACTTCATACCATTTAGTAGTGCTTGAATTTTGAATCATATAAATTCATTACCTATTCAACCTTTTAAAATATAAATATTGCATCCTGCTCTCTAATATAACCATGGAATTTATGTGATAAATGTGTTTTGAAATATTGATGCATGCAATTAATCATATACCACCCTACTTCTGTTCCTTTTGATACCCAACAATATGTGAATAAATTTGATGCTGCAGGAAGACACTATGGGATTATCCTACAGTTCCTTATGTCCCTAGTATCCAGATCAAGTACTGCTGAACATGCACTCACCGCAGTGTAAGATGGTTTTAAGTGGCATGAGTAAGGCTTTGGAGGAGGCAGAGCTGAGCATAAATCCTGTTTATATTATCATTGGCTACATTAACTTGATTGAGTTGCCTAATCTCTCTATACCTTGGTTTCTTGATCTGTAAAATGTAAATAATAACTATTCAGTGCTATATCATGAAGTTGACCTTCACTTCCCTGATATGCCATGGGATTTCAAGTTGATTTAAGGACGAAACTCATTAATAAACAGCTTTCTGCATTAGTGTCCCAGCTTTGCCTCTGTTAGAGCCATGGTAAAGCTGACCGAACTTACCTCTTGCCCCTTGTTTCACTAAGTCCCTTGTAAATGACTTCAACCCACTGTTTTCTGCTTCCTGCCGCCTCTCTGAAGTTGGTCTCCATTTCTTCCTGGTCAGCCAATTCTCTTTCTAAGGTACACTCAACTTAGCACTAAGAATGTGCTTCTTACCCTCTTTCCTATCCAAAGTCTCTGGAGGCGTTTTAGATAGTTATTTTCTCATGGTTGAAAGAAAGGGAATTCCTTTCACAATGGGATTTGGGGGTCAATCTATTGTGTCTGGATCCCCGGGGACATGGTGGCAATCACACTTATCTTGGAAGAATTTGTGCCAGGGGTGCAGGGGTAGGTTAGACGCTTCTGTCTTCCCTTGCTCTAACTGCAGCTCCTACTTACCTGTGGCAACTTTTAGACACCTATGCTAACTGTTCATCAGAGTTTGGCTTGGTATAATTTACAATCAGATGTACATAAAACGTGCTTGTGTCTTGCAAACTGTTTACTTAAGCAACTATTAGGACCTGTTACCACGTGACATCAAAGGCTCTGAGATAGTTGTTTTATAGTCAGTCCAAAAAATGACTGAAGATTTGGGTTTATATGTGTTCATGTACTTTAATGGGAGAGAAGTTCGTATATGGTTAATAGATTGGTTGCTATGATGAGATAGAATGCTTTTTGAAAAAGTTTCTCTTTAAAGTCAAACGTTAATCACTTTCAAGGTGGAGGGAAAGCAGAAGTGGGAAAAGTCCAGACTGTGGTAGGCTAGATTTCCCCCAGATATTATTGATGCTTCTGTCTCCACAGCCGAACATAACAGCTGGTGAGTAGGGAGAAACTGGAGAAAGATCTTTTTTTGCCTTTAATCCAGTATGCTGTTTTCCTGTGCCCATTTTACTGTAATTCTCGGCGGCCATGGGACAAAAGCTGTTGACTGATACATGCAATTACCTCCTCTAATATTGCTCTCAACTGTCGGGCCTGACTGACAAAAGTGGATGAGGTTTAGTTAAGGTCTGGGAAAACACTCTTTTAATAAAAGACATTCCCATCTCTACGATCACACCCTCCCTCAGACCTTTTCATCTGTTTTCTAGAAAGATAAGGTCTGGTGATGGAAAGTTAAAATGTGTGCTGAACTTGGACATTAGCAATGCCATCATTTACCTCAAAAAAATTCTCCACAGTGTGTGGTGTGTGTATGTGTGTGTGTGTGTGCGTGCGCGCACAGTTTGCATTTGCAATGATGGAAATCAGTTTGGATCGTTGGGCAAAGTTTCCTCAGAAAGAATAAGAGGCTATTTTAGAACGTTAAACCAGATCCTTATTGGTTTCAGTCCTCAACTGATTATTTTGCAGGCAAAAGAAAGCCTGAGGAGACTTTCCCCTCTGAGTTTTTCAGTGGATTGCTGGACTCAGAGGCCCTCATTCCTCTTGCAGGAAGTGTGGAGCAAAAGTGTGTTGAAAGAACTGTACATGGAAATTCTCTCCTTCCCACTGAGGAGCTGCTGGAGGTTGCAGACTCCCAGAACGCCACACTGAGAAGAGGAGGGCTAAAATTCTAGAGCAGAATCCCTGGGGCAGTCCCTGCTGAAGGAGGGTGCATCTGTTGAGAATCTCACCACCGCCCCCACCCCGCCCAGCCTTTAATTTAGAGGAATTTCTAGTTCACGTAGAATGAAGACAAGATCAGATAAGTGGGGACGACGCCCTATTTACAAGTGTGGTTTGGAAGACTGAAGTGGAAACCTTGGGAAGGTGTTCTTATAAAAACAAAAAACTGTGTGGGTTGGGTTGTGTGCCTGACTTTTGAGAGACCTGCTGGTCATTCTGAATGCAGACTGCTGGCCATGGTGCAGGTGGAAACCAATTCTTTAGGAAAGCTGGGCAGCACTTGGCAGAGCCTCCTCCCTGACTCCTTTGATTTGTGTGCGTGTTTGGGGAGGGGGTTGGGACTGAAGAGGTTGCAGTTTATTCACACACCCAGAAGGGAGCTAATTCAGGTCAGAAGGAAGTCTGCTCCCTTATCAACAGTTAGGTAGCTTTTCCTATCAGTTTCCCCTTGCGTTGGCACTCAATTTTCATAATACAATATGTAATGTGATAAGGCCTACCCATTATTAATAAGTAGCAATAGCGTGGCAAGGTTATTCCTATGCAGTTTTCTTAAAGAACAAAGGGCCAAGCTAATGATGAAGCGAAATTACCTATGATTTTAGAACCAGGAAAAAACAAATTATTCTCTTTCAAGTGTCTGCAGACTCTACTTAAAAAAGTCTTCTCTTAGTGATAAGCCCACCTTCCACCTCCACCCTTTCCTCCTCCATGTAGAGACTATACATCAAGGTAACACCTGTTTGCTTTCTGTAGGGGCCTGAGTATGTATGTCAGCTGGGGTCAGACAGGAACAGGAGTCTGACTGAACACACATTTATTGCACTCCTGCTTCATGCCAAGAAATGTACCAAAATCTGGGACTGTGTAACACAGCGAAGGAAAAGACTTATCTCCAGGAGGCCCCCTTGTCTAGGAAGAGAAACTGAACATCAGCATAAGGTGGTGAAAAGCTATGAAGGAGGTGAGTGTCACGAGTCCACGGAGGAGGGATTCTAGCCTGGACAGGTGAGGACTGGCTTTCTGGAAGGAGCAGATGCCCCAGCTCAACTTTAAAGTGCCCATGTGAAATGAACTGTCTGTACCTTCAATTCCGCAGGTGGAGTAGGTGGCCACTTTAATTCTGGAAGGGGGAAGTGTAAAGGGGTGGTGTGTGTGTTTACCCCTACTTAGGGATTCAAAACAGACAGTAAAGAACAAAAGTCTAGCTCTTTGAGCATTCTCCAAGGGACATTTGAGGTCTAGCTGGCCCCAGAGAAAGGGCGACAGAGGCAAGGTCATATCCATTTGAGAAAATCAAAGTGTCTGCTCCAATTGAGTCTGGTATCCTTATTCCTGGAATAGCCGTCCCTACTGCTCTGGTGCTGATTTACCTCCTGCAGTTCAGTGCTTCCTGGAAAGTAGGCTGGGTTTTTTAACAAAGTGACTCCTTACTTGGCATGTTTTACCCATACACAGAGGCCACTGCACTATGTGCAAGAAACAGCAAAAAATTAAATGAGACTCAGTGCCTTCCTTAGGGATCTAAACCCCCAGTAACACAGATAAACAGGTAAACAAATAATGGCAGGATGGTGTGATTCTATAGCAACAGGAATAGGGCACTGCAGGGGCAAGGAAGGAAAAGGTGGTGATCTGGCTTGGATTCAGTGATAAAAAGGGGCTTACCTCCTTTCTCTGTTTCTGCTAATAGCCAGTGATTACCCCGTGCTTTTCCCATATCGGACATAGCTATAAGTACTTTGGACATAGTGGCACATTTAATCGTCATGCAACAAGAGGAAGCTGAGGCAGACAGAAGTGCCCAAAGTCACATAGTTGAAGCCAGGACTTGAACCTGAGCTATCTGGCTCCTGAATCCATGCCTTTCACTAATAATGACCTACTCTACAATGGGGAACAAGCTCCATTCTGGCCTTTCTTTAGTGAAGGCAACTGCCTGAGCTCATGGTCTGATCTGGCTTCTGGGAAAGAGAAAGCAGGGGAAATGTCTAGAGATGGCATACTGGGAGAAGAAATTTCTTGCTGTGGAATCCTGCCCCCATCTCCCACCCCACCATACACAATCCCACATGCACTTACACCTGCATGCCATATACACACGAACATTTTTTTCCCCAACTCCTGTGGGCCCCAACTCTACTTTTTCATCAAAATCACTCAGAGTTTTAAATAAAATGCAGATGCTGGCGCTTGTTCCTAAATTATAATCTTGGGCATCTAATTTTTTCATTAAAAAAATTGACGTGTATGCTTAAAGTAAAAATTTAGACAGTACAGCAAAGAATGTGTTTGTACCCCTCCCATCTAACCCTTAGTTCTTCCCAAATATTTAACAGTTCTTTGTGATCCTTCCAGAAAACAATATATGCATTTCCCCTCTGTAGGTGATTGTGGTAATAGTCATGAGAATCTAGGAACTGGCTCCTGCTCTGTCTATCTTGGAGATGAATCTTTTGTGAGAGACCTGAGCAGGAATAGGGAGGCTTAGGCAATGGGGAGTTTCTGAGTAGACGAAGCAGATGGCAGAGCAAAGGGACAGAACCTGGAGAGAGGCTACTCCCTGTAACAACCTGCTTAAGAGTGAAAGAGGAAAGCAAGGCATGGCTATGAGCACGTGTAGTCTTGGCTACTTGGGAAACTGAGGCTGGGGGATCACTTGAGCCCAGGAGTTCAAGACCAGCCTAGGCAACATAGTGAGACCCTGTTTCTTTAAAAAAAAAAAAAAGAGAGCGAGAGAGAGAGAGAGAGAGAGAGAAAAGGTGACAATTCCTCTAATACACATCAACTACATAAGAGTTAACAAAGACACAGTCAGAATTGAGCAAGCTTCAGTGAGGAAATGCTTTCCAGACTTGATGTTTTGAGACTTGAGAAGTCTCAAAATGAGAAGAAAGAGTATTTGGGGTAGAAAGAATGGCATGAGATGTGAAAGTTCATTCATCTATTTATTCCAGATATATCTTTTTCTTCAGTACTTTGAGAGGCAATAGGTGTAATAGCAATAACATTCAGGTTAGTGTGAGTCTGCCATGTGTATTAGGTGTGGTGACTATTATATGGGAGGCACTGCAAGGTGAAGGAGACATGTCCTCACATTTGGTCTTTGGGAAACTAAGCAGGCAGAAACCCAAGTGCAAAGTGGCCAGTGTCTTCTTAATGGTAGATAAATACATGATGTGTTGGAAGGGTGGAGTAGAACTAAAAACTCCTGGAATTTCTTTTAAGAACGAATGCAGGACCTCATTAGCCCGAGTCTTTAAATAAGTCACATATTTTTGGTCACCAGATTCTAGAAGGGGGACAAAATGATCTGTCACAGACAAAATTTGGAGACATTTAAGGCTTTGTTGAGTTTGGCAAATGCTTGGTTATAATTCTGTGGTCTGTTGTTTTCTAGAGTCTTCCTGAATTGCAAAGGAAAACAAGTGGTACACCAGCATTTCTATTTGATAACCCGTTCTCTTTGGAATTCAGGTTAGAAATCAAAGGCTTACTTGAGTTTTAATGCTTTCAGGCCTTGAAATTGCTTTTCTATCTTCCTAATAATATATTTACATTTTCTGAAGACCACATATGTCTGGAAAACAACATTATTTACTCAAATAATTTTTTTTGAAAAATGGATCCCCTCCCCCCAAAAAAAAGAAACCCGACAAAAACCTTTTAATGTACCTCAGACTAGCCCAGATTGTGTTCCAAAATTTTTTTGCTGAATGGTCGTTTCTGCAATTGAAAGGCCCATGATTTTTTTTTTTTTTTTCTTCACAGTACCATTTTGCTTTTTAAAATTTCTACTGTGTGCCAGGTATGGTTTCGGCATTGCATTCTTGCAGGAGCACTGCAAGGGAATGATTGTGCTATTATCTTCATTTTACAGATGAGGAAAATGAAAGCAACAAAAAGTTTCATATCTTAACTAAGGTCTTCTTGTTCTGATAAGTGATCAAGCTGGTATTTGAACTTGGGTGACTCAACACGAAGGTCAAGCGTCTCATTTTACAGATGAGCCAACTGAAGTCCCAAGGTCACTCACCTCATTGGTTACAGATCTTGGAGCTCAGGGACTCTTAATTCAGGACCAGTATGCTTTGCATGACATGCAGGATATATCTGAGACACAAACCGTGCTTTGGTCTCTTTTCTTCCCAATGCATCCTGCATACAGTCTCCCTACCCCCTTTCCCAATAAATCCATGTATGTGGTTTCCAGAAGCTACAGATGATGGTCCCAGACTCTGTCCATCCTGATCTTTGCATGGACCCCTAAATCCAGCCAAATGCACACCCAAAGTCCCTTGCATGAACAACATACAGACTTTTCTATCTCTGTCATTGTTCACCATTTACTGTGGTTGGCATGCCTTCTTCCTGCTAGCTCCACAGTTCCAGGTGCCACTCTTCTTTCAGATGCATCACACATGCTACTTCTTTCGTGAAACTTGCAGAGTCTCAGAGTTGCATGAGATTTGTCACTCTTGTTGAGAGAAAAAGGACAGAGTGGAGAAGAAAAGGGAAGGAAGAGAATGGGTGGAATTCAGGGCTCTAGATATGAAGCTTGGAGATGACTGAAGTGATAGATGATTCCAAGGATAATCAACAGCCATGGGAGTTATGGCTTATTGAATACTTACTGTTTCTTGGGAGAGTGCATCGTTATCATCTCTTTAAATTCTCACTACAAGTCGTCAGGTTTCTGTAGCTGGGATTTAAGCCCAATTTTGCCTGAAGTCAAAACTTGTGTTCTCTTTCACTCCTGTCTCCTAAGACAATTGGTTGTGAGGTAGAAAAAGAACTGGATAATCCTTAAAATGGAAAATTAAAAAGATGAAACAGTATTGGGTTCATGGATTGAGACAATGCAATGAGAGACACTGGAATTGGAAGAAATGAGGTATGAGGCCAGAGTGGAGCTCCATTAGGACACGGCTTTTGGCTTCTGGAGCCTTTATTACAATGAGGCAGCTCAGGACTTACAGTGTTCATCTGAGTGCCAGGAATCATACCGCCATGGTGCTTCTCATGGCTTTTGCATCTTGCTTTGTGTTATAGGGCTTTGGGTTCACAAGCTCTCTGAGGAAGCTGATTGTGAAAGCAAGGACTGTGTCTTCTATGCCTTTTTAAAGGAGACACATAGTTTGTCTTAACCAAGTGGACACATGAGAGGCACAGAGAGGTGTGCACCACAGTCTGCCCAAGGATATGGAGCGGGGGCTTCATGGAGATCCGAGGGGCCCAGGCAGAGAAAAGAGACAAAGTGAGGGAACACTTGAGGCAGATGGCAGGGCACATGCTTAGGGAGGAAAGCTTGGAAAAGCATAGGCAGAGTGTTTAAGGATGTGCCCAGCGTGTAATCTAGAGAAAGCAGTGAGAGGAAATGAGACTGGAGAGGCAGCTTGAGGCAGGGCATAGATGTGAAAGTCACTCGCACCCCCACTCATCACATGACTCCAGTCAGTCCTCCAATCCACCCACTCGAACTCCCTGCCTTCTGACAGGTTTCCTTATTTCTGAGCCTCTTATAACAGGCCAAGGATATCCTTCCTTGCTCATGTAAAGAATTCTGCTCATCTTTCAAGGCATTTTAAACAGAATTCCTGTGAGGCCTTCCTTGAGACACTCACACTCAATGTACTTTCTTCAGAAGTGTCCTTTCTACTGTGTTCTAGCACAGCCACAGTGTTTCATCTATCTTCCTACTATTGTGAGGGCTTCTTCCACAAGAAGAATTTTGTCTTCCCTTTGCACCCCTAATGCCAGCACATAGTAAGCGCTCAGCACATTTGATAAGGAATGACTCTGGTTTTACATTCCTGTATTTTTCAGGCAGATAGTGAGTAGTCAGAGGGCACTCATGCATGACTCTGGGAAGAGTAGAGGGTAATTTTCTTATTTGCTTTTCGAGGGCTGATCAGGGCTACTTATTTTTATGGCAGGCCAGCATCCTGCCCACCCTGACTCCCTCCAGCCTCTGGTACCTGCATATCCAGGCTATGTTAATTTCCCTGCATTTTTCCTCTTTGTCATTTTTTCTTTTTTTCTGCAAAGAGCGTAGCAATCTCTCAGGAGTTTGATTATATTGCAAGATGAATAGGATATTTGAATTATGCTATTTAAATGAGTCATCTCAACCCTAGTGTAATTGTTCACCCCCTGTCACACTAAACGTGACCTACATTTTTAAAGGAGTGCTTTTGGCCTGAATAGAGGACGGCTGAAATTGTTGGGTTCCAGTTCTCAGCAATTTATCATTTGTTATCACAGGGTGTGCCCTTTGTTTCACATCTGGGCAGATGTGAACTTTTAAAACTGTCTCTCACTAGAGCTATCAAAAGAAGCTGCTTTTATTTGCAAAAAGAAGGTGAACTGATTTCCTGGGCGTTTATGTGTGTGTGGTGTGTGGAGGGGCACGGAGGAGCAGCAGAGTTCATTAAACAGAAGATGTCTGGTCTTGGCTAAGCAGTTTAAAAATATATAGGAGTGCTTATGGTGAATTGATTCAGACTTTGGTTCTGTGGCCTGAAACTTGCTTGTTTCACCCTTCTTTTTTGAGAGTTTCAGTTGCTCTAAAACTAAGCCTGCATTAATGCTCTTGAGATGGATCAACTGGGGAGCCCTTATCAACTGGTAAGCCCTGTCGTGCCTTACCATTTCTTCATCTTGGAGTCAAGTTGCAGCACAGGATTCTTACACTGCCCAAACGATTGGAAGCACATTTCCCTTCATTGTCCATTTCTTTGACAGGCTGTGAAACATAAGTAACTCCAAAGCCACCTATCAAAGTTCATGAAGGTTTTAGTTAGGAACTGGTGGGTTTGTTAAAGATACTTCAATTATTCAGACTGTGAATTTGAGTCATAGCTTACTACGCAAGGCCCACACTGAGATAAAAAGGAACTGAACTTTCTAAATTAGAGGCGAGCAGCATTCCTGAAGTGATAGATAAGGTCCTTGTATTATATTCATTCAGCAGATATTGATTGTGTGCCCATGAATCAGGCATATGTGCAGGGTTGTTAATACAAAAGAAACTGGTTTTTGAGGCCCCTGCCCTCAAGAAGTTCACAGTCTAGTGAAGTTGACAGGCATGCAGATCATAACACCATGGAGGCATGCAAGAAATGCTGTGGAAAATTAAGACAGCAGAGTCTGCCTGAGGAGATTGTGCAACGCTTTATAGAGGAGGAGGTGCTTGTGTTGGAACTTGAAGGATGAGTAGTGGTGTTTAGCAAGGTGGACATTATAGTGAAGGCAAAGGCTACTGTGGCTAGAGTCTATACGATGATGGAGATGAGGTGGTCAGAACACGAGGGTTCTTGTATATCAAAGTATGTTAGTTTTACACCATACATTTGTTATTATGAATTCAGCTGTGAGGAACAGAAACCTGCAATTCAGCTGGCTTAAACACTGAGGAAAATTTATTATCACATATAATATGTTCAAAGGCAGTTCCAGGATGACTGAATTCAGTGGCTCGACTCTGACATTAAGGACTTAGGTTCTTTCCATTTTTTTGCTCTGTCATCCTTGGTATGATGGTTAGCTCTCAGACTTGCTCTTCTCCTGATCACGAGGTGACCAAAGAAGAAGAGATATTTGTTATTTGTTTTTGAGGTTTGTTGGTGTTTGCTTCTGTCTTGACTTGTATCTTTTCAACCAGTAAGGAAAATCTTTCCTAAGGAGCTCTCCTGCCACTTCCATCAGACTCATCCTCATGCCTCAGTGGCCAAAAGTGCATCACGTGCCGAATCCTAAACCATTCACTGGCAAGGGGAATGCAACCACCATTACTGGCTTAGACCAATCTTGATTCACTCCTCGGAAGAATTGCCCCACTTCAGGATTACATGGCACAGGTAGAGGATACTGGAACAAAATTGGGTTTCCGATAGAAAGTAGGAGAAAGGGAGACAACTGATTGCTGAGTTGGCAACCAACAACATTTGCTATGGTTGATGATGGGAAACCAGTGTAGATAATTGAGCAGGAGTGGCATGATCAGCCTTTTATGTTTAAAAAAAGTCCTATCGGAAATGTAGGGTTGAGCTTAATAGATAGAAAATTTGAGAACACATGGAATAGTCTTGTGAGCAGCCAAGCAATTGATCAACATACATGTGGAACTGGAGCTAAAACTTTTCTGGAGTCGTGCTTCTGTAGTGGTAGGAGGAGGTATTTAGGGGTAGAAAGGCAACTAATGCAGAGGAGAGATTTACCAAGAAGTTCCTTATGGTACTATGGCAACCATGCAACTTTTAGAAAAAGTTCAGATGATAATGTGGTCCACTCAGAGGAGCCATTGTGGTGACAGAATGCCAGCGTTTTGGAACTGGTAGTGATCTTGACGTCATCTAGTTCAAGACCTTTATTTTACAAATTGCAGAACTGGGACCCAGACAAGCAAAGTGATTTGTTAAGTTCCTATGTGTGGGGTCCATGGCTGAACTAGAACCATGCCCATAGATTTTCTGACTTTCAGCCCAGAGCTCTTTGTAATGGGTTCTCAGGGCCCTCTCTCATGGGATTTAACGTGTACATTCAGGAGTGCTGTAAAAACTCCACAGACCCTCTTCGTTTGTTTCCCTTATTCTTGACAACAATTCTATTGTTGGAATTTTGTTGATATTGTTTAAATATGGTTTTGGTTTCTATAAAAATGCAAATAATACTGATAAGCATAATGTTTTAAGCTCTTATATTCATTTTGATCTTAAAGTGAATGTGTCTTTGGTTTTTTCTTTGAAGCAGATTTTAATGGGGGATGGGAATAAGAAATTCAGGGTATTGGAAACATGAGAGAGAAAAAGAGGCGCTAAGAAGAATCCCTGAGAAGCTGGAGGCTGAGGGTTCATTACTCTGTTGAGGGTGTTTCTTGTGACACCAAATAAGACCCATGGTGCCGGAGATACTAATGAGAGGCAATTGCCATGCTAGTGTGAGTTGGGGCCTCTGGCCCACTTTTCTTGACAATCTAAACATCCATTCACAATGACCCAACTACACTTCTTCACTCTTTCCTTTGGTCTTCAATGTACCTATGCCTATCCTCCCCAGAACATACACAGTTTTGGCTAAAATTGCTATGCAGAAACGTTTGGAAATTTGCCCTGGTAGACAAAGCATGACAGCAGATATCAAAAAAGAAAAAAAAAAGTTCAGCAAAAACAAGAAAATGGTTTGAGAATCAAGCTCTTACTGACAAGGACTCTTATCATTTTGGAGCTGGAAGTGACCCTGAAGTCATCTGGTTCAAGGCCTTTATTTTACAAATGAGAAAACTAGGACCCAGGCAAGCAAAGTGAGTTGTTAAGTTCCTACGTGTGGTCCGTGGCTGAACTAGAACCATACCCATAGATTTTCTTCCCTTCAGCCCAGGGCTCTTTGCAATGGGTTCTCACCAAGCTTAAGTATAGACTGATCTGTAAAATCAATTTATTTCAACTTGACTTTTGAAAATATTCCAAAGTATTAATATATTAATTTTTGGTAGTATGCCAAACATCAGAAAACTGCTAGTTTTAGATGTAGACAGTGGAAAAAGATTGAGCTAAATCTGTATAGATTGTGGCCTTTTGAGGCATTTGGTAAAAGACAATACTGTTTCTGTAAAACAAATACTGGAAAGAGAAGAAAAAAAGCACATATGTATGTGTACGTTCATCTAAGATTGTTTAAGCCTGGAAAAACATGGAAGGATGTATATGAAGTTGTTATCATGGGTTTGCCAGGCAGTGCTGATGCAGGTGGAAGAGGAGGGATGGGATAAGCTGTACAAATGTATGAAAAAGGGACTAAAAAGGGATATCTATGATGATATTTATATAAATTTATTTCTAGCTGTGGCTGTATATTGAAAAAAATTGAGTAAAATACTTTAAAAAGTGATCTGGAAAATGAGAAAACAAAACTGAGTGTAATTCTCATGTGCATTTAAAATTACAGTGTGTCAAATGTTTGTCTCAATTGGATAATCAGTAAGAATACAATTGAACTGGAAATTTTCATTAAAGGTGCTAAATTAAAGGTACTAATATGTAGCTGGACGTACTCTTCTATTTTCATTTACATTGTGTTTTACTTTTATCCATTCACTATGTAGTTTTTCCTCTCATGCATTTTTTTGCTACTTTATGTCAGTAGTGGTTGAATTGTATTTGAAAAATATGTATTATGTATAATTACATACACACAATTAAAGCTAAGTTTATTTCAAAATTGTGTATCATTTATTCTAAAGTGTATATTAAATCCATCTTAAAAAATCCTTTAGTATTTTTATGATGTTCTTATCTAAAAAAAACCCCTCAAAGTATTAGGACGAGAACTCTGAATAAGCTAGTGAAGTTGACATTTTTGCTTGAGATCTTGTAAACCCTTTTCTAAAATTGTGCTTAACGAACTGTAACTGCTTCTGGGTTCACTCAGCACATCCAGTGGCACTTTTAACTGTGGAGAGACTAAGTGCATTCATTTATACCATCCCTCCCTCCACCTCCCAAATACCTCCCAGCACACGCAGGTAGACCAACAGCATTTATTAAGCATTTATCAGGTGTTAGATACTTTCCTCACGATAAACTAGTAAGGAAAAATATTTTATGCCCATTTAATAGATGAGGAAACTGAGTCCAAAAGTAATTAAGAATTTACTCAGGTGAATGAACTGAGCCAGGTTTTAAATCCTGGGCTCTTTGAATCCACAGGTCGGGGGTTTTTTGTTTTTGTTTTTTTGTTTTTTCTTTTTTACCATTTGTTTACTACACAACCTAAGCCACATAACAAGGAAAATGGGAAGGGTTTTCTTACTCCAAAGACTTTACCCAGGCATTGTTTCTGAGATGTGGAAGAGGAGATGGAAGAGAAAGAACAGGAAGGGAAAGAGAGGGACAGTCTCTATCCACTTGAACACCAGGCTTTCCTAGGAGAAATGACTATCTTGGAATAGTTCAGTCTTGGGGTAACCGTCCTCTAAGAACTTCATCCATTCACTCCTAAAACCAATACCTAACGTCACTCACCTGGCTTCCAGAATATTCTAATTTTCTTAAGGCCATGTTACTCCTACCATGTTTAAGCAGAGAGAAATGGAGCTTGGAAATATTCAAAGGCACCAAAATTAGAATAAAAAGGGGGCTTGGATCTTGATTTGAACAGGCTGATTTTTTTCCCCCAAATCTTGGTGCACCCCAAGGGTAAGCTTTCTTTTGTTAAGTAGCAAGAGTTAAAAGAAAAAGCCAGGGAAAGGAACACTCACTGTAATCTCCTATCGCCTGCAATAAAATGAAAATGAGGCAATGTGGATTTTTTTTTCTGCTACCACTTTGGACCCTCTACCAGTCCTAAGATCCAATTGAGTGAAAATGCATTTGTTATGTTTATTTTCCTCTGACACACGCACTTTAAAATTAAACTGTTCTTCGAGTTGGTTAATGGCAATAAATCCAGGGAGCCTATTTGACATTTTAAGTCGTTAATTGTTGTGTAGGCTTTACCAATTGTTTTAACAGAAGGCTTTTGTTTGCTTCCTACATATTTAAGATTTTCTTTTTTACTTTTAAATAGGACAAAATAGCAGAGGATTAATATTTTCTTTCTGTTGGCTCAAGCAGGAATCCAAGACAGATTTCGATTCTACCATGTCTGATCGGTAACTTTGAGAGCACCTAGCCAGGTATTCTGTGATCAAGTATGTAACCATTGGAGAGTGCGCTGATTGATAACTTTGAGAGCACCTAGCCAGGTATTCTGTGATCAAGTATGTAACCGCTGGAGAGTGTGTGGCAAAAGAAACCACACAGGAAGCGGCCAAATCACTTTTTAAAAAATTATCAGGTAATTTTAGAATAAGTTAATGCTTAATACAATGTAATCTGACATTTCACACAGTGTATAGTATACATTACTGTGTGTATAGTCATACAATTATGTTTTGGGTATGATTGCTCACATAACATATTTTAAATTAAAGTCTGTCTTTTGAGTTTTTTGCAGAAAAATTGTATTTGACACAGGTTAATACAAATTAAATACAAGATTAGAGTATGTATGGTTGTTTTGGGTATCTGATATCCACCATCTGCCCATTTCATAGTGATATAACTACATTCTGCAATAATAAATTATTAGTTCAGAAGTTTTCAAGACTAGGAGAAAGATGACCCAAGACATGTCAAAGGGCGGCATCAGACATAACAATCAAAAGTAATTATAAAAAGGAAATAAGTACAGTTGAACTGGTGGTGTTCCAGCCTTCACTTGCTTTATTTTTCCTTTTCATTGGATAATTAGAGGATCCTAAAAGGCATCTTCACTGTCTTTTCCCAAGGAATTATGAGCTTTCATGTGCTTGGTATTGGGGAATTGTGGTCTGTTGCTGTCTAGTTAGGAAATATACTCTAAACAGCTCCTAAGACACTGCTGAGCATTAAACAGATACAAAATAATTGAAAACAGTAGTTTTTATACCCTTTAAGTTCAAGGAAATTAATAGCTAATTTTAGGGGTAGAAAAGAATAATTATCTTGAAGATGCTCACATTCTCTTCTTGATGATAGGGGTAGCTGATACCAAAGCTTTTTTTCAACTAGTCCCCTAATTCTTACAGAGAAGTAAACTGAGGCTTACAGATACTAGAGGCAAGGTTAAAACCTAATCACATTTCAAAGCTTAAATGCTTTCTGCCACATCTCATCAAGTGTATTGTTGACAGAAGAGGATGTCCATTTTGATGAGATATCAAAGAAAAACAAATTCTTCACTCACCATTTTATACATCTGATGAATAGAGAAATTTTTTACAGACTACCTTCTAGCTCCATGCATTTCAAACTGTGTTTCTTCTCCATTATACGTATACTTTTGGGATCAGTTTCCTGTAAGACATTCATATTATGGTATAACATCTGGTCTTGTACCTTTGTTTCATGATACCGGGTGAATGAGCACAGTAACAGCAGACATAATCCCAAAACCTACTCTTTATACTGGAATGGCTAGCAAAGCAGATAAATATATCCTATTAAATCTAAACTAATATATCCCCAGATTAACTTCTCCTTAATTGGATCTCAAAAATACATCTACTTCAAGGCCAGCTGATACAAGAAATGTGACAAAAGGAAGGTCAGAGTGGAAATAAATGAGAATGTTAACTGATTGAGATGAAAATTTCTTAATTTTCCAAAGCATATGATAATGTGTACATATTGCCAGGGCCACCCCCAGAGCCTTGGAATGGGCCTGTACAAGTGAGAGGATCTGGAGCTTAAGGCTCATTAGCTTCATGGTAAATGTGTCTTTGTCACATTCCCAATGTAAAGGTTACCAATGACTTTTCGCTTTGTATCTTCTTAATATATAGTCAACGCATAAATCCGATGGCTGTACCCAGTGTAAAAGAACATACACACACACACGAATTACATACAAGGCAAAAATAAGACTTGTGTCTGCACTTCAACTAAAAAAGCATTTTCAAGATAATGTAATTTTGAGTGACAATCTAAAAACATTTTGTTGTATATATAAAAAGGCATGTACATATAATCCATACTTGGAGGAAAGTACCTTATTTTCAATGTACTGCAAAGATTATAGCACATTAACTGGCTCTGGTAGGAGAGAAAGTTTACTGATCTCCACAGCTTCTAGTGCTTCTTCTATCCCACATCTTGAAGGTCTGCTCCTGAGCCTCTCCCCACTGTCACCACTGAGGAATGTGTCTCCATATCTCTTCAGGCCCTTCATCACTGCCATTGCTTGGATGCTTGCCATGCACCTCAGACACTGGAAACAACCACGAAGGCACTCTGCCTTGCTTCACCATTGTACTTTTACCTCCCCAGGGCTATAGCAATCTATAGCTGTACCTTGGCTCCTTTGCTCCTGGCTTCTTTCAGAATAGAAATTAACTCAAGTTGTTAGAGGGGGAAGAACTGCAAATTGTAGCAGAAAAATAGGCTGTCAAATCAAAGGAGAAGGAAGGTGTTCTAATTTTGGCCACTGCAAATACATTAAACCACTTATTGAAGTTTTCTTGGTGCCTTAATATTATATGGCCTCATGGCCTTCACTCCAGGCACCTGAGATTAATCAGCTTTGAAGGAAGGTAGACAGTCTCAAACAACAAAACAAGAAATAGGACACCCCAAATCTGGGGCCAGTCACTGTGAGACTAGAACATAACAGACAGCACATCTGAATTTTGTAAGGTCACAGAATAGCTGTTTCTATTCAGGAATTCTTTGGTATCCAAAGAAAGAAGGCTGTGAGAGCCAAGTGGAGGAGGAGGATAAAGTGGATAAAATTCTTTGCTTACATACATTAATTGGTAAGATATATGAACTCTGGGAGTAAGCTATGTCTACAGTAGTTCTTTGAGGGGAACAGTTATATCTCTAAAGTTATGGCCTCAGGAAGAGAGGAGAGTAGGAAGTTTTGGCCTAGCTATTGGTAACCAAGTGGTAGTTAATTATGGCATTTCTTATACCCAGAATGGGCATTTAAAGACTGAATTTTGTTTGTACTTAGTTATTATTAAATGTAAAGTGCCTTAGTCTTTACTGGAATATTACAGAAAAGGCTTTTATTTATCAACTGTAGGTATTTCGTTTTTTAGATGCCAACAAAATGAATATTGTTAAAATGAAAATCCTCTGGTTTTAGCCCTCAGATGGATTAGAGAGGAGATATTTTCAGTAACTTTTGGCATCTGGCAAGATACTCACACATACTCTCTTCTCTCCAACCCCAACCTACAGAAAAGATTTAGCTAGATTTGCTTATTTGGTTTGATATGTGGATATATAGCTATAGCAAGTCTGGGAGCCTGTAGCCTGCTTGGTTCCTCGGGGAGCAGACCATCAATTCAGCTCAGTGCCCATCAAGCTTTAGGATGGTGAAATTGTCTTCTGCACTGAAGGCCAGCACTTTGCTCTTTTGTTCTTCATCATCCCATAGCATGTAAACCACACCCCTACTCATCATGCTCAGCTTCTACCCACCCTATGAAACCGGAATATCTCCTACTCTGTGTCAAACCAACATTTGTTTACAGCAGTTTCAGCATAATTGATGGAATTAAACATGACACTACTAGTCTCTACCAGCCATATCCAGAGAGGAGCATGGTGGCACTTGCTATGCCCTGCAGTGGGAGCTATCCTTCACTGCCAGCTCCCATAGACCTTGGGGTCCAGAAGGAAGGTCTAACATAATGGTGGCTGATGTAGAGCACACTGTACTTCTGTACTTTGGGCTGATTTATTTCTCCTTTCTATCTCTCTCTTTCTTTCCTCTTTCTTTCTCTTTTTTCTCTTTCTTTTTTCCTTTTTCTTTCTCTTTCTTTCCTTTCTTTCTCTTCTTTCTCTTCTTTCTCTTTCTTTTTTCTTTTTTCTTTTTTCTTTCTCTTTCTTTCCTTCTTTCTTTCTCTTTCTTTCTTTTTTCTTTCTTTCTTTCTGTCTTTCTTTCTTTCTTCTTTCTTTTTTCCTTTCTTTCTTCTTCATTTTCTGAGATAGGGGTCTCACTCAGTCACCCAGGCTAGAGAGCAATGGCATGGATCTCAGCTCACTGCAACTTCTACTTGTGAGGCTCAAGCAATCCTCCCACCTCAGCCTCCTGAGTACCTGGGACCACAGGCACACACCACCATGCCCAGATAATTTTTGTATATTTGTGGAAACAAGGTTTTGTCATCTGGCCCAGGCTGGTCTCAAGCTCCTGGACTCAAGTTACCTTGAGTCTTGGCCTCCCAAAGTGCTGGGATTACAGGGTTGAGCCATCGCAGCTGGCCTTGATTTCTTCAATGATTTGTTCACCTTACAGATGGCTGTTTTTATCTTTTTAAAATCTTCTGGTAGAATATTAAGCTTGATCCCCAGACCATGAACTAATCTAGCAGAATTTGCTTTTTCTAAATTAGTCTATTTGGCCATGGAGGCAGCAGAAGGAAGGCAGCAGAAAGAAAGGTGAAGAAATTGGTCTTCCTCCATATGAAGGGGTCTTGGTCATGGAGCCTGGTATCGGTACCATGGCTTGGACCATCAATTATCCTTGGCAGATTCAGAACATCATTTGGTGGTATCCAGAAAGATCAGATCTGTGAGTTCAGGGAAAGAAAATGGTGAATTGGAAAGACCACGATTCATGTAGAAATTGAGATGGTGATGAAAACTTAGAACCAAAAATAAATAAATAAATAAAATGGATTTGTTGTGCTCTTTATAGTTTATCTTGAAACTTTCTACCAAGTTCTAGTTGTCCCTATTCAAGGGACAACTTGTGCAGGCCTTAGTTGCTAAGCTATTTTCAGAGTCTCCTAAACACTGGTGTTAGGACCAGTGGGGTGAGACAGCTGCAACTGCTAAACAGCCATAGAAAGAAAGAATGCAGCTCTTCCTGTATGTCAAACCAAAAAGCAGTGGTGTCCAGAAAATACAGTGTGTGTGTGTATTAGTGGGGACATCATTTCCAATGAGAGACAAAGATTATTCAAGGATCCAAATTTGTTGCCATGTTATTGTCATTTTAGAAGGCACAGCAGAAAGTTGGGACTAATTTCTATTTTTATTTACTAATACATCTCTCCCTGAAAACACACTGTTTGATCTGAGTTCTCTGACTTCAGGGTATAGAGATGGCAAATGCAGATTAAATTCATCTGTCAACAGTGCCTGGAGGTGTTCTTGACTTT
The DNA here is from genome assembly GCF_037993035.2 of Macaca fascicularis. Classification (NCBI taxonomy): domain Eukaryota; kingdom Metazoa; phylum Chordata; class Mammalia; order Primates; family Cercopithecidae; genus Macaca; species Macaca fascicularis. The sequence goes on from NC_088376.1 coordinate 93,888,647, forward strand.
GGCCTAGCCTTCTTCTCTACCTCCATACTTGTCCCCATCTTAAACCTAACAAGTTGAGAAGGACACTTAGACTGATTTGAAAGTTTGCCGTCTTGGATCCTCCTCAGTTTGAGAGGAGGAAGGAAAACTTATATACTAATTGCCTCTATTTTAAATTCTATTTTAATTATCCACTTTTAAAGTCTGGGTGAAAATGTCACTAATCAAAATGATGGGTTTTTCTGATCACAGTATAATCTTCTGTCCTAGTTTTCCCATTTCTAGGATATTTCTGCTGTATGAATGAAAACCTTTGATTTTGGAATAGGAAACAAGATTCTCACAGCAGGTCAAGTGCAAGGCTGGCTGTTCTGATAAAACAGAAGCCATGCTTGGGAGTATGGAGAAAGGAGGACATTTTCCCTAGTAATGTGTGGTCAAAACCATGGGGGAAGGCACACACGTCCTGTCTGGGACTGGAAAGAAAAAAGCCTTTGAAACAAACTGAGTCTTGGTTTCATTTCTTAAAAGCTCTATAACTTTGGATAAGTTGATTTACTAAACTTTAGCATGCATTACAGTCCCCAGAAGGCTATCTTCATACATTTGAGGAATCTACCAAACTTTCTAATTCAATGTATTGGGCTGGGCTTAGGAATTTGCATGTCTCCAAAAAATTGGCTGGCCGTGGTGGCACATGCTTGTAGTCCCAGCTACTTGGGAGGCTTAGGTGGGAGGATCACTTGAGCCCAGGAAATTGAGGCTGCCGTGAGCTATGATAATGCCGTTGCACTCCAGCCTGGGTGGACAGGGTCAGACTCTATCTCAAAAAAGAAAAAAAAGAGAGAGAGAGAAAAAAAAGAATTTGCACTTTTAACAAGTTTCCAGAGGCCAGACTTTGAGAACTTAGATTAACCCATCTGAGTCCCAGTCTTTTCACCTATGAAATGGTGCTAATGTCACCTACATCACAGGATTGTTGGGACAATAAAACACAACTTACATTGAGCACATACCAGCCAGGCATTATACTAAGCATGTTATAAGCTTCCTATCATTCAATTCTCACAAAACCCTCATGAGGAAGGATTTGCTTTGGAGCGTTTGCAAAGTCAAACAGCTAGGAAAGAGCAGAAGCAAAATTTGAACTCAGACAGTCTTGGTACCATAGCCCATGCTCTTAACCATTCCCCTAGGCCATCTTTGAAATTAAATGAGATGATGTGTAAGGTATCTATTATGGTGTCTGGCACATGGGTGCTTAATATTTGAGTAACTTCTGGTAATTTTGGGTTCTTTCTTGAAATGGCACAGGGGAAGGGGAAAAAAGGAACTATATGTAAGGTGCTGTTACGATGGCTTCTTCTGTTTCATGCTGCCAGGCTGCTGGTGGCTTGGCTCCTTGAGCCTCTTTGCTTCTTTTGCTTGTATGTCAGAGAAAAGGGATAGTCCCAGGAGATGCACTTTTCAGGGGTTTCACCACACTATGGTGTCCGGTGTGATTCATCATGCTTTTGTTTATTTTGTTTTGAGACAGGGTCTCGCTCTATCATCTAGGCTAGAGTGCATAGAGTGCAGTGGTGCAATTATGACTCACTGCAGGATCGACCTCTCCAGCTCAGGTGATCCTCCCACATCAGCTTCTTGAATATCTGGGACTACAGTCAGGCCATGTGCCACCATGCCCAGCTAATTTTTCTTCCTTTTTTTTTTTTTTTTTTTTGTATTTTGTGTAGACATTGCGTTTTACCATGTTACACAGGCTGGTCTCAAACTTCTGGGCTCAAGAGATCCTCCCACCTCAGCCTCCCAAGTGCTAGGATTACAGGCTTGAGTCACCATGCCCAGCCTATATCATGGTTAAAACCCTTAGATTTCACTCTCTCAGGTTCAGACAAACTCTCAACTCCAAAGTAAGTAAAGTTGTTATACACACATCTTCCAGATTGGCTCAGGTGTGACCAGAGGGAGTGTTATCCAGGGCCAAGCTTTGGCATTCTCAGTAAAACTTGAAACCACTGAAATTCAAACATATTACCTTGAGCCAACTTTGACTCTCTGGCTGATATAATAATAACACTTTATATCACAAGACAGGACATACAGAACATGAGAAGCTACTGCTTACTTGTTGCATCGTTTGCATTTAATGAAGGTCTGTGGAATGACTCTGGGGGAACTGGAAATTGCTTCCAGGAGAGCTAACTCAACTTCTCAACTTATCACTAGCTTTTCTAAAAAAGAAGTCAGAACCTTAGTGTTTAAAAGCTTGTAAGTCTCAGCAAGCCCCAAACCAAACCTCTAGTTAAAAAAAAAAAAAAAAAAAAAAAGTCCCCCTGGTTCAATGCTTTAATAAACATCACTGTTAGCAGAAAAAATGTTGATATTATGGAAGATACTGTAACTGATAACTTCTCTATTTCGCTGTATTTGGAAAATAATGTCTTAAAACTCAAACAAGATCTTCAACTTTGCCTTTCTGATATTTTTTCATTTGCACCTTGAGATATATTAGTCATACAGCTCAAACAAATTCAGTAAAATTTATATTGCAAAAATCTGACACTTTGAAAATTTAGAGGGACCTTTTTTTCAAAGTAGGAAATACAGCAAATCCAATTATTTACGGTTGCAACTGGAAGTATTCCGTTTACTCTGGATTTAACAATTATTCCCTTGAGAAGGCAATAGGGATTGCCAAAGGATAAGAGGAATGTGATAAGTGGGGATATGATTTTACTTTTTTAACTATGATCATTAAAACTATATACATACATATATCTACATTATATATTTTTCCACAAGTTATTACATATTGAAAACTAAGACTTGGGAGAAATATAGAATAGAAAACATAATTGACAGAACTGAACACCTTTCATCAAGAAGAACAGTGCGTTTTTTCTGGCCCTGCAACAAATGGTCTGAGCAAGTTGTTGAAGCCCTATTGTAGACTGCATTTTTCTTTCCATCCACGTTCCTTATTTCCAGAATGAGATGTTATGATAATTACTGGGACAAGGTTAGCAAATGAATCTAGAGCTCTGTGGTAGAGGGTGGCACCAGAAATCAAAGTATAATTATGTTTTGGAATTTTGACATTCTAAGATCTATCTAACTTCTCTGACTAAAGATTCCTATACGGACACAAATACCAGATCCTAGTGCCTATAAAAATTCCATTGCTGGTAACTTCTCTGTAGTCATTAGCTGGAGACCTTTGATGTTTTCTATCTACAAGGTTTCTAATCTTTCTGAGAAATAAATAAAGCATTCATTCTTTTACCTTTTACATTTAGCGCTTTAATTTTCTAATTCCACCTTCCCCTTCCCCCATCTTTCCCACTTTGCAGATCTCACAGGTGTCTGGTCAGACCCGTCAGGTGGGTCTCTGTTTGCCTGTCATTTGGGAAGCTGATGGTCTTACCTGGGCATGGCTGATTGCACAGAGCAGAACAGGGGTTAGTTTGAATTGCAGGTGTGAGCAATCAGTGTAGATCAACACTAATCCATCAGCTATTAGAACAGCCAAGCTGCAGCAGACCCAGCAGAGAGAGCCAAATGCTGAGCGTGTGTGTGTCTGTGTGGGTAGTCAATGGTTTCCAGTGCTGAGGCATTTTGCATTTGCAGAACGTGGTCTCCATGACTCTTATAATGACACTTCTTCATTGAGTCCTCACCCTGTTCGTGCTGTATGAGAAACCATGGTGATCGGAGACATCTTCAGGTGGTTTATAACCCAGAAGAGACACAATGATATATAACACAAGGGGTAACAGCTCAGGCTTTAGAATTCTGGGTTCAAATAACCATTCTGTTATTTATCATCTGTTTGATCTTGGGCAAGTTTCTTGTTTTCACTAACTCTCCTTTTCTCATCTACAAGATAGAGATAGTACCTATTTCAATGAGTTGTCTCTGGCAAATAGTATGCACTAAGTACATGCTAGTTGTTGTCAATTCTACTATTACTAGAAAGCAGTACATTTTAAGGGATATTGAGTAAGAAGAGGAAGATACTCCTCCCGGTCTGGGAGGCCAAGGAAGATTTCGGGAGTGGGGTGGGTGGGATGTGAAGAATTTGAGCCTTGAAGATTCACACATGATCAGAAGGAAGTGGCATAAACAAAGACTGTTCTGGGGCCAGCAAAGGGTTTATTTAGGTTGATTTGACAGTTTGGAGATAAAGGTCTATGGGGCCCAGTTTGTCAAGGACTATGCTCTGTAAGGTTTTTGTCCTTTCAAAACAAATTCTGTGACATGAGAGGGCCAGCATCCATTTATCAAAAGATTCCCTTGCAAATATTGTCACTGTGATCCACCTGTCAAGCAAAAAGCCAGGGGCACATAAGAAGGCACACTTTTCTCTTTTGTCGGTAAGGTTGAGTGGCTCAATATGCATTCCTCGAAAAGTATATAAAATAGGAGGAGGTTGCCCTTGGGATTCTCTAGTGCCTTTAAACTTCATATCAAAATATGGAACATAGCCTTTGATTTCCATGAAGCCGAAGGCAGCCTAAGGCTGAGATACTCAGAAAGCTGACTTGTTGGCAGAAGCAGAATTGATCACATTGTCAGGTAGATATGGTAATATATGAAGTAAAAATCATTTGTCATTTATTAGTGGGGAGACTTTGGAGCAAGTCACCTCTTCTTCCTATTACCCATTTGCAACATTTGTAAAATTAGGGTGTCACACTGATCATCAGTAAAAATCAAATTTTTCTAAGTCTTTTTCTTAGGCAGCAAAAGCCCTCTAGGTCAATCAACCCAGTGCAAACTCCCAATATGTAGATGAAATAAAAGCAGGGTGGAGGATCCTGCTGAGGCCTCAGAGTACTCTGCCTCTTGCCCTAACCTGAGAGTGGGGCAGAGATGGACACCTGGGCCTCTGTGGGTCTGGTGTCCAAGCTGATAAACTTCAGGATTGCTGAGATTCCTTCTATTTCAGACGTACTACAATCCTGTAACAGTGTAAATTACCATGACACAGAGGACTTGGAGGTTTCAATCTTTCTATTAACTTGATTGAAAAGTTTTAGAAAATAAACTCATCTCCCGTGGGCCTCTCTGTTAAAAAATTGCACAGTATTTATTTATACAATGGTTCTTCCCAGACATATTTCACTTAATATACTAGAGCTCAAACACCTAGTGCCCTTTGAAGCAGGACATTGAAATATAACTGATTGTATGTATGTTGGAGATATTCAGCTAGGAAGCATCTTTATTAGAAATGATACTGAAGTGTTTGCAGTAACAGTCTTGCCTGGCATTGGAACAGAGGTGAGGAAACTTAAAGGAATAGGTTCTCTGAGCTGCAGAAGAGGCTTCCTCTGGAGTTGGTTGACACTTGCCTATTGATGATCCTCCAAGTGAGAGTAGCTGTGGTCACACAGAAGGACAAGTGCTCCATTCCTAAGGAATTTGAGGAAATAGGAAAGCAGCTGAAAGATGCTGATATCCTAACCCTTCAAAAGAATCCCTGTCCATTCCTGCTGCTGTGAGAGCAGTTAATACTAAGTTGGAGAAGATAATGCCTTAAAATAAGGGCTTTGCAAACCTCCTAGCATTGTTATCCTCCAGCAGCTGACCTTAACTGGAGAAGAAAGTCAAGGCCTTGACTGTCTGTAATGCTACCAGAAGCCCGTACCGCACTCTAAGGAAGACGATTATGCACAAACCGCAGAATTAATGCATCATAGACTTAGAAATCATATCCTATACCCAGTCACCAACTACTGTCTTAGACTATCTGTGGCCAGGTGCCATGCTCCGTCTCAGAGAAGCAGGTGTACAGGCCAAAGGATTCCCATGAGCTTCTTGAGCTACTCAAACTTCACCTTAGTGGCTGGGAAACCCTGGAGCTAGCAAGGGGACATGGTCGTCTCCTCTGTGACTCATTTACAGTCATGTATTCAATAACTAGGTTTTATCCTGGAAGATTTTATCTTCAGAAAGTCTCAGATTCATCAATAATTCCGTGAGAGTTACACTTGAAATTCTATGCTAATTTCAAATTCTATACTAATATTGAATTACTATGCTAATATTTCTATGCGTCTAAATGCACATTATTATACACTTTTTGAAAGTAAAACAAAGAAACAAGCCCTGACACACAGAGAAGTCAATGGCAAGTTGAATTCTGTATGGTGACTTTACCAGAAAAGATAGCTAATTATTCCTGCTGTGTAGGGTTATTCTAATTCAAACTCTAATACTTTGAAAAGTCCCTTAACACCTCCAATCCTAAATTTCCTCTTCTGTAACACAAATTTAATAAAACTTACTTTGCAGAGTGGTTGCGAGAAGTAGAATGTATATATTTTTTACCCTGTTAGCATGGTAGTGGCTTATTATAACTAATAACTACTAACTTTATTATTGTCACTTTTAGTTTCTATTTGCTAATCAATTGATTCTGTTGACCAATTGTGTCTGAACTATGAAGGCATTAAACACATACTACTTATTTAAACTTTTGTAAAACACTTACCCTGCCAACGATTGGAGATTAGACAAGCTATGTCCATACCTAGAGCATGTGAGCAATGGTCCATGGTCAACCGTCTAATGATATGTTGACATTCTGTAAATGGGAAGTATGATTTCATTATAAACCTTAAACGAATACTAAATAAGTTACTATCACAAATAGTTTAAGGGACTACTAGTACATGGTTTAGTCTTTTTGGAGGCAATTCTTACATAGTTCAGTTCAGACCAATTTCTAAAACACACAGGATTAATATTAAATAAACACATTGACAAAGTAATGTTAGGGAAGACACTCCAGACTTGCTAGCTTAGTGCTAATGTGGACAAAGCTTAAATGGCTAATTCTACCTAGAAAGAAAGGTTTGAAGAGCTATCTCCTCTGTATTCTTTTGACTAAGGCTAGGCTGTTTTTCTTAGCTTGTGCGAAAAAAAATACTCAGAAAAAGATTGCTAGGTATTTCTTTCCTTTGGTGTATTTTTTTTTTCAGCCAAAGTATAAGACCTTGCTTAGATGACTAGCAATTAAGGAATTTTTGTGGTTTATTTTCTGATCTAACTGCTTACTTCTGAAGAAAGCAATTCTGACAAGCTCGAGTTAACCTGGATCTTACCAAAACCATAGAGCCAAAAACATTTTTGAAAGATTCAGATAGAAAAGCCAGGCTGGAATTTTAACAATAAAGTCCTTCTTAACGTTCTCTTTCCTAGGTCACATGTACTTTTTTTCCCCCTTGGATACTGATGTTGTAGAAAATAATATATTTTTCTGTGCATTAACTTTATGTTTTAATAATACCGGAGACCTGCAGCTGAACTAGAAGTAAGGCAAATAGTCAAATCAATGACGATTATTCTTACAATAATGCTTTGAATTAATAAAGTCTTTACTTGAAAAGATTTCAACAATTTTTTTTTTATAAATTTTACCTCTTTTCTCTCTAAGCATTAGTTGAATATGGATTCGAATTTTAAGTCTCTTTCAAGAATTGTTATAAGGAAGAAAAGAACTTTTAAAATCCATTTTCTAGGAGAAACTCCAAGATGTCACATTCAGTGTCAAGATGTAGATTTGCATCCTCCTGATTACCAGTAAATGCTGAGTATATTGCTAGCATCAGGGGAGCATGAATCAGCAGCTCAAGTATGACCCAAGGATTAGATATTTTCATGTCTCTGTTTGCCATCTGTGGTGTTGACTTTATCTAACGAGGCTTTACTTATTGTTGCAAAATGACTGCTGGCAGCAACTAGGGCTGTTTGCTGTCTGCTTGGCCCAGTAGGTGAGCATGGCCATTTTTGCTCCAGTATTCTCTGCAGCTGTCCTGAGGTCTGATGGTACTGGCTTAGTTGTGGTTTTGGGAGGACCACGGACCATGTCTGTTGGCCAGGAGAATACAGCCAGGCTTCCATATATGGAGCCCTGAGCATATGGTCCAAGAGGCAAGGATACATTCCCCTTGTGTTGCTGACAGTCAGACAAAACCTAGAATGAAACACAGAAATGTCCATGATATTGGTCACCAATTCACAAAGCTATGCTTTGGGAAAATACTGTTGACGATAGAAGTCCGGTGAGAGCAGAGCTGGTGAGTAGAGAACAAGAGGGTGGAGATACTAAGGACTTTTGAGCAGAAATATGGCAAAACAAAATGGTAATTTAGGCGTTTAGGAATGGTAATGATAATGATAGTAATACCTTGCGTGACTAGTGCTTAGTATTCTCCAAAGCACTTTCACTTACTTGAGAGCTCTGGATCCTTTTGTAAAGTAGAAGGGGCAAGGCATATACCTATTTTGCAGATGAAATAGGGGTCTAGAGAAATTATTTACAGCTAACAAAAGAGCAAGGATGATGATTCAAGCCTCTTAACTTTTGCTATAGGTCTCTTTTAACTATATTATCAAATTATTATATTATAATAACATAATACAAATTATTATATTAACTACACCAAAGAAGATTACTGTATTTTTAAATACAGCAATTATTCACAGAATATTTAGTGAATGATTATGATGTGCCAGGCATTACATTAATTTGTGGGGCTGAAGGACTTTACTAAGAGGTAATACCACATAAGCCAAATTATTGATCATCAGCTAAATAAAAGCACAGAGTAATACAGGATGTATTAATGTAGTCTTGAAAGAGGTGGAGGTCCAGTGAGGGAAGTCTCCTTGAGTAAGAGTATCCAACTAAAACCTTCAAGACAAGTAGGGGTAAGGCAGATTCATGATAGAAGACCAAGAGTGTAGTGAGAGCAAAGCTTTCCAACAGGAAACAGCATGTACAAGGGTCCTGGGGTGAAAGCATGGCATGTAGAAAAACTGCACAAAGTTGAATATGGCTGGAGCACCAAGTGCCATTGGTTGAGTCATAGAGATGAACGAGGTTGGAGAGATGGGCTGTGGCCACACCATGAAGTGCCTTGAATGCTTTAGTTTTTTACCCTGAGGGAATGAGGGGACATGGAAAATGTTTTACAAAAGTCACTCAGCTTAGAGTATGGAAAATGGGTGAGAATAGGGGGAGGAAGTGGGACAAGAAGCCTATTACGACTGTTTCAGTCAACAAGGAGCGAGGTAATGATGGCTCAGACTAAGGTAGTGTCAAAGGACGGGCAATAAGTATGTATGCGGGTTTTTGAGGTATTAAGGTTGCAAACATACAAAATATTATTTTACTTCAAAGAAATAAGTAATGTCTCTTCAGAACACTTAGTTTTATCTTTTTGTTCAAGGTTTACTTAAAATTTTTTTTCATTGAATTTTCTTTATTCAGCAAACATTTACTGAAGCAACAAGCCAGATATTCTAACACTCCAAGTGTTGGCATTCTTGATATCCAAGTTGTTTAGAATACATTTGCTTCTTTCAGGCATATCACAAAGTGGTCAGTTTCAGCCCTATTACACTTTATTTCAGAATTGCTCTGAATTAATATTATTTTGAGTGTAAGAGAGTTGTGAGATAACATTTCTTTTCGCACATATTCCTAAACTAAAAAAACATTATTTTTTCTGATGATATCTGAAAGTCAAAGTAGTGTCTTGAACAAATCACTTTACCACTTGATATAACTGTGTAAAAATCACTACAAAAATTACTTGCAATGCATTTTGTGGGGCTTGCTGAAATTTCAAAATTAGGACAATTCTATATCCAACAGATGCAAATGAGAAAAGGTATTTAGCTCCTGCAGGGAGTAAAAAGATGTAGGCAAATATGCAGTGTTTTCTTGACTAATTAATTCAGCTAAATTTTGATGAAGTCCAATGTTTGAAAACACTCTATTTATTTATGGAATTAAAAGTCCATACACTCCTCCATTATCAGCAGGCTGGGCACATTCTTCACCCAGGTATCAGTTCCTCTAGTAATCTCTAAGCTGTTGTGGCGCTTTACAACTCTGACTGATAAAGGCAATTCTAATTTAGTGCACATGTTAATTATCAGTAATAGTAAATGAATATATTGGAGCTATTTACATGTGTCATTCGTAGTTGCTGTATGCTAAGGAAAATGATTATAATTGTTCTTATTAGTTATTATATTTCATGCTTCTGCAATGAAATTCTTTTTTGGGGGGGTTATTTTGGGGAATATCTTATCTTAGTGAGGAAAAAGGGCTTATAATATAAAATGTTCACAAGGCACTGAATAGCACTTTCTAATTCATTAGTCATATTTTATTGAAAAATTCCTTTGTGTTATTTGTTTCTGAGCACATGTAAACCAGGTTAAAAAGTAGCAGCCAGTCAATCTTCCTTAGTAATAACTGGCAAAAGAAATTATAATAAATAATAAAAAACAGAATACCTCTGAGATTTGAGAAAGTTTAGATTTCTCTTTATTTTTGTTCATAGTTCTGTTAGGAGTTGAATACAAAAACATGAAACATACCTTTTGTTGCCTGAATATTACCCAACTGGAATCCAACTCATAGTAACCCTGCAGGATAATTTGTTTCCATAGCATCTTTTTCTAAGCTGAAAGCATTTCACTCTACCCCATATTGAATAAAAACTTATATTTCTAATATGTGGATTACCTGTCTGCTGTAGACACCTGATTAATTTTCAAAGTTGATTCAGTATTCTAAACTTTGCTATGACAATAAGAACTGCCAGATGTTCACTTGAATTGATTTATATAGAATGATGCCTCAGTTACTTAGTGCAATTGGGGGAATAAAATATTTCAAAAAGTGGATTATTTCCAAATAGCTGAAGTTCAAATCTTTAAATCATTTTCATCCTGAGCACTATTTATCATCCAAAGCTCAAGTCAACATTGCCTTTTTTGAAAATCTTTCCCTAATCTCTCTACCAGCCCCGGTTAGAGTTTATGCTCCCTTTCTTTGTATTGCCACACCATTTTGTACTGTAAACTCCCGTTCTACTCATCTGTCCTTATCAGCCTCCTTCCTTCTCCCTCGCCCTACTAAATCACTGAAAGTTGGAACTCCGTCATACATGAATACTTCCAGTGCCTTATGCCACATCTCATACACAGTAGATAAATTTTCACCACGTACTAGAAGCTATTTGAAAATAGAACATACATTTTCCTTTGAATAAAGTTTATTTAAAAGTAATAATCAAAGTTTGATCACTTATGTTTATCATTATGGTCCAGAGGTCCATACACCTTCCAAATGTGTATCTATTCATCTCACTGTTGTTCATCTCATGGTTGAGCTGCCTAGGGTTTGTGTTCCCTTTAACAAGTTCCTAGAATGAGGTGAGTTCTAGGATTTCTAGAGCTGTTGCAAAATGCTTTGGTGTCCTTTGAGCTGACTCCAGACATCAGGGTGTCTGCCCCTCCATTCTTTAATTGACTTTTGATTTTCTTCCATTTCCAATGACCCTCCTCATCTCTTTTCGCTTTAGTTTTGGCAATTGTTGGCTATTAAACTAAGCACTGTGGTTTTCAGAACAATCACCATCCTTTTTTTCCCAAGACATAAGCCAACTCATCCCAACACATCTTATGCCATCTTTTTGGCTAGTGTCATTACTGAACTCCAGATTTAATCACATTCCGAATGCTTGAACTGAGTACTTGATGTGTCCAGAAAGGTGCTTTCTAGAAGACTGAGGTATTAAAATAATTGATTCCCATTTCAAATGACTCAAAATTTGTTTTGTGTCTAAAAAAAACCCCTCTAGAAATGTAATTTTAACTTAGCAAGCAAAAACCAGAATGTGTACAGGTATTAAATTTATTTCAAGTAATTCTATAAAATTTTTTACTTTAAATTACTTTAGGGTAAGATTCTTCATCCATTTCCTTTAAATTTTTCCTAGACTCTTCCTAGTCTTTTAGTATCACATGACTCTTACTTTAGGACATGCTTCTTTCTTTCTTTTTCTTTTCTTTTCTTTTTGTTTGAGACAGAGTCCCGCTCTGTCACCCAGGCTGGAGTGCAGTGGTGTGATCTCAGCTCACTGCTAGCTCCGCCTCCCAAGTTCACGCCATTCTCCTGCCTCAGCCTCCTGAGTAGCTGGGACTACAGGCGCCCACCACCACGCCCGGTTAATTTTTTGTATTTTTAGTAGAGATGGGGTTTCACTGTGTTAGCCAGGATGGTTTCGATCTCCTGTCTTCGTGATCCACCCGCGTCGGCCTCCCAAAGGACAGCTTCTTTCTGAGAGCTAACCTAAATACTTTCTACAGTGATTTTTGTCTCTTTTTTGCTGCATCATTTCCAGTGAAGGCACAGATTTTTCACTTACTGACATAGTCCATCCCTTGAAAGAATTGGTGACTACTCTGGAACTTATGTTTTTCCCTTAATTGTTGCTTCTCTCCAAGATGCACATTAGAGCAGCATTTCTCAAAATGTGATCCATTGGCCATCTGCATTAGAAGAAGGCTTATTTAGTATTTACTGTAAAAGTTCCCCAAAACTCCACTCTATGTATTCATTTATTCAGTATTTGGCTTTGTATAAAAATAAAAGTAATACCAATAATAAGGTGAGATTAAGTAAATGCAGATTATGGTCCACTCTGAACCCGATTTTCCCCCTTGTCTGTTCAAAGTCAGCCTGCTTAATTATTTGTTACAGTGTTAAAAAGGCCCTATAGAGGTCAAGTAATCTTTCTCAGCTACGTTTGAGAAATTCTCCTGTGTTTCCAATCCCAGGTTGGATTCTCCTTTCTATCCATCCTTACTCCAGGCGAGTGCATCCAGTCTCATGGCTTTCAATGACACGTATGAGCTAATGGCTTCCAAATTTATAACTTTGGTCCAACCTCTCCCCTGCACTCAGACCCATATATTCAATTACCTATTTGTCACCTCCATTTGAGTGTCTAATGGGCATCTCACACTCTATAGCCAGCAAATCTTAAGATAACTGAAACATAATTCTTGACTTCCATCCCAACATCTAAAACCCATACTACTTCAAATCTTCCCCATTCCAATGAGAATCATTAAGTTTATTTATCTTCTCAGGCCAGAAATCTAGGAGTCATTTCAGATTCCTCTCTTTCTCTTGTTTCTTACATCCAGTTTATTGGCAAGTCCTACTGGTACCACATCCAACATATATCCTAAATCTGACCAGTCTTCACTCCCTTCACTGCTATCATGCAGCTTCAAGCCACTATCTAGTTGGCTTGAATAGTTCTTGTAATAGCCTTGTCACTGTTCTCATGACTTTCACTGCTATCCTCTACCCAGCAGCAGAATCAACTTTTTATAACATTAGTCAGATTGCATTACTCCACTACCCAAAACCCTCTGAGCCCCCAGCCATACTCAGAATAAACCTAAGGTCCCTACCATGGTCTATGAAAGGCTTATATGATATAGCCTGCCTGCTTCCCCTGCCTTCTCTCCTACCACTCTGTCCTTGTTCACTAACCTCCTGGCACGTTTCTACCTCAGCGTCTTTGCACGTGTTGTTTCTTCTGTCTGGAATCCCCTTTCCCCATGTATCACCCTGAATTTTTCCATCACTTCTTTTAGGTCTGTGATCCATATCACCTTATTTGAGCAGGCTTTCTCATTTAAACTGCCATCACTCTCCATTTCCTTACCCTGTTTGACTTTTCTCTGAAACACGTACACTATCTGGCATTATATTACATACTTATTTTGTTGTTTGCTGCCTATATTATTCTTGTCTGTGTTACTCTACTGGGAGCAGCACTTCTCATGCATTACTGTTTCTTCAGGGCCTGGAACAGTGTAAGCACATAGTATCTTTTGAATGTGTGAATTTAATCCATGTCCCTTCTTTATACAATACTTTAGTTAAATTATGGCTTAGAGTTTGAAAGAAAACATTTTGAAATTTTTCTATGGCCTAAAGTGACAATGACATCACTCAACTTTGGGTGGTCATTAAATTAGTCTGTTATTTGTTTGTTTGTTTGTTTATTTATTTATTTATTTATTTCTGAGACAGAGTCTTGCTCTGTCACCCAGGCTGGATTGCAATGATATCACTCAGCTTTGGGTGATCATTAAATTAATCTGTTAATTTTTTTTTTTTCCCCACAAGACAGAATCTTGCTCTGCCACCCAGGCTGGAGTGCAGTGGCGTGGTCTCGACTCACTGCAACCTCCACCTCCCAGGTTCAAGCAATTCTCCTGCCTCAGTCTCCCAAGTAGCTGAGATTACAGGTGCAAGCCAACACACTTGGCTTTTTTTTTTTTTTTTCGGTATTTTTACTAGAGATGGGGTTTCACCATGTTGGCTAGGCTGGTCTCGAACTCTTGACCTCATGACCCACCCACCTCGGCCTCCCAAAGTGCTGGGATTACAGGCATGAGCCACTGCGCCCAGCCTAGTCTGTCAATTTTTACTTTTTCGTTGTTTGAAATTGTGTCCTTAAATCTGATCACACTTATTTTATTATTGAGACCTCTCTTTGTCTTGGCTGAGCATTCCTAGAGCCTCTTAGCTGCGCTGTCTATATCCCCAAATCTAAATTATGGCACTACCATAATTGTTTCTGTCATTGATATCACTGTGAATCTGCAAATATAAGTAATCCACAGAAATTCTTCTGAGACATTTCTTGGTCTCATGTTCTTATTTATAAGTTAGATATACTTTGGACATGTTTAGTTATGTTTTTGCTCTCCAAGTGGCAATGAAAATATGTGAAATTGGATATCAGAAATATTAAAAGCTTCTTTTTCTTAGCTTGGCATCATCAACTGTGCATATGTAGGTAGCTGAAGATATTACGCCCAGAATGTAGCATATGCATTAAAAATGATAGAGTTCACTAGGAAATGTAAAAATAGAACAAAATGCAACACTTTGCTCACAGATTGGAGGTGAGGTGATTGGTATGTTAATTAAAGGCGACCTCAACACTCTTAATATTAACCTCCTGATTTTCTCCAGTGTTTCAGGTGGAAAAAAATTATTCTTCAATATTCCTAAGAATGAGATCGGATAAAGGACACAAATGAAGTCCAGACCAAGTACAAAAACATGAGCTCCTTCTCCTGGCTGCTCAACTAATGCAGACTTAGCCTGAGGATGAGATAACTATCTCAACAGCCATTCCATTGCTCAGACTTCAAATTATAGTAATTATGACAATTTGTGCCAATAGCCATGAGGTGGGATTTTTGATGTGGTTAAAAATAACATCTGTAAAACCCAATAAAAATTACATTTTGCTAATTTTCTGATAAGATACTGTTTTAACTATACTGTGTCTTCTGCCGCTGCCAGTTTTCAATTAGAGCATTCCTTAAAAAATTTTTTTTAACCCATTTTGTCTCCTGGATCCAATTCCATCCTCAGCAATGCATTTGTTTTAATGCTGTTAATTAATTGTTTTGTGTGAATTTTGCCTTTCATACTGATAGTAATCTTCGAGACTTTATTAATGTGCTGATTGCTAAATCTTGATACAAAAGGACCAATAGCACGACTCAGCTTGTTCTTTCTGGCTTAGAAAACAGAGTTCCCATAGCGGCCTGCTCAGTCAAGTCAGTGCAGAAAAGGACAATGATGAAGCGAATAATGGGACTACTAAAACGGGTTGGGTATGCAGTTCTGTTGGGCTTGGAAATTGCTAGCTCGCTCTAGGAGCACAGCCATTGGTGATATTTCACAAAGAGGTCCCCTCAAATGCATTGTAACAGTGCCTCGTGTCTTCCTATGTTATGTTTCCTTACACCCCTTTCCTCTTGATTAATTTTTGATGAAAAAAATATGTATTTTCCCATCTCTTTATTTCACAGGTGATAAAGTTGAGGTTTGGAGAGCTCAAGTGGCCTACCCAAGTTAGCTCAGAAGGTGGATGAGTACCAAAGGCAGGGCTAGCATAAGGGCCTTTTGATTCTCCTCTCATTGGTCTTCCAGTTTAACCATGTGGCCTCCAAGCCAATATGTTAGTGTGTGGGGAGTGCCAACTGCTGCTTCCTCAGAAATCATTTTCTCGTCTTTGCCCTTTGTTTACTTCATCTTATCTCCAAACAAACAGATAAAGCTCCTTCTTGAACTAGTAGCCTCCTCTAGCCACCACTTCATCCCTTTCCTTTCCTTTTCTTCACACCTATACTTTATAAAGAATAGACTACTCTTGTTGACTCCGTGTTTTCACATTCACCCAACAACATGGCACCACTAAACTGAGATAGTTGGTGACAGTATTAATCAAACCATTCTTCTCTCTTCATTTCTGTATTGGTCTGTTTTCACGCTGCTGATAATGACATACCTGAGACTGGGAAGAAAAAAAGGTTTAATTGGACTTACAGTGCCACATGGCTGGGGAGGCCTCAGAATCATGACGGGAGGTGAAAGGCACCTCTTACATGGTGGCAGCAAGAGAAAATGAGGAAGATGCAAAAGTGGAAACCCCTGATAAAACCATCAGATCTCTTGAGACTTATTCACCACCACAAGAGCAGTATGGGGGAAACCACCCCCTTGATTCAAATTATCTCCCACCTGGTCCCTCCCACAACACGTGAGAATTGTGGGGATACAATTCAAGATAAGATTTGGATGGGGACACAGAGCCCGACTATGTTATTATTATGTTTTTTTTTCTTTTTTTTCTTTTTTTTGTTTTTTGAGACAGAGTCTCGCTTTGTCACCCAGGCTGGAGTACAGTAGCGAGATCTCGGCTCACTGCAGCCTCTGCCTCCCAGGTTCCAGCGATTCTCCTGCCTCTGCCTGCCAAGCAGCTGGGATTACAGGCACGTGCCACTATGCCTGGCTAATTTTTGTATTTTTAGTAGAGATGGGGTTGCACCATGTTGGCCAGGCTGGTCTTGAACTCCTGACCTCAGGTGATCTGCTCACCTCAGCCTCCCAAAGTGCTAGGATTACAGGCATGAGCCACTGTGCCCGGCCATTATTTCTATCTTCACTGCTCCATTTCTGGCCCTATCTCTTCTCTGGCCATGTGGGTATTGGGTGATATGGGAAATAGGTGTTTCTTCATTTACACATTTACTAATTGCTGACGACATTGTAGTCAGCAAAACACATACGATTCCTTCTCTCACTGAGCTTATAGGATCTTTTGGCCTCTTCTGTTTAAGGTGAATGATTAAAGCCCTTCTCATTTCTAATGTCCTCTGTCTCTCCACCTCAATATGTGTACATAATCCCCTCACTAAAAAAAAAAAAAAAAAAAAAAAAAAAAAAAAAAAGATTTTACTGTAAACACTGTCAATAATTATATCCTTTTACATATATTAACTTCTGAAGCATAACAGCTAAAACAATAGCTTAGTTATTATTAAAATATTAGGTTGGTGCAAAAGTCATTGTGATTTTTGTCATACTTTAACAGCAATTACTTTTGCCCCAACCTAATAAAAGTCATATTCTCTAGCAGTATTTTTTGTTCCCCAAGATTGGTGTTTTTATTGAGAGAGCATGCATTTTGTGTGTGTGTGTGTGTGTGTGTGTGTGTGTGTATGTATGTGCACATGTGTCATGGTAAGAGTTTATATGTAATATCTCATGTGCTAATTCTCTGGTTAGTATTTCTCTGTGAAGACTTTTTCTTACTTTGCCATTATTGATGAGTTTCAAACACACAAGTGTTTGCTTTAAAAAGGAGATTCACCTTTTCATTCATTTTTTCCACTTACAACTTAGTCTGTTGCAAAACGTTGATAATACTACATTGCATGATCCAATTCCTCAGCAATCTTTTCCAATTAACTAATCAATTCCTTTAGTTATTTAAAATTTCCTTATTGGAAACAGACTAGACATTTATAATTTATTTTACTTTAAGTAAAAAAAAAAAAATCCCTTTACAGCGACTCAATGTATTGTTTTATTTCACTTATGGTTTTGCTCCCTCTTCTTCTTAGAGCTTGAAAACTCAGGTATGTCAAGAAATTAGTCCTTCTTGAATGTTTAAATAACTTGTTAGGAAACCAAGGCTCTGTCTGTGCCCAGAGCACAAATAAAGATGGCATGAACAGTTCTGGTAATGTTAGAAACCACCACAGAGTTCTAAAGGATCAATTTCATATCAGTCACAAATATAGCTGGAAAGAAACAGCCATCTTCAGATTTTATCTTGCTGACCTGCTAAACACAGATTTGGTGTCAGGTAGAAAAGTGAATAAGGCCCATGTTTTTCATCATTCAAATCATGCATGGCTCAGCTGAAACCTTGCAGGAGCTGAATTGAATGGGTAGAAGGGGACAATAAGGACAAGTGGTAAGGGAGTGCTTAGCTACTTAGGATATAAGGACCGAGGGCAGCCAGGCCACAGAGCTGTGAGGGCAAGGGCCACGTCTGTTTTGCTTAGTATCATGATCCCATCACCTGTTGAATACTCATCAGTGAGAGTGGTTTCAGGTAAATGTTTTTGCTCTAATTACTGTGAGTTGCAAAGTAAATGGGAAGTGAAAAGGTAAAGGAATATGTAGTCTATTTATTCAAGAATTTTGGTTGGTAAGGAAGAAAAGAGATAGGGTGATGGGTAGAGGAACTGTGGAATCAGAAGTTTTTTGCTTTGGTTTTTGGCAGGGGGTCATTTGAAGCAACTTAAATATATTTATAAGAGTAGCAGAGAGGTAGAGGAGAGATTAAAGACAAGAAGAAGATATTGATAGATTGAGATCCAAGGGAAACAATGTAGGATACCTCACACACACTCTCTGCCACACACACCTTAACAGACATACGGCTTTTTGCCATACAGTATAAGGGCACCAGAGTTTTAAATCTTTTGATCTTTAGAGGAAAGTCTTTCTCTTGCTTTTCTTTTCTTTTCCTTTTTCTTTTTCTTTTTCTTTTTTTTTTTTTTTTTTGACAGAGTCTTACTCTGTCACCCAGGCTGCAGTGCAGTGACCTGATCTCAGCTCACTGCAACCTCTGCCTCCTGGGTTCAAGTGATTCTCCTGCCTCAGCTTCCTGAGTATCTGGGACTATAGGCGCATGCCACCACATCTGGCTAGTTTTTGTATTTTTAGTAGAGACGGGGTTTCACCATGTTGGCCAGGCCAGACTCAAATTCCTGACCTCAAGTGATCTGTCCGCCTCGGCCTCCCAAAGTGCTGGTGTTACAGGCATGAGCCTCTTTTGCTTTTATTTCTGAAAACTTTCTGGTATAAAATTCCTAGTTCTGGAAAACTGTAAGTAGATGAAAAGAGAATTTCATCAAAGTATGGAACACTAGTCACACACACACGTTATATATATAGTATATAGGAATTATATATGTTATATAAAATATGATATATAGATTTAAGGAAAGATTAGGGAAGCTAGCAAGGGTCATAAATGAAATAAGATTGACCGTGAGCATTCTCTATTTTTTTATACATTAAAAATTTTACATAATAAAACATCTTTATAAAGTACTAAACAGTTGCCAAACTCAAATGCTCATTATTTTGAGTTTTGAAATGACTGTAAGACCTTGGGTAGTCTACAACAACAGTTAATTGAGTATGTTAATATCTTCAGTGAAAACTGCATTACATAATTTTTTAAATTCTCAGTCTCTTTAATTTTTTGATCTGATAGATAACAAATGAGTGAACTAATTGCTTTATTGACAGTTATTTTAATTATTACTAACATTGAGCATCTCTCATATGCTTATTAGCTATTTATTATTCTTCTTCCGTGGTTGAATTTTAAAATATTCTTTGCCAATTATATTTATTTCCTGTAAAAAAATTACCACAAACTTGATGGCTTAAAACAACAGAAATTTATTCTCTCACAGTTCTGGAAGCCAGAAGTGGAAATCAGTATCACTGAACAGAAATCAAAGTGTCAGTAGGGCCATACTTCCTCTGGAGGTTCCAGGGGTGAATTTGTTCCATGCCTCCTTCATCTTCTTGTGGCTACCAGCATCCCTTGGACTGTAGCCATGTGACTCCAGTCTCAAGGCTAGCATCTTCAAACATCTCTCTGCTCCATCTTCACATCAACTTCTCTGTGTCTACAAAATCCATTCGCCCTTTTGATATGATCTGAATGTATCCCCCAAAAAGCATGTGTTAGAAACTTAATCCCCAATTTAACAAACGTTGGAAGGTGGAGCCTAAAGGGAGGTGTTTAGGTCATGAGTGTTCCATCGTCATGAATGGATTGATGCTAATTATAAAAGAGCTTGAGGTTGTAAGTTTGATTTATTATTCTTTCTTGCCCTCTCGCCCTTCCACCCTCTGCCATGGGCTGATGCCACAAAAAGACCCTCACCTGCTGCCAGATCCTCGATCTTGGACTGCTCAACCTCCAGAACCATAAAAAGTAAAATTCTGTTTATTATAAATTACCCAGTCTTAAATATTCAGTTGTAGCATCATGGAATGAACTATGATACCCCTTCTTATAATAATACTTGTGAATGCATTTAGGGCCTATCCAGACAATAATCTCATTTCACTCTATTCTCCCAAAATCTACCCAGGAGATCCAGAGTTAAGGACAGCTAGGCTACAGAGCTGTGAGGCTGTCTGTTTTACTTATCATAATCCCATTATATGATTAACTGAAACACACCTTCATAGCCTCTTTATCCTTTTTCCCCCCCTTTTGTCAAATAAAGTAACATTCACAGTTTCTAGGGTTTAAGATGTGGATATCTTTTTGTAGTCCATTTTTTAGTCTACCACACTCATTTTTATACTGCCCTTAAAAAAATAAATGTTTTATATTGGAATAATTTTAGATTCAGAGAAATGTTTCAAAACTAGCACAGTGTTCTCATTTATCTTTCACCCAGTTTCCCTAGGATGACTTTAAAGATGTTTTATTTCTTTAAAACTGTATTTCAGGATTTTTAGGCACTAATAAGTTTGGGTATAATAAGTTTGGGTATAGTGTTTGTTTTTACAATACAACGTTTTGGAAAAAAAGTTTATGTTGTTCTTTTTAATTAAAATGAGATCCCCATTATGCATCTCCTACTTTTCCAAAACAAGGAGGGAGAAGAGGACCATGATTCGGGCTAAAAAAGCAAATTGATATGTGTAGCAAAGTCACATAATTCCACTTGGACCAACAACTGGACAACAGCCATGACTGTCAAATACAAGAGAGTTGTAGCAATATTAATGTGACAATTCCCAAAGTTCCTTTTATACCTTGTCAATAAATTTCCATATAGATTTTGTTTAATTTGCTCAAGAACAGCTTGGGATATTTTAAGATTTTATTATTGGAAGGAAAAATTGAAAGTAGTAGATTTCAATTTTGTGTGTCACTGTGTATTGAGGAAAAGGATACAGCCTAGTTGTCCCATTTACTAGTACCATGCTATGTCATTAAATAAGACATTGAATATATTGAATTAATTATATACAGTCATGCCTCAAATAATGATAGAAATACATTCTGAGAAATGCATCATTAGGCTATTTCATCATTGTGCCAACATCACATAGTGTACTTATGCATAGACGTACTTAGGCATAGCCCGCTGCATATCTAGGCTATGTATGTGGTATATAGCCTATTGCTCTTAGTCTGCAAAACTGTACAGCCTGTTAGTGTACTGAATATTACAGGCAATTGTAAAACAATGGTAAGTATCTGTGTGTCTAAACACAGAAAATATACAGTAAAAATATTGTATAAAATAAAAAATGATACACCTGTATAGGGCACTTACCATGAATGGAGCTTGCAGGACTGGAAATTGCTCTGGATGAGTAAGTGAGTGAGTAGTAAGTAAATGTGAAGGCCTAGGACATTACTATATTGTATACTTTATAAATACTGTACGCTTAGGCCACACTAAAATTGTTTTAAAAAGTCAATAATAAATTTACTTTAGCTTACTGTAACATTTTTACTTTATACACTTTTTAATTAAAAAAACTTTTCTACTCTTTTAATAATGCTTAGCTTAAAACACAAACTGTACAACCATATAAAAATGTTCTTTATATCCTTATTCTATAAGCTTTTAAAATTTAAAACATTTTTGTAATTTTTATATTTTTTAACATGATTTTTTAAATTGAAAACTAAGTCACAAACACACACATTAGCCTAGGCCTACATAGGGTCAGGATCATCAATATCACTATCTTCCACCTCCACATCTTGTCCCACTGAAAGATTTTCAGAAGCAGTATTATGTGTGAAGCTATTATCTTCCATGATAATAATGTCTTCTTCTGGAATACCTTTTGAATGATTAACTGCAACTGTTTCAAAGTTAACTTTTTAAAATAAGGAGTACACTCTAAAATAATGATTAAAAGTATAGTATAGTAAAGATATAAGCCGGTAAGTTAGTCATTTGTTATCATTGTGAAGTATATACTGAACATTGTTGTATGTGCTATACATTCATATAACTGGCAGCACAGTAGGTTGTTTACACCAACATTACTGCAAACATGGGGATTATGCGTTGCACTATGATGTTAAGGCAGCTATAATGTCACTAGGCGATAGAAATTCTCAGCTCTATTATAATCTTGTGGGACCACTGTTTGCTGTCCGTTGTTGATAGTAACATTATGTGGCTCGTGACTGCATAATTTATTGAATATTATGGAGTGTGATTTGATCTAAACTCAAAGCAATGTCAACATATCTAGGGGGTTCAGGTAAACCACTCTAAATTTCACACACTTTCAGGCATTTGGTGGGATGGCCAAATGATCAGTGGCTACATTTTCACATTCGTTTGTATTTGCTTTCTGACACCTGATGTTTGTCATCAAATATAGATTTGGCAATAGAGATCTGTGGACTGGTTTGTTGGGATTAAGGAAACAGAAGGTAAAATTCTATTTAAAGACTCGATTTGGTGATGACACATTTTTAACTTCTTTATGACCAGCCAGGTTAATACGAAGAATCAAGCCGACTCTCTTAGTATAGGCAGCAGAACAATCATCTGTTTTCCACTATGCCATCTGGAGAAAGCTGCTAGTTGAATGACATTGTATATGATGTATGAGAGACTAATGAGAAATGCAAACCTTTTATTAAAGTTTGAGATCTCAGAACTCCTCAAGCCACCACAGTCTTCAAATATTGTTTTCTCAATGACTTTGGGCCAATTACTTAGCCTCTTTACCTCAGCTTCTCAACTGGAAAAATGGGAACTGTTATAGTGTGATTAATTTATCTCCTAAGGGGGTTGTTTATATTAATTAACTGCTGGTAAGAGCTTTGAAGATGAAAAGTGCTAACTGCTTATGTCATGATTACCCATGGAATAGTGGAATATGATAACTGCTTCACCAGATCAATGACTAAATCTGATAGACACAAACTGTGAAATCAGTAGGAGGGGTTAAGAACCAGGGCAATGAGACAGCTGAGGAACTAACCTCATCAAGGAATATATTAGTTATGCTTTAGCCTTGACTTATACTGTTTAAACTACCTTCTGAAATACATGTTTAAAATCTCATAACGCAGGCATCACATCTTGCTTTGCCAATGCCTATAATAACATTTCTTTCCTGGATATATTTTTTCTATAAACCTAAATAAATCTGCCTTGACTCATATTCTGAAAAAATTTTATTGTTTCAGGTTACTCCTTTTGAGTGTGCTCACATCCACCCATAGACAACACACGGATTGTCATTGTTGATAGGGTAGAACAATCTGCTTCTTATTTGCATTGTTCAAAGCAAACCAAATATGTTGGTGGAGCATAAATGGCTATTTCTTTGAGCCAATGGATTTTTTTTTAAATTATACTTTAAGTTCTGGGATACATGTGCAGCATGTGTAGGTTTGTTACATAGGTATACATGTGCCATGGTGGTTTGCTGCACCCATCAACCTGTCATCTACATTAGGTATTTCTCCTAATGCTATCTCTCCCCTTGCCCACAATCCCCCCAGACCCAGTGTGTCATGTTCCCCTTCCTGTGCCCATATGTTCTCACTGTTCAACTCCCACTTATGAGTGAGAACATGCAGTGTTTGGTTTTCTGTTCCTGCATTAGTTTGCTGATAATGATGGTTTCCAGCTTCATCCATGTCCCTGCAAAGAACATGAACTTATTCTTTTTTATGACTGCATAGTATTCCATGGTGCATATGTGCCACATTTTCTTTATCCAGTCTATAATTGATGGGCATTTGGGTTGGTTCCAAGTCTTTGCTATTGTGAATAGTGCTGCAATAAACATACATGTGCATGTGTCTTTATAGTAGAATGATTTATAATCCTTTGGGTATATACCCAGTAATGGGATCGCTGTGTCAAATGGTATTTCTAGTTCTAGATCCTTGAGGAATCACCACACTGTCTTCCACAATGGTTGAACTAATTTACACTTCCACCAACAATATAAAAGTGTTCCTATTTCTCCACATCCTCACTGGCGTGAGATGGTATCTCATTATGGTTTTGATTTGCATTTCTCTAATGACCAGTGATGATGAGCTTTTTTTCATATGTTTCTTGGCCACATAAATGTCTTCTTTTGAGAAGCGTCTGTTCATATCCTTTGGACACTTTTTTGATAGGGTTGTTTGTTTTTTTCTTGTAAATTTGTTTAAGTTCCTTGTAGATTCTGAATATTAGCTGTTTGTCAGATGGATAGATGCAAACATTTTCCACCATTCTGTAGGTTGCCTGTTCACTCTGATGAT
The DNA here is from genome assembly GCF_037993035.2 of Macaca fascicularis. Lineage (NCBI taxonomy): Eukaryota > Metazoa > Chordata > Mammalia > Primates > Cercopithecidae > Macaca > Macaca fascicularis. The sequence goes on from NC_088376.1 coordinate 93,913,180, forward strand.
AGTTTCTTTTACTGTGCAGAAGCTCTTTAGTTTAATTAGATTCCATTTGTCAATTTTGGCTTTTGTTGCCATTGCTTTTGGTGTTTTAGTCATGAAGCCCATGACTGTGTCCTGAATGGTATTGCCTAGGTTTTCTTCTAGCGTTTTTATGGTTTTAGGTCTTACATTTAAATCTTTAATCCATCTTGAGTTAATTTTTGTTTAAGATGTAAGGAAGGGATCCAGTTTCAGTTTTCTGCATATGGCTAGCCAGTTTTCCCCACACCATTTATTAAATAGGGAATCCTTTCCCCATTTCTTGTTTTTGTCAGGTTTGTCAAAGATCAGATGATTGTAGATGTGTGGTATTATTTCTGAGGCCTGTGTTCTGTTCCTTTGGTCTATATGTCTGCTTTGGTACCAGTACCATGCTGTTTTGGTTACTGTAGCCTTGTAATATAGTTTGAAGTCAGGTAGCTTGATATCTCCAGCTTTGTTCTTTTTGCCTAGGATTGTCTTGGCTACATGGGCTCTGTTTTCATTCCATATAAAATTTAAAGTAGTTTTTTCTAGATCTGTGAAGAAAGTCAGTGGTAGCTTGATGGGAATAGCATTGAATCTATATATGACTTTGGGCAGTATGGCCATTTTCATGATATTCATTCTTCCTATCCATGAGCATGGAATGTTTTTCCATTTGTTTGTGTCCTCTCTTATTTCCTCGAGCAGTGGTTTGTAGTTCTCCTTGAAGAGGTCCTTCACATTTCTTGTAATTTGTATTCCTAGGTATTTTATTCTTTTTGTAGCAATTGTGAATGGGAGTTTGTTCATGATTTGGCTCTCTGTTTGTCGGTTATTGGGGTGTAGGAATGTTTGTGATTTTTGCACATTGATTTTGTATCCTGAGCCTTTGCTGAAGTTGCTTATCAACTTCAGGAGTTTTGGGCTGAGACGATGGGGCTTTCTAAATATACAGTCATGTCATCTATAAACAGAGATAATTTTAGTTCCTCTCTTCCTATCTGAATACTTTTTATTTCTTTCTCTTGCCTGATTGCCCTGGCCAGGACTTCTAATATTATGCTGAATAGGAGTGGTGAGAGAGGGCATCCTTGTCTTCTGCCGGTTTTCAAAGGGTATGTTTCCAGCTTTTGCCCATTCAGTATGACAGTGAGCCAATGAATACTTAAGGATATTAATTTACTTCCTCTAATAGTCTTTAAGAAATTCAAAAAATAAACATGTGGAACAAAGAAATAAAATGTCAAACCTTAAGCTTCAGCTCTCACTGATGAGGACTGTGTTTTGGCATTGACCGTATCATTACCTACCTAGTTATGAGGTCATACTTCTGCATAGTTCATTAGAATTTATCTTTAATTTTATAGCAAACCATAACTGCAAAACCAATGTGTTTTGGTCAACATTTATTGCATGGGCATTTTTTTTCAAGGGCATACATTAAAGAAAACTAAAGGGACAGAGTCTCTCCAAAGTTCTTTGGATTAAGAGTCTTAATGATACTTTAAAATATTTCATTCAGAGTATCATTTTGGGAACCTTCTCTAGCATTCTGATGATTCACAAATAATATGTAATACCATTTCATTTTGAGACAATTAATAGACTTTAAAATTTTTTCTCAATTTTTCTTTCCTAACTTATGCATATGCCACTTTGTTTTTAAAAAGGATTTAAGGCAGTCTCCTTTATTAGAACATGCCTTCTCTATATTGCAATATAGTTCTCAAAGCTGAGGAACATATCTGTAGTGGGATATGGGAAAGCACAAATTTAAATTAATTCTTGTTAGAATGCTTAATATTCATACCTAAGAGATACCACAGTATAGTTAAAAGCATATCAAATTTTTAGTCAAAAATCTGATTTTCATTCTCTGGCACTTACTTGATGGTGCAATTTTGACAAATCTTTTGACTTCATATTCCCACCTATAAGCTGGAAATAATATCTTCATTGTAGACTTACTATAAGGATTAAATGATTAATGTTTTTGAAAGAGTGTCTGGCATCTGATATGCACTACGCACATTTTATTTATCCTTTTTGGCCAGTAAAAATCCCTACGAAAGGGCCATTTTATATTTTTATCTAAAACTCATGCCATAACATTTATATTAAAAGCTTTTTTTAGGCCGGGCGCGGTGGCTCAAGCCTGTAATCCCAGCACTTTGGGAGGCCGAGACGGGTGGATCACAAGGTCAGGAGATCGAGACCATCCTGGCTAACACGGTGAAACCCCATCTCTACTAAAAAATACAAAAAACTAGCCGGGCAAGGTGGCGGGCACCTGTAGTCCCAGCTACTCGGGAGGCTGAGGCAGGAGAATGGCGTGAACCCGGGAGGTGGAGCTTGCAGTGAGCTGAGATCTGGCCACTGCACTCCAGCCTGGGTGACAGAGCGAGACTCCGTCTCAAAAAAAAAGCTTTTTTTTTTTTTTTTTTTTTTAGACAGGGTCTTGCTCTGTCACCCAGGCTGGAGTGCAATAGTGCAATTATGGCTCACTGTAACCTTGACCTACTGGGCTCAAGCAATCTTCCCACCTTCTGAGTAGCTGGGACCACAGGTGCACACCACCATGCCTGGCTAATTTTTGTATTTTTTTTTTTTTTTTTGTAGAGACAGAGTCTCACTATGTTGCCCAGGCTGGTCTCGAATTCTTGAGCTGAAGTAATCCTCCTGCCTTGGTATCCCAAAGTACTGGATTACAGTCATGAGCCAAAGTACCCAACCGCTAATTTTCTTTTAAAGAATTGAATTTTAAGGGAAAAAAAGACTTGTCCTTTATTATCTTTCAATTGAGAAATCAGTGGTGTGAAGGAGGTATCCTATGGCTTCATTTTAAACACAATCTTTTGGAATGATGAATGAGAGTATATTTTATGACCTGAGTTTGTTTAACAATTTAAACTTTTACAACCTTTAATTTATGTGTCCCTGAATTCTCTATTTTCAGGCTTCAGCTACTACTTCAATGAATAAGGCATCAGTCCCTTAGACAAATGACAAGGAAATCCTCATATAATCTGAAAAAGAGAGAGAAAGGAATGGGGAAGTGCCTAAGCCTAACAGAGGAATAAGTCTTTCAGAATCCAAGCCCAAATAAATATTTGAACGAGAATGGTATCTTCATATGTGTAGTGGAAAATAGGTCTTTTTCAGGCTTCAGATTTTGGCAGACTGGCATGTTGACTTTATCACCTCGGGATCACTGGGACTTCGGACGCCTTGCCACAGGCTTCATCATGCGCATGCGCACACCCCCTACCTGTTGGGCGCCAAGACCAGGCAGCAGGCCCAGGCCTGTGAGCCGCTTCCAGGAACATCACCTGGCTGTCTTCCGTCTTGGACCCCAGCCTTCAACTTCCCCTCCCTGTTGTTTAATCAGTCTTCATCAAATGTCATTTTAGCTATGTCTACTTAATATCCCTGGAAGTCAGAAGTCTCTGCGCAACAGACAGAACCAACGACATCTCTATCCGAAGATAAGTTCCGCTTTCCTCATTTCAGTTTGATGATAAACACCATACGTTTGAATTAATTGGGAGGAAAGGCAAGAGGCCAAATAAAATGTTTGCAAGTTTGGGTTGTAGACTTAAAAAGGTTTTAAAAGGTCTAAAAAGAAGCATAGACCACAGCAGTCTGGTAAATACAGGTCTTTAACAAGTTCAGTTTGTTCATCCAGTACAGTGGGCAGTTTAAAATGCCCTTTGGGAGGTACTTTAACAGTCATAAAGGTGGATATTCGCCAGGTTGCCCTCTTTGTTGGCTGACATCTAAGAGAGAGATGGACTCGAGAGGTCATTTCTCGGGGCAGAAGACCCTGCTTGGTACCCAGTGCTCAGATTCTCACCACCAGCGGTCCCCAACCCCATGACCTGATGAGGCAGATACCCAAAAGTTAGCTTGAAGAATGGTATCACACTCTTATATGAAGTAAGAATACCAGAAATAATGAATTATCCAAATGAGAGCCATCTGTTGTTTGTATTTTTAAGTATTTGCAAAGTTTTCAAAAAATAAATATCTTTGCTTGCTTTTTGAAAGTTACTCCATGATGTAAATGGTTATGTCACATGCCTTTTCTTATTTCACTTCAGGCTTTATCTTTGAGAGATTAAGAATTTTAATTATTACGAGTATTATATTAAAGTAACAAATCATTGTTTATCATTAGCACTTTGATCTACTTGCCTTTTTGAACTGGATCTCTCCCCCTTACCATAAGCTTTGTTCTTTCAGCCAGACTTTAGTTTGTTTGTTTCAATAGGTTATTGGGGAACAGGTGGTGTTTGGTTACATGAATAAGTTCTTTAGTGGTGATTTCTGAGATTTTGGTGCACCCATCACTTGAGCAGTGTGCACTGTACCCATTGTGCTTTCTTTTATTCCTCCCCACTCCCACTCTCCACCAGCCAGTCCCCAAAGTCCATTGTATCATTCTTAGCCTTTGCATCTTCATAGCTTAGCTCCCACTTATGAATGAGAACATATGATGTTTGATTTTCCATTTCTGAGTTACTTCACTTGGAATAATGGTCTCCAGTTCCATCCAGGTTACTGCAAATGCCATTATTTCGTTCCTTTTAATGGCTGAATAGTGTTCCATGGTGTGCGTGTGTGTATATATATATATGGATAATTTTATTTATCCACTCGTTGATTGATGAGCATTTGGGCTGCTTCCATATTTTTGCACTTGCAAATTGTGCTGCCATAAACATGCATGTGCAAGTATCTTTTTCATAAAATGACTTCTTTTCCTCTCAGTAAATACCCAGTAGTGGGATTGCTGGTTCAAATGGTGATTCTACTTTTAGTACCTTAAAGAATATCCGCACTGTTTTCCATAGTGCTCGTACTGGTTTACATTCCCTCCGACAGTGTAAAAGTGTTCCCCTTTCACGACATCCATTCTGACATCTGTTATATTTTGATTTTTTGATTATGGCCATTCTTGGAGGAGTAAGGCGGTATCGCATTGTGGTTTTTGACTTATGTTTCCCTGATAATTAGTGATGTTGAGCATTTTTTCATATCTTTATTGGCCAATTGTATATCTTCTTTTCAGAATTGTCTATTTATATCCTTAGCCCAGTTTTTGGTGGGATTGTGTTTCTTGCTGATTTATTTGAGTTCCTTGTAGATTCTGGATATTAGTCCTTTGTCCGATGTATAGAATCTGAACATTTTCTCCCGCTCTGTGGGTTATCTGTTTACTCTGTTGATTGATTCTTTTGCTGTGCACAAGTGTTTTAGTTTAATTAAGTCCAATCTATTTATCTTAGTTTTTGTTGCATTTGCTTTTGGGTTCTTGGTCATGAAGTCTTTGCCTAAGCCAACGTCTAGAAGACTTTTTCTGATGTTATTTTATAGAATTTTTATGGTTTTAGGTCTTAGAGTTAAGTCCTTGATCCAACCTGAGTTGATTTTTGTATAAGGTGAAAGATGAGAATCCAGTTTCATTCTTCTACATATGGTTTGCCAATTATTCCAGCGCCATTTGTTGAATAGGGTGCCCTTTCCCCACTTTCTGTTTTTGTTTGCTTTGTCAAAGATCAGTTGTCTTTCAGCCAGACTTTGAGAGAATTGGCAAGGCCCAGGCTTTCAACAATCAAGAAAAGGAATATGATGTTGATACTAGTACTCAGCTTGCTCCTCGGAGCAAACGCTGGAATAAATAACCAATTTTAAAATAGGAAAAGTGATTTGGGCTGGACGCAGTGGCTCACGCCTGTAATCCCAGCACTTTGGGAGGCCAAGACAGGCAGATCATTTGAGGTCAGGAGTTCGAGATCATTCTGACCAACATGGTGAAACCACATCTCTACTAAAAATACAAACAATTAGCTGGGCGTGGTGGTGCATGCCTGTAACATCAGTTGCTTGGGAGACTGAGGCAGGAGAATTGCTTGAACCCAGGAGACGAAGGTTGGAGTGAGCCGAGATCACACCACTGCACCCCAGCCTGGGAGACAGAGTAAGTCTCCATCAAAAGAAAAAAAGAGAGAGAGAGAGAGAGAAAGAAAAAAGAAAAGTGGTTTGACTCTTGTGAAGCATTCACCCAAATTTGTAAAGCTAGGGTCTAATGAACCTGCCTATGACTTTGTGGACAATTTATGAGCTTTTTACAAAGGTTGATAGGATTAAATGAGATAATATTTGTAGAGTGCTGGGCATAGAGTCTGGCACACAAGAAAGCACTAAATTTTAAAAAGCAATTATAACGCTGATAATACTGATTGTTGTAACAAGCCTCCAGATTTTATTGACATCAAAGAGCAGGAAAAGTGGAAGATCATGTCAACCATTGCTCTTATAGCTCTTCTGCAGTGCTCCAGTATGTGATCTATGATGTACTTGGGAACTTCTTGGATCCCTGTGGAAACGTCTCCCTTTTTAATTGTCAGATTTACTCGGGAGAGACATTCTACAACACTTCTCAAACTGCATTGGCTTGCGCCCCCTGGCATTAACTATATGCCAGTAAGAATAGTCTGGGTTTTATTGACAGATGGATAAAGTTCTGGGGTCTTATCATTTGGGTCCCCAGTCAACTCTGGCCTTGGCTAGCAACTTTCCTGCAGACTTAGGAATACATCCTGGGTTTCCAAGGATATCGTCATCAGTTTGTAACTCATTTCATTGCCCTGACTCTATTCTCGACCAACCTGCTGTGTAAGAACCATGGCTTCTAGTGGTTGTTCAAGACTTGGCAGGTGAACTGAGCTCTAAAATGATGTTTTACAAGAGGATAGATCTTACTCTGGCTGGATCTGAATGGAGCAGCTTCACTGGGGAGGTAGATCGCATGTAGGGGAGGGGAGGCAGGAGTATGCCAGCTCAGTCTGAAACTGGCTTAAGTCCCAAATCACCATTAACTTTTCCAAAAGTGAATCTTGTTTCAATGACCAACCTCAAGCTGACCTTTGGGACTTGACATCACAGTCGAAGGGCCAGACCCCCACCAGGACTGGGAATTTTTTCAGGTGCACTTGGACTGAAAACTCAGTGAGTAGCTGTCCACTTTTGTGGCCTGATATGGTTTGACTCTGTGTCCCCAACCAAATCTCACCTGGAATTGTAATAATCCCCACGTGTCAAGGGCGGGACCAGGTGGAGATAATTGAATCATGGGAACAGTTCCCCCTTCACTGTTCTCGTGATAGTGAGTTCTCACGAGATCTGATGGTTTTATAAGGGGCTTTCTGCTTTGCTTGACACTCATTCTCTCTCCTGCCATCCTGTGAAGGAGTGCCTTCCACCATGCTTATAAGTTTCCTAAGGCCCCCCCACCCCCAGCCATGTGGAACTGTGAGTCAATTAAACCTCTTTTCTTTATAAATTACCCAGTCTTGGGTATTTCTTCACAGCAGTGTGAGAACGGACTAATACATGGCCATTCTGATTTCAAGAAAGCAAATCCTAAAATTTTAGCATCAATGTACAAAGGTCTTAGTTTGACCTGAGGATACCAGATGCCCACTAACAGCCTCTTTTCAGAGAACAGAAGGAGAAGGTTATTCTCCATTACTTGTCACTTTCTGTTTTTCTGTCTTTGTGCCCTTGTGGATGATTGGGTTGTAAGTGACTTTGTGTGGGGTGGGGGGATAGGAATTTCATAAACCTACACCAGGACAAGTGGGGCAATGAAGCTGGCCTAGGGGAGACTGAAATCACAGCCTTTCCAACATAGAATTTAGTATCCTGGTTATGACTGAGGCCAGTTTGAGGGCAATTTTGGAAGAATGGCTCTCCCTCCCCTTTTCTTGAACCTTAATCCTTTTCCTTCCTGCCTCACTTCCCACACTTCCACCATGCTCTTTATATTTCATTTGTGGCTTTTTAAAAGCCCCCAAAGAAATGCATCAGGCTATTAGTACTGGTTAATCTCAGTGAGGATATTTTCACTTTAAAAGCTCTCTCTACATTTTTGGATAATACTACTTGTTGCTTTAAGCATCTATTACGTTTGGAATTAAAAGAAAAAGTTAATCTGCTCTGAGAAACAAGAAAAAACTAAAATAAAAAAGAATAAAAAACAAGTTAATAAATATATATATATTTTTTTCCTTTACCGCTCCCCTCCTCCAAGGCTTCTGGCTTGAAAGTGATTCTTCCTTCTATCCCTGATCAAAATTTTTATTTCCAAAATGCTGCCTTTTCACCTAGATAGTGATCAAGCTATTTGGTTAAAGTAATTCCACTAATGTGTGTATGAGAAGTGTTGTTGGGTGTGTTGATGTTGATGATTATCCAAAGAGTGTCCGGAGGGCATTTGCAGAGCACATTGGCCTGGGTGGTAATCCCCCTACTGTTGGCTTCATTTAGAACCTTGAGCATGTCATTTCAAATGCCTGTATCTCTGGCTTAATTCTTCATCTAACATGCAAAACTAAGAAAATAATGCTACTATGCTTGCTAACCTTACAAAAATACGTTTTTTTTTCCTTAGTCTGTGATTATCCATTGCATTTTCTCCTAGGTCCGGTGGCGATGGTGGTGATGGGATGCAGGGAGATGGAGAGAAAAATGGGAGCACCACCTTTCTTTACAAAGCCAAAAGATACATCCCCATTGGCCTAGATGTCATATGAGTTTTTTTTCCCAAAGGTATATGCACCCTCAAGAGTAACTTGTAGTTGATAACAACCAAAACTAAAACACAAACTGCTTTACTTTGTACACTTTTTAGACTGACATGACCAAAACATGATTTCTTGATTGCCATTTCATTTTTCATAGAGCACCATGATGGAGAATTGGCTTTCCCAAGGACACACATACCTTTGTCACGCCAAGCACCACCTTGTCCTCAGACTGTTCTTGTACTGGCTTTGTTTATAAAATATAATTTTTTTAAATGAGAAAAATCAAATGTTCTCTTAAGAAGTGAAATATGAATAAAATTACAGTCTCAGGCAAAGCCTATTTTTAAAATCAGTGAATAAAGCAAGGGAAATTAAATCATGATCTTTACCTGAACCAGTTCTTCCTCTTTTTTTTTTTTTTAATAGTATTCCTATAGTAGGAAAATAATTCATCTGGCTTGATTGTGTTCATTACCACATAGCTGGCATGGTTGTCTCACGCAAGCACCAAGAAAATATAAAGCTAAATCAACAGACCATAATTTGTTGGCTCTACCAAGTATAAACTAGCCACTGGAAAATCAAGTTGAAAACATAGGACAAATCTGCGAAAGAAACAAGCCACAGCTTGCAGGAAAGAAAATGTTTGCAGAAAACTCCAGCATTACAGGTTTATCTAAGGTGTGGTCTCCACTAAGCCTCAGTAATTACCCAGGATACCACAGCTAGTGGCTGAAAAATGTGCTTCACAGACTTAACCCTTTCACCCTACCCCTAGACAATTTCTTAGAGGAAATTGCACTACAGTCGGATTTAGCTTAAACAAGAAGACTTATTTTTATTGTAATTGAAGTTGTTTTTAAACATTGCTACTATGGTCTACTACAGATATTTTTAAACTGTGAACTTTAGCTTGTTTTTTCTGTAATAACATAGGTTTAGGAGTGGGTAGGACTTCATTTTATGATGCATCACAGTTGAGAATCTTATACCACTTGGGGGCTTTGTGGTTGAGGGGTAATATGGTTTAGGAAGAAAAAGGAGCTAAAAATTGCATTCTGGTCTTGTCTCTGGCCTGAAACAAATTTCTTCATAACTTAGATCTCAATTTTCTTATCCTATCCATGGCATTATGTGGTCTCTGAGGAAGCTTTTAGCTCTAACTCTCCATTTTTCTATTCTGTGTATGTGTGACATCAAGAAGCAGTTCTTTCTAACTGTATGCACAAAAATACATCCAAGTTATTGATTATCACATCTGGATTCAGAAAAGCCATAATATTTGGAGTTTACTTTGTTTTGTTAAATAATGATAAAACTGAAAAAACACTTGTTTTGGTTTGAATTGTACCCAAGTAAAAAAAAAAAAAAAAATCTTCTACTTACTTTGCTTAACTTGAAAATGACCTGATTTGTCTTACTCTGTGTTTTGGATTTTTATATCATATTAACATTTATATGTCCCCTGAGCATATTTCAATGTTTTCATTCCAAAGGATTTTAGTTTTGCATAAAATTTAGGGTTTTAGGTAGGGGACCTGCCTGGACCTACACCTGTATTCCTTCTAGAAGCTAACGCTTTACTTTGCTTTCATAACACAAATAGCCCTTTCCCATAGAAACTGTGCAAATACCTATAGCTAGTGGTCCATCAAATCCTATAGCCAGAAGAAAATTCAGGCATAATCTCATCCAGCCTGAATTTTTTGATGACCATAGTAATGTAATAATTAATAACTATCATTCTTTGGGTACTTCCTGTAAAGCCAGATATTCTGCTGGGCATGTTATGTTCCTTATCGCATTGAGTTCTTGAAACAGCTTTGCAAAGTCAGAGTTATTATTCCCATCCCTTAGCAAGGAAAGTTTGAATAACTTGGCTCCAAGTCCATACACTTAATAACGGATGAAACTAAGACTCAAACTCAGGCCTGTAAGATGCTAAAATCCTTTGATTTTAAACTCTAGTGTACGATGAGGATATTGAAACCAGAGACATTATATACAGCCTCAAGTTAGAGGACTTTGCATGTCCTGTTTCCTCTGCATGGAAAACTCTTATCCTCCCCATTCTCTATTCCATTCTCCAAACTCCTACCTACACCTCCTTTAGAGCAAATGGCCTTTTCAGCATTACTTTCTGCCTTAAGAGATGAGGTCAATCTCCTCAAACACCTGATCCTTTTATTGAAAAATGGTATTAGAAATCAACATCGCTAATAGCGTGTCATTACTTCCAGGCCCTCTCAGTGGAGAGAATTAGGAAATATATTTACGTGTGTGTGTGCGTGTGTGTGTGTGTGTGTATAGCAACCCACGTATATGCACATAACAATTTTCTTCTTTCATGGCCTCGGTACTTTTCTTCCACAGTGCCTTCATAGGATTTACAAAATGCAAAAATGTGAAACGTTTTTGTGATTATTTGATTAGTGTCAACTCCATAAGGACAAGGGTAATGTCTGACATTTATTTTTCGTGGTTGTTAAATTTAAATAAACTTTTAAAAAGAATAAGTTTAGATTCACAGAAAAGCTGAAAAGATAGCACAGGCGATTCCTATATATTCTGCATGCAATTTCCCCTACTGTGAACATCTTACATTAATTACCTTGCCACAACTAAGGAAGGAACGTTGGTACATTACTATTAACTAAACTGTTCTTTCTTCAGATTTCACTAGTTTTTATTCGATATCCTTTTTTCATCCCAGGATTTCATCCAGGAAACACAGTATATTCAGATGTTGTGTCTCCTTAGGCACACTTGTTCTGTGACACTTTCTTAGACTTTTCATAGCTTTTGATGACCTTGACAGTTTCAAGATATATATCTGTAGAAAGTCCAAAAATTTGTCTGATGTTTTCTTGAAGTTAAACTGGAGTTAATGTGCTTTGGGGAGGAAGATTTCAAAGGTAAACTGCCTTTCTCATATGTCGTATCAAGGGTGCATAATATCAACATGACTTATCACAATATTAACCTGGCTGAAGTAGTGTCTGACAGGTTTCCCCTCTAAGGTTACCCCGTTTTTCCACCTCTTACATGCTCTACTCTTCAGAACTACATTACTAAGCATATTCCATATTCATGGTGTTTTTGTAGGGAAATAAGCTCTACCTTTTTTAAGAGGGTATATCCACAGACATTATTTGGGGTTTTTCTACATTGGAGATCTATCTTCTCTCTCTCATTTATTTATTTATTCAACTATCTATTTATGTCAGTATGAACTCATTGATATTTATTTATACTTCGGGTTATAATCCAAAACTGTCATTTATTTTGTTGCTCAAATTGTTTCATCTTTGACCATTGGAAGCTCTTTCAAATTGGTTCCTATGTGCCATTGATATGCAACCCGCATCCTTTGATCTTTTAAGCAATTCCTTATTATTATTATTATTATTGGTCATTAAAAGATGCTCCTGGCTGGGCATGGTGGCTCATGCCTGTAATCCCAGCACTTTGGGAGGCTGAGGCAGGAGGATTGCTTGAACCGAGGAGTTTGAGACCAGCCTGGGCAACATAGTGATGCTTCATTTCTAAAAAAATAGAAAAATTAGGTGAAAGGATTGCTTGAGCCTAGGAGGTTGAGGCTGCAATGAGTCATGATCGTGCTACTGTGTTCCGGCCTGGGTGATGGGAGTGAAACCCTGTCTCAAAAAAAAAAAAAAAAAAAATCCTCCAGTTCCAGACTTATCTTGCATATTTCCTCCACCAGCTTTAGAATCAGTTAATTTTTCAAGAACACCTGATCCTTTTATTGAAAAATGGTATTAGAAATCAACATCGCTAATAGCGTGTCATTATTTCCAGGCCCTCTCAGTGGAGAGAATTAGGAAATATATTTACGTGTGTGTGTGTGTGTGTGTGTGTGTGTGTGTGTGTGTCTATAGCAACCCACGTATACGCACATAACTATAATTTTTCTCTATCAAACCATCTGTATCTATATAAGCTAAACATGAGTTCACACTGATGTCTCTGAACCTAATCCAGTACCATGTGGTTCACTCTAGACTTCCCTCCTGGCTTATCTGTAACTTTCTATGCCAGCTGGTAGAAATTTGGTTCTTGTCATGCACCATCCATTTGCTCACTTGTTCAGTCTTAGTATATATGTACAGCAATTTCATAATTGTTAGCCTGTACCCCCATGAGAAAAGTCACCAACTAGAGTACAGTAAGTACAGTACAGTTTTGTTTAGTCTTACAGTTTCCAGTCAAAACACAGTTTTTCAAAGTTACTTAGGTCAACACCTTCCTCAGCCCCCCACTGACTTATTCACTTTATTTATTTAGTTATTCATTTATTTATTTAATTATTTATTTATTTTGAGACAGTGTCTTGCTCTGTCACCCAGGCTGGAGCACAATGGTGAGATCATGGCTCACTGCAGTCTCAACTCCTTGGCTCAAGTGATCCTCCTACTTCCATCTCCCAGTAGGTGGGACTACAGGTGCATGCCATCATGCCCGGCTAGTGTTTTGTATTTTTTGTGGTACAGGGTTTTGCTATGTTGCCCAGGCTCATCTCAAACTCCTGGGCTCCAGGGATCCACCCACCTCAGCCACCCAAAGTGCTGGAATTACAGGCATGAGCCACTGTGCCAGGCCACTTAATCACTTTTATTTGTTCCAGAGCATAGAACAATATTTGGCATGTAAAAACCATTTTTAAAATATTGGCTGAATGAGTAAATGACATAAAAAATCATGAAGGGTCTCATATTTTTTCATTTGTTACCCTTTAGTGAGGATGACCTTGACAACTGATACATATTGCAGTCCAACCCCACATTCCCTATATGCCTTCGCTGATCTACTTCTGTTCATATAACTTATCATCATCTACATATTATATTTTGGGCATGTTAGAACAGCAGTGATTATTGCAATAGAGTCTACCATTTATCCATGAATACTTCTTGCTATGAGCTTTAATGAGATATTCAACTGTTGCAATATATTTCATATGTCTATCTCTCACTTAAAAAATTATTATGCCTGTATCAAAACATTTTCTGTATCTTATAAATACATACACGTACTCTGTACCAACAAAAATTTTTTAAAAATTAAAATTTTTTTTCACACATAATCTTATTTAATCCTTCCAAAACCCTGTGAGGTGCACAGGGTAAATGCCTAAAGATGACAAATTGAGGTTCAGAGGAATAAATAATGTGACTCAAATCACACTATCAGTGATAAAGTTGGGATTCTTTTGTTAGCCACTATATCTCCTGGGAGCATGAGCAAAAGGTATCTTGGGGATGGAGATGAGATGGTGCTGATTGAGTTAGACAAGGCAACCAGGGCCCTGAGATACCCTTCTACCCCTTCCTCCCCAATACATACTCACCTGGGAGAATACCTGTTACTAGGACAGAATAAGCATGACTTTGTAAAGAATAATTCATGTCTTTAATAAAATTTACCTTCCATCAGTGGTAACTATGGCTGTGATAAAAAGAAACAAATCTAAAGATTTTTATGGCTTTTATCCATTACCATTGGAGAATCACTCTAGAGGAACTCAGAAACTCACACAATTGGGCCAGCTTTGTTTCTTGGCAAATGGGAGAGTATGAGCTGAGCCCAGATGACCACTTTAAGGGGCTGTCATAAGAAAAATTTAAGCAGGGAGGGCATGTGGATGAAGAAAGAAGGAAAACCAAGTGACCTTACTTTTTATTTAAAAGTAAAAGTCAACGCCTTCCCCTGACCCCCCACTGACTGACTGACTTTTTTTTTGAGACAGGATCTTGCTGTGTCACACAGGCTGGAGCCCAGTGGTGAGATCACATGCAAATAAAAGTCTTTTATTTTTAAGGACTGTCCCATGAGCTGTTATGTTGATTATTATGTCGGAGAGCAGGCTCAGGGAGTAACTGGCATAATGATTTGACCAGCAACATGTATTCAAATATGTGGAATGACAGAATATCTTGCCTTTTGCAAGGCAAGTTTACGTTTGGTATTGTAAAGCACATTAATGCATAAATATGACTTTGTTCATACTTTCCTTATATAAATACTAAAGTGGTATTTGAGTCAGTTCCAATGAGAATATGTGGTTTTTAAAAGCCTAAAGTGCAAATTAAAACTATCTTTCCAGCTTCCACAGCACCCCTCAGCCTCTCACAACCACTTATAAGTAAGTTTATAGCTATTTTATGTTAAAACATTTTAACATAAAATTTAACATAAAGTATTCCCTGGAACATCTAGACTTGGCCTAGTAGCTACTCTGATCTTGATGAATCTGTAATCTGACTTTCACAAAAGTCAGTTACCTAGTTTCTTAAGTAGCTTCTTTTAGTTCTCTTGTCTTCAAGATAATGGCAATGGTAATGATTTATCTGCCAAAGGAGGCTGTAGTGAGGTAATATTGAGCACGCTCTACATGTTGCATTTTGGTCTATATTTACTACACGCATACACTTGGGGATTTTCTGACAGGAGGCAGGAGGGTTGGAGTAGATGGTAAAAAAGGGAAAGATGGGAGACAGGATTAAGAATTGGCATTCCTCTCTGAGACTGGAGTATTGGTTAGCTATTGTTGTGTAACAAAGTACTCCAAAATGTGGTGGCTTAAATCAACAAACATTTATTATCTCAGTTTCTATAGGCCAGAAATTTAGGCGAAGCTTAGCGAGTAGTTCATGAGGTTGTAACCAAAATGTTGGTTGTGGTCATCTGAAAGCTTAATTGGGGCTGGAAAATCTGCCTCCAAGATAGTCATTTACATGGCTTACACGTTAGTCCGGGCCGCTGGCGGGCAGCCTCATTTCCTTCTATGTGGGCCTCTTCATGGCTGCTTGAGTATCCTCATGACATGGCAGCTGGCTTTCCCCAGTGGAGGTGATTCAAGAAGGTGAGGCAAAAGCCTCAATGCCTTTCATTATATAGCCTTGGAAGCCATACCTCATCATTTTTGCATACTTTATTTGTGATACATATAGGTATTATTCACTGTGGGAGGAGACTACACAAGGGTGTGAATACTGGAAGCCTGATTACCACTTAGTTTCTATATTCATAAACTTAAGATAATATTTGCCCAGCCTGTTCAGTGCTATTGGGAGACTCCCATGACATAGTGGATGTAGAAGCTAGACATGAAAGAGCATAGACATATAATGCTTTATCATTATAAATGTCCTTTTAAATTTATTATGGAGAAAATATTTGCTGAGCACCTGCCCTGTCTCAGGTACTGGGTAACAGTGGTGAACAAGACAGACAAAGTCCTGCCTTTATGGGCCTTATCTTCTAGTAGAAAAAAGAGGCCACAGGCAAGTAAAGGAATAGACAGTAATGATGAAATTGTGTTAGGTTTACATGTAAGAAAGAAGTTGGGCACTGAGGCTACATAGGGGGAACTACAAAATTTCCCTCTCAGGATTCAATTTCTTAGCCAAGATCTCAAGGATAAGATGGAGACAGCCACATAAGGAGAGCTCAGATATCACTGGAATAGGGCTCATTACCAAACAGACTGTGAGCTCCTAGGCTGAATCTCACAAAACACCAGACTATGTATTTCAAAGGCCCACAGGAGTCCAACTTGCCTGTAATGCAGGCATTAGTCATCGTCTTGAATCCTAGAATTATAAAGGTTGTCCATGGTGCTTCCTATTCAGGGAAAACTGCCTATTGACCTGTCTATAGAGGGGTGGTACCTAAAAGAAGGAATCTCTAAGATAGTTCACTTAGCAAACATCTGAGTATCAGGATGCACGACTCCCCTCCTACCCTCACCCGTGCCCCATCACCATGCTGCCAGTCTTACAGTTTGCCAAAAAGTAGATAAACCCCTGGAAGGGCCAGAGGAGAAAACAATTAGACTTTTCTTCTCCTCTTGCTTCTATTTCAGGTGTTCATGGGGGCCAGCAGAGGATCGGAGGAAAGAGATTAGAAGATGCGAAGTGGAAATGAAGCTCCATGACAGGCTTCCCTGCCATTTATTCAGGACCAAACCTCTTACCCACATTTTTATATCTCTTAGTTTGAAGAATCTTTCAGAACTAAAGGGATCATT
This sequence comes from Macaca fascicularis, assembly GCF_037993035.2. Classification (NCBI taxonomy): domain Eukaryota; kingdom Metazoa; phylum Chordata; class Mammalia; order Primates; family Cercopithecidae; genus Macaca; species Macaca fascicularis. Next base: position 93,929,821 of record NC_088376.1, read on the forward strand.
AGACACAAAGGAAGTTTACCCTAGCAATGTTGGTTTCTGTGTTATTTTCTACTTAATTTTTAAAACCCTACTTTTGTTTTAATTATTTCTTATTTCTGGATCAGAGCAGTAGAGGTAATGCTTACAATTCTCAGCCCTACTAAGTAAACATAGACCTGAGTGGAGAGAAATCAGGTACCATTAGTTTTGGGAGTGAATAAAAGATAAGGCAAAATATGTCATTAGGTCCTGGCTCTGAATCCTTTTGACTGAAGTCTAGCAGGAGTATCTTTTGCATGAGAAGGTTTTACAAAGAGATCATTGAACGCAGGAGACATTTCCAGATCCCTTGGGGATGTGTACCTCTTCCCTTCACCCGACCTGTATCAGAACAAGCCAAATGAGAATACAGTACGACACACAAGCAGCTGGCAAAAGGCAGCTGGGCCTGCAGAGGCCTTAGAAAGAAAACTAAAAGCCAGCAAACCCCCCAAACCACTTTGTTTTAAATATGTTTTTCATGTTAATTTTAGTCATAATAGATGATGAAAATTAAAGGAACACTCTATGGAAAATCGCTGTAAAGCCCAATATAACAAGTCGCTTCTTGGCCAAGAAACATACCTGACAAATTGCTTCAGGATCATGCTGGATGAAGCCTTATTATGGTTATTAGCTGTATGACTTAGGGCCGTTTGCTACCTTTGATCTAGCCCACTACAGTCAATGTTACAAAAAAGAAGCCCAGGTTATGGCTACATAAGACCCCCAAGTTAACACTCAGTTAGAAGCCTGGCAGTCTGGCATCATAGATACAGGCATTGGCATTGATGTTAAGTGGGCCTGAATCTCAGCTTTGCTGCTTCCTATCTTTAAAACTTTGGGCAACTCAAATCTCCCCAAGACTTCTTTCCAATGGGAATGAAAACAGTATATACTTCCCAGGCATGTTGAAGATTCAACAAGATAATGTTGATAAAACAAGTTTCATAGTAAGCGCTCAATATATATTAGTTATTTTTATCAGCATGTCTTTTTACCTATCTTCCTTCATTTGAAAAGGTCACTTTTGGCCTATTGGCAGGTGGATTCTACATGTATTATCAATTGCATCTCTATTATTTTTTTCCATAACAATTTTATTGTTTTAACAACAAATCCATCCATCCAGAAACTGTAGTATTTACTCAAACCTATATAGGCCATATTTCTGGAATTACACCACTTTATGTATTTGGGCAACCACAATAATGAATGAATGAATATAGACCAGTGCTGAAGTTGAAGTTATGACTCCCAATTAGGTGGGATGTGTTTAAGACAATTAGTGTACAATTTTGGGAAATCATTTTAGCCATGTGGCAATCTTCCTATGAACCATTATATTAGTCTAGGGATCCTTTTTAGAAACATTAGCTGAAGATTTTATTATTCTTTAAAATTCATCTTAGAATATCTGGGAATAGTCGAGCTGATTGGAAAAGGCAGTGGGAACTTCAAGTTCAATGTAAATTATCAATGTGCTTTAGAAAAATTAAAGACCTCTTTAACTCTCTGGTGCTTGATATGAAAAGCATCCAGACTAACACAATAGGTCACACTCAAATGATTCTCTCCTTAAGAATTAAACTGTCTTTGCACCATGCATTGGTGGAAGAAGATAATAAGATGCAGCTCCCCTAACCGAATCTTTCTTAAAGGAACTGACCAGGTAAAAGAATGGAGTTACTGTGCATGAAAAAAGAAAAATACAAAAATAATTTGACCTGCGAAAAGAATCAATTTTTCTGTGTACTGGAGCAAGACGCTAACAAGCATGACAGTGAGCCCTTCCAGTATTGAAACACTCTGTAAAGGCTTTGCTTCAGCATGAAAGGCATCCATGGGCCAGATTTCAGCTGCAGGATGATTCAGCCACCTAGATCTGAATTCATAAAGGGTTTTAGATAGGATATGTCTGTAACCACCGGAGGTTGGAATTAGCTACAAGATTGTATGTGTGTGTGTTGTAGGTGGGGGTGATTCTTAGGATACTGAGGACTCAGAGCTCCATAGAGAAACAGAATATTACTTAGATCTAAGATTGCCAGCCACCACAGAACACTTCCGTGTGGCTCAACTCTTCTTAAAAAGAGGACACTTTTGTTAGCATTAACATAGAAAGGGCACAGGACTAAATGGGGTTGATACATTTAATTTCTTCCTAATAAGGTGATATTTCACCTGAATAAGGTGGTAGTGGGTAGGGATGGAGTTGGGGAGGGCTCCATTTTTGTAGTGAGATTGCATAAAGGTGTCTGAAAAGCTCTGTCATACTCTCTAGTGAAGAGACCTTTTAAGTTCTTCATATTTGAAATTATTTCATTGTAGCAAAATAATTATATCTATAAATGTGCATTGGCTATGTGTGAGCCACTGTTCTTTATATCCATTTTTAAATGTAATGCCCATACTAACGCCCTAAGGCAACAGCAGATATTCTTAATTAACAGATTGGCAAACTGAGGCTCAGAGAGGAACAAGGCACAAATGGTAAGTGGTAAAGTAGGGATCTGAACCTGAGTCCATCGAATTCTAAGATGCTTTTATGAGGCTTCTAACCACTATGTGATCATCTTGATTCTGTATGGTCTTACTTGTCCCATGGTGAAGTGCAGGATTCCCCCAGAGGGACTGGAAACATGCCCTGTGCTGTTTCTCAAGAGAGGGAGCTACTTTCATGTTATGGCACTGCTCATTTAAATGGTTCACATGTGTCTGTTTGCTGCATGTTTTTAAATGTTGGTCATAAATAAACTTACAAGGACATAGTATAAAATATTTTAAATTGAAACTATTAGACAATACTGAGTGCCTGGTCACCATAATTACAAGAGATATAACACAATGATCCTGCAATTTCTAGGGATTTACATAGCAGCTCAGATGAGATGCGTGGTTGAGGACATACTGAATATCTATATGAATCTATTTTCTTTTATATGGAATAAGTATGTAAGTGCCATTTAAAACTCCAGTGTGGGAACAAGTGACTCTAATCTTTAGTCAGTCTCACCTACCCTCTATGACCTTTTGGTCACTTCATCAGTTTCCCTGGCTTCTTGATCAGTGAGACTGGCTTAAATGGAACTGTGTGAATGAAATCAGATAATGTGAAAACACTAGCAAAGTAAACAATGTGAACAAAACAGAGAAATTGCTAGAGCCACAAACTGACTGAGGCAACTGGAAAAACTCCAGTGTGCCGACTCCTGTATTCAGCTTCTCCCTATCATTACCTATTGGCCATCTGTTCTCTGGGCCAAATTCTCCTCCATTTCCCATCCCCAAATGAAACATCCTGGAAAGTGGGCTCAATCCCATACTCTTCAATCTAGTTAGCTAGCTTCCAGCTAAAAAAAAAAAAAAAAAAAAAAAATTCATATATTCCTACCAAGGATATTTTTAATCCAACAGGTTCAAATAGACTCCAACTCACCTTGCAAATAAAAAAGGATAAGAAACCTGAGTTTATCTAAATTTTCACATTAATTCTGAGTGCCAGAAAGTACAGAAAGCAGGGACCAAAGTGAATACTATTGAGGTTCGGTACTTGAACACAACCTTTGCTCTGAAAAGTACAGACCATAATGACAAAAGTCTTGACAGTAATAATGACTTCTTACTAAGTCATTTTGGCAACTAAGTATTGCAAAAAATAAAAATAAAGGTGGGGGAGAGAAAGAAAGAAGGGAGGGAGGAAGGAGGGAGGGAAAAAGAAAAAAAAGGAGGGAAAAGTGAAAGAAAAAATGACAACATAATGGGTGCTACGAACCGTGTACTTTCAACCAGTTTGAACAAAATATGCAGTGGGTCAGATCCATGTTGGCAGCTAATGATGCATCATAATACACTCAAATGCTTTGAGAATTTGTGAGGGTTGTGGCAGAATTTTGCAGGGAGAGGGAAATTAACCAAAGTTGTTATTGTAGTTTATAATAAGTCAGATACTAAAGACCAGCACAAATCTGTGAAAATAGACTGGATTTTCTTAAAAGTAAATGGTTTTTGTTAGGGGTTTATTTTTCTCATGTCAAAAATATGAAATTACTTGGTAAAAGGAAGTGGTAAAATCTGCATCACTCAAAGTCTTGAGGATGTATTCACGTGTTCCCACATGTTCAACCGTTATTGAAAGTGATTCTCATTTTACCTGCTAATCCAGTACTTGGAAGTATTCAACAGGGAGCTTAGCCTTCTCCTCAGTTTTGTTTTCTGAGCAATTTTGGTGAACACATTCTATTACAAAATGCACTCAAATGTTTATAATTTTAGAACTTACTTTATGATCAAGTGTTTAATATGGCTCATCTATGGTGACAATAAAGCAACAATTTCTGATTAATATATATAGTCTGGAAAGTTTTCTTTGAAGAGAATTCGGGAAATACATAATGAATGTATACATTTCATCTGTATACACGTTTAAAGTGACTCTGTGATGTATGATAATGAAACAAGCTTTTTAGCTGAAATAATTGAAAAAGTTCTCAGAATTGAGAGAAGAGCAACCTTGGCCTGAGGTTTTTTTAGATAACTGGCTCAATTCTGTAATTCTCCTTTTGCTGTAATCTCATACCATCTTAAATTTAGACTTTTGAATGAAAGATGGGGAGGAACATCATGCAAACTTTCAATGAAGCATAAATGATCCCAAAGCAAAACTTGATCTCTAAATTTCCATGATACACTTCAAAAAGTTTAAATGTATTGAAAAATTTTTAATATTTACAAATGAATAGAATATTAATTACTTCTGACATATAGCAAGGATAAGATATTAAGTCACTTTTTCTTAAGCCACTTGTAACATTACGTGTATTTTATATTTCAGTAAATATAAAATATATTTTTGTATTTCATATATATAATATATACATTAAATATAACATATACATTAAAATTATGTATACACACAAATATATATGTATAGTTTTTAAGGCAGTATTAAGGAACAGTTGATATCCTCTGAAATTAGTATACAGGCAAGATTTATCTACTTCAGAGGTCACAGTCCCTTAGCTTCTAATTTCCTGGATCCTTACTGACTTCAAAGTTTGCAGTTGTTCCTTAGTTGCTGATTTCCTGGGTCCATAACGCTGAGTGGAGCAACAGATCTTTTAACTTGGAAAGATGGAGAAACCAGTAAGACCAAATTGACCTAGTTCTTATGTGACCCTCCTACTGACTTGGAAAAGGAACATCAAGGTCTGTTGAGAGACATCAATGGTATTAGTAAAAAGCACTAATTATGCTTTACATGGATCTAGTGCTCAGAATTTCTGTGTGCTTGCATTTGTGTCATCTAATTTCTGAATTCAAGTGGCAGTAGTGTACCTTAAACTGTCTACAAAGCTGCAGGACTAAAACAAAAAGAAAAAAGTAATCTACCCATTGTTTTGAACCAAACCACCATCCAAACTCTGAATTTTGGTTTTCTTTTGGTACTATGAAGCACTGGTGAATGGATTATGCTTTTTCCATATCATTTCCTTAAGAGATAAAAGAAAGACGGTCACTTCTGCTTATTTGGGGACTTTGTCTTAGAAATACACTATAAAAATAGGCTGTAACCACTTGGGACCAATGTTGCCAAATGCATGTACTGAGCACACTGTTGATTCAGGCTGAAGCATTCACTCAGCTTAGTGATTATCTAGCATTATCTCAGTGGATAATGATTTTAATACTTCATAACACTCATTATGGCATTAGTGGTTTCATATTAATAAGATATTAGTTTTGTTATTCAGGGAATCTAATACATGAAAGTAAAAAAAAAAAATCAACCCTAAAGCCCTTATTACCCAATAGGGTTTTTGTTTGTTTGTTGTTAATATCAAAAGGCCTTTCCTTATTAAAATAATTATTTGAACTTTCATGATTTTATCTCACTATTCTTAGTGTTAATTTATCTTGTTCCTTGACAATTTGACCCTTGTGAATGCCATACTTTGCATTTGGCTATAGTTGATCCAGGGAAAAATGTTAGATTATCTTATTTTAACTTCTTAGTTTGTTTATGCAAAGCGACTTGATCTCAATGCTTATCTTTCATTCTGTACAGATTAATTATAAAATGTACTGTAGATCAAAAAGCAAAATTTGGGGATAATGTCATTATATTTGGAAACCAGTGACTTTCAAAGGTTATGAATGAACAGAAAGTCCTTTGGTGTAACATCACTCATCTTGTTCTTATGACGAAGCATGCAAATTGACACAGGAGAGTGTCATGTCAAGGTTTATGAGAGGTCTGGCAATGCAGATGAAGGCTTTTACTGTAAAGACTGGGGAAAATTGCCTGAGGAGAAGTCATCCTTTAAAACCATAATATTTCCCAAGGAGTTTTAGAATTTTGAATTTAATCCCAAATGAAGAAAATCTAAAATCTTGGAGGAAAAAAATACACACATGCATATGTATATATATACACACACACAGAGAACACATGCAGCTCATAAGATGATAGCTCTCCTAACTAGGTTACAATGTCTAATGCACAATTATAATTAAAAACAGGACTGATTTATTTATTTAATAAATATCTGTTGAAGACTTGCTATGTGTCTGGCACTGGGCTAAAAGCTAAAGGGAGAGATACAATTATGAATGAAATACAGTTTTTGCCCCAAGGAGCTATTTATTCAGTATAGTTCCTTGTCAGATCTCACAAGTATAAACCTTATTTTTCAGTATAAATAATAGCAGCATATTCTAAGTCTTCCTCGTATACACTACACCATCATCTTACAGTGAGCACAAAATAAAGAATTTGGATGACACAAAGTTTGACATAGAAAATAATACTGTTAATAACAGCTTCAAATTAGGAAGGCATGTGAAAGATATACTAGATCTATTCTTTTCATAAAATTGATATTTTTTCCTCATAAAATTCTTTCTTGCAAAAGTTTTAGAAATGTATTTTTAAATCTATAGTTTAATAAACTAATTTTAGTTATTTTGATACCTCCCCCCCTCCAATTTCTTATTTTAGCCAGTTCTCCCAATAACAATGGAAGAATACATTCAGGGAAATTTGATTCTATTTCAAGTGACTCACGATGAAGTCTAAGGGAACTTACAAAAAGGATTTACTTTTCAATACGTTTTTTGGCAACTGAACCAAAAGCTTTAAAAATGCAGAGTAGTCAGTAAATTCAAAACTATGCGAGTTGAAGGAAGTACCACCAACTCAGAAAGCATGCTTTTTAATTTCTTGAATTTGGGAAATACTGATTTTTATGATACTTCAATGTGTGTAAATGAAAAAATCATTATTGATGGTGGTGATTTTTACATATTGAAGAATGTTAAAATAGGTTTTTTACATCTTGAGCTTTATGGAAAGTAATGGCTTAAAATTTAAATTTAGGGGCATGAGGGGATGTGTGATGGCACTCAGAATGGTCTGGGAATAAGAACCCATGTCATGGAAGTTTTAAAACAGAGGAGAGGATTCTAAATATATCAGGTAACTCTTGATATTATATTAAACGTACTTTAGAGATTGCACTGTAACACACTAAATAAAGTAAAAGGGTAGGTATTAAATGTTTTCTGTAGCATTTTTGCGGGCTTCCTCAGTCTAGTCACTGAAGACATTACAAAGATCACACTGATTGAAGAGCGCATCAGAGCATTTATGTACCCCAAGGTGAGCCCCAGAATGAATACAATTCACTTCTTTTGCAAGTTTAAAGTTACATCTATCAGACGTTGACTTCTGGACCTTTTGCCAGTAGACACAAGTGATCTTTGAGATGAACTGATGCTACTCAGTACTTCAAAGAATGCTGGACAGTTCCTGAGAATCCTTGAACAAAGCCAGCCTAGTAACACCAACAAAAGTGCACCATGTTCTCCAGTGGCTAGTGGACCAAACAACAAAATTTGACCCATCTGTGTGAGTCATGGTGATCACAACTTGGCTTCATTTCTGTTTGCGACTTAGCCTCTAGTTTTAAGTGGATTTTCCCCCCAGATTTTAAGGTGAGCCTGCTGGCAAAGAAGACACGCATACATTTCAGCAATATTAACTTTAGTTATCTCAAAACTCTTACACACATGTACACATACACACACATGCTCCACAATGTCCACCATGGGAAAGTCTATCACAAGTGTTTCTCTTAACATCAAAGTAAACAGCAAATTTGAAGAATAGCACTTTTTTACTACAAATGTGACAAAAACTGCCTTTGCAAATAGTATTGCCTGTTCTCATCTTTGGTACTTAATACAAAAGTTTTCTGTGTATCACAGAATAACATAATGCTTTTTGTTCAAATGCTACATTAGTAGCAAATTACCCATTTGCCTAAAGTTATCATACCAAATTCTCAAAATTAAGTGTGTAAAGATTCACACAGTTTATTATTTTTGGAAGAAGCAAAAACATCCAAAGGAGAAATTTGAATGATACATACATGAACGAATATTGTCTTGTTTCCTAGAAGTTACTTTTCAAATAAGTCTTCCACGCTAGGTATAATAAACATATGTAAGTGAGCTCTGAGATCTAAAAATTAAGTTGCCCTTTGCTCTTGGGAATCAGTGACGATAATGTGGGAATTATGCCACCGGAAGGTATCATTCCAGTGAACAACACTGGCTGTTGAATTCTGATCTAGTTGCAACCTGAGCTCAATAGCTAGGAAAATAGCAAACCAGTAATTGTGTGAATCCAATCAGGGAACAAAATCGAAGAATACTTCAGCAAGTAAGAAAATGGAGTTGTAAATATCAGCCTTGTTTATTTCCCATTACCACAGCTGGAGGCAAGAAAAGAACATGGTTTAGTATAATACAGTCAGGTAGGAATTATCACATACAATGAGGTTGAAAATCCTAGAGAAATACTGGAAAAAGAAAGCACAGCACCTTCGTGAAACATATTTGGGTGCAGCTACCCTGTCCCATTGCCTCATTTAAAAATCATATCTAGTTTAAAAGCAAAATTACTTTGAAGTCTGTAACAGTAGCAAACCTGCCCTTTGTTGCCCAGGAGTAACTTCAGAACATCTCTGTAAGCCAATATCATTTTTCAAAGAAGGATATATTTTTCACACCATATGTTTTGATGATAATTTTTGCAAAACACTCTAATAACCGGATAGTTATTAAAAAACAATGACAGCTGATACGCCATGCATCTTGGAAACAAATTTGTGTAACAACCCATTATCTGTGCACCATTCACAAATGCTGACATGAAGTAGTTTGCATCAGCCAGTATTGGCAGCTCAACTGTGCCTGTAAGGACATCTGCCAATGAGTGCACCCTGTGCAGCTTAAGGGCTTTCTACGTATACACAGGGCCTACACACTTCATTTCCTCAACCTTCCCCAAAAGCCTGTGTCTCTCTGTATCTTTCCTTTATCTGTTTTTCCTTTTTCCTTTTTCCTTTTTTTTTTTTTTTTTTTTAACAGATAGAGTCTCATTCTGTTGCCCAGGCTGGAGTACAGAGGTGCAATCTCGGCTCACTGCAACCTCCACTTCCTAGGTTCAAGCAATTCTCCTGCCTCAGCATCCCGAGTAGCTGGGACTACAGGCCCACGTGGCCACACCCACTTTGTTTTTTTGTATTTTAGTAGAGACAGGGTTTCACCGTGTTGCCCAGGCTGGTCTCGAACTCCTGAGCTCAGGCAATCCACCTATCTCATCCTACCAAAGTACCCTTCCTTTTTCTTGTTTTTCTTCTGAAATGATCCTCACATTTCCTTTCTGATTTTTACACCACTGACATCTAATACTTCTTATGAAAGAAAAGTCTAACTTTTATCTTTCCTATGCATAATGGCAATTAGAAGCCATTTCAAGTTTTTAAAAAATCTTAATCAGTCAGTCTGACACCAAATGTTAATCTTTTACTGAAAATAAAGCAACAAGAATAGCAATAGGAGGAATAATAAAGACGTCACTAGAACATTTGGTAAAGAGAGTACAAATTCAACTTATCAAAACCTTAGCAAAAAGCCCCACAAACCTACTTCACTTATACCAGGGCTCCAGACATCGTCTATTCATTATAGTAAAGACTAGAAACTAGAAAGAAGAATGATAGTGTCCAAGGACTAGTTTGTTTATGGTTTGATTATAGCGTTTTTTATTCCAGAGGATATGAATTGGCTCACAGAACTATATAGAAGACAGAAAGTTGAATTAAATGTAAATGAAAAGGAATAGAATAAAACAAAGATGTGGACGGATCAATAACGTAAAACAGAAACCAGTTAGGAAACTTAGTCCGTTTGGGTTGCTATAATAAAGTACCATAGACAGTGTGGTTTATAAATAACACATTTATTTCTCAGAGCTCCGGACGTCCAAGGTCAGGGTGCCCCCATGGTTGGGTTCTGGTGCGGGCCCTCTTCCAGGTTGCAGACTGCTGACTTCTTGATGTATCCTCACATGTTTGAAAGGAGGCGTTAGAGCTCTCTAGGGTCTCTTTTATAAGGGCACTAATCCCATTCATGACAACTCTACCCTTATGACCTAATTACCTCCCAAAGGCTCCACTTCCTAAGACGATCACATTTTGGGGGGACACATTTAGTCAAAACATTTCACCCCTTATCCCCTCAAATGTATGTCCTTCTCACAGGCCACACCTTTAACACTTTGCTTTAACACTCTCTCGGGGAGAAAGAGTTCTGAGCAAAGTGTTAAAGATCCAAGCTCATCACTCATAATTTCTAACTTCCACAAAACACCTAGGCTATAATTCAGTTAAGTTGTTAAGTTCTTTTTTTTTTTTTCTGAGACAGTCTCACTCTGTCATCCAGGCTGGAGTGCAGTGGCACAGTCTCAGCTCACTGCAACCTCCGTCTCTATGTTCAAGCGATTCTCCTGCCTCAGCCTCCCGGGTAGCTGGGACCACAGGCACACGCCACCAAACTCAGCTATTTTTTTTTTGTATTTTTAGTAGAGACAGTGTTTTGTAATGTTTGCCAGGCTGATGTTGAACTTCTGGCCTCAAGTGATCCCCCTACGTTGACCTCCCAAAGTGCTGGGATTACAGGCATGAACCACTGCGCCCAACCTTAACTAAGTTCTTTGCTGCTTTGTGGCAAGGATCACCTTTCCTCCAGTGTCCAATAACATATTCTTTATTTCTGTCTTAGAACTCATATTTTTACTGATAGTCTTTTTAAGGCAATCTAAGTTTCTTCTAACAACTACCTCAAACTCTTGCATCCTCAACCCATGATCCAGTTCCAAAGCCACGTCTGCATTTTAAAAATATTTGTTATAGCAGTGCCCTAGTTCTCAGCACCAAAATCTGGATTAGTTTGTTATGGCTAACATAACAAAATACTACAGACTGGCTAGGCTTAAACAAAATAAACTTATTTTATCACAATTCTGGCAGCTGAAAATCCAAGATCGAAGTGTCATCAGGGTTGGCATCCTCTGAGACCCGTCTCTGTGGCTTGTAGATGGCTGCTTTCTTGCTGCCTCTTCACATGGTCTTTTCTCTGCACATGTGTGTGTGTCCTGGCCTCTTTGCACATGTGCTAGTCTCTTTCTTCTTCTTCTTCTTCTTCTTCTTCTTCTTCCTCCTCTTCCTCTTCCTCTTCCTCTTCTTCCATTTACCAGTTTAAGAAGGATATTTTAAGGAATACAAATAAATAGACAGATGAAGAGATACATCGGGTGAGGTATGGGGGAAGGGTGCAGAGCTTCCATGCCCTCCTGGGATGCCACCTTCTAGCAACCTCCACACGTTCAGCTATCTGAAAGCTCTCCAAACCTTTGGGTTTTTATAGAGGCTTTACTAATTTCCTCTTCTTCTAAAGACATCAGTCACATTGGATTAAGGCCCCAGACTAATAGTCTCATTTTAACTTAATTACCTCTTAAATAAAAAAAAATTTTTTTATTGATATATCATAGTTGTACATATTTTTGAGGTAATGTGATATTTTGATACAATGTGTAATGATTGAATCAGGATAATTAGAATACCCATCACCTCAAACATTTATATTTTCTTTGCATTGGAAACATTTCAGTTCTCTTCTAGTTACTTTGAAACATGCAATAAATTATTGTTAACTATATTCACTGGTACTATACTATCAAATACTAGAACTTATTCCTTCTAACTGTATTTTTTTTTTTACCCATTAACCAACCTTTCTTCATCTCTCCCACAGTCTGCTACCTTCTGCTTTTCCCAGCATCTGGTAACCACTAACTCTCTACCTACCATCATAAGATCCACTTTTTTTAGCTCCCACATTTGGGTAAGAACATCCAGTATTTGTCTCTCTGTGCCTGGCTTATTTCACTTATTTCACTGGAGCCTCCAGTTCCAGTTCCTTCTATGATTCTGCAAATGATAGGATATCATTCTTTTTGTGGCTGAATAGTACTCCATTGTGTATACATACCACATTTTCTTTATCCATTCATCTGTTAATGGACACTTATGTTGATTTTATTTCTTGGCTATTGTTAATGGTGCTGCAACAAACATGGGAGTGTAGATATCTCTTCAATATACTGATTTTCTTTCCTTTGGATATATACCCTGCAGTGGTATTGCTGGATCATATGGTAGTTCTATTTGTAGTTTCTTGAGAAATCTCTACACTGTTTTCCATAATGGCCTTACTACTTTACATTTCTACCAACAGTGTACAGGTGTTCCCCTTTCTCCACAACCTTACCAGCATCTGTTATTTTTTTTGTCTTTTTTATAAAACTATTCTAACTGGGGTGAGATGATACTTTATTATGGTTTTGACTTGTATTTCTCTGATGATTAGCGATGTTGAACATATTTTCATATACCTGTTGGTCATTTGTATATTTTCTTTTGGGTTCGTCTATTTAGGTCTTTTGCCTACTTAAAAAAAATCAGATTTTTTTTTATTGCTATTTAGTTGTTTATATTTCTTAGATATTTGGTTACTAGTCCCTTGTTGGATGAAGAGTTTGCAAATATTTTCTCCCATTCTGTAGACTTTCTCTTCACTTTATTAATTGTTTCTTTTGCTGTACTAAAGCTTTTTAGCTTGATATAATCCCATTTGTCTATTTTTACTTTTGTTGCCTATGCTTTAGAAGTTTTACTGAAAAAATCTTTCCCCAGACCAGTCAATGTCCTATAGCATTTCCTCAATGCTTTCTTCTAGTAGTTTCTTTGTTTCAGGTCATGCATTTAAGTATTTAATCCATTTTGAGTTGATTTTTGTATATGGTGAATGACAGGGATCTAGTTTCATTCTTTTGCATATGCATATTCATTTTCCCAGCACCATTTATTAAAGTGACTGTGCCTTCCACAATGTATGTTCTTGGCAACTTTGTCAAAATGAGTTGGCTATAAGTGTGTGGATTTACTTCTGGGTTCTTTATTCTGTTCCATATGTCTGTTTTTATGCCAGTACCCTGCTGTTTTGGTTACTATTGCTCTGTAGTATAATTTGAAATCAGGTAGTATGATGCCTCCAGCTTTTGTTTTATTGCCCAGGATTGCTGTGGCTATTTGGGGTCTTTTGTGATTCCATGCAAGGTTTAAGATTTTTTTTTTTCTATTTATGTGAAGAATGTCATTGGTATTTTAATAGGGATTGCATTGAATACATAAATTGCTTTGGGTAGTATAGGCTTTTTAACAATATTATTCTTCCAATCCATGAGCATGGGATATCTTTTCCCTGTTTTTCTGATGTCCAATTCAACTTCTTCAGTGTTTTGTAGTTTTCCTTGTAGATATTTTTTACTCCTTTAGTTAAATTTATTCCTAGGTATTTTAATTTTTTATAGCTATTATAGATGGGATTGTTTTCTTGATTTCTTTTTCAGATTGATCACTTTAGTGCATAGAAACACTACTGATTTTTGTATGTTGATTTTGTATCCTACAACTTTACTAAATTTGTTTATGAGTCTTAAAAGTTTTTTGTGCAGTCTATAGATTTTTCTAAAGATAAGATCATGTCACCTGTTTGGATGCCCTTTCTTTCTTTTTCTTGCCTATTTGCTCTGGCTAGGACTTCCAGTACTATGGTAAAAGCGACAAAAGGGAGCATCCTTTTCTTCTTCCAGATCTCAGAGAAAAGGCTTTCAGTTTTCACCCATTCAGTATAATATTGGCTGTAGGCTTGTCATGTATGACCTTTATCATGTTGAGGTAAGTTCCTTCTATACCCAATTTGTTAGTTTTTCTCATGAAGAGATGTTTAATTTCATTGAATGCTTTTTCAGCATCTATTGAAATTATCATATGGTTTTTGTTCTCAATTCTGTTGATGTGCTGTATCACGTTTATTGACTTGTGTATGTTGAATCATCCTTGCACCCCTGGAATGAATCCCACTTGATTATAGTGAATGATCTTTTTAATGTGTTGTTGAATAAGCTTAATTACTTCTTAATGGCCCTATCTTTAAATACAGTCACATTCTGAGGTACTAAGCATTAGGGCTTCAAAATGAATTTTAGGGTAGCAAAATTCATCCCATAACATAGGAGTTGAGGGAAAATTTGGTCTAAGTTTCTCAACACTAAAATGAATAGAGAAAGCTGATCAATTGCACAGTTTGTGTGTGGGTGAATCAAAAACATAACGACTCCTGAGGAGAGAACAATGCTCCCTGATTTTAACACGTGACAGTCTTGTGAACAAGTGATCTGTCTACCTCAGTAGACAGAAGATGGTAGCAACCTGGGGTAATGTCACTAGGGGTATTAATTTGCAGCAAACACTCTAAAAATCACTGTGGTGTCTGGGTGTGTTCAGGAAAATTCAAGCCAGGGGAAAATGGAATTTTAACTAGATGCAGATGTGCCAATGTTCAACTAATGTCATCTAAGAAGACATAAGGGTTAGAGACCTAGCAAGGAAATGGGTTTCAACAAGAGGGGATCACTCTAGGGGAGTAGAACCTCTATATCACGTAGGTGACTGCGGGGAGAGAGGCAACAGTTTAAAGACTGGGGATTTTCAAGAGTGGAGAACCTTGAAGGTGCTGATTGTGACCAAAGGTTCAGCTCAGAGGGCCAAGTACCACACCCAAGTAGGGAATTTTTGCTGATGGAGTTCGGGGCCACAATTGAGATGGCAGTTCAGGAGACTGGAGGACTAGCAAGTGTGGTCTGAAGCTGAAGGAAAAGTCTTTTAGAGAAGTAATGAAAAAGTATCCTTTTTTCTAGGAAAATGAGTGTGTGTGTGTGTGAGAGAGAGAGACAGAGACAGAGATAGGAAGGAGGAGAGAAAGAGAGAGACTGACTAGCTGAATCTGGAATCATCCTTCAAATAACAGAGTCCAGAATATTAGATGGCAGGAGAATAAGAGATTGATTAATACTTCAATTTGAAATTTCTAAATAAAACTGCAGAAACTGTGATAACAATACTTTGAATTTGGCAGTTTCAAGCGTGTAGAATGCTTGTTAGTTCATCTGAGCCTTGCCAAAGTTTTTTGAGGTCTGCTGGGCAAAGCTGTATTCTATTTAATTCACACTTGAGACTGAGACTCAAAGGAATTAACTGACTTGCTCAAGATTATGAAATTGATGGTAGGATGGGCCTCCACACAGACTAGGTTTTCCAAGGCCACAGCCGGTGGTTGTTTTCTGTGCCTAGCAATCATTCTCTTGAATGGACTATTGGCTATATTGCGACTTGTATCACAGCAGTGTGCTGGAGAGAGCATGCTTTTGGTGTGGCTTTGGGAAGAGTACCAGCTCTTTTACCATTTCCCCCTCCATCTCTCCCAACCCCCACACCTGCTGCTCATACATACATTTTGAGGCAGGATAGCTGCAGAAAATAACCCAAAGTGAGTGGCAGTTGGAAGATAGTTGGAAAGTAACTGTCTGAGGGGGTCTTGCTTCATCAAAATGACCACACTGGATAACAAATAAAATTAATCAAATGATATTTTTTAGGACAGGCAAAAGTAAGTAAGGAAAAACTGATTCAACTGTCTAACAATAAAGTGAAAATGAATAGCAGTAGTGATCTTTTAAATCGAGTGTTCTGTTTTCAAATGAAGGTTTTCTCTTAGGGTCCAAGGCCCAGCCATCATGACAAAAGTCCAATGTCAAACAATAAAGAGCTGTAGTAAAAGTACAAAGTCTTTAAAAAAATTATTAGAACTTTTTAATTTAAACCTACAATTGTAATTATCTTGTGCCTTTGGAGAAGAAAAAAAGGCAAACTTTTAAACTATTACTTAATTTAATCAAGACTCAGATAAAGTTATTCCCATTTAAAAGATATGTAGAGATAAGGAATAGTTAAATCATCCAGAATGTCAGGCATGGAGCATAGATTAGATTAATTTTATGGAATTAGCCCCAGGTCCTGCTAATCCTCTTACAGGGCTGGTCTTTATATATTCAATGGAGATTTGACAAACCAAGAATGAAATCAGATATCTGGATGAGGAATGCACCATCTTCATTTCACCTATTCTGGTTCACATGAATGAAAATTACTACACTAATTATAAACAGAACTCCAATGGCACTAAAAAAATTGGGAATGTATGTGCTTCATCTCTATTACAGCCATATTTTTCTCACATTCTGCTACAAAATCATGGCGGGTTAAAGTAGTGAGTTAGGGAGCTTGAGACCACGTCCTACCTGGTTTTGGGAATGTTTCACTTCTTCAAAGTTTTCTTGCCTGGTTTACCACCTACTGCCCCGAAAGGAGACAGATGGTTCACTCAAACAGGCAAATTAAGGAGAGTGTAATGATGGAGTATTCACAAAGGTATGGACAGAGTGTAGGGAGATCAACCAGGGATGGTGAAGAATTTGGGCGCTATCAATAGCAGGGAGCTCTTACCACTCACCCCGAAGGGGCAAGTGAAGGAAACAACCCCAGGACTCCAGAGAGACTTGTGGCTCCAGTTGCAGCCTGTACACACAATCCAGGCACCTTGGCAATAGGAAACATTTCACTTCTACACCTAATGCACACATCTTTAAAATATGCATGCAAGTTAAATGTGTAAAATCCAAACAACAGACTTAAACGTTATGAAGATTTCCTTTCTCAAAGAGCTAAAAAATAAATGTGTACACAAACCTTAGTGGTGTAATTTCTAGCATTTCACATATAGTTTGAATTTTGTCCATTTCCTTCACAGTTGAGCGTCTTAGCTCAAGTATTCAATTGAAGCCAAAACTCTCTCTGACATGCTCAATGATTTACTTTTTGTCTCTTTCACATGCCTAACGATTTCCATCTTTTTTTGGATTGTGCTTAGGAAATCTATACATCTTATCACTAGCATCAGCACATTCACTTTTCTGTTTTCAGATATCTGAATGAAATTATAAGTGCAAAATATTTTTAAAATTCAAATAATTGAATAAATTCTGCTATGCAAAGAGTCAATGCAGGGGAAATTCAATTCTTGCTCAGTGGCTTCTATTACCACATCGAAATATTCATTCATTTCCTGAATTACAAAAGTCCAGATTAAGTATATATGGTCAATGTGTATTGATAGAGGGTAGCAACTGTACAAATATCAAACATGACAAAACTTGAGAATTACTATATTTGTTTCTCAGCTTCACAGTAGACTGGAAATAAGAAGTAGCAGCTGGCAGCCTGACATTATGGGCTGAAAGAGAGATGCTGCAAAATTCAAACACTGGCCAGGTGTGGTGGCTCATGCTTATAATGCTAGCATTTTGTGAAGCCGAGGCAGGTGGATAGCTTTAGCCCAGGAGTTCAAGACCAGCCTGGGCAACACGGCGAGACCCCATCTCTAACAAATAATACAGAAAAAATTAGCCAGACTGGTTATACATACCTTTAGTCTCAGCTACTTGGGAGGCTGAAGTGGGAGGATCGCCTGAGTCTGGGAGGTCAAGGATGCAGTGAGCCATGATCACGCCACTGCACACCAGCCTGGGTGATAAAGTGAAACCCTGTATCAAACACACACACACACACCCCCACACACACGCAAAAATCATATCAATCTAGGATTATTTTATGGAGACTATTTCCTTACAGACCTGGGGAGAGCACTAATAATTAGTTTATAAGAATAATTCTGTTATAGCAAAGCAATTTATTTGTTTTACTGTTTAAAATGCAGATAAGTGTTTAAAGCATTTTAGAAAGATCTCTGTTAAAGAAATGAGCTTGGTCACCTAAAAATGTCCATTCTCCTTCTAAAGGAAATTCATGTAGGCAATAGAAGAAAAAGAAAGATAAGAAGTAATTTCTAGAACTGCTAATCATACTTTCTGCACAGATACTTCTTTCTAATAAATTGGCTTCCTATACCTCAACTGTCCCAAAGATAGAGGAAAGTCTAGGAAGAAGACATTAGTTTGGGGCCACTTATACAGGATGGTGAGAGTTAATTCCACCTATCTTTTCCCTACTCACCTTCCAGTGATGCGGAAAGGAGCCTTGGTAAGAACATTTACATCACAGAGGTCAGCAAAGTTTATTAATCAGCACCCCCAACCTTCAAGCTAGTTAAAAATTTACCAGCACATCCCTGATTGGGGCTCCTGTTTCTTTTCCTGATCTTAGCTCCCCTGGTGATTCTTTTAAAACAAACTTTTTAATTATAGGAAATTTCAAATACATATGCAAAAGTAGGCAGAGTAGGGTAATAAACTCCCAGTATCCATCACCCAGTTTTAATAATTCTTAATTCATAAACAATATTATTTCATTTCAATTGCACTCACTTCTCTCTCCCCCAGGTTATTTCAAAACATACCCCAGACATTATACCATTTCGTCTGTAAATATTTCTACAAGATAAAGATATTTATAAAACTCTAACTACATGCCATTATCACTCAAAAAATGATGATACATTTTAATATGTTCAAATATCCATTCAGTGTTTAACTTCCCAAATGTCTCATAAAATTTTAAAAAATAGTTTCACATTTAATCACAAACTTAAAATAATGCACACACATTGTGCACACACATTGTAATTGATGTATTTTTTTTGAGACGGAGTCTCGCTCTGTCGCCCAGGCTGGAGTGCAGTGGTGTGATCTCGGCTCACTGCAAGCTCCGCCTCCCGGGTTCACGCCATTCTCCTGCCTCAGCCTCCGGAGTAGCTGGGACTACAGGCGCCCGCCACCGCGCCCGCCACCACGCCCGGCTAATTTTTTGTAGTTTTAGTAGAGACGGGGTTTCACCGTGTTAGCCAGGGTGGTCTCGATCTCCTGACCTCGTGATCCGCTGGCCTCGGACTCCCAAAGTGCTGGATTACAGGCGTGAGTCACCGCGACTGGCCTAGTTGATGTATCTTTCAAGTTTCTTTTAGTCTATAGGTTCCCTCTTTAATTTTTTTTAACCTCTTTTGTATTTCTTTGTTGAGGAAACCAGGTTATTTGTCCTGTAGAATTTCCCTACGTTCCGTTCCAGCATTTGGGATTATGCGGACTGTATCTGCTGCGTTCTTCTGTCATTTGTATTTGCTATAAATTGGTAGTTGGATCTAGAGGCTTTAAACAATTCAGTTTCGATTTTTATAGTAAGGATACTTCAGAGACAGTGGTGCGCTCTGTCAGGGAGCACATACCGTCCGATTACCTGCCATTCTGTCACATTAAAAGGAATTGACACACACTGCTTCTATTTGTTAATTAAGTAGAGATTGCAAAAAGAATATTCTAATTGTTTTATTCCTTCTCCATTTGTTAGCTGAAATATTTCCACATATTGAGAGAAATTTGCCCTCTTTTAGTTCATAAGGAGCACAGTTTGTTTAGGAAAGTCAGGATTCTACCAAATACTTGACTCTTCCCAATGCTTTGGAAACTGAATAAGCCACTTCCCATTTAGATCCCTATTTTGTTCCTACTGTCCCTTGAAAACTTTTTTTAGCCATATAAATGTTTCCCTTTTGTTTATTATTCTCCAAGACACTTAACAACACTCTTTATTAGAAGAACATACTTAATTTTGAAGTGTATAAGATGGCATATAAAAAAGAATTGCTGTAAATACCCCAAAGTGAAATCGTTTATCTAAAACTTAAGAGAATCATTTAGTTAGGGAAGAGTACCAAGAATCACATGAGAATGGAGAGAAGTTCTGAACTGATTTGACCTGTGTGTGGTTATCACTATATTAAATAACAAATTTTAAATATAATAAGAAACTAACACTTCTACTTAAATAACTAAAAATATTCATTATTGGTAGAAATCTGTAAACACAATTCAATATTGGCAGAGAACCTGAAGGCATTTTTGTTTGAATTGGCATTCTAATTTCTAGTTAGACTTTAGGAACACCTCATCTTTTTAAGAAGGAACGATTGTTCTTGCTCCAATTTCTTCAAAATTTCCTTTGTACCAGATATTGACCTCTTACCAGGTATTGACCAGCTTGATTACTTGAAACCGTTGTTCTGAATGCTAATTCTCTTTAAACCCAGGGCCAGGAAGTAGCGTCCTTGAAATTGAAATTCATGGGTAGATTACACTAAACATCAACTTCAATTTCAAAGCCTGATAATATTCCTACTACCTTGTAAGTTTGTTTTTGAAGTAAAAGATATAGTTCATTGTAGAGGTAATTAATGTCATCAATATTCAGCAAATAGTAAAGAGGTTATTTTTGTTGTTGGTCATATAGCAATTTATCTTTCTAGTGTTTCTGTGGGTATTTATGTGTATGTATGTGCCTTTTTCTAAAAAAAAATTTCTCTTTAATCTCACCAATCTGCTTATTTTAAGGAATTATAACTTGTGTCAGACCTTTTGAGTTTACCGAGACCAGGTATCATTTATATAAACCTTTTAAAGATCCACAATTCTCAGGCGAATAAGTCTTATGTGCTAAAAGGAGAGAGATTTGAGCTTTGTAAAGTCATTTTTGACACGGGATAAATGCTCGAGAAATATTTATTGATTGAATACAATTTAAAATCTTATCGATTTCTTGATATAACATTTGGAGCGACTATGGCTGCAGAAGTGTCATAATAGACATTTGGTTTTCAAGCAAACCATTCTCTTTTCTCTTCCTCTTTCCACCAACTCCTACCCACCCTCTCTTCCTCCCCATTCTGTCAATCTCAATTTTATCTTTCTTTCTTAATAAAAGAGCCACACTTAGAAGAAAAAAACCAGTAACTAAATGTGATTTCAGTCTTTTCCCACCCCTCCTGTCAGCTTGGCATTTTGTTAAATGTTGCTACTTTTCACTTTCAAAAAGATTTAGCCAACAGCATTCAATCTACTTTCTACCAGGTAAAACTTGCCCACCCCTTAACCTTTAGGTCATTTCAATCATGTTATTTCTCCCATAATGCTAGAAGTAATGGAGTAGGCAGGAAGTGAAAGTAGAAGTTATATAGCTCTTTCTTTTGTTTGCTTGTCTCTAACTACCTTAAACTACTTCCTTCTCGTCTTTATAACAATAGGACAAAATGGTTCTATCTAAGTGGTCCCAAAGCCAGCCAGACTTCTATAACCTATTATTATGACCTTTCTCTCATCAGTAATTGTTCAGCAATTTGTGCCTAAAGAAGCCTTATGGCCCCCAATGCCTGCATAAGATATGGTGAAACTTGCTTGAGGGCTAGTTCTAGCGATTATCACATACCAAGATCTTACAGTCCTCAAATGCAAGAGGCTTAAAATACTTTAAAATATTTGAATAGTGAAGTGATGAACATGTTGTTAGAATGATCCTTTAATTTCATTTTAATGAGAATCCCCTCATGGCCTCCTGTTCTCAGCTTTGCGTCTATTATGAGGATGTCTTTTTGGTAAGAGAGCCAACTAAGAGGTTTTATGTATGTTTGGTGAAAATGAGAAACATCCATTCAAAAAACAAACAAAAGAAGATTAAGAAGAAAAGAAATGAAAGAAGAGAAGGAGAAGGTGGAGGAGGAAACACTGACAAGGAAACCCATGTTGGTGTTCATCAGTTGCTTGTAAATCACAAGCTGTTATTTGCCCATGCATGGGGACAGTGGGGGGCCAAGCACCAGTGAGCCAGAGATGGAGCAATTATATAAAAGAGACATTAACAGGAAAATAGTTTCTTCTTTATGTTCTCTGTGTATATTGTTTTCTTCCTACATACCCCTTTTGCCATTGCCTTCTCTCATAGTCAGAATCTTTAATAATCACTATGCCTTCAGGTAGCTTTATGCAGCCAGTGGACATTCAATAAATATTAATTAATGACTGCAATGTATTATGCATTATGGACTGTTGTATTTTTCTTGGATCGCAACCCATTAGCCTAATTTAAGTCTTAGAGACCTTATAGAAAAGTACATTAGTAATGACAGCAAGCCTGTAAAGAACTGCTTTTGGTTTCATGATGTTGAACACTTAGGAAATTTCTCATATACTAGTGAAAACACTTGAAAAGCATTTGTTGGGAGTAGTTAAGAAGCAGATGGGTGATTAGCATGGATATCCTTCAAGGTTCACTTCTAGGGAAATTTGAGATTATTCTTTAGTTTGATACAAAGTACTCTGCCTCCATTTACCATTTCCCTATGCTTTGCAAGCTCTTTTTGTTTTGTTTTGTTTTTAGTTTTTTAGAGGCAGGGTCTTGGTCTGTCACCCAGGCTAGAGCATCATCATGGCTCAGTGCAGCCTCGAACTCCTGGGCTCAAGGAATCCTCCCACCTTGGCCTCCCAAAGGACTTGGATTACAGGTGTGAGCCACTGTGCTCAGCCCCTTTGCAAGCTCTTCTTAATTCATTTTATTTGTGTCTGTTGCTTATGGTTATCTGCTCCCCTCCCCCACCCCCTCCACAACTCAGTCAGTGCAAAAGGTAAAAGAAGCCAGAAATTTTTCTTTGAGTCACTAGAGCTCTGTCCACCAGTGACTGCTAAAGTGGTACCCCAGGGATATTCACAGTGATGAAGTAGTGGTTCTTTCATTTTTAGTTTGTTTTAACTTTATTCTTTATATCTATCTTTCACGTGTATTTTCTTTTGCAGGTAATATATTAGTATTATATCAGGCAATCAATAGACAAAAAGGTTTTAAGACGCTAGGACATGACAATACAACATGATGGAAAGAGAATAGGTAACAGTGATGAGGAGATTCAGGAGATAATGAGATAAGTTTGCTTGGTCCAAGATAAATAATCCTTGCTCTCTTGAAAACCAGGAGTAACTTACATTGTACACAAAAAGAGGGAGACAAAGGCAGCTGACAGGGACAGCCTTTCTTGCTCTGATTCTGGTTAGTTTTCTACAGACTTTTCTGTTTTCCTCACAGAGGTTGGGAAGACAGGGATGATTATTATAAGCTAAAAAATAAATCTTCAGCAATTAGGTTTGGCCATGGAAGTTACATTATATCTATAAATATATATTTTTTTCAAAGATCCTCAGATGTCTTTGGATATATATAAAGTGCTTTGCTTAAGAATTTCCAATCTAAAAACATTCACAGACAGGAACCAAGCCATGCTGCAGATGTGGGGATTTCAACTCTGATGGCATTAATGGCTCTGTGAAAGCAGCATACTTTATTTATCTTAGTCGATGATTCACAATGTTTGTGCATGGCTTTGAGATGTTTTAGCAGAACTATTTACCCCGCAATGTCCAACTAAATGCAAGAGCAATGGGATTGTGGAAAGCGTTCATAAGGTGAGGTTTGAAAATAAAGTAAAGCTAGCCAAACAATTGAAAGTGGAAAGGAAGTGTTGGTTGTTGCTTGGACATGGAATGAATTTGTCCAAATGAATCATTCTACAGGACAAAGAGTGAATTACCTAAAACACAGTACCTATATAAATTACAATAATCATAGAGGAAATAATTATGTGAAGGCAAAATCTTTTGAGGGGGTGCCTGGGTAGTAGGTTTCAAGTCTTTCCAAACAATAAGCAATTGTTAACTGTGTATCCCCAATACACTTATATTTATTTCCTACGTATAACATACGTATGCAACTATCACTAGCTAATATCTTAGGGCAAAATTCACATTTGAGGCAAGACAATTCATTAATCACAGTGGATATAAATTGATACTTCAAAAAAAAACTCCTCGATAATTTTTTTTGAGGGGGGACACTGTCTTGTCAGATATGATAAGATCGTTAATTTTTTCTCTGTAATGTGGTGAACAAAGAGCTTATATTAGGAGTGGAAGAAGTGTCATCTCTGCCATTTTCTTGTTGTTTATATGTGCTTGCATAATTAATATTCTCTTTGATTCTCACAGCATCTTTGTAGAAAAATTTAAAAAGCCAGGTGCTCATTTCAAAAGCATGAGCATAAACTAGAAAATATAGTCTGGAAATGCACTGAACTGGGGACACACTCCAGTAAGTTGTAGTGTGACAAAGGAGGAAAGAGAGGGCACCACTGTTGATCCCTTCACACTGTGGGGGATCACACATGCCCTCTTCCCTCAGAGCATGCGGGCCAAGTAAGAATAACTGTCAACTCCTATGTTAAACACTTGTAAATATTAATTCCTTTTGACTTTTAAGATAAACATTTTTGTAATAAAAGTACTGGTAGGCTGGGCATGGTGGTTCATGCCTGTAATTCCAGCACTTTGGGAGGCCAAGGTGGGCGGATCACCTGAGGTCGGGAGTTCGAGACCAGCCTGACCAACATGGAGACACCCTGTTTCTACTAAAAATACAAAATTAACTGGGCGTGGTGGTGCATGCCTATAATCTCAGCTATGTGGGAGGCTGAGGCAGGAGACTCCCTTGAACCCAGGAGGTGGAGGTTGCAGTGAGCAGAGATCATGCCATTGCATTCCAGTCTGGACAACAACAGCAAAACTCCGTCAAAAAAAAAAAAAAAAAAAAAAGCTAGTAATTTCTTCCTATACCCTAGTGAATCATCTTTTGTACCCCCAGAGATATACCCATCTCATTTTGGAGAACCTTGATCTAGAAGATCAGTTCAATTTCAGGCATCTATTAGCTTGATATTAATTCTAAAGAGGGGTAAGTTTGTCCAAGTAATTAAAGGCTAAAATGGTGATAAAACCTTTCGTAAGCTTTATTTCAGAGGTTCAAAACTTGTTTGAATTTGGGCAACATGGAAGTATCCAGATAATGAATAAATAATAAAGCCACTACAGGATTCCCTGTAACACAAACTGGGGAGACTGACATCTGCCTTAATACATTTTGATATATTTAGGTAAAACTATTTAACACAGAATTAAGGAAGAGAAGCATGTGACTGGTTTTAAAGGGCTGAAGGACAGATTTAATCTCCTACTTGGTGAATGGTTATTATAACTTCTATGTCTAGTGGCATGGCCAGCTAGAAGCGCTGGCTGACTCTCTTGCTAAAGAAAACTGGATAAGTACCATGTCATATACATAAAGAATCTTTTTAAAGGCACTGATGTGTTGGCAAGAAGATAAGGATTTCTGAGAGGTCAAATACTGAATGAAAGTAGGAACCCAGAGTGGCAAGCTGAGCACACTGAAGCATCTTCACACACTGCCCTGAAGCTGGTTGAACGTCAGTGACTTTGAGTGTCAGCTTTCATACTCCTGACGGGAGGTAAAACATAGGTCCTTCCTAAGGAGGGGAATTTAATCAGGGGACCTCCAACATAAAGCTAAACCCCCAAAGGGTCATAGCCTCCAAGTAAGGGTGAAAAAGAAAAACCTGTCTTCCTAGAGGAAATAAGAAAAATTGCCTCTTTCAAGTCTTGCTGGTGGGAAGAGAATAAAAATATTTCTTGAGTATTCTCAGTCATCAGTGAGTCCTCACCTAGGTTTGCGGCCCCAAAACATGCTATCTGGGTGTGCTGAAAATCTAAAGCCAATAATTAGGTATAAAGGGGTCCTAGGTGAGCTATGCTCATGTGTCTAGGACAGAAGACACAAATCTGGAGAAACTCGCTTAAAACTCAGACCCAAATAATTCCCATGTATATTGAACTTTCAATAAATGTGAGCTGATAATAAAAAGGTCAAATAATACCTGTGAAAACAATACACTATGAACATAAGCCAACAGAGACAGATCTGCAAAGGCTTTCCAATATTTAATTGGAAATATTTTTATTCTCATAATTGTATTTCACATACTGTCAAATAAATATGTTTTATGTATTTAAAGGAATAAACCAAGAGAATATAATTAGGGGTAAGGTGCAAGAAACTAAAAATTTTTCAAAGAAATTTTAAAAGAATTAGACATAGTAATTGAAATGACAAATTCAATGGATGGCATTGATAGTAGATTAGACACAGGGGAAGACAGAAATTATGTAGAATGCAACACACAGAGAAATTAAAAAAAATGAATAGTTAAGAAACATGTAGGTAGAGTTTCAGAAGAAAAGAGAGAGAATGCATGGGAGAAGCAACATATGAAGAAATGATGACTGAACATTTTCCAGAAAATAAGAAACACACTTCTTAGATATGGGAATTTTAAAGAATTCCAAGAATAATAATTAAAAATAATTCAGGACCAGGCACAATGGCTCCTGTCTATAATTCCAGCACTTTGGGAGGCCAAAGTGGAAGGATTACTTGAGCCTAGGAGTTCAAAACCATCCTGGACAACATAGTGAGACCCCATCTCTACAAAAAAAAAGAAAAAAAATAAGAAAATTGTCTGAGTGTAGCAATACTCACCTGTAGTCCCAGCTACTCAGAGGTTGAGGCAGGAGGATCTCTTGAGTCTGGGAGGGTCAAGGCTACATACAGTGAGCCATCATTGTGCCACTGTGCTCCAGCCTGAGCAACAGAGTGTGAGCCTGTCTAAAAAAAGAAAAAAAAAGTAATTTCTCTCTACACTCATCTTAGTGAAACAGTAAAATAATGAAAACAAAAAGAGGATCTTAAGGTCAGCTAGAGACAAAAGAGGGGTTACCCATACAGGCAAAACAATTAGACTGTGACCAACTTCTCAGAAACAACAATGAAAGCCAGAAAAACAGTGGAATGGTACTGTCAAGGTGTTCAGAAACCCAGGAATTGTATACTCTCTGAAAATAATTTTCCAGAGAAAAGGATGAAAACAAATTTCAAACAAATACATATTCAATGAGTTTGACATCTAAAAAATATACCTCAGGCAGGAGGAAAGTCATCCTAGGTGGGGAAATTTGGGATGCAATAAAGATTTTTTAGAAGGGTTAAATAATAAGTAAACTTAAGCAAAAGTTGACTATAAGACAAGAATGATAAAATTTATAAGGTTAAAAAGTAGAACTAAAAAGAGGGCAGTAAGAACACTGAGAAGTAGTTACTGGATATAACGTTCTATGGTTTACATGGTTATCTAGTTGAAAATGAGTATATAACTATATGGTTAGATAGTTTAAGAAGATGATGTATTTATTTATTTATTTATTTTGAGACTAAGTCTCGCTCTGTAGCCCAGGCTGGAGTGCAGTGGCGCGATCTTGGCTCACTGCAAGCTCTGCCTCTTGAGTTCATGCTATTCTCCTGCCTTAGCCTCCCGAGTAGCTGGGACTACAGGTGCCCGCCACCACGCCCGGCTAATTTTTTGTGTTTTTAGTAGAGACAGGGTTTCACCATGTTGGCCAGTATGGTCTCGATCTCCTGACCTCATGATTCGCCCGCCTTGGCCTCCCAAAGTGCTGGGATTACAGGCGTGAGCCACCGCGCCCAGCCTGAAGATGATGTATTAACTGTAGGCTTTGATAAAAGTTAGCATGTGTGTTTACTTAATTGGGATAATCCCTAAATGAATAGAAATAAAGTATGCAACATCTAAATTAGTAGAGAAAAAAAATGGAAAGAGAAAAATACCTAACATAAAAGTGTAAAGAAATAACAAAAAGAAGCTTAAAAAGCAAGAAAAATAAGCATAAATAATACAGTAGAAATAAACCCAAATATATCAGCAATATAAACTAAATATACCAATCTAAAAATTGTCAAGTTGGATTTTAAAAAATTCTTAACTGTATGATGTTTATAAAACCCCTTTAAGCATAAGGATACCAAAAAGTTAAAAGTTAAAAGAAGGGATTGAAAATGAAACTCTCTGCAAAACCAAAAGTAAGCAGGCAAAACATAGCAATATCCAGTAAAACTTTACAGCAAAAATAGAGAAACTTGAGATAAAGAGGACAACTTCATTATGCTAAATGTTCATAATGTCAATTAAAGAGGAAGATAATCATATTTTAAAAATTGGATACATTTAATACTATATCCTCAAAATATATAAAGTAAAACGATAAAATTGCAAGAAGATATAAATTCATCATCATAGTTGAAGAAAAGATTTACTGTTCTGAGTAATTAATAGATTAATAGATTAAATAGACCAAAAAGATGACTATGGAAAATTAGAATAGTGTAAATAAGAAGCTCTTCCCAATGGGTATATGTAGAACATTATACCCAACAAATGGGAAATGTGTAGTCTTTTCAATCATATATACTCAAAGTATCCAAGGAAACCAAACATTTGTTCATAAAACTAGTTCATCAAATTGTAAAGATTAGTATGATATAAGAGATATTCTCTGGGCACAGTAGAATTAACTAAGCAGTTAAAAACCAGAAAATCCTCATGAGTTTTTAACGTAAGAAACATGTTCTATATACTATTCAGATAAGAGAAGAAATTTAAAGAAAAATTAGAGAAACTTAGAACTAAAGAGTAATAAAAATACAATACAAAATTTTGGTAGTCTAAAGGGAAATTATCAGCATTAAACTATTTATATTGGGGGAAGGGAAAAATATTAATAGGTAACTAACTCGGGAAGTTAGAAAAAAATTAGAACGAAATCAAAGAAAGTAGAAGGAAATAAGTAGTAAGAATAAGAGCAGAAATTTAATGAAATTGTCCCTCATTTGTGGGAGCTAAAAATTAAAACTTGAACTCATGGAGATGGAGAGTAGAATGATCATTAACAGAGACTGGGAAAGGCAGTGGTGGGGAGAGTGGGGATGGTTAGTGGGTACAAAGATATAGTTAAATACAGTAAATAAGATCTAGTATTTTATAGCACAACAGGGTGATTATAGTCAACAATAATTTATAGTACACTTTGAAATAACTAAAAGAGTATAATTTAAATGTTTGTAACACAAAGAAATGATAAATGCTTGAGGTGATGGATACCCCCATTTACCCTGATGTGGTTATTATGCACTGTATGGCTATATCAAAATATCTCACATATCCTATAAATATATACACATACTATGTACCCATACAAATTAAAAATAAAGTTTTTTAAACATTTTTAAAAATTTAATATATTTAAAAACAAATATACAGTAGAGAGGACTAATAAAAGCTACCTAAAGGAGAACCAATCAAGATAAAAAGAGGAAGATACAATGTGTGAAATTAAAAAAAAAAAAAAGAATGAATCAGGGGGCCGGGCACGGTGGCTCACGCCTGTAATCCCAGCACTTTGGGAGGCCGAGGCGGGTGGATCACCAGGTGAGGAGATGGAGACCACCCTGGCTAACACGATGAAAACTCGTCTCTACTAAAAATACAAAAAATTAGCCGGGCGAGGTGGCGGGCGCCTGTAGTCCCAGCTACTCGGGAGGCTGAGGCAGGAGAACGGCGTGAACCCGGGAGGCGGAGCTTGCTGTGAGCCGAGATTGTGCCACTGCACTCCTGCCTGGGCAACAGAGCAAGACTCTGTCTCAAAAAAAAAAAAAAAAAAAAAAAGAGAGAGAGAATTAATAAGAGAATAAAATTATAGTTTCTTCAAAGATTTAAACAATAAGAGACCATTACGAAAATGTTCTCTACTAATTAATTTGGAAATTTATTATTTAAAGTGGAAAAGCTTTAAGGAAAATATAATTTCCCTGACTCAAAACAAAGGGATACTGAGTAATCCAACAAAATCAAAGAAATGGAATCAGTAATGAAAACCTTTCCACAAAGAAAACATAGGCCAGGTAGTTTTACTGGAAAGTTCGATTAAACATTTGTAAAGAACATATAAATCCGACCTTCTTCAAATTATTCCAGAGTAAGAAAAAGCAGGAACGTTCATCAACTCATTTTATGAAGCTAACATAAATTTATACTAAGACCTGAAAATGGGGAATTGTAGGCTAACCTCATTCAGAAACAGAGGTAAAAATCCTAAATAAAATAATAAATCTAACAATATAAATAATAAATCTAGCAATGTAAAACGATAATACATTATGATTAAGTTGGTTTTATTCTAGAAATTTAAGGTTGCTTTGTCACTAAGTTAATTAATGTAATTCACCATATTAACAAAATAAAGAGGAAAAGTATATGATTATCTCAAAAATATTTTACAAAATATTTTATAAAATTTGCAATAAAAATTCTTAGCAAATTAGAAAAAGAAGTTTCTCAACCTAAAAAGGGATATCTATAAAAGTTCTACAGGCACTGCCACACTTAATGTCGAACTAAAAGCTTTCCCTTTAATATCAGAAATAAGAGAAATGCCTAAATAGCATTGATTTAATTAAAATTATACTGAAGGTTATATAAGCTGTGATAAAGTAAATAATATATAAAAGATGAAAAGGATGAAACGAAACTCTTTTTATTTGCAAATGGTATGACTGGCTAGTAGAAGACCCAGAAGAATCTACAGATAAATAGGAAAAACTAGATTAGACATAGATTTTGGTAGATATAAAAATCAATCTACAAAGAAAAACCACATTTTATTAAGCAGAAAATGTTAAAATATAATATACAATAAAATCAGAAAACAAATAAATGAATACAACTTGATTCAAAGACAGGGAGAAATACACTGAGCTTATGTGTAGGAAGACTCAAGGTTTCAAAGATGTCGTTTCGCTTTGAATTGATTTGTAAATTCTGATTTCTAGAAATTCAGACAAAAAGTTCCAACTATTTTTTCCTGTAGAATTTATCAAACTGGTTTTTAAAATCATATGGAAGAACAAAGGTCCAGAATACTCAAGATGCTCCTAAAGAGAAGACTATGTACGGTGAAGAGATTTGCCCTACCAAAGTTTCTAGGATTTTAAAAAAGTTCTAGCAATCAGGAAGTATGGTATTGACATAGCATTGGACAAATAGATCAATGGTACAGAATAGAGAGCCAGGAAAAAAAAGAATAACACATTTGGAAATTTGATTTGTTATAAAACTTGTATTACAGTTAAGTGGAAAAATGATGACTTTTCAATATATGGTGCTGTGACAATTCACATGAAACAATTAAATTGAACCATACTTCATACATACATAAAAAATTACAAATATATTTATGGGTGAAAAAACCTTTCATAAGAAAATATAGGAGAAATCTTTCTGATCTCAGAATAGGGAAATATTTTTCAAAATTAGACAAATGCCACTAACCACAATAAAGAGATTCAACTATATGAAGATTAAGGTACTATGTTCATCAAAATGCACAAAAAATGAAGTGAAATAACAAGCCACAAAGTGAGAAGGGATATTTGTAACACATATGACTGACAAAAGATTAACAGTACAAAACACACAGAGGAACTAGAAATTCATAAGACAAAATCATAATATTAATATAAAAACAGATTTGAAGAGATACCACATAAACATGGAAATAGAAATGACCAATAGACATTTGAAAAGATGCTCAAACTTCTTAGTAGTTAGAAAATTCAAAATCACAATACATCCAAGTGTTACTTGTCAGATTTGCAGAATATAAAACATCTAACAACGTCAAAGATTTGCAAGGATCTGGAGCTTCAGGAACTCTTATACCCTGCAGGTGGGAGCCCAAAGTGGTAAAAATCATTTTGGAAAACTATTTTGCATTATCCAATAAAATTTAAAATGTGCACACTGTGGAACACTCTTCCTCTGATATCCACATGACTTCTGCCTCATCTACTTCAAGTTTTTGTTCACATGTCACGTGCTCACCATGTTACTCTTCCTGACCATCCTATGTAAAATTAGAAACTGCCTAGAAACTTCCTTTTTCCTCTCAACTTAATTTTTCTCCATAAAACTTAACACTTTCCAACAGATATAATTTACATATTTATTTTACCTATTTCCTTTACTAGTACATAAGCACATTGAAGGCAGAGACTCCTGCCTGTTCTTTTTATGGATGTGCGCTTAGAGTATAAAATACTGCCTGACACCCAGAAAAAAACTCGTTGAATTAAATACCTTACGGTCCAGCAATTCCGCTCAACATGTACATCACGGAATAACACAAAACAGGAGACATGCACAAGAATGCTTGTAGCAGTATAACTTGTAATGGGAAAAAACAAAAACACAACACAACACAACATTTTTTAAAAAGTCCTTAGCTGTACATCAACAAAAGATTGAATAATACATTGTGGAATATTCACATAAAGGAATATTATATAGCAATTAAAATAGATGATATATATAACATGAATTTGAAAACCTAACATTGAGCAAAAAAAAAGTCTCACAAAAATACAAGCAGCATGAATCCATTTATTTAAATTATGAAAACTTGCAAAACTAAGTAATATATATTATTTAAAGCTACAAAAAACGTAAAGATGAACAGGGAGTTGTAAGTAAGCAATTCAGTGAGGTTTACTCTTGAATGAAAAGGAATGCCCATAGGTGGTGTTGGTCTTCATTCTAGTGATATTCTTCTACTTCACACTCTACATATGCATGCAATTGAAGCAGTAAGTTCATCAGAGCCTGTAAGTTCCTAATGGGCTTGATTGTGCTGAAATATTTAAAAAGTAGATTTCACCCACAGGTTTTAATGTGTTTGGAAGTAGACTTACTTTTGAACTATGTAAATATTCCTTGTTGAATTGAGCAGCCTTTAAGAAGTAGCGTGGCCACAGGGGTTATTTGCTTCTTTGGGGTTCCCACAATCTCTATTGTCTCTAGACTCCCACAGACTGCTGCACTTTGGGATGGAGAGCCTGAATAAATCAAGTCCCAGCTCCAATGATACTAACCAGTTGCTGTCATGTTGGCAAGGGGCACTTTATGCAAAAGAGATTTACTAAATTTTACAGTGGTCCTACTATGAGATAGTATTATTATATCCATTTTACAGATAAGAAAACTGAGACAGAGAAACTGAGAATCTTGCTCAATATCCATAGCTGATAAATTTTAGAACTGAGATTCATGCCCAGGTCTGCCTGACTTCAGACATTATTTTTTCCTGTCAGTCAGTCTCCTCTTAGCTCCCAGAGCTTTTGCTGTTCCAGCTAATTTGTTCCCTCTGTATCTCTCAGTAATTTTCCACATATAAAGTATTTTACAAATTTGACCCAAAGGAAGAAATTGGGTAGAGAGGAAATTCACTGTTTCTGCAGGAGAAGGGCTGCAGCACACACCCATCTGTTGTTTACTGAGGCTGAGAAGGCTGAACGGTTCCCAGTAAGCAGTGTCTGCCTTCTGCATTTTGCTTCTTTAGAAGATGTTTCTTGTCCTGCCCCTTACCACCCACTTGCTTCTGTCTGGTTTCTCTTTTGCTGGCCCTCTTCCCATAGCAGTTAATGTTTGCCCTGCAAGTGCCAGAGCATTCATCCTTTCTTCCTTGAATGATGTGCCCATTTGCATATCATGCAAACAGCCCAGCTGCTGAAGTCCCAGTTAGGGTAAATAACGGTCACAGTGTTTATGCTGATTCCTCCTGGGGCCTTCTGGAACCTGCTGCACAGCTCCAGGGGAGAAAATCGTTTTGTTGGAATCTCTGCTCTGATCTTGTGACATCATGAATGAATACTTATGCTAAAAATGCACACGTAACCCTTTCCATGTAAATATGTGCTTTTGAACCTAATGACGTAGGAAGGTTTGTAGATGGAGACAAAATACTCACTATTGTTTTTGCTTTGTCTAACTTAATTGATTTTTACTTTGGAATATGTTTTCTAAGTATTTCTAAGTATGTATTTCTAAAAAATACATTTATTTTAAAAATTCAGTAAAAATAATTTAACATAATTCCACAAACATTTAAATATTTTTTTCAAATGTAATCTGTTACGCTCTTTATGTGTCTAATATATCAATTTTATAGTAACTTAACACATGGCAATGAAAAAAGAATCAGTAAACTTATACTGAAACAGATTACAAGGTTTCTACCACCATTGATTTGTTTTTTACTTTCTTTATTATTATCCTTTCAGTTAAGTTTTTTCTCTCTTGTTTCTTCCCAGGAGTACAACTTACACACCAAACCTAGAGTGAGAGTGGTCATTTCTGGACCAGCTGAAGCTGTAGATTATCTAGTGGGATACCATCCTGGTTACAATTACGCTTTTTCTGTTACTGTAGAACCATTCAATTTGTTGGCTTTGAACTAAATAAATTTTATTTTTTGTGATCCCAATCAGTGCTCCACAAATGATGCTTATTTTGAATCTCATTTTTGTAAAATAGTCTGTCTTTTTTGAATTTTTTTTCATTTATCAATTAAGAAATACAGTCTCTTAATATTCATTTTTATATGCAGGCATAAATATTTCTATTTTATTTTAGGTCACATATACTTTTAAATATATTTATATATTATATATAATTATATATATACTATACATATATATAATTCATTTAACAAGCTTCTAAAAATCTGATCATTAGTCATTTAGGGTGAAGCCTAGGTGAAGCTCTGATAAAAAAAAAAAGTCAACAATCAGATTGTAGCAGTTGCCAAATCTCCAGAGATCCTAATGAAAATATCTAATTATTTGACATTTTAATATTCTGGTTTATGTAAATGTCATTGCCCTAGAATGATTTTACCAACAACTGTTTTGAATTCCAAGACTTGAAGTGTAGGAATTTCAGGTAGAAAGAGTGAAAGTTAAGTCACAAATGTATATGTTTATTCCAACTCATTCAATTTTTTAAAGCTTACTGTATCCCTATGCTGGGCCCTGTGGAGGCCATAGAAATCAGACTAGCGACCTACACTGCAGCACACAGCCTTGCTAATACCTCTGAGAAACACACTAAAATGGATGCACATGTTGGCCAGCAAACCCACACACGCAAGGAAAATGCCTTTCTTTGTTTCTTACTTTACAACTTAGTTTTTGACTCTACTCTAATGTTAGTATGTCCTCCTTGGTCATCGTTTCTATCTAAGTTCATTCTTGTGATCTCCTGAAGCCCAATGGCCTTACATACCATCCACATGTTGTTGGCTCCCAAATGTGTCTATTCAGTCCTGACCAATCCCCTTGGATTCCAGATCCATGTATTCAACTGCCTGATTGAAATCTCCACCTAGATGTCTAACAGGCATCTCACACTAGACTTGCATATAACAGATTCCTGTTCATCCCTTCCAAACCGCCTCCTCCTATACACATCGTCTCAACTAATAGCAACCTCATTTTAGTTGTTCAAGATAAAATCTTCAGTGTCATCCCTAACTTCTCTTTTTCTCCCACCCCACATCTGATCTGTGAGCAAATTCTCTTGGCTCGATCTTTAAAAAAGATCCAACATTCATCTACTTCCTACCACCTCCACTGCCACCATCCTGCACAAGTAAGTCATCATGATCTCTCACACAGTTTTATTGCAAATAATCTTCTAACTAGTCTCTCTGTTTCTGCCATCCCCCTTCACCTCCAGTTCTCCCTGTCTTAGTCCCTTCCTGCTGCTATCACAAAATGCCTTAGATTGGGTAATTTATAAATAATAGATATTTGTTTCTCACAGTTCTGGAGGCTGGGAAGTCCAAGATCAAGGTGCCAGGAGATTTGGTTCTGGTGAGGGCCCACTTTCTGCTCCATAGATTTCTGTGTTATCACATGGTAGAAGGGTGGAAGGATAAAGAGCAGAAAGGATGAAATCACTTCCTCAAGCCCTTTTAAAAGCACTCTAATTCCATCCATAAGGGCAGAGCCCTCATGGCCTAATCACTTCCTGACAGCTCCACCACTTTTTAAAATATATTTTTAATTTTATTTTATCTTATTTTTAAAATTTTTAATTTTTGTTTTTTGTTTTACTTTAAGTTCCAGGATACATGTGCAGAATGTGAAGTTTGTTACATAGGAATACATGTGCCATGGTGGTTTGCTGCACCTACCAACCCATCATCTAGCTTTTAAGCCCTGCATGCATTAGGTATTTGTCCTAATGCTTTCCCTCCCCTTGTCCCCCACCCCTTGAGAGGCCCCAGTGTGTGTTGTTCCCTTCCCTGAGCCCAGGTATTCTCATTGTTCAGCTCCCACTTATGAGAGAATATGTGGTGTTTGGTTTTCTGTCCCTGTGTTAGTTTGCTGAGAATGATGGTTTCCAACTTCATCCACGTTCCTGCAAAGGACACGATCTCATTCTTTTTTATAGCTGCATAGTATTCCATGGTGTTTATGTATAACATTTTCTTTATCCAGTCTACCATTGATGGGCATTTGGGTTGGTTCCAAGTCTTTGCTACAACCTGATTGTTGACTTTTTTTTTTTTTTTAATCAGAGCTTCACCTAGGCTGACCCTAATGCCCATCAATGGTATGGTATCATTGACTATTTTGTAAATAGTGCTGCAAAAAACATATGTGTGCAGGTGTCTTTATAGTGTAATGATTTATATTCCTTTGAGCATATACCTAGTAATGGGATTGCTGGGTCAAATGGTATTTCTGGTTCTAGATCTTTGAGGAATCACCACACTGTCATCCACAATGGTTGAACTAACTTACATTCCCACCAACAGTGTAAAACTATTCCTATTTGTCCACAGCATCGCCAGCATCTATTGTTTCTTGACTTTTTAATAATCATCATTCTGACTGACCTGATGTGTGGTATCTCATTGTGGTTTTGATTTGCATTTCTCTAACGATCAGTGATGATGAGCTTTTTCCATATGTTTCTTGGCCACATAAATGTCTTCTTTTGAGAAGTGTCTGTTCATATCCTTTGCCCACTTTTTGATGAGGTTGTTTTTTCTTGTAAATTTGTTTAAGTTCCTTGCACATTCTGGATATTAGACCTTTGTCAAATAAGTAGATTGTTCCACCTCTTAATACCATCACCTTGAGGTTTAATTTCCAACATATGAATTTTGAGTAACACCCATATTCAAGTCATAGCGCTCCTTCTTCCACCCTTGACAGTTCTCCTGTCAATTCTCAAAACAGAGTGTTACTGTTACAGTGTAAGTCAAATGATGTTACACCTCTACTTGAAAGCTTGTAACTTCTCCACTCAAAATTCTGTAGTTCATTTAAGGTAAAACTCAAAACTTTATTTATTTATTTATTTATTTAGAGACAAAGACTCACTTTCTTGCCTGAGCTGGAATGCAGTGGCCCAACGACAACTCACTGCAGCCTTGGTCTCCTGGGCTCAAGTGATCCTCCTACCTCAGCTGGAACCACAGGTGTGTGCCATCACACTCGGCTAAATTTTTTATTTTTTATAGAGATGAGATCTCCCTGTGTTGTCCAGGCTGGTCTCAAACTCCTGGGCTCAAGCGATGCACCTGACTAGGCCTTCCAAATTGTTGGGATTACAGGCATGAGCCACCACCCCCGGCTCCCAAACCTCTTTCTGATGGCATAGAAAACTACCTCATCTCTCCCTACCACACCAGCTTCCTGATGATTCTTTTAACAACCAGGCACAATCCTGCCCCAGGAAATTTGCTCTTTCCATGACCTCTTCTTGAGATACTCTTCCCCCAGGTATCCATATTGCTAGGTCCACTTTCTTCAGGTATTTGCTCATAAGTCATTTTCTCAGTGGAATCTTCCCTGGAAATGCTAATAAGATTTCAATCTCCATTTTTAATATTTTTCTTCCATGCTTACATTTTTTCCTCCCTCAGCACTTACCACTAACATTTTAAAAGATTTTACTTAATTTATTTTGCTTGTAATCCATCTCCCCCACTAGAATGTAGTCTCAAAAAGCAGTGATTTTGTCTGTTTTGTTCATTCCTGCTCCTGTTACCTGGAACAGTGTCTGGAACCCAGTTGGTCCTCAATAAATATTTGTTGAAGGAAAGAAGGAATGAATACCGAATGAGTAATTGTTGTCATCTGTACCATTGTGTCTTTGTCATATTGATGACTGCAGCTATCTAATAGCAGATCTTTCTCCCATTAACTGGTTTCATCAAGCACCATGTCACATTTACCCTCACTCCATTTTACTAATATGTTCTTCAGATTATTTTATTCCATAGGCAAGTTTGAGAAATGCTATATCATACTAAGTTTTTAAAAAGTAGGTTGGGGAGCAGATAATCAAGTATTAAGATATATATATATATATATATATATATATATATATATATATATATATGTGTGTGTGTGTGTGTGTGTGTATATATATATATATATATATACACATATATATATATATCTTCTTATTTTTATTATTTTGAGATGGGGTCTCACTCTGTCACCCAGGCTGGAGTGCAGTGGAGCGATCTTGGCTCACTGGAACCTCAGCCTCCTGGGTTCAAGTGATTCTCCTGCCTCAGCCTCCTGAGTAGCTGGGATTACAGGCACCTGCCACCAAACCCAGCCAAGTTTTGTATTTTTAGTAAAGACGGGATTTCACCATGTTGGTCAGGCTGGTCTCGAACTCCTGACCTTGTGATCTGCCCACCTCAGCCACCCAAAGTGCTGGGATTTACAGGCATGAGCCACTGCACCTGGCCAAGATTATATATATATAAAATATGCATATACATGGACCAGGAGGAAGTGTTACCATTAACAGGGTGATAATCTCTGATACGTTCTACCCACTTGTTTGTACTTTCTACAATGTTTACAGTGAGTTACGTCAAAAACAACAAAAGCATTATTTAAAAATTATCAAACCATTTCTTAAACGTAATTATAGCCTGGTTTATTCTTTTTCCTTTGTATATGAGTGAAATATGGAGTGAGTTTATTCCACTGAGATTTCTCATTCTCAATGACTTTCATGCAGCTGTGCAGGTTGTGCACTGCACAACTCCAGGTGGTGTCAATTACACAGTATTCTATTGGGTGGAACCTTCTAGTGTTGTGCAATGTGCACCTCTGTCTCATTACCTGAAAAGTCATTTATCTTGGATTGATTCTTCAATTAGAGATTATGTAGAGAAAAGCAAGACAATTTGTTAAGGCTTATGAATATTTAGCTACAGGAATACCTCAGAGATATTCAGGGTTCAGTTCCTGACCACCACCATAAAAGCATATAAAAGTCATATCTGCACTATTATCTCTTAACTATGCAATAAAATTATGCCTTAAAAATGTAAATACCTTAATTAAAAAATAGGTTTTTCTGCTAAAATGTGCTTACAATCATCTGCGCCATCAATGAGTCATACTCTTTTTTTGTTGGTCCAAGGTCTTGACTTGATGTTGATGGCTGCTGGAAGTTGGGGTGGCTGCAGCAATTTCTTAAAATAAGACAGCAATGAAGTTTGCCATATCGATTGACTCTTCCTTTCACAAAAACTTTCTCTGTTAGATGTGATGCTGTTGAATAGCATTTTACCCACAATAAAACTTCAAACTGGGGGTAAGACCTCTCACAGCCTGTCTCTGCCTTATCAACTAAGTTAATGTAATATTTTAAATCCTTTACTGTCATTTCAACAATGTTTACAGCATCTTTACCAGGAATAGATCTCATCTCAAGAAACCACTTTTTTTTGTTCATCTGCAAGAAGCAACTCCTTGTGTTAAAGTTTTATTATTAGATTGCAGCAATTCAGTCATATATTCAGGCTCCACTTCTCATCCTAGTTCTCTTGTCATTTCCACGGCATCTGCAGCAATTTCCTCCACTGAAGTCTTGAGCCCCTCAAAGTCATTCATGAGGGTCAGAATAAATTTCTTTCAAACTCCCATTAATGTTGATATTTTGACCTCCTCTCATGTTCTTAATAGCATCTAGAGTGGCAACTCCTTTCCAGAAGGTTTTAAATTTACTTCCCCCAGATCCATTGGAAGAATTCCTATTGATAACACTTATAGTCTTTTTGAAATGTATTTATTAAAGAATAAGTCTTGAAAGTCAAAACTATTCCTTGATCTGCATGGATGCAAAATGAATGTTATGTTAGTAGGCATAAAGACAGTGTTAATGTCCTTGTACATCTTCATCAAAGCTCTTTGGTGACAAGGTGTATTGTCAATGAGCAGTAACATTTTGAATTTTTTTTTTTTTCCTCAGCAGTAGGTCTCAACAGTGGACTTAAAATATTCAGTAAACCATGTTATAAACAGCTGTGCTGTCATTCAGGCTTTGTTGTTTCATTTATAGAGCCCAGGTAGGATAGATTTAGCATAACTCTTAAAGACCCTAGGATTTTTTAAATGGTGAATGAGCAGTAGCTTCAATTTAAAGTCACCAACTGCATTAGCCCCTAATAAGAGAGTCAGCTTGTGCTTTGAAACTTTGAAGCCAAGCATTGACTTTTCCTTAGTTATGAAAAGTCCTAGGTGGCATCTTCCTCCAATATAAGGCTGTTTAGTATACATTAAAAATCTGTAGTTTAGTGTAGCCACTTTTATTGGTAACTTGCTGTAGCTTCTACATCAGCACTTGCTGCTTCACTTTGCATTTTTATATTATGGAGATGGCTTCCTTCCTACTTCTGTTGGCTTCTAACTTTTCTACTGTAGCTTCCTCACCTGTCTGAGCCTTCATAGAACTGAAGAGAGTGAATGGATTAGGCTTTGGCTTAAGGGCATGTTGTGGCTGGTTTTCTCATCTATTCAGATCATTAAAACTTTTTCCATATCAGTAAGAAGGCTATTTCGCTTTCATCATTTGTGTGTTCACTGGAATAGCACTTTTCATTTCCTTCAGGAACTTTTCCTTTGCATTCACAACTTGGCTGTTTGGCACCAGCAGCCTATCCTGTGGCCTCTTTTGGTTTTGACATGCCTTCCTTACTAAGTGTAATCATTTGTAGCTTTTGATTAAAAATGAGAGACATGCAGCTCTTCCTTTCACTTGAACACTTAGAGGCCATTGTAGGGTCATTAATTGTCCTAGTTTAGATATTGTTGGGTCTCAGGGAATATGGAAGCCTAAGGAGAGAGAGAGAGATGAGAGATGGGGGAGCGGCCGGTGAGTGGAACAGTCAGACCACACGCAACATTCCTCAATTAAATTTGCCATCTTATCTGGGCTTGGTTGGTGGTGCCTGAAAGCAGTTACAACAGTAACATCAAAGACCACTGATAATAGATCATAATAAAAGATATAATGATAATAATAACGGAAAACTTTGAAATATTGTGAGAATTACCAAAATGTGACACAGAGGCACACAGTGAGCATGTGGTGTTCAGAAAATGGTGCCAGTAGACTCGATTGACACAGGGTTTCCACAAACCTTCAATTTGTAAAAAATGCGTTACCTGCAAAATGCAGTAAAATAAAGTACAATAAAATGAGGAACACCTGTACTCTTACATGAGTAATTAGTAAAGATATTACTAATGTGAAAGAGTCTTAATAATTATACAGGGAAGATTCTTTTACACCATAGTCATTCTAATAACAGCAATTTGTTAAAGCAAATGTCTTACTGCCAAGCATATTTTCAAGCTGCCCGGGGCCTAGGGGAAAAATGAGGTTGATATTAAAAAACTTCTTTAGCCCCATCAGTTAAATTGTCACTGTATTCGCCACAACCCTTAACTTCTCGTGGATGTACTGTGTGATTTTGGTTTTGTTCATTTCAGCAGATGCAGTGTGGCTCTTTTCATGCTCTCATAAGAGAACCCAGCTAATTCCAAAAAGCAGGCCTTATGGTCACAGCTCAGCTGCATACCTCACCTCTCAGAGGGCAAAGCTCCATTGCCTTCTTAGTCATTGGAAGGTTAAAGATTTTATATTAGAAAGTGAATGTGACATGAAGAAGTGACTAGACAAAGCTCTGTTGCACAGGATTGTTTTTTCTATATAATTGGGTAGAAGTAAGATTTTAAAATAACATATTATTGATATAGGCCATTAGCTGAAACAGAAATGCCTTTTGCACAGAAACTTCTCGGTGGTGTACTTTTTGTCAAAGTGTCTTTGTTACCTATCAGAGAAGGTTTTTCTCTGTTGTCCTCATATCTCCAAAGAGCAAGACGATTAAGTTCAAGTGCACATGCATTTGTGTTGGTGGTGCTGGTGGTGGTGCTGATGGTGATGTGGAGAGTGTTGCTGCTGCTTCAGTTTAGTTATCCAAAAATGGGCCTAGGAATATGAGAAGACTGATGAGGTTGAGTCATCAAATTTCGGAGTCTGAGTGAAAAAGTTAAATGAAGAGGGTTGTAGTTGTTTGCTCATCTGACAAAGGGGCATTGGAAAGAGTGACTATCACCTTGGTCTCAGACCGGAAGATGGCAACAGAACCTCAATCCCTGGGCTTAATCGTAACTCCATACTCACTGGCCCTCTGTTTTACCACACTGAGCGCTGTTTTACCCTTCGTAATGTGACCATCATATTTCCTTCACAGAATTAATAAGAGGATAACATGAGATAATTAGTCTAAAAATAAAAGTGCTCTGTAATATAAGGTAGTAACAATAATTCTTGCTGTAATCTATGGAGTACCTAATATGTTGGGCATTGAAGTGAGTGCTTTAAATACATTGTCTTAAATCTTCAAATTCTCTTGTTAGGGTAGGTATTATTAACTCTTTTACAGAGAAGGAAACAAGTTTAGAGAGGTTGAGTGACTTTTCCAAGCTCACAAAGCCTGGTAAATGTCTGAACAAGAATTCATATTTCAGGTCAGTTTGACTCCCAAGTCTATTTGGCATTTGAACTGTTTTTGATATATATCCTTGTTTTCATTAATCAAGGATATATGTCCTTGGACATGAACCATCAATAATAATGATGATGCTAGCAATAAATTAAAATATGTATTGGCTGGTTACTATGTGATGTGCCAGGCACTTTACGTGTCCTGGGCACTTTTCATGTAACAATCCATTTAATCCTTATAACTATATGTGGTAGGTGCTGTTACTATCTCCATTTTATAGATGAGAAAATTGAGGTACAGAGAGGTTAACTAACTTGTCCACCCCACTAAGTAGGTAAGCTAAAATTCAAACCTAGACAGTCAAGTGATTAAATTATGTAAAAGATAAATTATTGGAAAGCAACAAGGGACTTCCTGACTTTTCGTTAATAGAATGCATAATGTAAGGTTTCTCTAATAGGTACAATTTACAAAGAGATGATTATACAGTATGCATTTATGTCCCAAAACCTTGCCAAAATTGTTTCTATTTGGGGAATAGTTTGTCTCTCATGAAGTGAAGTTCAAAAATAAGCCACATCTATGTGCATATGTATTCATTTAACTCTGTAAAAATTACTTTCCTGAAGATCATATAAATTCTTAGTCATATAAATGGTACATTGACAAAATGTCTCCTTTTATTTTGGTCTCAACCCAGGAAGCGATACAAATAAAGGTTGCTTATTTTTCTTATTAATTTTCCAAAAGAGTTTAAGATTTGGAGGCTTGTTAAAACAAATCTTTTTAGCAAGATTAATTTTAAATTTAGACA
The DNA here is from genome assembly GCF_037993035.2 of Macaca fascicularis. Lineage (NCBI taxonomy): Eukaryota > Metazoa > Chordata > Mammalia > Primates > Cercopithecidae > Macaca > Macaca fascicularis. The sequence goes on from NC_088376.1 coordinate 93,973,284, forward strand.
TTATGAGTATCAAATTAAGCTGTCAGCCTGTGAAATGATACAGAGAAAGATGTGTTACAACAATTCCCTCCTCTCCAACCTCTGTAGAGATGGGTAAGTCTGAACAGGAAAACCAGAGGCCAGGAATCACATTTTAGTAATTCTTTTCTAGTTATGTCAGATTTCTAGCATGCTATTAGAGACATATGTGTCATCTTCACCATCAACCAACATATCATTGCTGTTTCAAACTGTTACTAGAGCTGTTGACACAGAATATTGTGTCTGTCGACAGCTCCAATTAGCTGGCGTGTCTGACTGGTGACAGCATGGTCTACTTTTGTTTACAGGGACGGTGGGAGCTGTATCTCCGTCTCCCAACCTCCAGTGGCAGACAGATGGATAGAGCTATATAATCATCAACGGAAGTGTGTGATATTCTGTCTTCACAAACCATCGTGCAAAGCAGACCCAACGGCCTTTTGTCTGCTTTTAGAAATGACTGCAAGAATCCTCCCAGCTGTCAAGTTATGGGGTGAATATGTATAAAATGCATCATGTATGTGTACCTGTAGAAAACACTGGATTGGGATGTGCAGAGGAAATAAAGCAGACACTTTTTTAAAAAGCCAATGTGATATTTAATTTAATTTAATTTATGTGGCAACATTAAATATATGTTTGCCTCAGCACTGCTTCTAAAAACATCTTTTATTGACATTTTTTTAAAAAAATCAACCAATTAATGTTTTATTATTATTTACTAGTAAAATTACTAGTAAAAATTATTAAATTGCATTTTGTAATTTTTAACATTCTCTACTGTGTATGGCCTTACTCTGACATATAATGGTTACACTGGCTTGTAATTCTCTATGATGTGTCATCTTCTCTACTAATTTTCATCCTTTCATCATTGGAGACACATGTCAGAGGTTGATGTTCACAGGCAAAAAAAAACAAACCAAAACAAAACAAAAAACCTTAGTAAATGTATCTGAGGATGTGTGCAATTCAGAGTACACGGCTTGTAACTCCATTATTTCCAACAGAAAGAAGTGAAGTGAAATGTGATACAAGTAATTGAGAACGATATAATTATATGGATAGTCTGGAATTATTTTTAAAATGTAAACTGTTTTTAAACTTCTTTAGTTTTTTTTTTTTTTAATTAGTTTTATTATGGCATGACTCAAGACTAACCATTATATGGCTGGAAACCACTAACTCCATTCATTTCCTGTTCTCCGTTAACTGTGACTCATCCCTCAGGTTTCAGCTCAAATGCCATTTCCTGAGAAAACATTCCCAGAATCCTCACCATACATACTTACAACACTATTCTTTTTATTTATGATATTTATTGCAATCTGGAGTGTCCATTTGTGTAATTATTTGACTAACATTTGCCTCTTCACTGAGTCCTATGAGAGCAGAGAACAGGTTGGTGTGACTCACCATTGAATCTCTGGTGCCCAGTATAATGCCTGGTACCCAGCTGGGACTCAATACAGATGTGTTAGATGAGTGCTGTTCAGGTGGATTCATACTAGAACTTCCCATATAAAAGAAATACAAGTCTTCTGGTTTCCTAAGACTGGAGCTTCTTGTGAGAAAGTGTGTGTGTGTGTGTGTGTGTCTGTGTGTCTGTGTGTGTCTAATTATACCTCCCAACTTAGCCCAGAACTAGATGTAGGTGGATGATAGTGGGGGCGAGGGGCTGTGTTCCAGGTAGAAGGAGTAGCATGTATGAGGCTACCATGTGGGCTTCTAAGAGCCCAGCTCTACACATGGCAGGATTGAAGGGGAGGCCTAAGAAGAGTAAGATGGAAAAAGAGGCCATCAAACAACAGACCATCTACAGCTGTTGGAGGTCAACCTGAAACTCTGACTTGGAAAACCTTAAGGAAAATTTCTTTTTACCTTCTATTAATGGATAGTAAATATATTAATATTGGTCTTATTAATACTGTGTTCCAGCAAACATGGGAATAAGACCCACTCTTCTGAAGCCTGGTTTGATAATCGTATCCCATATATCAAGTGGATAGGTAGCACAAAGGAGAAACAAACATTTGTTGTTTCATGTGACTGAAATTTTGGAGTTTTTTGTCATGGTGGGATAGCTTAGTCTATCATGACTGATGTGGAAATCTTTGCATCATTATGAGTTATTTATGTATTTCTACATATTAGAGTATATGGTGAACAAAAACCATGTTTTCGTGTTTACTGTTCTGCATTCAACAAATTGGCTACCCTTTAGTGAGAACTTAAAACCCTTTTCTGAATAAACGTTCGGAATTTGAAAATCAGTATTTACTGGACTAACGGTTCATTGAGAGCAGAGGCCATGTCTTTTACATTTTTATACCTCCCATCAGGACTTACACACTTAGCAAGTAGTAAGCATTAACTAAGTGTTAGTTGCGTGCATGGATCATGTTTATAACATTTCTTTTCCTGGCTGAAGCCTGTCAGTTAGTTTCCTCTTTTTTTGCATAGGTTTCATTTCCCAACACCTGAATCCCTTTCTCCAAGTTTTCCTTTTTTTTTTTCCTGAATTGTAGACCTCACAAATGGTTATGATATGAATACCTACAAGCTGTTAATGAAGTTAAATCTGTTAAGTCTGGACTATTCTGACCCCTGGATCCATTTTGTTGCTTTCACTCATCCAGACGGTTACTGTCTACTATTTGGGCAGTTCTTTCTTGTATACTTCAGTCCATGGGACAGTCATTTAAGACTGTGTTTATTTAGCTTTCATTTCACAAGACATTTTTACATTATTATTATTTGATGTTCTCTAGAAACCCTGGGAAAAGTGGATACGGGAAGTATTTCCCCCATTTGATAAATGGAGAAAATAAGGTTCACAGAAGTCACCCAACTAGCAATGGAATATGTACCGTTGAGTGGTTGGTGACATACTTTATTTTGCTAATATCAGAAAACCAGATAAATACTTACCCTTGCCGTGCTTAACTGCCAATTTGATCTATCAGGTAGAGGCTATTGCTGCACTGGACTTAATTCTCATTAGCAAGGTGATGCTTGTGGAGGTGATGAAGATTATGGGGGAAAAATGACTATATTTTTTAGAATTGAGAATAGTTGAAGGAGGGAAGACTGAATATAGCCAAATGTGTTCTTTGGGCTTTTAGAATGCATTTTTCCATCAAAGAAATGACTCCCAAGAAATGGCATCATTCTATGGACAGAGACTTTAAAAGGGAACATAGCTCAAAGGAGATAGGAAACTCTGAAAAATGTAATTCTGATCATATATTCATGAATAATTCCCATGTGAATAAAGGTAGGCACATCTAAAGAAGCTTTTGTGACTGCCAATGGGGCTCTCTGATGAGCTTATATTCAAAAGGACTCCTAGAAGGGATAGAAGAAGGAAGGCATAATGATGGATAAGATTGGCCAGGCACTGAATGGATGGGCCCTGAGAGCAAGCAGACTGGCTCCCATAGGCTCCTCGGCCATGTGTGACCTTAGGTGGGCTACTGCTTGCTTGTGGGAGCCCTGGAGTAGACATTCTCTGTCCCCATTTCTCACTTCAAGATTCACAAATATTAAACATGCAAAAGAGAGATGCTAAACAGAAGTGTATTCAGATGAGATCAGCCCAAAATGAGATGCAGCTGGTAAAAATGCTAAAGGAGTATAAAGCTGCTTTCAAGCAAAGAAAATAAGAAAGGGAACTGTGAGGATGAAAGTGAATGGCATGGGTAAACACATCCTATAAACTGGGGGAGGGGGGGATATATAATGTGAGGATCCCTAGCTCTGATTCATGTTAGGCCCCTTGCTTGGAGAATCTTTTGCTCTGTTAGTAGAAACTGCTTTTGTTTGCCTGTGAACTGATCTAACAAGAATTACCATCTTTAAACTGAGAGGGCAGAACAAGCAATGCAAACAGAAAACAGAGCCAAGAGAGATGAAGAGAGAGAGCATCAGGTGTTCTTAATGAGAAAACTTCTGTGTTCAGGAGAACTGTATCCCAAGACGCCGAAACACCTTAAAGATATCATCAAAGGCCTATCTTGATGCTTTTAAGAAACCACAGAGAAAAAGAGAAGAGCCTTCCGCACTGAAGAGCAAACACTATATCAGTTTTCAAGAGAGATAGAAGGATGAAACATTAGTCTCATTAATGAACATAGTGTTGATCTCTAAAAAATATAGAGTAGATTTTTGAATTGGAAAGTTTGTGAGCACATGGTAAGAAAAGCAGCACACAGAAGGGTCATCGTGATTCTTTAAGAGCATCTGGATGTTACACACACACACACACCCCCCCCCCAAAACTGGGTTGGTAGATGTGGTGGCAGAATAATAGCTCCAAAAGATGTCCTTATCCTCATCCCTGAAATTGTGAATATATTAGGTTACATGACAAAGGGGAATTAAGATTATAGATGGGATTAAAGTTAATAATCAGTTGAATTTGAGATAAGCAGATTATCCTAGATTACCTGGGTGATCCCTTTCTAATAAAAAGGCTCCTTAAATGTGAAAGAGGGAGGCAGAAGAGTCATTGTCAGAGTGATGCAATGTATGAGACTCCATCAGTCATTGCTGGCTTTAAAAACAGAAGGGGCCATGAGCCAAGGAATGCTGGCAGCCTCTACAAGCTCAGAAATGCCTTTGGATTCAACTGGGACTTACACCATCAGCTCCACTGGTTCTCAGACCTTTGAGTAACACTGCTGATTTTCCTGGTTCTCCAGGAAAACCTGGAGATGGCAGTTTGTAGGACTTCTCAGCCTCTATAACCAAGAGAGCCAATTTTTAGAATAAATCTCCTCTTATTACCACAAACATAGCACTTAAAATGACACATTTATTATCTCACAGTTTCTGTGGATCAGATTCCAGTCATGGCTTAGCTAGGTCATTTGCTTCTGGGTATCACAGGATACAGTCAGCATGTTGACCAGGTCTGCAGTCTCATCTGAGGCTTGACTTAAGAACATCTGCCTCCAAGCCCACATGGCTATTAGCAGCATCCAGTTCCTTGTAGGTTGCTGGAATGAGGACTTCAATTTCTTTTTGACTGCTGACCCAGGGCTACCCTAAGCTCCTTGCTGCAGGGACTCCTCCAATATAGAAGCTCAAACTATGGCAACTTGCTTCTTCAAAAGTAGCAAGGGAGAGAGTCACATACATGCAATTACATATATCTTGTCACCTCTGTTATATTTTATTAGCCAGAAGCTAGTCACAGGTTCTTTCTACACTCAAGGGAAGGAAACCGTACAAGGATATGAATACCAGATCATGGGTGCCATGGTAGAGTCTGTCTTCCATGCTACCCTATTTTCTCAATTTACTTATGAATTGGGCAGACATATTATATGCTCAGCTGCTCCTCTAGGAAGTACTGAGGACTTGATCCAACTATTTCACTGAAACTGTGGTTATCAAAGATGCTAAAGCACTTTGCTAAACTTTTGTCCCATCACATCATGAGTTCTTCAAGGGCAACAAACCTTTAATTGATATTAACATTATTTAAATATCACCAATTTTCTTTTGTCATATATGGCATATGATGTAGACTCATGGTAGGAGAATCCTAATTACCCTCCCTCACCCAGGAGTTCATAGTTTGGTTGTTACTTTACAAGTGATTAAAATAAATTTATCCAGTTGTATAAATTTGGTATTTATTATATGTACAAACAGGTAGATAAATGAAGAGAGAAATAAAGGCTCACATTTAGAAGGAATCCTTATCTTTCCTCTAAGTTAAGAGAATTCATGGATATGGAGTCTTTGATGATTTGTTCTTCATGAACGTGAGCTGACCCCGCATGACTCTTGCTTTTTTTCCAGACACTTACAGACTATCTGCTTCATGATGGGCTCTTGCCTGCCTCATTAACATCATCTCATGCCACTCTTCCCCCTTTCTGTCACATTCCAGCCACATCTGCCTTATTTCTGTGTCTCAAACTCACCGAGCTTTTTGCCTCAAAAGTCTTTGTAGTGTTGTTCTCTCTGCATGGAAAATGCCTCCACCAGTTGCTTTAGACTTCTTGTGCTGTGACAAATCCACCCATCACAGAAGTTCTTAATCTTTGCTGTGCATCAAATCCCCTGGAGAACTTGTTTAAAAACAAATTGCTGTGTCAGTTTCTGATTCAGTAGGTCTACAGTGGGGACCAAGAATTTGTACTTTCAACAAATTCCCAGGTGATAGTTTAAGGATCACACTTTAAGAACCACCAATCTCTCATATTATCCTATTTTGTTTTCCTCATTGCATTAATCAATTATTTTCTACATATTTGCTTATTTGTTTTTTGGATGTAAGTTCCAAGAACATCAAGGACTGTGTAACAAATTACTAGAGCAATGTGTGGCTGTCTGGCATAGTTTTTATTGGATGACTGAACGAATAATGAATAGATTGAAATATGAAAAAAATTCTACTAGAATGCATTTCAGTTTTGAGAGCTGAATTGGAGGATCCATTTTTATTTGTGGGTTTCACAAATAGATATTAAAGATTGCTTAGAAAATATATACTTGAAGCTGTAAATTACAGTAATTAAAATAACACTTTTGTGACTCTATCTACAAATAACACTGGGTTGCCACAATGCTCATGTTAGGGCTTAGGACAAATACAACATTAAACAGTCTAATTTTATAAGTAACATGTAGTAATGAACACATGAAAATCTTAAGCTTAATATATTTTAAACTAAAGAGGATAAGTTTTAATTTTATCTGGAAAGTATCTTTTTCTCTCATTTTCCACTTTTTCTCTTTCTTTCTCACAAGAATATTAAGAATTATAGATTTATGTTTTTTTCTTTGCCCCAACAGTAGATCGACTACATATCTATCTTTGTAGTCTTGGAGTGTTTCTGTCATTTTCCCTCATTATATTACAACTGTGACACTTTTGTTAACATACATTCATTACCAATTACCTGCGCCACCTGTGGATACCACATGCAGAATGGAAATCTTCTTAAATGAGCAGTCTGATTAAATAGAGTTGGTATATGCTAATTATGAGGCATATGTCTTCAAAAAAGGAGCAGCAAGAAAAATTTACAATTAAAAAATATATTTACAGACACCCACAGTCTATAAAATTGGCTTTTGCCAAAGGGTGTGAAGGATTGTAATGCAGGTTGTGTACAACACACAGCCATCAAACAAAGTGAAGATTTGGTATTTATCACCCTGATTTTAATGCTGACTACCCAGTACCAGCTCACAATTTCAGTAGCCAAAATTGGCTGCAGTAACAAGACGAACCTGACACCTTCCATACCTCGCCTCCGTGTTGCATTGCAGACGCATTGATGTTGGGTAAAACACAAATATTTCATGCTCAGATCTAAGCAATTTCAGCAAGTAGCCAATGCTTATAGACTTACTCATCTTTGAATGAATGGCATTTGATTAACTAAATTTCAAAATGAAGTCACAAAATCATAGGTGTTATAGTTAGAAATGGCCCTAAAGATTATTATCTTCAAATCTGCTTCTTCAAGAGCTAAGGATATTGACAATAGGTAAGTAATTTTCTCAAGGTCCCACAAGAAGTTCATGGCAGAACTGGGACCACAGCTCATGTATCCACAGTGATCTTTGCCGCTAGTATGTTTTTCTCCTAGCAATCCATACTAAGTTTATTGTAAAGTGACTTAGATTAAACCCACTTGACATTATTAGTTACCACAAACTTTTAATAGTGAAAGAAATTATATCTAATACTTCCATAATTTCCTATAGCTTCCATAATTTCCGTAGCTTGTTACGGGATCGACAGTTTCTCCCCAAAATTCATATGTTAAGGTCATAACTCCTAATGTGACTGGATTTGGAGACAATGGCTTTCAAAAGGTAGTTAAGTTTAAATGAGGTCGTAACAGATGAAGCCTTAATCCAATAGAACTGGCATCCTTACAAGAGGACAAAGAAACAGCAAGAGTGTGCATGCACAGAAGGAAGGTCTTATGAGGACACAGTGAGAAGGTAGTCATCTGCAAGCCAAGTCGAGAAAAACCAAACTGGCCAGCACCTTGATCTTGGACTTCTAGCCTTCAGAGCCATGAGAAAATAAATTTCTGTTGTGTAAGCCCACCTAGTCAGTGGTATTTTGTTATGGTAGCCCTAGGAGAAAAATACTGGGCTGGTCCACATCGAGTGTTGTACCTAGATAGAGCTTTAGAAAGGAGTCCATTATTTTTTTCTTGTTCCTGCCACTAAATGCTAGAAATAAAACTATCACATTTTTCTCATAGTAGGTCTGTTTCTTTAGCATATATTTAAATGTTCTTTTCAAGAAAGAAATGGAATTCTATTTGGCTGGACTCACATATCACAAGTGAACTGCTGCTACAACAGTTGGAAAGCAGGACTCAACAGTTCATCTCTTGGGAACAATCTCTTCTTCCTTTACCTTGTCTCTAGTCTCCATCATACTGAATTTTTTTTTAAAGTCACAGTTTTGAGTGAAGAAAAGTTAGGGGCAGATATAGACTTAGACGTTAGTGTCTGTCAAGAAAAAATTGTAGTCATGGACAAAAATGAGTGGATAGAATTCTACTACAGGTCTAGTCTGGAAGATGATCACGAATTTCAGCAACTCAGTGTGTGGAATATTGGATTTGTAACTTTATCCCTTTTACACCCTCATCATCATGAGCACAGCTCATACCTTAAATCCATGAGTGATTCACCAGAATGAATTTGATGGGAGAAAGTTTTAAGATGGGGCACCAGCTGGCTGCAATCTTCCATCTTGGCCTTGAATATAAAGAAACATTATACTGACTGAGGCTGCTTTGAGCTAGAGTCTCCATGTGATACTGACTCCCTGTTTCCTACCCATAATGCCTAGCTCTTTGCCCTGATTTTTGATGTCCCTCTGCTTATCTACCCCATCCAATTCACCCAGACTGATGTCACAGGCCTTCTCAGCATTAATTCCACTCATTGAGCTCACTCTTGCCAATCTTCTTCCCAGAAATATCCCCCTCACCCCTTAACTAAATTCTGCCAGTTTTCAAAGACACCGTAAGTCCCATCTCCTCTCGGAAACCCATGAAAATACTCAATCATCTTGATCTTTGTTTTTCCCAAACTGCTTTAGCAATTTGTCATCACCACACAAGTAGTATCTTATTATACCCTCTTTGATCCACAAATTTTTACACTATGCAACGCTGGCGAGTACATATGCAAACAGTCCACATAGCAGAAAAATTATGGGTTTTAGAAATAGATCTGGATTGAAATCCCAAATGTGCCATTCATGAGCTGAATGACTTCTGCAAATTACTTAACCTTCCCAAGTCTTAATGGCTTTGTCTATAAACAGGGTTAATAGTAACTATTTTCTAGTGTTCTTGTAAGAATTAAGTGAGACCCTGTATGTGGTGTGCTTCTTTCATGTATACCAGTCTTTTTTTTCTGCACAGTTTGTAATATTAAGAGTTATAAGGACTTTTCCATTTACAAAGCACTTTTCTTATATATTCTATGATTTCTAAGCTCTTTCCTTTGTGGGATGTCTCTAAGACTCTCTGCAGGTAGGAGTTATGTCATCTATGTTTTTAATACTGAAACGGCCCAAGACACACAGGAAACATTGTCCTAACTTGGGCAGTTTGAAACATAAGGAGTGTTGGGATTGTTTTTTTTTTTTTTTTTTGAGAGGCAGTCTAACTCTGTTGCCCAGGCTGGAGTGCAGTGGTTTGATCTCGGCTCACTGCAACCTCCGCCTCCAGGTTCATGCCATTCTCCTGCCTTAGCCTCCCGAGTAGCTGGGACTACAAGCGCCTGCCACCATGCCCAGCTAATTTTTTGCATTTTTAGTAGAGATGGGGTTTCACCATGTTAGCCAGGATGGTCTCGATCTCCGGACCTCGTGATCCGACCCTCTCGGCCTCCCAAAGTACTGGGATTACAGGCGTGAGCCACCATGCCCAGCTGAGTGTTGGGACTTTAACTATTCTCTATAAAAGAGAGAAGTAGCAAAGCTAGCGGCAGTGGAAAAAAAAAAAAACCAACCAACCAACAAACAAACAAAACTAAGAAAGTGAATGGGCTTTAAGACTTGCTCCTACAGGAACCTCCATTTGTTCAATACATAGTGTGCACAAAGTCACCATATTGTCACCATATTGACTAGGAGCCAATATGCCAGCATATTTAATCTGGTGGGTGGAAATCAGAAATTAAAGTCTTAAAGACAGTTGTCACAGAAAATCAGTTGAGTGACATCATGTATTCAGAAAATCAGCCCACTTTAAGTAAGATACCATTAAGAGAAGATCCAAGCATCAGAGTCTTTAGGGAGAAGCCCTGGAAGATTTAGGAGGAGAATCATCTGAGTTCCAGCCAAGGGCTCTGAGGTCCAGTACAGAGTTCCATTTCTAAGAGAATAGAAGCAAAGGCTTGGCCAAGGTGATAAAGACCAGAAAAGGCTAGAACTCAGAAGCCAGATGTGTATCCAGGCTCTTGGGAGGTAAACCAACAGTAGATCTGTAGTAACAAGACTAATTTCAGATCCCACCACCTGGTCACTTGGGCCCTATTCTCTCCCTTCTGCCTATGTCCCTTTGAAAGCAGTTGACCACCTGGTAACCTTGGCCTGAAGTCAAGGTAATAGGCAGTAGCTCCTGACTCAGGAATGCATGAAACTTCTCTCTCACTTACCGTTTTATTCTCCCTGTTTCTGCATGCCTTAGAGCTCTAGCTCTGCATATCTATTTCTCCTCCATCTTTTCATAACTTATTAAAACTGCCTTTTTGGTCTTAGTCCCTCATACATATGCATATTCAAAATAATCCTTGTCCTTGCATACATGAACTTAGTTTAAAGCAGTGTCTGACACTCTTGGAAAAGGTGCCTGCAGCATTTGCTTTCAGCCCTGGGCCAAGGTGCCCTCACCCTCTAAATTAGAGCCAACCTCTGGGCAGGCCAAGGCTTGCCTTGCTCTGGGTTGGCCCAGGAACTGGACAGGGGGTGGGATGTGGACTGGTTGATCCTGTTATATAGAACATTAGTGACTCCAACTGGGAGAGCCAGGGCAAGGTCACAACTGACAGACACATAAAAAGCCATCTTGACTCATTTGTTGGGAGACAACCATGAACTTAGGAACATTCTGCCCTTGAGAATGGGGGGGTTTAATTTTCAACTTCAGGCTCTTGCCTTGGCTGGCTTCCTTGGTAACTAAAATAAGCCATCTGCTTGACTTCCTGTGCCCACTTGCTTGCTGGAGGAATTGTTTGTCTACCCTCCCATCTGGCTAAAGCTCAGAGAGGAAAAGACTAAAGACGTCTGAGGTTTTTCCAAATCTCTCCTCAAAGAATCAAAAGATTCCGTTATGTGGAAATTTAGTTCCTGTGTTATCCCTTCATCACTTTTGGGTAACTTTTCAACATTTTCATTAGCTTCATTTTCCATTCAGTAACATGGAGATGGTCTCCTCAGTGGTCTCCTTTACTCCCCCTTCCCCCCAACACACACACACACAACATTACCTTGAGCCCTAAAGTGGGCTGGCCACCAGGAGGCCCCCGTTAGTAGGGGGTATGTATTTTCAAAGATTGGAAGAATTTTAAAATAATAGCTCCCCCACTGTTCAGTACTGCAAGTGGGCTACTTCTATGCCTCCTAGAATGCTAACCACATCACCTATTTCATAAAGAGTACTTTCAGCACATTTGAACTGGGTCTCTATCTTTACTTCCGACACTTCTCAGTAAAATCCAGGAATTTAAAACAGTCCAGCTGGAGTAGGACAAGAAAAAGGGGGTGATTCTTCAGCATAAAAAATCTGCAGTGGCTCCTCATTGCTCATAGCATAGAATCAGAATTTCCTCATTAAGCACATGGTATCCTTCCCAGTTTTTTTCCCAAGGTAACTTTCTAGCCTTATCTCCTTCCACTCTTCTCTGGATGATTTTGTATTAACATCTGCTCACTGGAATTTGAAAAATATGCCAACATCCCTGCCCCTCCCACCCCTAAATCCCACATTTAAGTGTGGTGGCTCATTTCCTGTTCAGGAGATATTAAATATCTATACAAACGTGATAAACTTCACTCAGAAACCAAGAATTGCTCAAGTGAAAAGTTCTGGCACAGAGAACATTCTAAGATGGTCTGCATTGAGGGAAAGTCCTGCCCTGGAGCAGAAAGGCAGCTACTCATGAAACTCTACAAAAGTACTTTAGTTTTCACAGAGAAAACTCTATGAAAACTCTTATTTGGGAATTCTCATTGAGCTGCTCCTTCTGCCACCAACCTCCTTCCCCACTCTCCACCCACATCGAGCTCCAGACTCAGAGCTAAAATATAAAGTATTTAATGAGTATTTAAGGCCCTTATAATATGTGGTTTTGGGAATGTGGTCCCACCTTTCTCATAGTACACAAGTGTGTGTATGTGTATTCGTGTGTGTGTATTCGTGTGTGTACTCTGTGTATGTGTATTCTTGTGTGTGTATTCTATGTATGTGTATTCGTGTGTGTGTATTCTGTGTATGTGTATTCTTGTGTGTGTATTCTATATATGTGTATTCGTGTGTGTGTATTCTGTGTATGTATATTCGTGTGTTTGTATTCGTGTGTGTGTATTCTGTGTATGTGTATTCTTGTGTGTGTATTCTATGTATATGTATTCGTGTGTGTGTATTCTGTGTATGTGTATTTGTGTGTGTGTATTCGTGTGTGATCGTGTATGTATTCTGTGTGTGTGTATTCGTGTGTGTGTATTCATGTGTGTGTAATCATGTGTGTATTCTCTGTGTGTGTATTCATGTATGTGTATTCGTATGTGTATTCGTATGTATTCTCTGTGTGTGTATTCTGTGTGTATGTGTATTCATGTGTGTGTATTCGTATGTATTCTCTGTGTGTGTATTCTGTGTGTATGTGTATTCATGTGTGTGTATTCTGTATATGTGTATTCATGTGTGTGTATTCGTGTGTGTGTATTCTGTGTATGTATATTTGTGTGTGTATTCTGTGTATGTGTATTCGCAAGTGTGTATTCATGTGTGTGTATTTGTGTGTGTGTATTCGTGTGTATGTGTATTCGTGTGTGTGTATTCGTGTGTATGTGTATTCGTGTGTGTGTATTCTGTGTATGTGTATTCGTGTGTGTGTATTCGTGTGTGTGTATTCATGTATGTGTATTCGTATGTGTATTTGTATGTATTATCTGTGTGTGTATTCTATGTGTATGTGTATTCATGTGTGTGTATTCATGTGTGTGTATTCTGTGTATGTATATTTGTGTGTGTATTCTGTGTATGTGTATTCACATGTGTGTATTCGTGTGTGTATTCTGTGTATGTGTATTCGTGTGTGTGTATTTGTGTGTATGTGTATTTGTGTGTGTGTATTCGTGTGTGTGTATTCTGTGTATGTGTATTCATGTGTGTGTATTCATGTGTATGTGTATTTGTGTGTGTGTATTCGTGTGTGTGTATTCTGTGTGTGCATATTCGTGTGTGTGTTTGAATGGTTTGGGGGCAGGTTTTCATGCACTTGGCCAAACCCTCATGATCTGTATATGCCATATTGCCTGCTGTTACTAATCCTGGGACCTATCCTAATTCTCAGAGTTCTTGCCCCATTTTTCATCGTAGGATAACAAGTATCTTGACTGTAATCTATTAATTGAATAATTGAATAAACTTGTTTCCCTCCAGCGCGAGCATATTGTTTGCACACAGTGTCATCCTGGGCCCTCCAGCTATGGAAGGCCTGCCAGATATGTTTATTAAACCCCCTGTGCTTGGAAAGAACACAGAAAACTGTCATCTAGAGCAATACAAAAGTGCCTATCTCAGCTGGAGATCTCGCTGTTATGAATAAAGGAAGAGTTTGTGGTACAGTTTTGAGATGTAAAGAGAAAAAGCTTCCCCATGGTGCAAATGTGTTGTAACCCTCAGGCAAGAAAAAAATATTGAATTGTTGCTGGCAGTACAATGTAATTATTGAGTTAGCAGCCGCTATGTTTCTAAGCTTCTTAAGGTAAAAATCACACTAATTTGGCCTTCTCCAAAGAACATTCCAGGTTGTTAAATGGAACTGTTGAAACACTTTTCACTAATGAACCTAGCCTATGAACAGCCATTTCCACATAAGTCAAATATTGGACAAGTTGAAAGAGGAGATGTGCTACCGTGGAGGCTGTCTTTGTTTGCTCGAGGCCACACTGCCTCGGGATGTGTTTTCCAAACTCCTGAGGTGCAGGCATTTGACCTAGGTGGTAACTGAGTGGGAGGCATGATGGAAACCACAATGCTGTACTAAAAAAAATTGAGTCAGAGCTTGGCCTTTTCCTTTAGGACAGAACAACACACAGCGTATAACCCTGGGATGGAGGGCGTGAGGTTCTAAGATTTTCAAGATGCTATCTTCTAGACAAATAAAATGCTTGGCTCCTGAAAATTGGTGGCTTTTGCTGGGAGCAGTGGCTCATGCCTGTAATCCCAGCACTTTGGGAGGCCGAGGTGAGTGGATCACCTGAGGTTGGGAGTTCGAGACCAGCCTGACCAATATGGAGAAATCCCGTCTCTACTAAAAATACAAAATTAGTCCGGTGTGGTGGTGCATGCCTGTAATCCCAGCTACTCGGGAGGCTGAGGCAGGAGAATTGCTTGAACCTGGGAGGTGGAGGTTGCAGCGTGCTGAGATCATGCCATTGCGCTCCAGCTTGGGCAACAAGAGTGAAACTCTGTCTAAAAAAAAAAAAAAGAAGAAGAAGAAGAAAAGAAAAATGGTGGCTTTTATCCCTTCACTTTGATTCCTCAGGGCTTACGTCATTGCTCAGAGTCATTGTAGACCCCAGTCTTAAGTGGCACTATCTCTGCCAGGCAGAGAAAGGAGCCAATGATGCTCTGTGATCCCAACTCAGATTTGGGGACAATCTGTGGTGGTCCTTATACACTGTGCTACAACCCAGATTCCTGCAGTGGGATCCTCCTTGAAATATTAGTGGGGGAAAAATATGTGCTGCCTGACTCAGGGCCCAGCTACAGAAATCTGGGAGGTTCATTTGGCATGCTTTGTCTCTTGGATACAGAGAAGATAATTTTCAAAGGTCAAACTCCTTTGCTACTTCCTCCTCCTTACTCTATTGGATGGGGTCAGAGCAATGGACTCAACAAAGAGTATTAGTGGGTAAGGAAGTAAGGTTGA
Organism: Macaca fascicularis; assembly: GCF_037993035.2. Classification (NCBI taxonomy): domain Eukaryota; kingdom Metazoa; phylum Chordata; class Mammalia; order Primates; family Cercopithecidae; genus Macaca; species Macaca fascicularis. The sequence continues at coordinate 93,988,470 of NC_088376.1, forward strand.
GGATTCTTTGACTTATTATGCTTCCATATCAACTAACTGATACAAGTAGACAGTGTGTTGAAGTGGAAAAAGCAGATTTTGAAGCCACACTGAGCTGGATTTATTTTCCTTAGTTTTGCAGACATGAACAAGTCACTTAACCTCTCTGAGCCTCAATTTCAACATTTATAAACTGAATTTAGAAATACCTAATTTGTGTCAATGATTGACAGTCTTTGAACAATCCCTTAAAAGGCCAAATTTCAAAATGATTAATCATGGCATGAGGCAAACCTATAAGGTAGACTTAGCCTTTTTAATTACATGATACGTTACTATCAATACAAGCGTATCCATTATATGTGTCTACATTTTGCCTATAGGCTAGAAAATAACAGGTAGCAAAAGCTTTTAAGAAATACACATTTATACAAGTTTCAGTTTCTTTTCTCATTATCCATTGATACCATATCTCCTGCTCTAATACAGGAGTTGTTTTGATGACATAAATTACACCAAAACTCACTATCTCCCCCCAGTCTTACATATCGAATTCCGGAAAAAAAAAAAGTCCCTCTAAATGAGTTTTAAAACTTCTTTCTCCCTTTTGTTAGTTTTCTTAAAATCATAGGCTTTAACAAGAGAAAAACACATTCTCTCTATTCCATAGTTATTTGCAAATATTGTGTTAGTGAAAAAAAAAACAGACAGTGCTGTTTTTTAAAGTCTAGATCAATTAATATCACCCAGTGTAAAAACCGCACCCCCTTATCTGTAATGCATGGACTCAAGGAGCTAGCAAAAGATTTGTAGAGAAAAAACTCCACAAAGGATATTACTCTGGGTGAGATTTGGTCTACGGGAGTTGATATTTTTTGTCAACTGGCAAAAAAAAAAAAAAAGAAATATCTAATTTGTAAGGATTAGACATAATGTCTATAAAGAGACTAGAATCATATCTGGCAACTCGCAAAACGAATACATTTAGCTATTGATTTTTTTAAGTTGATTAAAAGAAAAGCATCTGAAAGATCCAGAAGAATGAATCCAGAAATACCTTGCAAGGGTATTTACCTGGCAAGGAGGCTCACAGCCATGTGTTTTGGAGAGCATATGAGGTTCTGCCTCAGTTTGAGCAATTAGAACCTTGTTTTAACGTTCTTTTTGCAATCTAGCGTGCTTCTTACACTTAACTTAAGCATGTATCAGCAGGATGACTATTCAACAGACCTTGAGCCTCAAAGCCAAGTGTAAATCCTATGTCATATACCAGATCCTTCTGTGGCTTTTGGTATGAGGTTGCCCACTTGGTCTCATCTACAATTTTATAGCCGAAAAAAAAAACTAAGTGATAGGTTTTTAAAAGTGCTTTAAAAATACAAAGTCCTTAACACCTATTTGGACTACATGGTTAGCAGCTTTATTGGGGAGGTGCCCCCATAAATTCAGGAATTTCCTCTGGGCAGGAGGAAGGAGACACTCAGCGTTCTAACAGATAATAGAAGAAAGACAGTGAGAATGGCAAATGAATTAATATTTCATTTGTGAAATCAACGCCTTCAGAAAATTGTATTTCTACACTTAGTCCATTTTCTTAAAGCAAGAGAGAAACTCTCTAAGACTTTTCTTATGACAGATGCAATACTCGGTGTTTCAGTACTATATGATATGTTCTGAGAAGGCAGCACCTTAAATAACATTAGCTAACTGTCCATCATGTGGCAGCCCATCTAGAGACATTGCCTATTTATTGAACTCAACAGCCCTGCAAGGAGGTAGAGGAACATTCCTTTTTAAACTATGGACAAACTGAGTTTGTATGAAAGTGACCACCTCTTTGAGTCACACAGCTTATGATGGCTGAGTCCAAATTATGACCTTGCTGCTATATTGTACTGTTTCTATTAGAGCACAGAGACAAGTATTTTTCCTCCTTACATCTTGGTTAGAGCTTCCCAGCATGCTTTGCAGCACAGAGTGTAACAATAGTCCATTCTCAAGGGAACAAAAGCTGGGATAACTGTGTTGTGTACCTTAGTATTATTTGCGTAGCCAAATAAAGCTATCTTGCTACAGATGTAACCTTCGATAATTTATTGATGTAAAAGTGGCCTCAGGTACCAGGATTTTGGCAGCTGTTACACTGTCAGAGTACACTGTAGAACATGGCATCCATGAATATTTTATGCAGAGAAGAAATGGAAAAATACACCTTTCAATATATCAGTTCCCAACCCTGATCTTCATTACTGAAATATGAATCTAATCCCATCTCTGAATTTGATCAACCAAAACTGTGCAAACTGAGAGCTTCCTAAATTGGATTTTAGTAGTGAATTGATTTGAGCCCTACTTTTTGTTTAGCACATCAGCTGCTTATGTCAGCCTGTACTGTAGTGGTGGGTTAGTGACCTCAGTGATATGTTGGAAGCTACAGACTTAACTGTCAATAGGATTGGCTTGGCCCTTTATCCTTCAGCGGCAGATAAATAGAGCCCCATTCAGTAGGTTCATTGTGTAGGGATTTGTTGGAGTTTTATTTATGCAGATTTGGAAGCAGTTGGAGATCATCAACATCCAATACACCCTCTGTCAAATATTTCTCTTCCATTGTTGGGTTATTAAAATATGGGTTGGGAGGTTGGGGGATTCTGTCCTTTTTCGAAGCAAATACTTTTCTAAAATAATCAAAAGAGCATTTTTAAATTTTGTATTTTTTGGTATCTAGGGTATCTCTGAGTAGTCGATTTTTGATCTCTACCCATCCTCAAAACTGAAAACCAGTCCTCCATTTCTCCAGGGTTTACCTTTTCATCACTTGAAGACCAGTGGTTACGTGATTTGGACCCACTGAGGAACGTAGAATGATATCAGTTCAAAAGTATTGGATACCTGTGGAGCACTTTGCAAGATATTGCAGGATTTTGGGGGCTTTCTATAGAACTGCACAGAAGTATTGCTGAGTACTTTGCAACATGAATTCCTGCAATTCACAGGAATTTGCCACGCTTTTCAGGTGATCATGCTTGGTAAGTGCTTCATTTTTATCTCAATTGGTTTGATTTTGTGCTTTCATTATATTATTGCATTTAGGTTTTGCATACTTCGGGGTTTACTTTTTTTTTTTAACCTATCTTTAATCCCATCTCCTCTAATGAGCACCTGACTCAGCCTATGTATATCTTTAATTGATGCTCTCTTCAACTCTATATGCTAAATTGCAGTTCTATGATCTACCTAAGAGATAGACAGTTTAATCAATGTACAAGTTACTCTACTTATTTTAAATAAGTGCCTTTCAGACTTAGTAAACACCATTAGGGGAAACATGGATGGTTTAAAATAAGGTAAGTGATTTCTATTTCTTCAAATGAAGCCTTTAAACTCATTTAAGTAATGAAATACTTCTATGTCCCTTAAAAAATTTCTTTTTAGTGCAAAGTGTGCTTTTGTATTTAGAATCACGTAATTGAGCAAGATTCCTTCAACACTGATTGAAAGGTATATTCTTGTTGGTGGCTGTTAAATCTTTTGGTAATATTCTAGGGTTCTAAATTTAGGATGTCAAGATAGCACATCTCTCATAATATTTACTATATCACAAATATATTTATTAAAAGAAAATAGTTTAATTAATATTACACATGACATTTGAGAATCAAAGCTCTATAGCTTTTATTTCTCTTAAACATATAAGTAAATGAAGTGCTGAATAATTATTGAGTTTTATGGATAAGCCTAAAAGCTTTCACTAAACTTCCAGAGTTGCTTAACTTGTAACCATAAATAAATGCAGATGCGGGGTACATCACATTTCGTTTCTAAGTGGTTAGACCCCTGCTGACTCCCACTGCTCTATTCCATTCCAATGACAGTGTGATAACTTTCTGTTTTACTCTTTTGTGCCATATTCTTATAGCTAGCGGGGACTGAGTCACAATTAAAACTCAAGTCTTCTGATTCTTAGCCCAGAGCTCTTTCCATTATTGTGCCTCTCTTGAATGTCCTGCCTCAGCACTGATACATAACTGAATAAATCAAGCACAAATATCTGGTTTACTCAGTTTTAAGGGAGTAAAAGCATGCCCTCTTTTCTACCAATTGGTGAGTTTAGTTTTTAGCCCTGGAGTACTAGAGTACCTAGTTAATCAGGAACAATAAAGTTTCAAGGTATTACAAAAGATCATTAATTACCAGGGGCTCTTTTCCTGAAAATTGTGGATATAGGTATGGAAACCATATATATTAAATTTTTCCTGGGGGTCCCAATTTCAATTTTTTTTCTCTTTTTCTCACAAATTTATTAATGCCAATCAGATAGCGTGTCTAAATTTCTTGGCTCAGAAATATTGATATTTAACTATAGAATTCCTTTAAAGGACAAGAGTCTTTGGTGAATTTAAACTACTGTTTGATTTAGAAAATAATCAATAATCAAAAATTACTATCTCCAGCAGCCCCCAACTGCCACTATTAGTCAAATTTGAGTTAAGGCATGGAAAAATTATCCTTTAAATGTCAATATAACCATAATAATAATTACCATTTATTGAATGCCTATAGAGGGCCAGACTGGGTGCTTTACATACATTACATTCTAATCCCCTCGCTGGTCATTCAAAATCTACATTATTATCCTTATTGTAAAGATAAGGATAAGCAATTTGCCCAAGGCCACACAGCTAGTAAGTCCTAGGGCTAAGGCTTGAATCCAGGTCTGTGTGTTTCTGAAGGCTTTTTATTTCTCCCTGTAAGATAAAGTAATGAATGCATGAAACTATTCTGCTCAATGACACTGAGTCCACATTACTTTGAAACTAATGAAGGTCCAGAAACAATGGCCCCAGGGAAAGTGCCACAAGAAAGATGTTTATGGTAGACTGTAAAGATCTGACTTCATCTCCTTCATAGTTTTGCCTCAAATCCCATGCCTTTGCCTTCTTACTCTCTATTTGTGCACCCTTTGGCCTGCCAGGACAGAACTGGCTCTTTTTGGTTAGTCAATCTGTTCCCCTTCATTAAAATGTAGGCTTTTGATGCAGAACCAAAGTCTGAGAATTTCAGCAACATCTGGTGACAAAGACAGAACAGCCAATCACCACCTGTCAGGCAGTTACAGACAGAAGAATGACCACAGCTGAGCCCACACTGACCATGTGCTAACGTGCCCTCTTCCAAGACTGCCCCGCCCTAGGGTGACCAGAATTCCAGCCTTGTGCAGTGATTCAGTGTAGGGAATAGGGTTTCCTACCAACATTGAATCCAATTTTACAAGCATGACCAGAGTGTTCATGTGCCCTCATGCCACATCCCAGCAAAGGTGAGGTCATTTGGATGAAAGCATTTTACAACTTATGCCACATGGTGGCTGGATGGTTACAGATGATCATGGCCCCTGTGCTTGCAGTTTCCCAGACCTGCCTCTGGACCTTTGCACATACTTTCTCTTTTTCCTGGATTGTCCTTCTTCCCATTGTACTAGGTTAATGCCTGTATATCCTTCAGGACTTAGCTTAGATGTTGCCTCCTATGACTCTCAAAATTGACTTTAATGGTTTTCAATGTGTCCCATTATTAACCTAGTGCCTGCTCCTCTTACGGTAGTTATCACTAATCCAAAAATGGCATTTAATTTTTCTTTCTTTCCCAGAAGACTAAAAGCACTGAAGGCAGGGACTTAGAGACAATATTGCATTTATTTGAGAATGTGGACTCTGGAATCAGACAAAACCAGTTTGAAATGCTGACTTCAGCATTTACATACTTACCTTACCTGGGGTAAGTTTAACCTTGGGTTAAAGAACCACCTTGAGCTTCAGTTTCCACATCATCAAGACTCGGATAATAATGAAAACTATCTTGTTGGGTTATATTGAAGATTAACTGCAATAATGAACATAAAGCACTTGCGATAGTACTTTGTAAATAATAAATGTCTAATTAAGGAGATAGATATTCTTCATTGTTGTAGCACATTTCCTACTGTAGTACCTGCTTAACAAACATATTTAAAATACAAATTGTATGAGAGAGCTTGAAAAAGAGCAGTTCACCACATTTAATATATACTTCCACTGCTGCATCTTAAAGGGATCTCAGGTAACGTGTGATCTTTTTCTGTGCTGCTGTGAATAGTTGATAATTGCATGTTTAAGTGTTAAAACTCCAAATTCGACTTCAACAGTTCCCCACTTTTTAACTCCAAATTAGCAGAAGAGGGAAGAGAAAAACATAAAGAAGCTGCAACTGAACATCAGATGCAAGATCTGTCCAGGGCACAAAGGACATATCAGTGAGCCCATCATACTCACACGTGTCAACCAGGCTGCAAGTACCAAGAGACTTGCAATTATAATTTTTGTTCGCTATGTCAGTGCTAGTATTTGTACAGGTTTGGCACAGTATACACTCAATAAATACTTGCTGAATGAAGTAGTAAATACGTTTGAAAGATTGGAGTGAGCCCAGTTTATCTTAGGAATGATTTAGCCATATAATTGATCACTTTCATCTTACATTAGTAACAGCTGAAGTGATGCAGAGACGACATATTTTGCAGAGTCTGTATTCCTCTCACTAAACTTCCAAGATTCCTTCTTGTTCTACTGTTTTCAAGATTCAGTGAAGATGTTTACATTAACCATGTTACTTGTGATTTACACATTTTATTTGCATGTTTCTGTTTTGGCCTTTTTAACATGAAATGAGCAAAACATTTAGGCCTCCCCAGGCAAAGCATACCTGTATTCATTTCAATTACATTAGTTCAGTCCTAAACTTATAGGGTGTTTCTGTGCCTCCAGTGTCAGGCACTGTGCAAGGTGCTGGAAACAGTGAGACCATTTTTTTGGTCCAATCACACCTTCCTTGGGATTAGGTAGAGACCAAGCTTCCCTCCAGGTACAGAACATTTTAGAATTAGGTCTTGGCTTTATTTTTGATTTTGTTTCTAATCACTTTCTTGGAGATACCAGATTAGTCCTGGCCTCTTGGATGCATCTCTCTTGATTTCTTGCTCTGGTGCTTCTTGCCTCCTGCATGGTCCACTTCAATGCTCAAGATTGTCACTGTCATCTCCCAAATCCCTACGAGAGGAGGCAGTATTATCTCTCGAGTTTTATTCTGTTATCAACCAGAGTGGTTGTACAACCCCTGGTTTTCTCTTTTCAAGAGGCCAGGGCACAGTCCTTGCTCTATTTCTGCATGAGGCTTTGGGGAGCACTGGGTTAGGAGTCAAAAGATTTGGGTTCAACTTCATTCTAGGTACATGACTTTTGGCAAGACGTTTAAACTAATGTGTTTCTTTACCTGAAAAATGAGGCCAAAATCTACTCAACAAATTTTCTGTGAGGGCTAAAGAATACTGCATATGAAAACTTCTTATAAACAGTAAAGTGTTCATAAATGTAAGTTATTATCCATTATCATCTGCAATCACCTGTAGAGGACTCACATGAATACATTGAACTATACAATCTTCTAAAATATCAAAGAGTTGGGTCGCCAGAACTTAAACTTCTCAATTTCTCAGTGTGAATTTGACTTAGTGATGTGTGTTTATTTAACAATTAAAAAAAAAACTGTCTATGCAAAAGCAATGCCACTTTCTAGAAGATAAGAAATCATTTTTCTACGGGCTTAGAGTTGGCCATGAAAAAATATTAAAGAAACAAGAAAGATGCCCTAATCAACAGTTTTCTTTAGTCACCTCTATCTTAGGCTATAGTAGAACTGGAAAAGAATAAAGAATGTTCTCTTTTGACAATTCATTCTGTAAATGGCAATGTATTTCAGTCAACATTTCAATCAACAAACATTTATTGGTTATTTGCTTTGTGGGTGTTATGCTATTTATCTAGCTGTCATTTTCCTGTTGTTAAATTAAGACTTCTGTATTTATTAATTCAAAAGCATAAAATTCTTAGTCTTTAAAGCCAAAATACAGAGTTAAAATACAACTCTGGATATAGAAAACTGAATAATAAATGATACCTGCCTTTAAGACACCTATTTATTTAAGGAAATATAAGTAAACAACTCCCCATCATACAAGACAGAATAAAACAAGAAGATACATAAAACTTCACAGCCACACTCTGATATCATATAGTAAGAAGTGATTGTTATTGGAGGTCTTGGAAGGTGGGAAAGGATGTAGGGAGACTGTTGAAGAACAGCATGTCTTGGGAGGGAATTAAAGCAATTCTCATTTAGTAGACTCTCCTTAGTTCGTGATTTTAATCTTATGATTTAGAAAGAACAAGGTTATTTTATTCAGAACAGGATGAATAGGAGAATTGCTGGCTATGAGAGCCTGTTAGTTGGTGCAGAGGATGTGCTTGGTGGAATGACTGGAGGCGTGTTACAAGAGTGGTGAACAGTGCCGTGTGAAAGTACTTTGAGGCTAATTTAAAGAGTAGACCCACTGCACAAACAGAGAAATTTTATTTCTTGAGTGATAGGAACACAAGGAGTTTTGGAGGAAGAATTGTGACATAATTCAAAGGAAGGCAATGCTGGTGGCAATTCGAAGACTGGTTCTAAGATGCAAGATAAAATGTCCATGGCATGAAATCCTGAGAGGTTGTGTCTACCATGGTTGAGGAAGATGACTAAAGATTGGCACAGTAAGAGAAAAGTGGTAGGGACACTTTGTGGTCCTCAGATTTCTGGGTCAGATTGATGGTCATCACATCAGCATTTGATTCCTTTGCCTCAATTTTGGATCAGCTCAGACTATGCTGTGCTTTAAAAAGAGGCTTAGGAAGTACAGATTCGCTGAAAAATATAAATTGGTGGCTCATGCTTGTAATCCCAGCACTTTGGGAGGCCGAGGTGGGCAGATTGCTTGAGCCCAGGAGCTCAAGACCAGTCTGGGCAACATGGCAAAACCCTGTCTCCACAAAAAATACAAAAAGTAGCCATAGTAGTGCACACCTGTGGTCTCAGATACTCAGGAGGCTGAGATGGGAGGATCTCTTGAGCGGGGGAGGTGGAAGTTGCAGTGAGCTGAGATTATACCACTGCATTTCACCCTGGGTGAAAGTGAGACCCTGTCTCAAACCAAACCAAACCAAACCAAAACAAAATATAAATAATGAATTTTATAGCCTCATCTTTTTTTTTTACTTTTATTTTCAGTTCAGGGGTAGATATACAGGTTTGCACACGGCTAAACTTGAGTTGTGAGAGTTAGTTGTACAGATTATTTCATCACACATAGTCTCATCTTTAAATCAAATAATATTTAAATCTTTAAATAAAATAATATTTAAATAAAACAATTGATAGTTGGTCTTCACTTGTAAAGGTCAGGAGTGTGTTTTCTTATTTACAAACTGTATTTTCTAGACTTCAAACGCCAATTCAAATCCCACTTGCTCCAAGAAGCCTTCCCACTGCCAAAAACCCGAAATAAACCTCTCTTTCCCCTGGACTTTCAGAGCAAAGCTCTGGGCTTTAACCTTAGCTGGGGCCACATCTACTCTGGGACAGAGAGAAGCAGACACAAATATCTACAATTAGTTCACTCTTCAGGCAATGCCATGGATCAATGGATCATACTCAATAATATCACATGCGAAATAAGACTATCATGAGGAAAATCAGGTGGTCTATCCAGCACCAACGTGTGGCAGCCCTTGGTGGGGGCTTGGCAGGTATGGAATATGTATAAAAAGATACTGCAGCACCTTATTTTTTTTATGACAAGAGAAGATTGTAGATGTTCTTGATAAATTGTATTTTAAAATGTTCTAATCCCACTCAGTGTGACTTAGTAATAATGGTCATTAGTATCAAAGTGCACAGGAACGGAATAAGGGAGCTCTAGGTCTGCCAGTTACTGACATAGTGATCTTGAGAAAGTAACCTGCACCTCCGTTTTCCCTTCTGTGAAATGGAAATGATGATGTCTATCTCTCAAAGTTGTAAAAAAATCCAATGGAATAACCCATGTAAAGCATTAAGAATATGCCTAACAGTAAATTCCAAAACATTTAATAAGCATGCGTTATGGGAAAGTGCCCTAAAAAGAGTATAAAAAATATAAATCAAACTGTTACGATTATTAAATATGATGACTATTCTGTATAAATACTAGAATTTATATTGGAGTAAGGTAGCTCAAGATAAAATAATGATAATGTATGTATTACTGTAATAATGTTGTTTTTACTGGATTACTTCTTTACAATATTAATAGTCTATTCTCTAAATCTTTATTTTTTCTATTAGGTATGTCACAAATTTTAAGTACTTAAAAAGTGATACAATTCATAACTAATTGTTTTTCAAGGTATCCTTCAAATAGGAATTTTCTCTGAAAAATGTAGAACAGGCTTTTATTTTTAAATGTCAAATGACAAGATGTTCCCCTTACTGCTCTTGACACCCTGCTCAGTTGCTAGGATATGGTGTCCCTGGATCACCACACTGGAGACCTGCAGCCCCCATGTCACGAGCCCCTTATGCCCTGCCCACCTGTCAGCATCCACGTGTTTCCCTTAGTCCTGTCAGGTGGGCCTTGCTCCTCTGGTTGTGTCAACCTGTTGTAGCCTCCAGGCCAAATGAGCTAGGCTCACTTTCACATTCTGTCTATCGTTTCATCTGAAAAATGTAAATGGGGAAGGAGTGGGGGTACAGTGGGAATTTAGAGGAGGGTGAGGAGGGAGGAGAATCGGCATCAGCAAAGTAATTGGCCTAAATTATACTCTGCTAAACAACCATGAGGAAGGACTTAAGTGAAAACTGAGCTGGGGACGCTGGAGCACTTCCTGGGCATGAGAGACAGGAGGAAGGGACTCACCAGCTCTATAACTACTGGACAAAAGTATCTCCCGAATATCCACAGGGTTCTTTCCCTAGAGGTTCTTTCTCTAACTCCAACGTGTATTGTTTTGAAGGGCGGTAGATCGAGATCTTTGTGTATAGAGAAGAGGAATTAATTTGACAGACTTAAACCCTCTACCTGCTATTAATTTAAAAAAATTGACACTTTTCACATATCTGGGTTATGAATGTTAACACAGAAAAAAAATTTTCAAATAATCTGAACTTGTACTAAATTCCATTAAGCTTTTCACCCTTACTGTATCTGTAAAAATAAAAAATAAAAAGTCTTCATTTACAAAACATCTTTTATTTTTGCTATGAGTCCATGATATCTGCCAAAGCCACGAATTTCCAGTTGTCAAGGGGGAATTACGGTTGGTCTCCGCTCAAGTTAATTCTGGAATATGGGATTAAGTTTGATCACAAAATGAAACTACTTAATCCCAAAAAATTCCCCAATTTGAGGGGCAGCAAGAAATATTGGGCATGCTAGGGTTTTAAGACTGATAAACTTGGGTTACTTTGCCTTTAAAATGGGGATAATTGTAGTATTAACCTTAAGAATTAGATAATATAAAGCCCTGTGCTTGTGTCTGATCTGGTCCATAGGATGCATTTAATAAATAATCTTGACTATCTAAATGGTAAAGCTGGCATGAATTCAGTTGAAATAAATATGTCACCATTATTAGAATTTCAAACGTAATGCAGATATTTTTTAAAATGTGGAAACGCATGCTGTAATGGAGTTAGGGGAGCTTTGAACACATAGGTCATGATTCCTTTACAACCTGTTTAACTTTTTCATTTGATTTGGTTGTGGTTTATTTGAGTTTGAATGATGAGAGGGATATATTTGGTCAATTTTGACAACTTGAGAAGCACAGTCCTTTGTTTCAGCTCCCCAGTTTGGATTCCTGAAGAGATGATCCCAGTTAAAAACTTCAGAAAGCAGCACAAAGCAGGCTCTGAATCTGAAGAAACCTTGCAGTCCCTTCAACCTGCACAAAAATATTTCAAGGGTAACTAGAAAGTGCATAAGAGGATTCAGACGTTCTGTGGCATACATTTTAAATTCTTCCATTTCCAAATGAGAGCACCACAATATGCAGAAGCAAAGTGCATCAAAAAGATGAGGGCCCTTTGAGGCAGGCGTTTGCAGAACTAAGTATTATTCAAAAAATAATCCTCAAAGAAGTAAGTGAGGAGCACCGAGGCTGAGGCTCTATATTTGCAAATGAGACTACAAATAGGAACTTGACCTGTTCAGGTAATTTTACCAAGTTCTAAACTGCGAGTGGACTTCCCAGTAACCCAAGCCTCTTACAAAATGTCTGAGAAAGCATGCTCACCTCCACGCAGCACAAACGCAGGGAGTCATGAACCTGCTTTCTGTCTGCCTGGGTTGCGAATAGAGAATTAGGAGCTTACTGCAGGCACTGCTGTAATGGAGCATTCTGCAGAAAGACCTTAAGAGGTGGTCTCAGTTCAACTCAGAAAGTAAAATGCCGGCAAGCTTGCAGCTGAATCAGTAGTAGCAGCTCCGTCAAGCTACAAGTCGAAGAAAGACAATAACAGCTGTCTTTCAAGGACAGCCTGCTATGTACCAAGCACACTTGAACTTATATATTATTCTGATTTTTACAACTCTGTGAGGAAACACATATTATTATTTCGCTTTTATAGATGAGGAAACTGAGACACAGTGACTGAGAAACTTGCCCACCATCGTAGCTAGTCTATGGGGAAACTGTAATATGAACTCAAGTTTACCCAGCTACAAAGCTTCTCACTGTATAAGAATATGATAACAAAATAAAATGTATAATCATACATTTTCCCTCTGACATCCAAGACTCTTCTTGGTGCTGCAAGGCTCGACTGACCTCAGGGCTGCCCCTAACTTTAAAGAGATCCTTAAATGGACTTTGTCATTTTTTTTCCTAATTTTTCTGACACCCCCACTCACTCTCTTCAGCATATTCTTGAAATGCATTATAATCTGTCATCCCTTTACCTTCCTCCTTAAGTGCTATTTTTTAATTTTTTATTTTAATTTTTAATTTCCACACATCTGTGGGAAACAGGTTACATGAGTAAGTTGTTTAGTGGTGATTTCTGAGATTTTGGTGCACCCTCACCTGAGCAGTATAAACTGTGCCCAATTCGTAACCTTTTATCCCTCACCCCTTCCTGCCCTTTCCCCCCAAGTCTTCAAAGCCCATTGTATTATTCTCATACCTTTGCATCCTCACAGCTTAGCTGTCACTTATGAGTGAGAACATATGATATTTGGTTTTCCATTCCTGAGGTACTTTGTTACTTCACTTAGAATAATGGTCTCCAATTCCATCCAGGTTGCTGCAAATGCCATTATTTTATTCCTTTTTATGGCTGAGTAATATATATATATATTTATATATAATATATAATATATATCACAATTTTAAGTGATATTTTTAAATATTTAATATTTTTTGTCTCTTAAAACTATTTTCTTTGAATCCAGAACTAAAGGCATATTAGTTTATAAACTAAGCTGTTGTGACAAAGTGTCTGTGATAAATAAGGGCATATGTAAGATAGAAGTTTTTCTGTCTCTCCTAAGAGGACAGTGGTTCATGCCTAGTGGGCAGCTCTGGCACCCTTAATACTTGTTGCCAAGGTTGTTCAGCAGAGGCCATTTCCCATGCAGCAGGAAGAATGAAAGGGCAAATGCATAGCAAGTGGATTTGTCATTGAGGAGATGATCCAGAAGGGACACACATCACTTCAGCTCTCATCCTGTTGGTTCAAATGCAGCCTCATGGGCATACCTACTTTCAAGGGAGTCTGGGAAATGCAGACTTTAGCTGGGCAGTTAAATACTTATCTAAAAACCCAGAGTCTTCTATTACTAAACAGAAAAGCAGGATAGTGAACACTGGGACTAGTAATCAAGGCTGACACAGTCTGTTTCTAGTCTGGCCACCAGTCTAGTTTGGACTATTACTGATGCTACAGAAGTAGTAAGTACCAAGTCTTAAATGCATTACTTCTAAGCAGTAAGCTCAATGCCAGGAATCTTTGAATCATAAACAAATAAAACTAAACCAATCTTCAAAACAAGCTTGCCTTATTGGCTTCTGAAACACTTAGATCTCTTCAATGGCAAAATTTTCATGGTCAGACCTGCATCAGGTTAGTTAGTTAGGTTGCCAGTTAATAAAAGTAAAGATTTTTGGGCAAGTTGTTTATAAAGAGCTAAGAGATGTTATATTTGTTTCTGAACTTGGATAAATATTATATTGATATCAGTATCCATGCCATTAATTTAGGGTTTGTTCAGAAATCATAGAATAAAGTTGCTAGAAGGGATCCCAACCAATCTCATATTTTAACAGGTGAGGAAACTGAAGCTCAGATTAGTTAAAGGACTTTCCCAAAGTAGTAGAGCTGATTAATGGAAATATACATTGCAAAGTATCATATTCACAGCAGTGCCTATTCAATGCTAATTGAGTGAGTGAATTAATGTTTGAATATTGAATAAGCATGATGGGCAGAACAAGAAGTCATTGAGAAGAAAGAAGTTGTCATTGACTAGTAATAGGACAGACAGCAGATTTCAAAAGTAACGTGGCAATCATAGTTAAATTTTCTGAGACTGAACTTTTAAAATGGGCCATCCTGAATGAAACATTTATATTTAATTTTCCCTAGGAACTGTTTTGACTTTGCTTCTAAACACATCATGGTGATACGGCATGCAATTTCTCTCTGCTGAAGCTCTGCTTATTCCAGAATCCAATCAGGTCAGGTCAGATACCTTGAAAACCATGAGCAGAGTCTTCAAAAGAAACCTAGCACAACTCTTTGAAAATGTATTTTTCCTATTATTAAGACAGGGCACTGTCTTGCTGAGCTGTTTTTTCCTATACCTCGATAAGTGTTTCATGAGTCACCTTTGCTCAGTCTGACAGCAGAGCAGTTCAGAAGGTCACAGCCTTCTTTCTGGTTCTAAAAACCTGCACATTCCTGGAATGAGGGGTATTGTTTTACTGGAAGAAAAACTATTTAGGGCAAGAAATACATTAATGAGCTCTGTAGTAGTCTATATACAATAAATAAAGAAGAGGAGAAAGGATAACAAGGAGAAGGAAGTCAAAACACATAATGAAAGCCTTAGGAAGTTGAGTTTCCACACATAAAACTATCTGAAGAAAACCAGAGAGAAAAATTAATTTGCTTCTTCAGTCCTTAGAGCACTGATTCCCAACCTTGGTTTTGTGACACTCCAGGATGTCCCCAATTATCTCAACAAATGTCATGAAATGTTCCAAAGAATTCTCAAAATGAAATTAGTTGTATTTCATTTAAAAATAGATGGCCAGTAGCTCTTTCAAGAGCAAGGGAATCAAATGAGCGATTGACTGCCACCAGCCTAAAAAGGTTGCAGAACACCAGGTTAGAGCTGATGAAAGCCATACTGCCATTTTGGAATAAAATTTTGCAATATTTTCCTAGACATTTTTGTCACCCAAATCCCTTGAGATTTATTCTTAAAAAATAGAGTAATAATAATGATAAATGTTTGAGATACTTACTCCACGAATTGACCATACACAGTGGGCAGTGGGATTAACTGGAAAGAATGAGAGGTTGGGAGTCAGATGGCCCTGCCTTGAAAACTGACTTGGCTACTTAATTGTGGAGGAATCTGAGTGTCCTCCTGTACACAATGCTTTCCTATTATTAGGAAAGCATGGGCATGCATCCTAATATAGTAACAGTAACTACTGACTTCTTAGGGGTGTTGCGGCATTAAACAAGATAATGTCCATGAAACATGTAATACAGTAGCCTCATAGTATCTACTGCAAAGCAGATGCCTTTCTTACCACCTTCTGACTTTTGAGATGAAAGTGCAAGCTGATGTAAATACTCCTGGTGGCGACTGTGGTGGTGGTGGCCCTGGGGGACGGTGCTGGCTTCCAGTATGGGGAATGGACATGTCTGTCACCCTTGGAGACAATGGGAGGCCCCATGTTACTTTTTTATGGACAGAGATTGGGCAAGAGCAATAGAGGTCTGGCTAGTACTCTTTTCTGCTCATTTCCCATTAGTGCATCTGGGATAGCAGCCTCCCTATGCCTCAGAGATATTTCTAGTATACTTTTTTTTTTTTTAATGGAGAAAAGCCAGTGATCTGAAGCCAGTGATCTCCAAGTGTATACTGAGATTAAGCAGCAACAAAGGAAGAATGAGAAGTGCTTGCTCTTGGCAGGAGATTCTTAGAACGTGAGAGTATCAGGAGGGACATTAGAGATCAATCTAATTTCACTCCCTCCCTTAAGGAACAATGAAAGTGAGGCTAGGAGAGATGAGGTGGCTCATCCAGAACACCCAGCAAGTTGGGACCATGGTTTCCACTCAGCCTTGTAGAATGTGCCAGACTCAAAATCAGGAGAATAATTGAATTTTGTCAACCTTAACCATTTTCCCTGCTTTGTTTTTCACTGAGTGAGACAACTCTCAAAGATTTCATTCTCAAATAAAGAAAACAAGTTCAGGGGAGTAAAGTCTTCCACCTAACAGCACAAAACTTTAAGAAAATGGATTTTGTTTTTTGACATCATGTTGAGTGGAAGGTTGTAATGAGACGTGAGCATAAATAAAAATCATAAATACAAACTAAGAATTAAGGCATGATGAAGCAATTAGAAATACATGGCACTCCATTCAGCCTGTACCTGAAATCTGACTATGCTGAGAAGTATCCATGGTGGCCCTTTAACAGTATCTAGAAACCCAAGCTCATGGCAGAAACTGAGTGTCTGGATGCTAATAAACACTACTAGTAAATTATTTGCTTAGAAAAAATTTATAATTCTGCTTCGTACTATTTTATACACCTTTGCCAAAGCAATCTGTTTTAGAATTATTTAAGTGGCATAAATATTTGCCCTTCTCTCCTTTCCCATAGAATCATAGAATCTCCGGATTTAAAAGGGTCATTTGGTCCAACCTCTGACTCAAAGCAAAAATCCCTCCTCCAGCATCCCATCCAGCTAGCCTCTGCTTGGCCACATTCAATAGCAAAATAGTGTCTGAACATATAACTCTGGTGGAAAAGAAAGCACAAAAACAGGGCTTGGAAAAGGAAAGCATGCATATGCATCCTAAAGATTGGTTTTGCTGAATCAGGGTCTAGTGAATAATAATAAAAATAACACTCCCACTTCAAGTCTACATACTAGGCCACACTCTGGAGGATTTTCCCCTCCCAGATGCTGTTTACATGTCAAACAAGAGGCCATGATCGTGGTGGAGTCTCAGCTGTGTTCAGTGCAAATACAGTGGTGTGGGCAAAATAAACAACAGAATCACAGAGGAGGGTGCAAACAAACAGTGTGGCTGTACATTTCTAAGTAAAATGCCCCAGTTATGAAAGTGTCTGAGAGGTTAAAAGACCACTTTTGTTCACTCCCCTTAAAAGCGTAATTGTGACAGGGTTTAAAGTAAATTCACTTTTCAGAGTAGAATCTGTAACCTTCCTTTAGGTATATGTTATATTAGTCAAGATCAAGATGAATCCAGGCAATCCTATTGCTAAAGTGGAATATTTGATTAACTTAAGCATCTTACTAAGCCTCAGTCACAAATGTGATCCAATCATCTTACTGTTGGGTATCACGGAGTAGCCTCCCAAAGACGTAGGAGTTTTGTTTATCTTGCAGTGTGTGATTAAAGCAGATGGTAAGAATCGATAACCAAAGAGAGCACTCAGGTCTATACTTTGAACCTCTTGAACACTGGAAAAAAATTTTAATATTGTTTTTAGTTAATTTCTCCCTCATCACTCTAAGTTATATTTGAATTTTTAGCAGTACCATAGGGAGTAGTCTAGCAATATTTCTGGATTTTAGTTAGAGCCAATTCAGAATTCATGACATGACCCCATTATGAGAATCAGTGAATTCCACATTTGTCTCTTTATTATGCACCAAGTACTAGCATAAATACAAATAAAAAATATCTCTGCTTTTAGAGACTGTGAAGAAGATAGAAATAAAGAAATAAAAACAATTCTTTCTTTTTTTATTAAAAAGAGTCATACGCTCACAATCAGATCAGAAATGTATTTGCCATAACACTCCGTATTCCTTCAGATACACTGGATGGTTTTCTGTATTGTATTAACTGCTTTTATTTATATTTATAAAAGAAAACAAACTTGGGTTTGAAATGTGGCTTTGCTGTTTACTAGCTATAACCCTGAACAAAGTAATGTCTCCGAATCTGTAAAATGGAGTTAGTAACATCAACTCTGGAGGCTTACAAGGCTGTAAAATGCATGAAGCATCTACGATTGTATCGGATTCAAGTAGCTGTTCAATAAGGGTAACTATTATTAATCGCTTGCTTTATGTTCTAATAGTTCTGAGACTTGTCCAGTTTCAGGTGCAAAGCATTTGAACAATATTTTAGGGCTGGGTGCAGTGGCTCACACCTGTAATCCCAACACTTTGGGAGGCTGAGGCGGGCAGACCACGAGGTCAGGAGATCAAGACCATCCTGGCTGACACGGTGAAACCCCGTCTCTACTAAAAATACAAAAAAATTAGCCAGGCGTGGTGGCAGGCGCCTGTAGTCCCAGCTACTTGGGAGGCTGAGGCAGGAGAATGGCGTGATTCTGAGAGGCAGAGCTTACAGTGAGCCAAGATTGCGCCACTGCACTCCAGCCTGGGCGGCAGAGCAAGATACTGTCTCAGAAAAAAAGAAAAAAAAAAGCATTTTAACAATATTGTAAATAACTTTTGCTCATGAAAATATGTCCATACATAATTTTTCGAGTGTTTCTTATATTTGCCACTTTGCATTTTTAAATCTTCTAAACATACAAAGGGACATTTATAACATGTGTTTTAAAACCTATAAAACATGTGAACCAACCATCCAATCAAAGGATTAGAACATCACCAATAGCATTGCATCTTTTTTGAGAGTTCTTAATATTAAGGTAATTATCAACACTTGCTATACAATATTTATTTTATTGCTAAATTCTTATATCCAGCTTATAATAGCAGATAATGGTTTTCATACAGGATTTGTGAGAATGCTAAAAGTAGTGGCAGGAAGAGTGGCACACCTGGGTATTGAGGTAGAGGAAGGAAAAGGAGGGAGGCTGTTGCTTTTCTACAACATTCACACTTAAATGCTTCCTGGCTGCCATTCAAAGTGAGTTCAGGCTGACCCATTGTCTCTGTGGGAGCCATTTTTGCTCTACGGTTTCATAAAACATAAGAAAACTACATTTTATTAGCACTTTGTAAATTTAAGTGCACCAGGGAAAATTGCCTTATTAAGCAATACTGAGTTACCTGAAAAACACAATGTTAGAAACTAATGTTTTTACAGAAGACTGACATTAATGGTTGGTTATACTTCCCTTGAGAGCTTAATAATCTTTGATGAATAAAAAGTTCTCTTCTAAAGAGGAAACAAGACAACATTTTAGAGAGTAAACAATAGTTAACAGAGGACTCCTCTTTGCCTGTCTGGTAACCCAAAACGGTCATCATAAATCACCAATTAATGTCTGTATAAGTATCCGTCACAGAAGAGAGTTCTAGGTAATGATATAGACTTGCTATGTTCGAGGAAAACAAGTTTCCTGGCCATGGCACACCATGCAAGCTTTTTATATAAGATTTGCGAATGCTGAAGTAAAAAGTGTGAAGTAAAAAAAAAGCTCAAGTAAAAATCATGAATGTTAGGAGGCTTATATCTTATTTAATTTTGACGTTATGAATGCAGAGAAAGTCGCTTTTGAGTAAAAGTAATGTGTTTGTTAAAAACCAATATACACCAATATTTAATACGTTCAGTAAAATTTTTGTGTTCACTTTTTGGTTACATATTGTGGCCAATTATAATTTTTACATTTATATGTCCTCCTGACTCCCTCAAAGCTTTCCTGAAAACAATTTTTTGTTTGTTTTTTGATAATTCAACACAGTCAGAAATAGCCATTAAAATGACTCTTTATTGTTGACAGCACAAAAGGGTGACTATAGGCTATTTATTTATTTATTTATTTTTATGTATTTTGAGACGGAGTTTCACTCTTGTTACCCAGGCTGTAGAGCAATGGCACAATCTCAGCTCACAGCAGCCTCCGCCTCCCGGGTTCAAGCAATTCTCCTGCCTTAGGCTCCTGAGTAGCTGGGATTACAGGCATGCGCCACCACACCCAGCTAATTTTGTATTTTTAGTAGAGATGGAGTTTCTCCATTTTGGTCCGGCTGGTCTTGAACTCCCGACCTCAGGTGATCTGCCTGCCTAGGCCTCCCAAAGTGCTGGGATTACAGGCATGAGCCATTGCGCCTGGCTCTTAATCGTACATTTTTAAATAACTTATTTAAACCACCTTGAGTGTAATTAAGAGTGTTATTGGATCGTTTCTAACTCAAAGGAGGGGATGTTTGAGGGGATGGAAAGCCCATTCTTCATGATGTGCTTATTTCATATTCCATGTCTTTATCAAAACAGCTCATGTACCTCATAAATATACACACCTACGATGTACCCACAAACATAAAAAAATTTAAATGATACCTAAATAATAGCCTAAGGACAGTACAAGCAATAAAAGCGATATGTTCTATGTAGTCATGTAAATGATAAATAGTGCCATGCCTGAGCAGCAATCATAATCAGATGTTCAAATTGTGGGTTTGGGAACATTGTAACGAAAAGCAATCCTCTGAGGAAATCAGTGTGCACTGATGGGGGTGCTATTTCTGTTTTTTATCATAAGCATTAATCATTTCATTGCTTTGATAAGAAGATGTAGTTATAGATGGAGATGGCGTTTAAAAAAAAAAAAAAAAAGCCCTCAGCAGTGGATAGAGAAATCTTTTTGCTTTCAGTTTTTCTTAGAAATCCCTTCATGTGCTGCCTCTCCTGGCCCTCCCTCAACTCTCCCGCTCATACACACATACACAAACACACGCACACTGGTGTGTGTCTTGTCTATAGTCTGGCTTGGGCTGCCTGAGGGCTTCTGGGGCAGCCTTGATGTCCTAAAGGGTGTGTGAAATTGAAGACAAACATTTTTACTAGGAGTTTACAGCCATAACAAAGTAAACTGTGGGCCCTCCAGGTGTCCTTGATGGGTAGGAACAAAGGCCTGCGGTGAAGCAAAAAGAGCCCTGGAGTTTGAATTAGAAGAAGCTGCCTTTGAGTCCCTGCTCCAAGTTCACGGGCTGGGTAAACTTGGGTAATCACTTTCTCTCTCCAAGTCTCCGTTTCATCAGGAGTCAAATGGGGGAGCCAGACTAGGTTATCGCTCAAAGTCTTTACCCAGCTCTGGGAACCTATGATCCTAGTGTTTGCTTTACCCTTTATATTTTATTGGTTACTTTCCCATAATTTTTTTTTTTAAGAAAAAGGTGTCTTAAATGCTTAGAAACTAAAGAATAAAATTACATTTCAAATAGAATCATAAAATTTGGGTGATTTTCTTTTCCTTATTTTTAGTTATTAAAAGTTACTTTTAAAAACAAAATAAGACAAATGTTCCTTTAGATTTTCCCTTTCGAAGAAACCAAAAGATGGTAGTATATTGGTTCTCCTTCACCACAAGGGAAGTTTTATTCATTTATTTGCTTATTACTCTAAGATATAATTTGTTTTTCAAATATTTAATAAAAAGTGCCCATAAAACGTAGAGTTTTTATACACGGATCATTATTTATTATGGAATGTTGTATCATACATTTCAGTTAACAAACCATATTTACATGCAGGATCATACTGCCTTACCTTATCCTAGTCCCACTCTATTAGGAAGGCAAGCAAGGTACTACTCATGTCATATGATCCGTGGGGAAACCAAGGCTGAAAGAAGTTGGAACTTGGCCACAGCTGCGCAGAAACAGAGCCAGAGCCTGAACATAGACATCTTCTAGAGCTGGGTCCCGAGTGAATGTTAGTGTGATTAAACTAAACTCACTTAATTCAAGGCCACTGTATATATCAAATGACATTTCACCTGTATTAAGAAGTTTATTTCATTTCTAGTTTGAAGCTCAGATTCCTTGAACCTATAAAATAGTTCAAGAACTGGCCACAGTTCAAATTGAAAGCATGGTATAGCAATTCAGAGGTTGGGAATGCCCTTTGATGAATACCATAGAATATAAGAAATAACTCACAGAAAAAGATAAAGAAGAAACGGGAATAAAGTACATTTCCTTAGAATGTTGGAACCATTGCCTTCTAATTGAAGAATGTGGATGTCAGGTGGGAGGGGGAATGCACTGGTACTTTAGAACTGTGCAGACCTGGGTTAGAACCCTGACTCTTCCTCTTCCTGACTCTTACACATTTGGTGATACATCCCTTGGAGCCTCTGTTTAGTCCTAGGCTAAAATGCAAATATTTAACTTGCGAGGTTGTTTATAAGCATCAGAGACAATTATATAAAGTGCTTGTGATGTCGTGCTTGACAAAATAAGCACTTCATAAGCAGTGGCTATTGTTCATAGGAATCATTTTCTTTCAAATTGTTGTTAGATCTATTTTGTGATGTATTGTACTATTTAATGTAAAGAAATCTAATGTAAGTGTAGGGGGAGCGCTATCAGTGGGAGACCTGTTGAACTTAGATAATCTATGAGATCCTTTGCAATTCGGAGTCCTTACTGTAATTTATATTTTCCAATTTGCTAGATCTATTAGAGACCCTGATTATGGTAGTGAAATAGATACTACCAACTTCATACATGTGATCCATTATACAAATATATATGTGTTACAAACAACTTTCAAAATAGAACCTGTACATATACAAAAAAAGAAAATGCTAGTTTTTACTGAAAACAGTGCTAGAAAGGGACTGGTACTAATAGCAACAGTAACAATAGCAATAATAGCAACAATCATTTTTAAAGCATCTACTCTATTTAAGGCGCTGTATACCACAATGTGGAAACTTGACTGTATCCTCAAGACACTAGAGACCATGCCAGGGGTGGGCAAGACTTAACATGCATTATGCCTGTGTAGGTAAAGTGCCCATAAGAGACTGCAAAATTTTTCTAAGCAGCAGGTATGTCATGAAAAATATGTTGTGATTGGATCGAAGCACCAGAATCTATCTTTTATTAGTCCTGGATGACTTTGGACAAGTCATTATCTTTTTGGGCCTCAGTTTTCTCAACTATAGAAAAAAATAGCTGGAATAATCTTTCAAGTCCAGCATTCTATGACCCTGTTGCATTAATTATTTTTACAACTTGCCTGAACCAGCTGGGTTCTTTTTACAATCCTATAGGTATATACAATCTGTTTAATTCTTTTTCTCTTTTCTTCTCTTCTCTTCTCTTCTCTTCTCTTCTCTTCTCTTCTCTTCTCTCCTCTCCTCTCCTCTCCTCTCCTCTCCTCTCCTCTCCTCTACTCTTTCTTTCTTTCTTTCTTTCTTTCTTTCTTTCTTTCTTTCTTTCTTTCTTTTCTTTTTGCTTCCTTAAAACAACATTATTTTGGCCAAGAATAAGCTGGAACATCACAAATTTGCATAAATAGCTGAAATGACTCACAAATATGTTTTCTAATTAAGTTTTAATGTTTAAACTTTTCTTGTAGAATTAACTCCATCAATCTCCTTTTGATGTTTAAATAGCATTGGAAAAATCAAACTTTATATTGAGAAGTGGTGTTAGTAACTGCACTAAGTTCCTATTAACCAACATTGTAGTTTTCACAAATTTCACTATGATCAGACCCATAGGAATAAGAGCAAAGTGAGTGTCAGAGATCCAATTACTATACTGTGTAGTTAAAATGTCTAGATGAGATTTTTGAACTCTCAACTCAATCCTTTTCCTTCTTCTGAAATAACTTCTAAGGAGAATAGCATATTAAGGAAAAATCCAGATATTAGATTGATATTAAAAAGGAAGAAAAACAGCGCCAGGCAACAGGGGTATAAATGTCTCTATAAATGTGACAGACATAAAAGAAAGTGAAGGAAAGTTAAAAATTACCATAGGGCAGGCAGGACACCTGCTAAAGAACCTTCTGCTGCCAGTCACAGCTGGAAAGAAAAATGAAAGAGATGCAAACAACTGTCCTGGAAGCATGAAATCATTCTTTTGTCTTTTTTTCCCTTATGAACAATTACAGTATGCAGAAATTAGGGAGGGATCTCAAAGTATTGGGATGAAAATTTCAGCAGGTTCTGCATATAAATAGCAGAGGCATGGAAGTGTGCCTCTTTGAAAACAAGATGTGTTTGGGAGCTCCCCGTGCATTGAAGAAAGTGGTAATTAATGCATAGTGAATGACTTTGAATGAAGGATGAATAGGGGACATAACAATGGGTAGTTTTTTCTTTTCCTTTTTCTTCTTTTCTTTTTTTTCCCCTTTTTTCCCTTTTTCTTTCTTTTCTTCTTCTTCTTCTTTTTTTAAGGTTAAAGCATTGAAGAAAGAAAGCTGTTAAAAGATGGCTACTGTGAGGCTACCACTTCAATGTCTGTCTTCTGTGTCTTTCCTCTCGAAGCTGTGGTGGGAGTTTGTTTTGTATTGCTCTCCAATCACAATGGAGTTAATTTGCACCAATTTCATTTTTGTGCGTGCTCCTCAATGTTTTCCTTTTCTGCTGGATTTTTTTTTAAATATTATTTTGGCAGGGCTTGGTCCTTTGATGATCCTTTTGAGCAAATGGTTTGCCCAAAGTTCAGATGGTGCTAGCTCCGTCTTCTTTTTCATTTACAACATCAAGAGGATTACAGAGAATAACTTTGTTGCCCAACATCAATGATATATCTTCAGGCTACTAGAAAGGTAGTTCTCAGAAAGTGTGTCTTCTAATAGTTTAGAACCTCCACAGGCTTCAGATAAAACAAGTATTAAATACAGAAAGCTCACAAGGATACCAAGGAAGGTTAAACTCACGCAACCTCCTTCATCTCAAACACCTGAAATATATCTTTTTTTTTTTTTTTTTTTGACTGTCGAAGTGTGATCATGGTGAAGACAGCAGTAAGATCTTATATAAGAGAAGACAGAAAAAGACAGAGAAGGAGTCACGTGGAGATGCACACACATATTAGTGAGAGAATATAAAAATAATCTTGTCCAAAGGCAAGTAAATTATAATGGGCCAAAAACTAAATATATGTAAGCTGAAAAAAAGATACTACAGACAAAGTGCTAACAGTGCAATTTTTTTTCTCTCAGTTAAGCCAACTAACATAACCCTAAATTTGGTCTTAAGGAAATTTTAGGAATTCTCATAATTTTAACAATTGTGAATGTGCAGAGGAATTCCCAAATAACACAGGCAACTCATACATCTCTGGGCTCCAGTTACCACTTCAGCTGTGACTGGACATTCAAATGTGGATGACCCACTAGCTCCTTCTAAACCTGTCAT
The DNA here is from genome assembly GCF_037993035.2 of Macaca fascicularis. NCBI lineage: Eukaryota > Metazoa > Chordata > Mammalia > Primates > Cercopithecidae > Macaca > Macaca fascicularis. Next base: position 94,013,707 of record NC_088376.1, read on the forward strand.
TTCCTCTGCTCCTTTCCCTTGAACTAGCTTCTCTGATCTTGTCGCAAATTCTGTGAACAGTTCTAAGAGTCCATTGGAGGAACTGGTATCATAGCTGCGGTAACTAAACATTGCATCAAGGTCATGCCATTGTGTTCTTTTTAATAGAGTCTGTTTTAATAGAGTGTTTTATTGACTGCATAACTAAATGTGATTTTGACTTTACACCTTTATGTGGCTTCTGATACAAATAAATTCAAACCCAGAGCAATTTATTGGGGGCAGCACAGAAGCATTCTCAAATGGCTCAAAAATTGCTACTAAATGTTACTAAAATGTTACTAAAATCCTCTGTCTAAAGATGTTTTTTTCTGATTTGTCTTATTGCCTAAAATTCCACAGTGGAAGATAAATTCCTTTCTGTTTTTGGTCCTCAAAGTCTCTATGTTAAAGCAACAATCTCTGAGTTGGGACTTTGTATCATCTGGAGATACAGAAGTTTCTGGGAGAGAGAAAGATGTTGGAAAACAAGGTGCAAAGGGGCCAAAGAAATTCTGGAACCTCACTTGGCACCTACTCCCCACTTCATCCTTCCTTCTGCAGTCCCACTGTTACTTCCTTAAAACAACCAGTAATCATCCCTATCATCAATATTTTCATGTCTCTCAACAGGGTCTTGGAATCCTTTATCAGCCTACTCCAGTTTACCCTCATGCTGCCACAAAAATAATCCTGAGCACAGCTTGGTTTAGGTCACTACCATACTTAAAAACCCTTTGGGCTCTCTTTTGTTTTCCAAAGACATGTATTCATCCAGCTGGGCATTTGAGGACCTCTGTGATCTGACTGTAATCTGTCATTCTAGCCTTAGCTCATGCTTCTTCCACAAAACACTCTCTGTACTTCAACCACACTATAGTATTTGATTTTCTAGCATGATCATATCTACTCACCTTCATGCCACTGTTCGTGCTATTTTCATCATCAAGTGCCTTCTTCCCTCTCCTAACCTCCTAACCACCCAATAAGTGCATGACAAATATCTTCTAATTTAAACATTGTTTAAAATGATGTTACCTTGCTTTGATGAGGTATAGGGAAGTGTGCAATTTCTTGTCCTGTGCAGGGAATGGAGATTGTTAGAGACCTTCCAGGGCAGAGCTTGATCTTTTCTATCAAATGCCTGATAGTTTTACCCACTATGTAATGCAATTACACGTCTAGGATATTTTTCCTAAAGATATGGAAATAAATACTTGGCAAGAAGGATATTCATCATAGCATTGTATACAATAGCAAAAAGTTTGCAACAACCTTCATGCTCCTGAATGAAAACTTAGTTTAATAAGTAGTACAACCAGAAATGGGATAATCTTTAGCCATTATAAGTGGTTTTACAAACTGATGTTTAATAGTACAATATTCATGATAAATTATTGAGTAACAGAAAAAATTTTGAAATCGTATCAATGATAGGATAATTCAGTATATTTATCTATCTATGAAGAAACCTGGAAAGAAATGACCAAAGTGTTCATAGAGCTTATCTCTGAGATTATGGATGATAGTTTTTTTGTTTTATTTTTTTCCTATTTGTAAAGTGAACATGGCTATCCAGCCATGAAAAGACATGGAGGAACCTTAAATGAATATCGCTAAGTGAAAGCAGTCGGTCTGAAAAGGCTATGTACTGTGAGATTCCAACTATATAACATTCTGTAAAAAGCAAAACTATGAAGACAGTAAAAAGATCAGTGGTTGCCAGAAGTCCAGGGAAAGAGATGGAGGGATGAATAGTAGAGCACAGAAGTTTCAGGGCATTGAAGCTGTTCTGTATTATACTGTAATGATGGGCGCATGACACTGTGCATTTGTCAAAACTCATAAAACTACAACACAGAGAAACTGTAATATAGACTATGGACTTCAATTTATAATAATGTACCAAGATTGATTCATCAATTGTAACAAATGTCTTACACTAATGTGAGCCGTTATTAATAGGGAAACTCTATGGGGACAAGGCGGAGGCAGGAGCTGTATAGGAACTTTCTACCATCTGCTCAATTTTCTGTAAACCTAAAACTTCTCTAAAAAATAAAGTCCATTAATTTAACAAAGATGAACATGGTATTTTCTTATACTAAGAAGAACAATATTCTCAAAATAATTTTGGACATTCCTTCAGAGCTCAATTTAAGTGTGTACTTTTTCATTAAGTTTTCTTCATTTTTCAAAGCATGTGTTCTCTCTGTAGCTGATGGAATGTGGCACCTGTAGCCATGCCCAGCCCACCACTCAGTGTTCGCAATGTCGCTCCTCCTGAGGGCCGGAACTGTGCCAGGTCCTTGTCCCCTTAAGCCCAGAACAACGTCTGCCATAGTGAAGACCAACAGGAAACACGCAGGCAAAGCTGCAGACAGACACATGAACACATGAAAAATGCAGAAATTTTAAAAAGTATATATAACAAACTATATATGCAATGAATGCTATAATAAGTTGACTCCTTAAGTTTTGGAAATACTAATTCAGCCTTGAAAAGAGCTATTAATACTAATCTGTTTGTGCAAGACTGATAATAATTTAGGCCATTTGAGGGGAAAAAATAGTATCCATGTAATTGATCTTCTCTTCTATATCTTTATTAGGTGATATCAGTTGAAAATGTCAGCACTTTAGAGCCTGGATAACCAGCGATATCTCACCAAATACATGGTTCTTTTTTTATTAGCACGATCTTGCTGTGGCTGCTATGAACAGCTTTTTCTCTCGTTTTCCATGAGATATACAGTTTAATGCTTTCAACATGCATAAAGTAATAAAACAATTAACCTTTTAGAATTATTTGAAAAGTTGCAATTAAAGAGATTTAAAAAGTCTCATCTTTATTCTTGTTTTACTTTTTGGATTCCAGTGCCATTGTATAAATACTACTTGATCCACCCATATCACTTCTAGAAGTTACACACAAAGAATCTGAGGTGTTTTTTTTGTTTTTTGTTTTTTTCAGATGGAGTCTTGCTCTGTTGCCCAGGCTGGAGTGCAGTGATGCAATCTCAGCTCACCTCAACCTCTGCCACCCGGGTTCAAGCAATTCTCCCATCTCAGCCTCCCAAGTAGCTGGGATTACAGGCACCTGCCACCACACTTGGCTAATTTTTGTGTTTGTTTTTTAATAGAAACAGGGTTTCACCATCTTGGCCAGACTGGTCTCAAACTCATGACCTCATGTGATCCACCCGCCTCAGCCTCCCAAAGTGCTGGGATTACAGGCGTGAGCCACTGTGCCTGGCCAGAATCTGAGTTTTATAGAAGGGAGTAGCAGTGAGAAATACAATGCAAGAAATAACTTTCTGTTGTGCTTTTTAAAAAAGAATATATAATATATACCATTGTCCTTAATGTATTTCAACAAGAAATGACATATTATTGAATGCCTTATTTCCTTGGTTCCTTCTATCACAATTAATGTATATACTCTTAAACACAAGGTATATAGCATTAGCTGTAAAGATGGTCCAGTATTTTGGAGTCTTTTCATTATTTTGCTTCTAGTATCACTTTAAGTCTCTGGTGTCTTACCTCTACGGAGACCTGGCATTTCTTTGTGTTGGAGAGGCAATTTAATCCATTTTTACTGTCTGCAAACAGACTTTCAAACAAAATCTCAAACTCTTTGAATGTGCCCCAAGGATTCCACCAAACCTATAATCCTCTACTCTCTTCGGGGGCTGTGAAGGGCGGTGACAGGAATAGAGCTGGCACCAACTAGGGAGCCTCATTAGTGTTTGTGATTTTGATTTTTGTTACCATTCTGCTCTCTGGCCTTTTAAAAACTGGAGCAATAAGTACCCTCACATCTCACTGCACCCCTCCCTCTAGCTCCGCCAAATCCAAACCACCTGGAATGATCTGGAGAAGCCTCTCCAGACTGTGGAGGAAGCCCACCAGGTGTGCTTTCTCTCATGGAGTTGGGATGGGGGTGCTGATTTGAAATAGCTAAGTGTTCCGCATCTTGTTGTTGACAACTTGAGTGGGCAGCAGTAAGCCATCCCTGTCAGGGGAATATCATTCAGAGTTCTAGATGGCTGTGACTACTTCCAGACATGGAGAGGTGAGACAGGTGTGCCATGCCAAACAGGCAAAGGTTGGCTAAAGATAACCTAGAAAGGAGAGATCAAAGAAAAAAAAATCCTCACATTTTTTTTCTCTGCGGAAATTTTACTTAATGATTGGGAAGACAGTGCATTCTCAAGTGGGTCTTTTGAAAAGAATGAGATGGGTGGAGTGTACGAAACCACAGATAAACAACATGTGACAAGTGACTGCCATGTGCCAGGCAAGTGATCTCATTTAAGCATTACAACCATCTAGGCATTATTATTTTCATTTTACAGATGAAGGAACTGAGGTTCAGTAGTAGCTTCTGATTAAGTAGCTTCAACAGCCTTTGTTCCAACCAAGCTTGTCTGACTCCAAAATGCCTGCTCTCAGCTGTGGCACAGGCTGACTTTGTGCAGGAGCTTGCAAGGACTTACTGTGGTCAGCTCTAAGCTCTAAGATATCTTTCCTACCTCTCCAAAGATCTTGCAACCCACCCCTTCTCTGTTGAATTTATGATTAACTGTTAGTTTTAAATGTAGGTAAAGTTTTCAAAGTATCTAAAATGTAAATATTTATGGGTACAACTTAATCCCTTGAGTTTGTGGGAAAAGTTTTTGTAATACATATATGAATTTATGCATTAAGAGATGTATCTTGGGACAAACTTGTCTCTATTTATGAAAAAAAAGTATAACAAAAGCATTGCTCAAATAAATCTTTACGACCCAACTGAATCATCAAGTAGAAGCATAAAACTCTCATTTGTTCATGCTTAGGCTTAGTTGGCTAAGACTGACCTTTTTATCATTGCCTCCTGTAGTACAAGCATGTTACCCAAAAAATCAGGACAGCAGAAGTCACCAAAAAGGAAGAGGACCTTAATACATGGAAAGAGCAGAGCAGAGATTTCACATCAGCACATCTTGGTGTGAATCCTGCTGAGTACATAACCAGTAATTTATCTCTCTGAGCTTCACTCAGGTGTATGAATGTGAGAAAACAATGGCACCGCTTACCTGCACTTTTTATTTATTTTTTTGTTTATCAGTGGAGGGGCCATTTTGGTGAGTCTATGCACTGGTGCAAGTACATGATTTTCACAGTCAAGAATTAGACACTTAGAAGTTTTAGCAGATAAGATAATGTTGGTCTGAATGACACTTCACTTTTTCTGTGTCAACTTCTGTATCTGTAAAATAGGAGATAGATACGTTATAGTGATACTGCAAGGGTTAAGAGACAAAAGTATAGAAAAATGCTTCACTATCATTCATGATTCAGATCAGAGGAACTCAGCTGTGCATCCTTAACGATTCAGGTGGGTAGAAGTACTAATGCCGGATTCTAATCCTTTGAAAAGAATGACTCTGGATCTCTGTAAACAGTAGCACAACCATCGACTAAGCTGTGTAGTTAGTCATAAGCCCAAGCAGTTTACATACATATTTATAAAGAACTCATATTAGCCTATTTCAATTACTTTCCTCAAATTTTAAGCTCTTTTACATCAGCCTCTTTCAAGAGTTGATGTGAATTTTTCACCTATATTATAAGTGTACATATAGGATGTTTTAGGGAAGATATATACTATTGTAGTTTTTCAGAACCCTATGTCTCGTATATGAAATAATAACCCTGACATTCAAAGAGTGCTTACTATATGCCAAGCATTATGTTAACCACTTGACATGGACTGTCTCAATGAATCCTCAGCACCATTTTCCAGATGGGCAGCTGAGACGCTGGGGGACTAAGGAACATGTTTAGCTTTGCTGCCTAAAGTCATAGGATGACAAAGTGGTGGAGCTGAAGTGTGAACCAACAAACTGTAAACCTAAGCCTTCATTTTTAGCCACCGCACTGCATAGCCTCCCAGGAAACTTCAGTAAATAAAAGAATTAATGGATGTAGTTGTTTGTATCTGGGACAAGAAAACTTTTTTTTTTTTAAAAAAAAACAAACATAAAAAAACCCCCAAAAAACCCAAAAAACTCCTCCTTCTTTCTTTTCTTCTTAAAAACGGAAAAAAAATTATTTATTTATAATACTTTAAGTTCTGGGATACATGGGCAGAACATGCAGGTTTGTAACATAGGTATACACGTGCCATGGTGGTTTGCTGTACCCATCAACCCGTCATCTACCTTAGGTATTTCTCCTAATGCTCTCCCTCCCCGACCTCTACCCCCGACAGGCCCCAGTGTGTGATATTCCCCTCCCTGTGTTCATGTGTTCTCATTGTTCAACTCCCACTTATGAGAGAGAACACGCAGTGTTTGGTTTTCTGTCCCTGTGTTAGTTTGCTGAGAACGATGGTTTCCAACTCCATCCATGTCCCTGCAAAGGACATGGACTCATCCTTTTTTATGGCTGCATAGTATTCCATGGTGTATATGTGCCACATTTTCTTTATCCCGTCTGTCACTGATGGGTATTTGGGTTGGTTCCAAGTCTTTGCTGTTGTGAATAGTGCTGCAATAAACATACATGTGCATGTGTCTTTATACTAGAATGATTAATAATCCTCTGGGTATATACTCAGTAATGGGATTGCTGGGTCAAATGGTATTTCTGGTTCTAGATCCTTGAGGAATCGCCACACTGTCTTCCACAATGGTTGAACTAATTTACACTCCCACCAACAGTGTAAAAGCATTCCTGTTTACCCATATCCTCTCCAGCATCTGTTGTTTCCTGACTTTTTAATGATCACCATTCTAACTGGAGTGAGATGGTATCTCATTGTGGTTTTGATTTGCATTTATCTAATGACCAGCATTGATGAGTTTTTTTTCAAATGTTTGTTGGCCACATAAACATCTTCTTTTGAGAAGTGTCTGTTCATATCCCTCACCCACTTTTTAATGGGGCTGTTTGTTTTTTCTTGTAAATTTGTTTAAGTTCCTTGTAGGTTCTGGATATTAGCCCTTTGTTAAATGGATAGATTGCAAAAATTTTCTTCCATTCTGAAGGTTGGCTGTTCACTCTGATGATAGCCATGCAAAAGCTCTGTAGTTTAATTAGATCCCATTTGTCAATTTTGGATTTTGTTGTCATTGCTTTTGGTGTTTTAATCATGAAGGCTTTGCCCATGCCTGTGTCCTGAATGGTATTGCCTCGGTTTTCTTCTAGAGTTTTTATGGTTTTAGGTCTTATGTTTAAGCCATTAATCCATCTTAAGTTAATTTTTGTATAAGGTGTAAGGAAGGGGTCCAGTTTCAGTTTTCTGCATATGGCTAGCCAGTTTTCTCAACACCATTTATTAAATAGGGAATCCTTTCTTCTTCCTGATTTAGTCTTGGGAGGGTGTATGTGTCCAGGAATTCATCCATTCCTTCTAAATTTTCTACTTTATTTGCGCAGAGGTGTTTATAGTATTCTCTGGTGGTAGTTTGTATTTCTGTGGGAAATGGGATCAGTGGTAATATCCCATTTATCATTTTTCATTGTGTCTATTTGATTCTTCTCTCTTTTCTTCTTTATTAGCCTGGCTAGCAGTCTATCTATTTTGTTAATCTTTTCACAAAACCAGCTCCTGGATTCATTCATTTTCTATTCATTTTGCATTTGCATTGTTTTTGCCAGATTTGTTGAAGATCAGATGGTTGTAGATGTGTGGCATTATTTCTGAGGCCTCTGTTCCATTGGCCTATGTATTTGTTCTGGCACCAGTGCCATGCTGTTTTGGTTACAGTAGCCTTGCAGTATAGTTTGAAGTCAGGTAGTGTGATGCCTCCAGTTTTGTTCTTCTTGCCCAGGATTGTCTAGGCTATATGGGCTCTTTTTTGGTTCCAAATGAAATTTAAAGTAGTTTTTCTTCTAATTCTGTGAAGAAAGTCAATGGTAGCTTGATGGGAATAGCACTGAATCTATAAATTACTTTGGGCAGTATAGCCATTTTCACAATATTGATTCTTCCTATCCATGATCATGGAATGTTTTTCCATTTGTTTGTGTCCTCTCTTATTTCCTTGAGCCATGGTTTCTAGTTCTCCTTGAAGAGGTCCTTCACATCCCTTGTAGGTTATATTCCTTTTTTAGTCTCTTTGTAACAATTGTGAATTGGAGTTCACTCATGATTTGGCTCTCTGCTTGTCTATTATTGGCGTATAGGAATGCTTGTGATTTTTGCACACTGATTTTGTATCCTGAGACTTTGCTGAAGTTGCTTATTAGCTTAAGGAGATTTGGGGCTGAGACAATGTGGTTTTCTAAATATACAATCATGTCATCTGCAAACAGAGACAATTTGACTCCCTGTCTTCCTATTTGAATATGCTTTATTTCTTTCTCTTGCCTGATAGTCCTGGCCAGAACTTCCAATACTATGTTGAATAGGAATAGTGAGAGAGGGCATCCTTGTCTTGTGCTGGTTTTCAAAGGGAATGCTTCCAGCTTTTGCCCATTCAGTATGATATTGCTGTGGGTTTGTCATAAATAGCTCTTATTATTTTGAGACACATTCCATCAATACATGAGAGTTTTTAGCACGAAGGAGTGTTGAATTATGTCAAAGGCGTTTTCTTCATCTATTAAAATAATCATGTGGTTTTTGTCATTGGTTTTATGCGATGGATTACGTTTATTGATCTGTGTACGTTGAACGAGCCTTGCATCCCAGGGATAAAGCTGACTTGATCGTGGTGGATAAGCTTTTTGATGTGCTGCTGGATTTGGTTTGCCAGTATTTTATTGAGGATTTTGGCATCAATGTTCATCAGGGACATTGGCCTGAAATTTTTTTTGTTGTTGTGTCTCTGCCAGGTTTTGGTATCAGGATGATGCTGGCCTCATAAAATGAGTTAGGGAGGAGTCCCTCTCTTTCTATTGTTTGGAATAGTTTCAGAAGGAATGGTACCAGCTTCCCTTTGTACCTCTGGTAGAATTCAGCTGTGAATCTGTCTGATCCTGGGGTTTTTTTTGTTGTTAGACTATTAATTACTGCCTAAATTTCAGAACTTGTTATTGGCCTATTCAGGGATTCAACTTCTTGCTGGTTAATCGTGGGAGGGTGTATGTGTCCAGGAATTTATCCATTTCTTCTAGATTTTCTAGTTTATTTGCATAGAGGTGTTTGTTCTCCGATGGTAGTTTTTATTTCTGTGGGATCCGTGGTGATATCCCCTTCATCATTTTTTATTGTGTCTATTTGATTCTTCTCTCTTTTCTTCTTTATTAGTCTTGCTAGTGGTCTATCAATTTTGTTGATCTTTTCAAAAAACCAGCTCCTGCATTCATTGATTTTTTGAAGGGTTTTTGTGTCTCTATGTCTTTCAGTTCTCCTCTGATCTTAGTTATTTCTTGTCTTCTGCTAGCTTTTGTATTTGTTTGCTGTTGCTTCTCTAGTTCTTTTAATTGTGATGTTAGGGTGTCAATTTTAGATCTTTCCTGCTTTCTCCTGTGGGCATTTAGTGCTATAAAATTCCTTCTAAACACTGCTTTAGCTGTGTCCCAGAGAGTCTGGAAACATTGTGTCTTTGTTCTCATTGGTTTCAAAGAACTTATTTATTTCTGCATTAATTTCGTTATTTACCCAGTAGTCATTCAGGAGCAGGTTGTTCAGATTCCAAGTAGTTGTGCAGTTTTGAGTGAGTTTCTTAATCCTGAGTTCTAATTTGATTTCACTGTGGTTTGAGAGATTGTTTGTTAGGATTTCAGTCCTTTTGCGTTTGCTGAGGAGTGTTTTACTCCCAATTATGTGGCCAATTTTAGAATAAGTGTGATGTGGTGCTGAGAAGAATGTATATTCTGTTTTGGGCTGGAGAGTTCTGTAGATGTCTACTAGGTCTGCTTGGTCCAGAGCTGAGTTGAAGTCCTGAATATCCCTGTTAATTTTCTGTCTCATTGAGCTGTCTAATATTAACAGTGGAGTGTTGAAGTCTCCCACTATTATTGTGTCTCTTTGTAGTTTTCTAAGAACTTGCTTTATGAATCTGGGTGCTCCTGTATTGGGTGCATATAGATTTAGGATAGTTAGCTCTTCTTGTTGCATTGATCCCTTTACCATTACGTAGTATCCTTCTTTGTATTTTTTGATCTTTGTTTGTTTAAATTCTCTTATATCAGAGACTAGGATTGCAACCCCTGTTTTTGTTTTTTTCTTTCCATTTGCTTGGTGAATATTCCTCCATCCCTTTAATTTTAACCTATGTGTGTCTTTGTATGTGAGATGGGTCTCCTGAATACAGCACACTGATGGGTATTGACTTTTTATCCAATTTGTCAGTCTGCATCTTAGTTGGGGCATTTAACCTGTTTACATTTGAGGTTAATATTGTTATGTGTGAATTTGATTCTGTCATTATGATGCTAGCTGGTTATTTTGTCCATTAGTTGGTGTAGTTTCTTTATAGTGTCAATGGTCTTTACAACTTGGTATGTTTTTGCAGTGGCTAGTACCGGTTTTCCTTTCCATATTTAGTACTTCCTTCAGGAACTTTTGTGAGGCAGGCCTGGTGGTGACAAAATCTCTCAGTATTTGTTTCCCTGTAAAGGAGTTTATTTCTCCTTTGCTTATGAAGTTTCGTTTGGCTGCATATGAAATTCTGGGTTGAAAATTCTTTTCTTTAAGAATGTTGAATATTGGCCCCCACTCTCTTCTGGCTTGTAGGGTTTCTGCAGAGAGATCTGCTGTTAGTCTGATGGACTTCCCTTTGTGGGTGATCCGACCTTTCTCTCTGGCTGCCCTTAACATTTTTCCCTTCATTTCAACCTTGGTGAATCTGACAATTATGTGTCTTGGGATTGTTCTTCTTAAGGAGTATCTTTGTGGTGTTCTCCGTATTTCCTGAATTTGAATGTTGGTCTCTCTTGCTAGGTTGGGGAAGTTCTCCTGGATTATATTCTGAAGAGTGTTTTCCAACTTGGTTCCATTCTCCCCATCACTTTGAAGTACACCAATCGAACGTAGGTTTGGTGTTTTCACATAGTCCCGTATTTCTTGGAGGCTTTGTTTGTTCCTTTTCATTCTTTTTCCTCTAATCTTGTCTTCACGCTTTATTTCATTAAGTTGATCTTCAATCTCTGATATCCTTTCTTCCACTTGTTCGATTCAGTTATTGATACTGTGTATGTTTCACAAAGTTCTCATGGTGTGTTTTTCAGCTCCATCAGGTTATTTATGTCCTTCTCTAAACTGGTTATTCTAGTTAGCACTTCCTCTAACCTTTTTTCAACGTTCTTAGCTTCCTTGCATTGGGTTAGAACATGCTCCTTTAGTTCAGAGGAGTTTGTTATTGCCCACCTTCTGAAGCCTACTTCTGTCTATTTGTCAAACTCATTCTCCATCCAGTTTTGTTCCCTTGTTGGCAAGGAGTTGTGATCCTTTGGAGGAGAAGAGGCATTCTGGTTTTTGGAATTTTCAGCCTTTTTGCACTGGTTTTTCCTTATTTCATAGGTTTATCTACCTTTGGTCTTTGATGTCGGTGACCTTCAGATGGGGTTTTGTGTGGACGTTGTTTTTGTTGATGTTGATGCCATTCCTTTCTGTTTGTTAATTTTCTTTCTAACAGTCAGGGCCCTCTACTGCAGGTCTGTTGGAGTTTGCTGGAGGTCCACTCCAGACCCTGTTTGCCTGAGTATCACCAGTGAAGGCTGCAGAACAGCAAAGATTGCTGCCTGTTCCTTCCTCTGGAAGCTTCATCCCAGAGGGGCACCCACCAGAGGCCAGCTGGAGCTCTCCTGTATGAGGTATCTGTTGATTCCTGCTGGGAGGTGTCTCCCAGTCAAGAGGCACAGGGGTCAGGAACCCACTTAAGGAGGCAGTCTGTACCTCAGCAGAGCTTAAACACTGTGCTGGGAGATCCGCTGCTCTATTCAGAGTCAGCAGGCGGGAATATTTAAGTCTGCTGAAGCGGTGCCCACAGCCACCCCTTCCCCTAGGTACTCTGTCCCAGGGAGATGGGGGTTTTGTCTAAAAGTCCCTGATCAGGGCTACTGCCTTTCTTTCAGAGATACCCTGCCCAAAGAGGAGGAATCTAGAGAGGCAGTCTGGCTACAGCAGCTTTGCCGAGCTGCAGCGTGCTCTGCCCAGTTTGAACTTCCCAGTGGCTTTGTTTACACCGTGAGGGGAAAACCACATACTCAAGCCTCAGTAATGGCGGATGCCCCTCTCCCAACCAAGCTCAAGCATCCCAGGTTGACTTCAGACTGCTGTGCTGGCAGCGAGAATTTCAAGCCAGTGGATCTTAGATTGCTGGGCTCCATGGGGGTGGAGTCCACTGAGCTCCCTGGCTTCAGTTCCCTTTCCAGGGCCGTGAACAGTTCTGTCTTGCTGGCATTCCAGGTACCACTGGGGTATGAAAAAAATACTCCTGCAGCTAGTTCAGTGACTGCCCATATGGCCGCTTAATTTTGTACTTGAAACCCAAGGCCCTGGTGGTGTAGGCACCCGAGGAAATCTGGTCTGCAGGTTGCGAAGACAGTGGGAAAAGTGTAGTATCTGGGCTGGAGTGCACCATTCCTCACAGCACAGTCCCTCATGGCTTCCCTTGGCGAGGGGAGGGAGTTCCCCAACCCCTTGCACTTCCCAGATGAGGCGATGCCCTACCCTGCTTCAGCTTGCCCTCCATGGGCTACACCCACGGTCTAACCAGTCCCAATGAGATGAGCCGGGTACTTCAACTGGAAAGGCGGAAGTCACCCACCTTCTGCCTTGATCTTGCTGGGAGCTGCAGACTGGCGCTATTCCTATTCAGCTATCTTGCCAGCCACCTATTTATTTATTTTTTATTCTTTTCTCCTTTTGAGGAGGCATTTCTCTTACAAGGAGGCAGGAATGTGATACAACAACCAGAGGCAAAAATCAGGAGTTCAACAGAAACCTCCATTGCTTATCAATAACTGAGAGCAGGATTGTGTCCCAAATTGAGAAATTTCAGTTCCACTCCCCTGCTCTGCTTCTGTATCACTAATGATTCTCAGGAGAATAAACCAAAGGTTGAGGCTGCAACTACAAGATCGAAAATGGGGCTACATCTTGTCTCCAGTGACATTATTTAGTGCGTCTGAAATAATAAGTAGTATAATTATTGTTACATTAATAAACCTTTTATTAACAGTTTCCCCTCTAGACACAGGACATTTTACCCCCTTTTAATAGAAATTTTTTGAAAAAGCTTTAGTTCCCCCAAATTTCCACAAAAGACTCAACATGTGGGGTCCCTGTTGCCCCTATACTTTTTGGTCCACCATTGTTTCTCTTAATATCCTATCATAGTTTATATTAATACTAAAGTACAAGAAATAAATCATACTTGTCTCATTATTGGAACAAAACAATAATTGAAACGGTGGGTGGTCAGTGCATAACACAAATTTTAAAAAATATAGGTGACAACATGAGCTGGTGATTGTCAAGTTTCCCTACTAAATTACTTTGGAATATTTAGCCCATTCAACAAGAAAACTTAGGCAGTTTCAGGCCAGGTTACAAGTGGAAAGACATTTGTCAGGGCTGTTTTCACTGGCAAAGTACTTTAATGAGATGGCATTGAGAGAAGATAGCTAAAAGAACAAAGTCAGGTTTGTTGTGAGGCCTTCAGTAACCCAAGAAGCCACACTGCTCGGGGGCAGAGGCTGTGGAAAGGGTAATTACAGGGAGTTCCAGTCACACATACACCCCGCAGAGAAACAACTGGCCATTGATGGTCCACACCAATGGAGGGACATGGAGACCAGGAGGATGCAAAACAGCAGATATCTCAGAAATTATTTCTGATTGCCTTTCAAGGCATTAGATTCATTCCATCACTAGGAAAAAACAAACAAACAAGAAAGCTAATAGTGGCAAGAGCAAGGAAAATACAGAAAGGGAGATTTCACAAGCCAGCATTGTGAAACAAAAAGAAAGAGGTGAGCGGGCCCTCTTTCAATTTTGTTGAATTAATGCAAGCCACAGGATGTTTTGATTTGATGTAAATGTTCTTAGTGGGAACATATGAAGGTTTGTGAGTTTAAGGAAGAAGATCTGTCACCCACAAAAATCTGGTAGAAGGATGTCCGTGGATATGGACGAAGAATCCCTGGAATGAGGGGTAGATCCCAAATCTGCTCAAACATTTATAGTACAAACTTTACAACTTAAGCCAGTGCCTACAAGGCCATGGGGATTACAGACTCTACTGCCATTGTCACTGGTAGACTGTTCGCTTCCTCCTGGAGACCCTGGGAGGACTACATTAAATTTAAAAGTCATATTGCATTACCAGAGAGATTAAGATGAAACACTGGGAGTTCAGGAGCTAAAAGACAGGCAAGCAGGGTGAAGTGACCATCTTTCAGGTAGATGCCATTAACATGCTTGATTCAAAGGAAGAGAGAATAGAGGGAGAAACTGAAGAGGTGCTTTCAACAGCACTGGGGCTGGAGTCATTAAATGGTAACTGCTATTGAGGGAAAGCCTACTTCTATAGAAAGCCACTGAGCGGGAAAAGTTAGAAGTTGCTCTAGTGGCAAGAATACTCTAGAAACAGGGTAAAGTTGCAATACTTATTAGGGCTTAAGCAGAGATAATGAGGAATAATTTTGATGAGCACAATCATACATGATTGATTTTTTTTTAAAAACAAAATCCTCTGATCTTGATTACACACTCTGGTATATACACCACCTTCCCTTTTCAGAAAGCTTAACCCCTCTGAATAAATTCAGCCCATGTTTCAAATAGAGTTATAATGCCAGATTGAATTCAAATGAAACATAAAATAAATGTGTGTTCTTGGCACTCAGGGAAATGTAGCATGTTTTATTATTATTTCTTCAATGTGTTTGGTGTAGTGTCTTTCACCTCACAGGTGATAAATAAACATGTTGACTCTCTTGATGTAACTGGTGCTGGTGTTTCTTCTTCTCAATAATCAATTCTTGATGCCACGGATTCCACCACTGACCTGATTTGATAGTGACGTCCTAGTTTGCTACATCCTCTGGACATTTTACATCTGTTAATTTAGTCAGTTTTACCTAGAATTTTATACCTTTCTTCTCCCCATTCCTTGTTTTCGTGGTAACTGTCTCTCAGTTCTTCTTGTACCTCTCTTGACTACCCTCCTTTTTATTTCATTTGCAGTTCTTCCTCCTTCTCTTCCAAAACCTTTAAATGTGTCTATATTTTTTGGTGGCCCATGTGTTCTGACAAATCCCACATCCATATCTCCAGCCCAGAGTGGTTTTGTGAGCTCAAGAAGCGTATATCCAATAGCCTGCTAGAAATCTGCAACTGAGTGTTCCAGTGATAATTCAAATTCAAATATGCGCATTTCCCCTACCAAACTTCTTATATATTTTCTTGATGAAAGGCCCAACTTTTACCCAGTTACCCAAGGCTGGAATTTATCAGTCATCTTAGACTTGTCCCTCCCGGTGCCCCTGATGTTCAGTCACTAGCCCTTCTATATGTCTTCTCCATATTACTACTTCTGCCAGAGTCCAGTCTATCTTCATTTCTCTCCTAAACTATAGCAATAGTGCCTTTTTGTTTAGCTGAGCCTCTAATTTTCTATCTCCAACCCAGCCTCAATTCTGCCCCCAAAATGACTTCTCTAAAACAATATCGGAAGAAAGGGCAGAATCGCATTGCTTAAAGTAAAATCCTAAGTCACCACGTAAGCCTCAAATCAGGTTGCTGTATGGGCTTTTCTGTTCTGTGAGCCAGTGTCTCCCCCAGGCCCGGCTTTTTTTTTTTTTTTTTTCTCTTTCCATTTCAACCAGTTTGAATTATGCTTTCTGTCACTTGCAGCTAAATGAGAATTAACTAACATACCATTATACACACGGAATAAAAATCAAACTTTCTCTCCCTAGCAATCCAACCTTGTTTCCCTCCTTTCACTCCCTACTTCACCCTCCCTAGCCCAGGATACCCTCATGCCTTTACATTTCAGATCTCTCCTGTCATTCAAAATCCTACTCCTTCTTTAAGTCTCTGTAAATTCTTCTTTGACTCTTTCAGGTTGAAATAGGCATTATTAAGATGGCCTGTGCTCAGTAGGATCACTTACAAAGTAACCTCAATCAATGGATGGGACCATCCATGGAATGAACTGATAAATACCATCAACAGCATTTGAGTGAAAAGCATGGCTTGGATGACTTCAGGAGAAACTTTTTTAGTTGTCAGGAGATGCTTTGAGCTTTTAGAACCTTGGTGCCGCCTTCCAAGGTGGGGATGAATAGAACAGTATTTTCAAGTGAGAAGACTCTTGATAAATATCCTATCAGGTCAAATAAAAGGAAAACTCAGTGTCTCTATTACTAGGAAACCGTGAGAGGGTGGGTAGGAGTAAGAGGCTCCCTTCCTTATATAGTAAAGTTCAGTGAACAAGTGGCTTTTTAGAATATTACCATAGAGTAAATGTATATGCAAAATATACCACTAAATTTTCCTAAACAATTAGTAATATTTCTCTTCATTTTCTGCTTTCTCCAAATCATTAGTTGTATTCATTTATTTGATTTCTACACTGGTACTTTTAAGAAAAAAGTCATCTTAAAATGCAGTATTAAAAACATCTTTTACATTCAGAGA
Organism: Macaca fascicularis; assembly: GCF_037993035.2. NCBI lineage: Eukaryota > Metazoa > Chordata > Mammalia > Primates > Cercopithecidae > Macaca > Macaca fascicularis. Next base: position 94,030,319 of record NC_088376.1, read on the forward strand.
ACATGTCTCCTTGATTTTCTCCCGGATTCACACATTTGCAATCTTCCTTATAGGGAAAGGCAGGACAAAAGGCAGGAGCTTAGATTAGGCACCTACTCAGTGGGCCAGAGCCTTTGCACGTATTATTTAATTTAATTATCAGGAGATTATTATTATTATTATTATTATTATTATTATATTGGTATAGGTGGGTGTTGGTTGAGGGCAACCTCTTTTCTTTATTAGAATGCCTCCCAGATGGGTCAGGTCTCATTGAGTGCTCACAACATTAAGAGAGAGGAGTATAGTGCTAAGAACTTCAAACAAGGGTGGAATGATGGGTTTGAATTTTAGCTCCACCCTTTACCAGCTGGGTGACTATGGGTATGTGGCTTAACGACTCTGAACATTGGTTTCATCATCTGTAAGATGAGGAAATTAATAGTACTCACATCACTGAGTTATTGTGATGATTAAATGACTTGATATTTTCCATGTGCTTAGAAGAGAGCATGGCACTTGGTAAGTGCCACAGTGTTGGTTAACAAACTAAATAAAATATCCCCCAAACGTCATCTCTCCTCTGCGATAATATAGCAAGGAAACCCCCTTAGTCCAACCAGCTTTTAAATCCAAGATTTCCAGATCAATCTAATAAATGTATCATCAAACCCATTATATCATCTGAGTGTCTGACTCTCTTTGAAGGTCCTGTGACGATAACCAGCATAAGTTTAGGCCATTAGGGAGACTAAGAGTGCCAGTCAGCAGTGGCGCTTCCTTTATTCTCTATAAATTTGGAATATGAAAACCTAATATTCCTCTTGAAAAGAGAGATGTTGAGAAGGAAAAAATGTCCTCCAAAGTTATTTTAATGATGTATCCTCTACATGTGTACTTTGAGGATATTGGATTGAGGCTGCTGTAGCCATTTCCAAGCTTATCAGGAAAGAGTTTGAGGTTCAACTAGTAATGTCTTCCATGGGCACAAGAAGGGCAGTGGAAGGGGGCATGCGTCTGACAGACCTGCACCTGCATCTCATAAGAAGGACACAGAGACCTAGAGAAATGGAGTGATTTAGTCTGTATCACATATTGGGCTAGGTCAAGAGTATAAACCTGGGACCAGTGGTGGGACGCATGTATGTTGGGGGTGATAAGTGGGGGTTGACTTGGAGATCACATGTAAATTTCATCAACCATTTTCCCAAAGTTAAAACTTTTCCATAGGCTAGGCTTTATGAAAAAGTTTGTATCTTGACCTAGGGTTGACATATTTAGGTATCCTCAAACTAATAAAAAACAAACAACATAATTTAGATTCACCCAATAGGATTGTTTGGGATGACAGAGAACATATCCAGAGTTTCACCCCTGGAAGCCTCAGTGACAAGTATGGCAATGACTCACTCCAAATGCAAAGACAGATATGAAGAATGACGAGCAAGAAATGCTGGCTGAAATCTTGGCAATGAGAAAACCCATGCATTGCTGCAAACTCGCCATAGAGCTATGAAAAATGAACTGGTCATGCAGGTTCCAGTACCTAGGTGATCATTTTGGTTACTATAGATGCCCTCCAAACATTGAGAAGTTGGATCAAGACACAAAAATGAATTCATCTCCCCCTGGTGGATCTCAAACCGTTTTGGAAATGAACAGAAAGGTTTATGCCAATATTTAAATATTAACAATGCTGTTACCTGATAATTACGTGTCATTTTGTCTGCAAGAATTAAAGAAGACTTTCTGCTTGAGTTGCTGAAATGCCACTTTTCAAAGGACATCAAGTATAAATAAGTTCTATTACTTACAACAAAACGCAGGCTTTGTTTAGCTACAAAGAAGCACAGTGAAATTCTAATTTAAGTCAAGGAGTTTACTGAAGAAGACACAGTAGATATGTATTTTTTAAGTCATTGTTAACCAGTTTTTTACTAGCTATCATGACATGGGAAAAGATTTTGATAATAACTGAGTGCTCTTGCGTTTTGGACTTCTATAGGATTGCTGCAGATAACTGCAAATATAGTCATTTGGTAAGAATGGGTACAACGGGAATAGACAAAAGATCTTCACTACAGCCCAGAAAGAAAAGTGTGCTAGTTGATTTCAGGAGTTCTTTTGGTTCCCTATGTGTGTTCTTGGGAATTCATGAGTTAACCAGACTATCTTCAACAGCAATAAGTTATCAAATAGAAAGCACAGATCTTTGAGCAAAAAAAGTAGGGTTTATGTCCTGGCTCTGCGATCATTAGCTGAGCGATCCTGGGCAAGTCACTCTTAGTCTGTCTGCTAAAACTTAGTTTGCTCATCTATGAAGAAAGCTAGCAGAGTCTATTTCACCAGATTGTTTTGAGATCCAAATAAGAAACATATATGTAAAAATGCACAGCACCATGAGGTACATGTACATGTTTTGTAAAAATTAGTTGAATGGGAATAAAAATGCTTTGCTTTTATTTTGAATTTGACGCCCTCTAATAAGTACTTTATGTTGCCCTACTCCTGAGTGCTTTCTAGTTTGTGAAGTGTTGTCATTAAAGCCAAGAGTAGGTTTCGCTTGGCAGATGACTTAGTTCTGTAATGTTAATGGTCATCTCAAATTTAACTGATTTATGAGTTCAGAATGTGATACATCAAATAATATAAAATAAGAAATCTCTGTGCATAACTAGTAAAAAGGCAAGATCACTTTATCATTAAAAAATGTTAATGAGAGACTAAATCATTCTGCTACCTATGTAGAAAACATTTCAAATATCTAATCCCAGGTCCTTAAACAATGAATACACATTTTTCTTCATTATATTTAACAATATTTTTTATTGTATAAATAATTTTAATGGAAAAAGTAAAATAATATACCAGTATAGCTGGGTAAAAAATAAAAGTCCCACCAGGTGTGGTGGCTCATACCTGTAATCCCAGCACGTAGGGAGGCCAAAGTGGGTGAGCCCTGGAGTTCAAGACTAGCCTGGGCAACATGGCAAAACCCTGTCTTTACAAAAAATATAAAAATCAGCAGGACATAGAGGTGTGTTCCTGTAGTCCCAGCTACTCGGGAGGCTGAGGCAGGAGGATCACTGGGATGTTGAGGCTGCAGTAAGCAGTGATTGTGTCATTGCACTCCAGCCTGGGCAAAAGAGTGAGACCTGGTCTCTTAAAAAAAAAAAATGTACTTACTGTCTCCCCATCCCACTCATTAAAAGTAAACACTGTTGGTTATGTTTATCATTCCAAAATTTTTTTTCTATGCTTGTGCAAACAAATAGATTAGATAGGTATTTTACAACTCCGTATGAAATTATATTGACATATTATCTGGTAACTTGTTTTTACTCACGTAATAACATACTGTGGGCATTTATAGGTACCTTCTTAATAGTGACCATCTGTAAGTCACTAGAAATGACTACAAGAGACCCCATTGGAATTCAGCTCCCATTATGACATATGTAAATAGTTTTATAGATTTAAAAATTAGGAGCATCTATCTAAGAAAGAGGAGGAGTGAGCATAAAGCTGGCCAGACCGGGCCTCTGTGCAAGGTCTGGGCAGATAAAGGAAATCTATGCCCAGATTGCAAGGCGGACCTCTTGACCCATGTGAAAATAAGCAGTGTCTGAAAGGAAAGAGAAAGGAAAGAAGAAGGATTAATGTTTTCTGTATAGCTACTGTATGTCCAGTACAGGATTGGGCCCTGTCTCATACTACAGCAAATGCAATTCTCACCACAATTCTGATAGGCAGGTACTATTGCCCTTAATTTACAAATAAACTGAGGGCTTAGGCCAGTCACTAACATGACACCTAACAGATGTCAGGATTGGGATAGAAGTCCTATCTCTAAATCCAAAGCCCCAGCTTCTTCTTTGGTATCTGGGTAGGATTAAAGTGAACAACATATGTAGGGTACCTATTTCAATGCTTTACAAATAAGTCGTTCAGAAAAATCTAGTCCTTCTTCCCCAATATATAAATACGTTTCAAAATGTCTGTGTATCTGAAATTAGACACATATGGCAGTAGGGAAGTTTTTCCTTCATACTTACTACCAAATGCAATACTGTATAATGGTGCACCAATCAATCTTAGCAGAGTTGGAGGACCAAATTTGGTACTGGCTAAGATGTGACATGCTTGAATTTTAATAAAGAAAGAATGATCAATTGAGATTTTATATATTTATTTATATAATGAGAGGGTCTTTACCCTTTCAACTCATAGCTGTGACAGAAGAATCTTGGATATCAAGTCTTTCTGTCATAACAGCTCAATAGGCATTTAAACTTCCAGTGAGTCAGAAATATGTGAGTTGAGATTCCACTGAAATCTATGGTGAGAAAGTACTTACGTCAGCTCCTGCTAAGCTCCCACTGAAGCACTTTGCTGATCACAATTAATCAGGGAAGTTTGCTCACTGACATGTTGTACAGGTCAGTCAGGTTCTTGTGCAACAATCTGGGGAGCAGCTCTTGACCCACAGTTATGACAAAGTGATCGACAGTCACTCACATAGGAACTTGGTCTGCTTTACTCACGACCGTATTCCAGAACTGCAGAGAGAGCCTGGGATCCTGGAGACTCTCCAAGAGTACTTAACAAATGAATGAATGAATGGACTCAAAACCAATGCGGAAACTTCAATGCTGGTCTCACATTTGTCACTAATGGCCATGCTGTACACCTTAAATAAATAATCAAAGAAAAGAACAAAATAAAGGAGGCGATTATTTCCTTACCTTTGCACTTAGATATGGTCTGGGATATTGTGTTTAGATCCAGCTGTCTTTTAAAACAGTACATTTTAATAAGGGTAACAAACTAAAACGTCTCTGCTGGTGGGCGTCTAGAGGGCTGAAGGGTCCTGAATCTTATAATTCAGATGGAATTCAAATAAACTGGAATCATCCAGTGAAGATTAAGACTTGGGAAAAGACAAGAGAGCTTCACTGAAAGAGAGCAGTAGAGTGTCTAGATCAAGGAAATACTAGCCACAAATTGCATTCTTGAATTTTAGACAATATCTGGATTACGGTGCTTGCTTCTGGATGCAACTTCTAAATAAATTACTTCTCTTATTATAGGAATAATAGATTTTCATAGTTAAAAAAACAAAATATTGAGAGGCATAAGATAAAATGCAAACGTATTCTCAACATCGTCCCAAAATCTTAATTGCATTCCTCACAGGAAAAAAATGTAAATAATTCAATATGTATACTCCAGGTTTTTTATGCAAATATAACACATGTTGGCACATTTTTAAGCTCACATGGGATCAAGTTTTCATAGTTTGACATTTTTTACTTAAGATATGTTATCTTTTCATATTATCCATATACATTGTGCTTCATCCTTATTAATTGTTACATAACATTCTATGACGTGAATATGCTATAGTTTGGCTTAATTCTCTTTTGAATATTATAGTATATTAAATGATATCCTATTGATAAAAATTATTTCCAATTTTTAAAACTACAAATAATGCTAAGATAAACATTCTTGATCATTCATTGTATACTTCTACAAGAATATTCATAGTTTAAGTCCCTCACGTGCTACCAGGTCAGAGGACACGTGCATGTTTGTTTCGATCTTGTTCTTGTTAAGCATCTCCAAATTGCCCTTCTTGAATTGCCTGTTTCCTCACTTCTTCACCAACTAGATATTTTCAAATTTTTAAATATTTCATAGGTGAAAAATATCTCATTTCTTATTTTATTTGTGAGGTTGAGTATTATTCTATGATTATTGACAATTAATAGTCCTTTTTCTATGAACTTCCCATTTATGTATTGACCTGTTTTGCTAGATTATTTTTTCGCTTTATCTTATTGATCTCTAAGAGTTCTTTGCATATTAAGACTATTAGCCCTTTGTCATAGATATTACAAATGTTATTTACTAGTTTGTAGTTTTATCTTTTGATTTTGTTTATGGAATTTTTCATGGAATAGCATCTTTATTTACTTGATTTAAATTTTTATTATGTTTTAATTTTTTATTTATATTTTTATTTTTACATAGTTGAATTTAGTCTACTTACTTCCTTTATGATTCTGAGTTTCATACCATACCTTTGCCAGGCCAAATCTCTCTCTCTCTCTCTCTCTCTCTATATATATATATATATTTTTTTTTTTTTTTTTTTTTTTGGACGGAGTCTCGCTCTGTCACCCAGGCTGGAGTGCAGTGGCGCGATCTCAGCTCACTGCAAGCTCCGCCTCCCGGGTTCCCGCCGTTCTCCTGCCTCAGCCTCCTACTACAGGTGCCCGCCACCACGTCTGGCTAATTTTTTTTGTATTTTTAGTAGAGACGGGATTTCACCGTGTCAGCCAGGATGGTCTTGATCTCCTGACCTCGTGATCCGCCCACCTCTGCCTCCCAAAGTGCTGTGATTACAGGCGTGAGACACCGCGCCCGGCCAACTATGTATTTTTTAATTCCCCGTTTACAAAGTATTTCTATGGCATTTTCTATGTTTAAATGTTTGTTCCATCTGGAATTCGTTTCACTTTAAAGAGTGAAGCAGAGATCAAATCTCTTCTTCCTGCAAGCAGCTAGAAATATACCACAACATTATTTATTGATTAACCCACTTTTACTCTGATGACTTGAAGGGCTAGTTTTATTATATACTAAGTTATCATATGTATTATGTCCTCCTTCTGGATTTTCTGTTCAGTTTTTGTATAGCATGGAATTTTTTCCTTTCTAGCAGATCTCATACCATCACTTCCTCACTTTCCCCACTCCCCCCTGCCCCCCACCACACACACACACTCCTCCACCCTGTTCTCTTCCGTAACATTTTCCTGGTTGCTTAGGTGTGCTTATTTTTCCAGGCGACAACTTTATTTTTAAAACAATGGGATTAAATTAAAGCAACACCAACCCTCCATCAAAACCACCAATCGTCACTTACGTTTGGCTTTTCTTCCCCTGAAGCAAAAGCAGGGTCTCTGTTCTATGTACAGCCTCTCTCTGCACCTACGGGGCTGATCCACATCCCCATTTGACCTCGCAATTATTCTCTCTCTCATTCGTCATTAGTTACTTACTAACGATGAATCGTTTCACTAGGCATCTCAATACACCTTAACATCACCCACTTAAAAGAAAAAGAAAAAGAAAAGAAAAAAAAGCAGAAACCCTTAGCTCTATTTTCCACTCCTCTTTTTGCACCATTTCTTTGCTCACCTTTTCAGCAGAAATTCTTAGGAGTGGTTTGTATTTGCTGTTCCCACTTTCTCACTCCTGTTCTCTCTTCACCTATTCCATCAGGCTTTTCACTTTACCACTCCCCGAAGCAGCTTTTATTGAGGTCACTGATGTCCTTCATTTGACACATCCATGGTCAGTTCTCTGTTCTCATCCTATTTGAGTCTCAATATCATTTGACACGGGTGATTATTCTTCTTTCTTGATGTATTTTCTTCTGAGGGTTTGGGGTCACCACATTCTTCTGCCTTTCTTCCAACCTCACTGGTCATTCTTTCTATGTCTTCTCTGATGTCTAATATCTTACATCTAATCTCTAAATATAAGAGCACGTCAGGCCTCTCATCTTTCCTCTGCTTTTCTTTTCACCTCTTCTCTCATCTCCTCTCCTCGTCCCTCCTTCCCGCTTTTCCCATGCTCTGCTATTTTCTCCTTTCCTTCATCTACTTGATCTTATCCAGTCCCGTGCCTTTCAATATTCTATGTCTCCAACTGTGATCTCTCTCTCTCTCTCTTCTCTCTCTAAGCTTCAGAGTTCTCTCTCCAAAGGTCTACATACAATCTCTGCTTGGATGTCTGACAGAAACTTCAAACCCAGTATGTCCAAGACAACTCTTCTTGTTTCCGGCCCCCAATTTTGATATTCTGCCCCCTAATCTTTTTTCTTTCTTTCCTTTTTTTTTTTTTTCTTTTTGAGATGGAGGTTCACTCATGGTGCCCAGGCTGGAATGCAATGTTGCAGTCTCTGCTCACTGCAACCTCCACCTCACAGCTTCAAGCAATTTTCCTGCCTCAGCCTCCCCAGTAGCTGGGATTACAGACATGCAGCAACATGCCTGGCTAATTTTTTATTTTTAGTAGAGACGAGGTTTCACCATGTTGGTCAGGCTGGTCTTGAATTCCTGATCTCAGGTGATCCACCCACCTCGGTCTCCCAAAGTGCTGTGATTACAGGTGTCAGCCACTGTGCCCAGCCGTGACCCCCAGTCTTAACCAGAGATGCACATGGCAGCACTACTCTCTACCCTGTGCTAAGACTAAAAACGTTGACATTGTTTTTGGCCTCTCTTCCCTTCATACTCTACATTCAATCCATCAGCAAGATCTGTCAGTGGTACTTCCAAAACACATTGCAAAGCCCTACCGCTCTTCCCCATCTCCCTTACTGCTACTGTAGCTCAAGCCTTCATTTTCTCGGTCCTGGGATCCTAACTGATCTTTCTATTTCCATTCCTTCCCCTTCCCTTTATTCCCCTGCAGTTGATTGCTTACAGAGTAAACGAGTAATATTCTCAAATCAGATCCCATCACTACCCAGCCCAAAATGCTCAGATGAAATTCAGCTGCTTACTATGGAGTGTAGAATTTACAAGACCTGACCCTTTATTGACTGTATGACCATCTCACTCACTATTCTCTCTCAATGTCCACTCTGTCCTCCTGGATGCAGCGAGTTGTCTCAAATTCTTTGCTTTTGATAGTCCTTCTATGGGAGAACACATCTCCCTGTGGTTTGAGGGGTTGTGTCTCTCTCATCTTTAGGGTCTTAGCTCAAATGTTACCTCTGCAAGAGACTTCTCCATCTACCTTAACTTCAGCAACATTCCTCCACACCCATACATCCACAACCCAGTCATTCTTGACCCTGCTTCCCTATTGTATTTTTTTCATGTCGCTTAAATCCTTCTTTTTTTTTTTTTTTTTTGAGACGGAGTCTTGCTCTGTCACCCAGGCTGGAGTGCAGTGGCCGGATCTCAGCTCACTGCAAGCTCCGCCTCCCGGGTTTACGCCATTCTCCTGCCTCAGCCTCCCGAGTAGCTGGGACTACAGGCGCCCGCCACCTCGCCCGGCTAGTTTTTTTGTATTTTTTAGTAGAGACGGGGTTTCACCGTGTTAGCCGGGATCGTCTCTCGATCTCCTGGCCTCGTGATCCGCCCGTCTCGGCCTCCCAAAGTGCTGGGATTACAGGCTTGAGCCACCGCGCCCGGCCTTAAATCCTTCTTATAAAATAATACTTGGCCGGGCGCGGTGGCTCAAGCCTGCAATCCCAGCACTTTGGGAAGCCAAGACGGGCGGATCACGAGGTCAGGAGATCGAGACCATCCTGGCTAACACGATGAAACCCCGTCTCTACTAAAAAATACAAAAAACTAGCCGGGCGAGGTGGCGGGCGCCTGTAGTCCCAGCTACTCGGGAGGCTGAGGCAGGAGAATGGCCCGAACCCGGGAGGCGGAGCTTGCAGTGAGCTGAGATCCGGGCACTGCGCTCCAGCCCCGGGACAGAGCGAGACTCTGTCTCAAAAAAAAATAAATAAATAAATAATAATAATAATACTTTTGTGTTCTTCCACTAGAAGGTAAACTCCATGAGGGAGTGATTTTGTTTGTCGTATGGATGTATGTGCTGTTACACAGGAGATTTCTGTAGCTATATACAATACCTGGAATAGCCCCTGATACATAGTAGGCAGATAGTATGTTGGATGACTTTTGACAGTTCTAGGAAGAAACACCTGTATCATTTGGAACCTATATCATTTAGAATTCATACATTTATTAATTGGGATTACATAGAATTTATTGATTACTGTAAAGAGGCGTAATACTTCTAACATATTAAGTCCTGATGAAAAACAACGAATATCTTTCCAGTTACCCAAATGTTTGTTTTTAAATCGAAGTTCTTACAGCCCCATTCTGGTAAAAACCTTTTTAAGAGGAATATTTAGCTTGGAAAGTATATACACAGTTATTATGACATTTATCTCCAAATACAATGCCAAGTGAAAGAAGAAACTAATTTATTCACCATATTCCAAAGATCAGACCTTGATGGGAGATAAAGGAAACAAAATTCTAGTTCAAGGAAGAAGTTTCTAAAAGTTAAAACTATTCAACCTCAGATTGAGCTGTGTAGTAAAGCAGTGAGCTCTCCATCACCGGAGATGTTCAAGCAGAGACTATGCAGAGAAGATTCTTGTATCTGTGGAAAATTGAACTAGAAGACATCTAAGGCCTCTCTTAACTTTAAGGCACTATGATTCATATTACCACCCTAAGTCTCAACCAATTTGATGTATCTCAAGAAACTAAATCAACCCAAATTTTCCCCAACCAAAGATACTTGAGAGGTTCTGAAACTGAGTGGCTTCATGGTGAAGTCTAAACTCCATTCATCCAGCTCTGCCCTGTGAATTATATTTTCTTTCACTAAAAAAAATCTTTAAGACAGGATTCTCCTAGAATCTACCTCTTCTGAAATATTTTGCTTTACTAAGACACTCTGAAATAGAGGGTGCTAAAATCCAGAATGACTTGATGTTTTCCTTAAGAAATCAGATGGCAAAGTTGAACAGCCAACAGGTTTTTTTGAGATGTTACTTTCTTCTGCAAGTTATTGCTTTCAAATAGGCTTACTAAATCAAATACTATGAGGCTCTATTGAAGAAGTTTTGTCCAAAGTTGTTACTACTGACCTGCAAACCTGGACTTTTTTTTTCTGCCTCCAAAACCTTGACACATTCATAGAGAAAAAAAGAGTGAAAAGAAAGTAATAATGATAGTAGCCTAGCTTGCTATTATCATTTGAAAGAAACGAATGATATTGTTTGCCAAAGGCCCAAGGCTGTGGAGCTAAACCACAATTCTAGATAGCTCAGCAAGGCTTACCAGAAAGCAGAGAGTGCACTTCTTTGTTCCAGGGTTTTATGGGAAGAAATCATTTCACAGCTTGTATGGATTCTGCAAAGGCCTCAAGCTAGAAAGTGTAAGGTGGCCTGCGGGAGGTGTGCAGGGGTCACTGAATGCTATGAGATGTGTCTTCAAGCTGGTGGATTACACTTACGAGCTCTCACAATGTGACTGCCACTCTGACCTTGCCGCTCAAGTCCAGGGCTCTCATGAGCAAGGAAAGACATTCTGAACCAACCCATACTCACGTGGTACTATGTCATTCATTTGTCAGTCCAAAATTCAAAGAAAAGAGACCATCTAATTCTCAAAAAAAAAAAAAAAAAAAAAAACCAGTTGTTGCACATTTGAGTGTATTACGGCCATATGTTATACAACAAAATTTTCTGTTAAGAAGCACACAGTGATTTTAGTCACTGTCAGCAGCCTAGAAAATCTGCCAAGCTGGCTTCATGGAATTTCTAGAAGCTCATTCACAGCTTTGAATGACATTTCCTTATGTGTATACCACAGCCTATGGTTTTTAGGTACAGTCAGGATTATAAAATATCCTCTTCAAAACTCCCTTATACAGAGAGACGGTATGTCTGACATGACGAAAGACAGTCACCTGAGACCCAAGGAGCTTGCCTTTAAGATTTGTTTGATGACTTTTCACTTCAGGAAAAGCAAGGCTACTACAACATTTCCTCAACGGGAACGTCTGTTCCAAAGGCAAGCCGGTTCGTTGGCTCTCTGGCTTCAGCACGAGATCTCCCAGAATTCGGGGAGCTTGTCTCCTTTCCCTTTATTTTCATTTTTTCACCACCCAACTTTACTTTCTTGGCTTACAAAATGGGGGTAACATTACCCTCCTCTACACCTAACAAGGGTAATGAAAGGAGCTCATAAAGCATTTTGTATTAAAAGACTTTAAAGAATTTAAAATTACCATTTAAATATTGGATTATGTTATTACCTAGGACCTGAATTTAATTGTAGAACATTTTGCTTTTGTTGTTGTTTTATTTTTTACTTGCATTACTTGTAAACGATGGGAAGAGAAGAGATATGAAGAATAAATGAACTATTCGTCTCTAGCCATCCTTAAAACACGATTTTTCTGTAGAAAGGAAGATACTATGTGTGACACACAATGAAACTTTCTCGTGTATGGCTTTTAGAAACTAGCCTCACTACTTTGTAGGCATACTCAGATAGAATAAATATATACATAAAGTTAGTAATGTTCTCAGAACTTTATTATAAAGACTGTGAAATGCATGGGTCGGAAATTACCTTATGCAAAATTAGAGATTAATTTATAGAGGAAGCCTCAATAGATAATCATCTGATGAACTGACTTACTGCTTTTAACCACTTTCACTTGTATTTAGAGTCTTTTTACCATCATGATTTTAAATGTAAGTTATAGTTACAAGAGTTTTTTAAATTCAGCCCCAAGAGGAAGTCTAGAAATAATCAAGTCTATCTTTCTGTTTTATAAAAGTAAACACCAAGATTCAGAGATGTTAAGTGATTAGACTAAAGACACACAGCTAATGCATGTGGAAGAGAGATTAAGACTCACCGCTTCTGGCTTGCAGCCCATAGCTTGTTCCACCCCATGCTACCTTAGCCCAAGGTAAGAAATATTTAATTGAGGGCTAATGACAAAAGACAATGAAGACATATTGTATTTCTTCTTTGGATTTCTTCATATATCACTGCAGCACTTAGGAACTCAGATAATTATACTGTGAGGAGACAAGTGACAGGAGAGCAAAACACCTCCTCTAATTCTTAGCCCTCTGTCAAACGCAAAGGATGTGGCAAATTGCTACCTGTAGGCTCCTGGAGGCAGGCGGGAGAGCAGCATTACTCATACAAAGAAGCAGTCCTGGCATCTCCCTTTGTAAGATGTAAACCTAAGATTTGGGACATTTCAGGAATGGGAGTTTGGACAGGGAAAGCCCTTAGCCTCACGTCTTAGACTCAAAATATTCTTTCCCCAGTTCTTATCAAATTAAACTTGAGTCACAAACAACCACCTCAGCCGGGGAGAAGTGCCGGATGTGGAACAGTGAGGTTGATCCTCGGTTACTTAAACTCTTCAGGTTTTCTATTATCTAATTCAGCCTCCCTCTCCATAATGAAGATCAAATTATATCCAGGATTCTGGTTTGCTGAAAAGAGAGGGAGATCATAGGAACATATCATTTTACAGAGGACAATACCAGCAATTTCTGAATGAATCTGGCAGCTAAGCCTGGCAATTATTTGGACCAGCACTCAGTGGTTCTTTGGGGATCAACTGAGTTAGAAGGGCTTTAGAAAGGGCAAGGCTACAGTGGCATCCACTCCTCAGGTAGGAGAGATCGTTGACTCTTGCTACTCACTTCAGCAGACTCCCTTGTCACAATATTTTCCTAAATTCCAACATATTATCGAGAAAATGCAAAAAAAGACCCACCTCACTATATTCACAAAAATGTTAATTTCCTACTTAAAGCTATTAGGAAGAAAGCCTCTTCCCCAAAACAAGAAAACACTGAAATATTTTGCACACCAAAGTGTTTGAAAATTTTTTATAAAGTGGGAAATGTGGGGTTTTTTAAATTATAAAGAAATTTGGGGCCAGTTAGGAGAACTTGTGAAATAACTAATTCAAAGCAGATGTCTAGAGAAGCTGAGTTCACTGTTCTTTCCCCAACAGTATTCAGTAAAGTAAGTGTCTGTGTTGCCTTGTGCAGAGCAAAAGTGTGGCCAATGGATAGGAAAAAAAGCCGCATTCTAGTTGCACGTTAGGAAGAGTTTCCTAATGTTTCATGCTGTCAAAAAATGGTTGTGGGTTTCATCGAAAGTCCCCATGGCTGAAGGTGTTTATAGAGAAGGGAAGGAAGCTGAGACGTGAGCTATATGACCTCTCAACGCCATTGTAGAATTTTCTAAAACCCTCTGCTTTATCACTAAGAAACATTTCTCCGTGTCCATGGCTTTTGTAATTTAAAACTCACGGATTCTTAGAATGCGTATTCAACATCTTTCCAAACACGGTAAGGGAAAAATGAATCCAAAAACAATGACTTTAGAAAAGGAGTTTTGTATTTTTAAAAAGTCTTGTCCGTGCTTCCATTCTTTCAAGGGAATCTTCTAAAATGATTCAAAATTGTGGATGACTTCTGAACATTCAGTCCCACTGTCACTGGTTTGTCATGGCCTTGAGGTGGGGGTGCCACCCTTTGCCTGAAAGCCAGCATAGTCACGTTTTCCTGCAATGGAAATGGTTGATGTAGGCAACCAACCTTTTTGCCATGTTTCCACAAAGCAGTGTAAATGTTAGTAGGTCACAATGGAACAGACAAAGAGAATTTGACAAGTAATCTGTTTATTCTTTAGATTATATAACGGCTTTCACGGTCACATTAAAGTAATACACACTTGGCCAAGAGAGAGAAATCATCACTTGGTACAAATAGAATAGGGACTTTCAGACAATCAGGGGAAGGATGGCAAGTTACCCCTCTGCCACACAGGCAGTGAAAGAAAGTAGAAGTACTGTTTCAAAGGTCAGTGTCACCAATAAAAGCACAAAATTGGTGCAGGAGGAAAAGGTAAAAATAGGCTAAAGATGGGGAAAGCGGCCTTCAACATTTTTAAGCAACATGATATATAAATGGGAAAAAAAACCAAAGAGTAGGAAACTTTCTGATCATTGCAGTACAACAGGTCATTGTAAAGATGTCATATATTGGATTGCATGCACTCAAAAACTTAAAAAATATCCAAAATGTGCTTTTGTCTTTGAACTGTCTTTGTCTGTCTGTCTGTCTCTCTCTTTTTCATACTTCTCCCCACATGCTGTTGGAAATCCTCTTTCGATTTGCTTGCATGAATTCCATCTTATTCTTTACATCGCAGTTCAAAGACCACTTCTGCTACAGAGGGGCTTTCTTTGGCCCCATTTTAATCTTTCCCTGGGTATCTATCTCTTTTCTTCATAAAATGTACACACTTTGAAATTATATTTGCATTCATATGTTTTCTTCATGTCTCACTCCAATAAGCTCTTAGGGACCAGAGACCTCGTCCTTTGTGTTTTCCTCTTAGTCTTCAGTGTTGGGCATGATGCCTGAAGAAATATTTTTCTATAAATAAATTAATGTCAGAATAGGATCAGAATGGTGACAAACAAGGAGGGTCCTCAGCATCAGGTGTCCGTGGTGAGTGGTGGGTGAGGCCCACCACTGCCTTCTATGCCCAAACAGGTAGGTGCTATGGGGCCTGATGCTCTAGATTAAGAGTGCAGGATTAAAACAGCAAAGTTTTCTGTTGGTAAATGACTTACAAGGATCCAAACAGTCCAATCTTCTTCAATTCTCTACTGCTCAGGTTGACCCGCATAACTGAGATTGCTTTACCACAGTCTATTACCCTGACCAAACATTAATGTTGAGAATGGCTAAAAGATTCTACAGCTGTTTGTATCTACCCAACATAACAAGTTGTCTTGCTTTCTCAGAAATCTTTTATTTATTAAAGTATCACATAAACAGGCAAATAAATAAAAGTTTCTGAACATAGAGCTGCATCTTGCTTTTTTTCAAGGAAGCAACTTGAGGGACCTCCTGACCAGATAAAAAACTGGCCCTGGATGTCTCTTCTTCCCCGCACTAATCACAGTTGAAAATTTACATTTACGGTTTTGATTATTATTTAGTATCGATCACACTCAAAAAGACTATAAGATGCCTAAAGGTAGGGGTATTGTCTGTTTTTGCTACTACAGTATCCCTAGCACCAAGCCCATAAGAGACTCAGTGAACTGATGAATGAATGAATGAGACTTACATTCTTTCTAGGCTTGACTTTATCATCAGCTCTCTGGGTATGTTTGAATAAGTCACTTTATCTTGCCGGTGTTCATTCTCACATTTGAGAAAATGGTGATATCACTCTGATCCCTTCTTAGTATAGTTTCAAAGATTAAATGACACAAAAATGACCTGAATGTTCTGAAAAGGATAAAATTCTATTAAAATGTGAACTACTAGGCAAGGAATTACTTTTGCTCTCAGGGCAGTAGCTACAGGCAGTAGAGCAGAAAGCAGATCTGAGATCAAGTATGACCTGAAAGCAAGTTGGAGCCGGGACAGGAAAGGGATTGGACCTAAGTGCTAACTTCAGGAATTCTGGATTATTAGAATCACCTATTAGAAGTTCTATTTGTGGAGGAACTTCCTATGTCACCCAGAGAAAAAAGGAAAGGAAACGCGGACCCCCAGATTTGACACTCCTGGGAAGAGAAAGACCACCTTGGCCTTCACAGGGAGGATGCAAGGGAGACAAAACAAATCTAGGGAGCTCAGTCCTGATTTTACAGTTCAGGGTTAGCATGAGATTGTAGTAGATGGTGTTCTGGACGTTATCTAGCCTGATATTAGAAACACCAAAATTTCCTTAATCAAGAGAATAATAAAACTCAAAGAGCAAGGTTACATTTGGAGAAAGGGGTGTCTTATAGCTGTAACAATTCAAGAATAATACTAATAATTAGTACTATTTATTGTCTAAAATATCTTAGTAACTTTACATATGTTCATCCCTAACATCAACTCTGTAAAGCAGGCATCTCTATACCTATTCCACAGATGAAGAAACTGAGGCCCATGACTTGCACAGGATCACACAGCTACATGGCAGAGCTAGGTATTAAACATAGGACTGCCTGACTTCAAATATCATGCTCTTTCCCCTCTGGCTCTCCAACTGGAGACCAAACCATCAGGACTAGCTACATAGTGTGCAAGGCCCAGTGTAAATTGATAATGCAGTATCCCTTGCATTAATTAAAAAATTTAAGACGGCAACTGCAGAGCAATAAGTATGAGGCCCTTCTGCGTGTAGCGCCCTGTGTTGTACACGGCATACTTAAAGTTGACTTAAAAGGATAGAATAACTACGACCCTATTTCACGCCAGTCCTCAGGACTCCTGGTTGAAGCTTTGGCCGGAGAAATAGTGACAATGGTGATAAGGCAGGGCAAAGGCTAGTGGCATGGGTAGAAGCAGGGGAAGGTAATAGAAGTGAAGCAGACCATCACTGCTGTACCTCCCAGGGATTGAGCCACCTGAGACTGGCATCAATGAGGGGGATCCGGGAGCCCCACATCCTGGGAGCAGCCCCCACTGAAGCTGAGTCTTGCACCATGGCCATCCTCATCCACATTCTTGGTTATCCGCAAGACAGGTGCCCTGGGGCAACAAGATAGGCAACTATAACATAAACATGCAAACATTTTAACAAGAAGGAAGAGGCAAAATTCCCATGAGAAATGAAATAAGAAACATTCACTTGTAGAAAGCTCAAGTTACATAGAGGCAGAACCAACAGAACAGGGCTTTCCTGGTCTGGTTTCAATCACTATCATAGCTAAGAGGGCAGAACAATCCAAAGGGAAGAAGTCCTCTCAAGAATAAATGAAATGAATCTGGTAGAAAGCTCATAATGACTGAACAAAATTTGTGGGCCCTGAAGATGCAATTTTTGTGAAAGACCTTTTACCAACATTTATGTCTTTTCATACTACCATAAAAGTCATATATGCTAGTCCAGAAACTTGAAAAACAGAGAATTACAGTGAACAAGCATCACTCATAATTCTGTCACTCAGTGATAACCATTGCTGATTTGACCCTTTGGTATAGGAGCTTTCAAACATATGCTATATACCAACATACATATACAAATAATTATTTTCAGGCATGGTTTGAATCTTAGCAAAAAATCACGATTTTTCCCCTTTGTCAAATATTATTCTTTGTGATTTTTAAACAGCCACATAGTAGCTCATCAAATAAATCCTCTTCAACAAGTTTCTCGGTTTTTTTTTTTTTTTGGTATTTATAAATAAGGCTAATATATACATCTTTTGCACACACATACATACACTTCCACTAATATATTATGTATTCTTGGTGTCTCTTAAGAAAACATTTTCATCTGGTGTTTCTTAAGAAAACATTTTCACGTTTTCTGTTTCTACTCTTAGGAAAAGCCATGGAAAGAAAGTGATTTTTTGTTTTGTTTTGTTTTAATTTAATTTAATTTAAACTTCTGGGATACATGTGCAAGATGTGCAGGTTTGTTACCTAGGTGAAAAATGTGCCTAGGCAGTTTGCTACCATGGTGGTTTGCTGCACCTATAAGAAAGTGTTAATGATAGTGCAATAGCACCTGGGCAGATCACCTTCTTCATGTTTCCAACACTCCCTTGGCACTTTACCTGCACATCTTTGACGGCAGTTCCCACCCTCTCCTTCCTTGTTATTTTTTCTGTAACTGGATATTCCTTGAAGGAGAGGACACATGACACTCATCTCTGTACCCCCCAGTGCCTTGTCCACATTGGGTGCTCCATAAATGTTTATGCCATAGCTCAGTAAGTTCCTCAAATCCTGTAGCCTAGTCCTAATTCCCGTCCCCTGCCACCTTTCTTCCATAATTGATGTGACATTTCCTTCACAGTTGAGGGATTGAAGTTTGGAGATGTGTCCTGAGGGGGTCAATTAGTTCATTGGATGCATCTACCACCAGGTGACCAGAGGTGGGTCTTTGAGAAATTTAGCAGGAAAAGTGGTTTAGGATTTCCTGGGTAAGTCTAGAAGAATTAAGATGCTGAAGTTTATAATTGACACTATTGAGAAATGACTTCATGTTTTACGCTCAAAACTAACTACAGTTTTTATATTCCGCAAAGCACTGTTAACCGAAAAGCACTGATAGACTTCTATAGACCATTCAATGTCATATAAAAGGGAAAAAAAAAAAATCTAAAGCACAAATTGTGTACTGCCTTTTCTTAAATGTGATGAAACTCTATTTCTAAACATTTGTTTGACTTATTCTGCTCTCGAAAGGGTGCCTTGGGCTTTTCCCTACTTCGGCCTTGAAATATTCTGAGTTGCCTGCAGCTGTTAAAACTGTTAAATCACATCCTATCTTGTAGGAACAACAATAATTTTTTAAAAATCAACTCTCATGAATACTCTATACTGATTAACAAAATCACCTTCCCCTGCACTGGTTTCCTACTATGCTATGTGCTTCCCGCTCTGTGCAAGGCTTATGGTAGAAGCTGGAGTGCAGTCATGAATGAAGTAAGGCCCCTCCTTCTTTCAGGAAATTTTCAAAGTAATGGGAAAGACAGGTCAGTAGGCCAACACCTGGTGGGACAGCCTCTGTCCTAGATGGTCTTAATAAACCCACTTTAGTTCTTTCTGGGTAACTGAGAGGGCTTACTCAGTCTTTTGTAAACTAATGTTTTAAAGCTAGACAAGTTTGCATCATTCACTGAAAAGAAAAAACAAATACCACTCAGTACAATAAATATAATTAAGTCAACAGATTAGATTTCCACACATACATACCTCTCCATTTAATACATTTTTAGGAGAATGTAGAGTGAGCTGCAACTCCTACCTGCAGAAAATCCAACCCTGCAGGCTCCCAGCCCTTCCTTCCCAAAAAGGAAAATGATGATTCAGAATGAGGGCCAGACCCTTTGAGGGAATTTCAAGGGGTGGAAAGTCAAATGATTCATTCCTGGGTCCCTGGTCACTTTTCTCTCCTTAACCCTAAACACCCCTAAACCTCCACACGGAAGAGGCATCAAAGCATTAAAAAAAAAAAAAAAAAAAAAAAAGAGTTGGGGGAAATCTAGCTTTGAATTTTGGCTGATCTATGTATTAGTCTCAGGTTTCAGGTAAGTTGCTTCACATCTGAGCATGGGGAAGCACTTGACACAGCAAACACTCAGCATGGAGTAATATTAATAATGTGATTGCAGTAGTGAGTGGTTAAGAGCGGGCAATCTGTGGTTCCTGACCAGACTGCTGGGGGTCAAATCTCTTTCAGCATTATATGCTCTGTGACCTTGGGCAGGTCATTTCAGCTCTCTGGGCTTCAATTCCATCAGCTGTAAGATGGAAATAAAAATAGGATCTTCCTCAGAGGTTGTGAAGATTAAACATATTCATATACGTGAAGTGCTAAGAATATTGTGAACTCTTACTACGATGATTAGATAGTTTGCTGCTGGTAGAAGTCATGATAGTGCTAGTTATAATGGGGAGTGGGGAGTGATAGTTATAATAGTCTGTGCCCAACCACAGCCCCAGATCCTTTCTGTTTATATTTAATTAACTTCTGGCTAATTATATTAAAATTTGAAGAACCTAAATTACTTGCATCTTCCCTAACTTAGTAATGACACTAACATCTGTCAAGCATTTTCCATGTGTCAGACGTAATTCTAAGAACATTGGAAGCACTGGCTCACTTAATTCTCACAATAATGTCAGGAGGTAGGTGCTCTGATTAGCTCCATTTTACAGAGAGGGCGAATGAGTTAGTAAATGGCTTGTTCAAGAGTACATGGCTAACTGCTTCAGTTAGCTCACATAGTCACTCTTAATTGATAAGATAAACCCAACCATGCTCATTGCTGAATCTTACTAGGGCTCGATTTCTTCTTGCAAATAGCCAATAGCTATTGAATATTATTTGAGCTTCCAAATGCCTGCTGTTCTATGTAATCGCAAGGTGCTATTCTACAAAGCACTTACAAAATGACCAGAGTTTTTACCACTGAAGATCACGGTATTTTGAGAATTTGGCTGAGCATTTCTCTGTGGCCCCTGTGTTGGGATAAGAGGGAGTGCTCCTGTTTGCATTAGCCAAAGGACTGTGAACTATTATCTTACCTTGTTATCTGAGCTGCTGGTGCACAAGGAAGTTTCCTTTGCTAATGGTTGAACTGCTCTTCAGATAAAGGCCTCCCCTAGATCTCTGCAGCACTAATTAATCAGCTGTTAAAACAGTAGTTGATAAAGACAGGCTTACTTAAAGTTCGAATTGCCTGCAATCAGAGATAATGGGTGAGTCCCTTTTGGCAGTGAGATATGAAAACAGGAGAATGATCTGTTATCAAAGTGAACATGGCACTCAAATGAAAAATGTGGTTCAAAAAATAGTTAAAACAATGTTCAAACTGGAAAAAAAATAAACAAATAATTGTTTCTTTTAACCTGTGTCGGGAAAGTGAAAATGATGCAAAACACACACGCACAAGTAAATACTAAAACGTGATCCACACTGACGCTTCAGTGTGAGTCGGGTGAGCAGAACTGGAGCAGGTTCCATCAATGTGGTCACACAAGAATGTGTGACATGTGACCACTATTTCCCTTTGATGGCTCCTTATATACTTATTATTTTTAAAAATCAAATTTTTCTCAGAAGCAAAGGACATGATTTTTAAAAAATAGTTTCTAAAGAGAAATCACCTGACAAAACAGGTGGATGAATGAAAATAGACTTCCCTGAGAAAATGCCTAGATGAAAGGGGGAAAAAAGGCATGTAAGTTGGTAGATGCTAGTAACATTTTTCCAACAGGTGTAGCAGAAAGAAAAGCTCTAACTGGTATAAATGTAGAGGGAAGGACAATTCCACCTCTGGCAGTGAGGTCTAAGGAGGTTCAGACTGGTAGAAACAAACAAACAAACAAAATCCTGTCTCTGAAATTTAGATTTCAGAGTATGCAGAATTTTTAAAAATTGCATATAGACCCAAATCTGAGCCATAAGCAAAAAAAAAAAAAAAAAAAAAAAAGCCTGAACAATAAATTATAACTTTCCTAAGTGATGCTGTGTTAGCACCATCACGTACATTGTCATTCTGAATTTGCTCGGTTTCATAAACTTAGGATGGCAAAGTGGAAAGATTAGTGGATTTGGAATCTGGCAACCTAATTACAGAATAATAGTTATTATAAAAACTAATAATCAATATAAACTTGAGTAAATAATCTCTCATCCTCAGTTTCCTCATATATAAAATGGGTGAGTACAGTGCGGGGGGGGCACCAAACTATATTACTTTCAATATCTCTTTCAAGATCAACATCTTATAATTCTAGATTTTACCATGTATTATTTGTATTCAAATGCTATAAATTTTATTGACAATTTTAAGCTACATACCCAAGAGCACCCCAAAAGTTTCAAAATGCTTGGGTTTCAAGAAGCAGTATGAGCTAAAAAACACAACTATGAATGTGGAAGGCCTTCCTAAAACTCTCTTAGAAACATTGATCTTTAAAATGCAATGGTAATTCATAATAGCTAAGAACCTTTTGACAAAATTCCACTTACTTACATATTTACATAAGGCTGGCATAATGGGAATTAGATATCATTGATTTTCCATGTCAGTGATCCCATTTTGCATGCTTGAAATTGCCTTTTGCCTTCTGGATGCTTTTTTCCCATACCACTTGATATGTGTGTAACATGATCACCACTGTACCCAAGAGCTTTACCGAATAAGACAGAAGTCAGTCATTATTACTGTAGAATGTGGCAGTTCAGGAAGTGCACGTGTGGGCAGCAGATGAGGCGGGTATGAATTGGGTGGGGAGCAAGCCGGGGTCTGAGAATCGGAGCATCAATATCCTGTACAACCATGAGCATGCCATTCCACAGGCCGTCTGCGAGCCATAGTTCTCTCACATGAACCACCGATAATAATAACCTAGCCAGTCACCACATGCTGCTGGCTGTCATTCAGAGGTGCTTGACCTGATCTACAAAGCCAGAGAAACGTGTGTATAAATTCAGGAAACTATTATTAATCTACAATCTAAACTATTATGATGTCTTTGCAACCTAAGAAAGAACCAACTGTGGCAAGTAATAATGAGAAAGGAAAAGAAATATCCCTTAACTAGTTACCAAGAAAGTAGCATTTGAGAAAAAGTAAGTGCTCATGATTATTTCTCCGAGATTGACTATAGAGAACCTGCAAAGTAGGATGCTATGCATAAAAATAGTTCAAACCTGACAAGCTTTTATTATATGCCAGGTATCATACTACAAATTTACACATGGCACCTCCTCGAATTCTCAGAAAAACTCTATTTTATAGAATGGGAACTGAGGCACAGAGAGGTCAAGTTGCTCACGGTCACACAGCTGGTATGTTGAAGTCTAGATTTAAACCCAGGTGGGCTGGCTCTAGGACCTGCACTTTTAACCACTACACTAAGTAAAGTTTTGTTTGTTTGTTTTTCATTTTTGTTTTTGTTTTGAGATGGAGTTTCACTGTTGTTGCTCAGGCTAGTGTGCAATGGCGTGAACTCACCTCACTGCAACCTCCACCTCCTGGGTCCAATCAATTTTCTGGTCTCAGCCTCCTGAATACCTGTGATTACAGGTGCCCACCATCATGCCCGGCTAATTTTGTATTTTTAGTAGAGATGGGGTTTCACCATGTTGGCCACGCTGGTCTCAAACTCCTGACCTCAAGTGATCCACCCGCCTTGGCCTTCCAAAGTGCTGGGATTACACTGCTGGGATGACCGCGTCTGTAGTCAGAGATAACCAGTGAGTCCGTTTTGGCAGTGAGATATGAAAACAGGAGAATGATCTATTAAAGTCAACATGGCATGAAAGTTTAGAATAATAAAATATAATACTTTACCCAAGATCCCATGCCCTGTAAGTGGCAGACCTTGCAGACAAAAGCAGGTCTTCCTCCAGCAGGAGCCTTCCAGTTGCTAGCACTCTCACCTCAGCACTGTCTCTAGCCCTCAGTCTCCATTCTCCTGATGTGTTAAGCTTTTCCAACCCCCATCAGTGGACAGGTGAGGAAAAGTTGACAGGATGGTTAAACCCTCCTCATCTTCTATCTAGGGTAAGTCAAGGCTGAGCCTGACAATGGTATGGCCAGCTAACTCCAGAAGAAGAAAGAGAAGAGAAGAAAGAAGAAAAGAAGTTCCAGGCCAAGAAACTAGAAATAGGAAACTCATTTTGTCAAAGGCCTCCATCATCTCTACCACCCTTTTCTCCCCTCACCCCTTCCCAGACAGTGGCTAGCCAGCACCCCAAGCCATGCCTGGCACATAGTAGATGTTTAATATGTGTTTGTCTCCCTCTTTCCTTTTCTCCTGCCCTCCCTTCCTCCCTCCCTCCCTCACTCCCTCCCTTCTTTCCTTCCTGCCTGCCTGCCTTCCTTTCTTCCTTCCTTCCTTCCTTCTTCCCTAGTGTGGCCACGAGGACTGAGTACTCACAAGTAGACTCATCTAGATTTTTAATATGATCACTATTGGTAGCGGAAGGGCACCCTATGCCAGTTAAAATAAATATTGAAGCTAAGCAACAGCTCCTTCCCTTTTATTCCTGCCACCCACCTGTTAGATGGATAACCCCCACAGAGGACTTGGGATGACTATGCTTTCCTAATCTATTTTTAATTCTCACTCATATTTGCAAGTAGAAGACTCTTATCCAGATGCCATGCTCAGTTTGGGCACATTGTGATGCATGGTAGTACTCAAGAAATGCCATAGAGGCTGTTGTGATTGCTGTGAGCAATTGCCATGAGCAATTAGCTCTTTCCTGGACTGCTCAAGACTTCTCAGAGACAAAAAAGTAAACTGTTTTCTTCTTAAATTCAATGCACAGATTCCACTCATTCACTAATTAAATACCAAAGAAATCTGCCCTTATAAACTACAGAGACACGAGTCATACTTGCCTGGATTAGTTTCCGGGCTCAGATCTCTTAGAAGGATTTTCTTGGCATTATTTGCTACATTTTTGCTCCTGGTGCTCAACAATAAGTGATGAGTGAAGCCAGATCTTCACATGATGCCCTGAATCTGGTTGATGTCTCCTTGGTCCCAAGCACCTGCTTAAACAAAAGGCATGAGTTCCCCTGGCTTTCCACACTATTCCAGTGGCATGCTGTTCTAGCCAGTTTGGGGTTGAGTGCATGTGTGCTTGTGTGCATATGTATCTGTCTGTGTTCATTAAAATATTTACTTGGTTTCTTTCTTTTTTATTTTTGTGTTCCATCTAAATGCTTAACTAATAAGGAAAAGAAAACCAAGAAAACCAAGGTACATGCTTTATGTCAGGGAAAAGGGGAAAAAAGGACTTAGAAAGGTCCTGTTGAGAACAAAAGCCTTTTGTTATCAAGGTGTCTTACTATTAGCATAATGACTTCAGAGGATGAGATAAGGTAAGGAAAGGTAAGATGGAGTGAGATAAGATAAGACTAGGTGGTAACATCAATAAGTAATACAGTGTTAAGGTACAAAAGGTGAACACACTAAAAATGGTTGAATCTGAAGAGAAACTGTAAAATTAACCTGGGTTTTAAGTGGGTCCAATGATACTCTAGTTTATGCTACAGAAATTCAATAACTGACTCTACAATCTCCAGAACGACTTGTTCTTCAGAAAGCTGCTTAAGGAAGCATAGGTTTGGAACTACCTATTTTACTTATGCTATTATAAGGAGGCTGCTTCTATTGGTGAGAAGTGCGCCAACTCCCATTTTGAGGTCGTGCATTAACTCTTCCAAATGCTACATTGCTTTAGTAAATGCTGTCTCCTATTTGGGTCTAAAAGATCAGTGACACATTGCAAAATTAAAATCAGCCACATTCCAAATTAAGATATGCGTGTGTCCAAAATTTTGTTAGTGTTCCACCTGCTGCTCCCTGCCCACCCCCTGCTCCGCCCCATCCTGGTAAAGGAGTATAAATGGCAGGATAAAATGTCTTTGTTTATTACAGTGTTGATCTTGGACTCAATAATGGTTAAAGCCCCAATTTTATGGGTGAAAATACTGAGGTAACTTCCTGAAGGTTATATGCTGCAGAATCAGAGCTGAAACCCAGCTCACACAGGCCAGTGATGGTTCTTTGAACCACACCATATTGCCCACTATCTCTTTGGATTGTTATTGTTAATGGTGAAACTTTTGTTTCTTGGACATGCTACAGTCCAAAGTGCTGCCCTGAAAACTTAGAATGCAGTTCTCTTTCGTTCTACATGAAACACTTTTCCAACACAAAAGAAACTGGATTTGCATGAGATTAGAAGAGGGGATTCACTTGCAACAACTCTTTCCAAAATTTTTCTTGTGGCTAGAGCAACAGCCTGGATGTTTTGTGAGACTGAGGTTGCTTCCAATGTTCCAATTAAATCTACACACTCAATGAGTAAGAACTTAGCTATACTTTTAGAAAAATACCCACTAAGTGCTTAGTTTTGTTGTATTAAAAAATACTGAGCATTCAACTTCATTTTGCAAGGTGGAATATACCCATTTTTAAGAATATTATAGTTGTCGAGATTTGGCTCATTGGCTTACTTGCAAGGCCTTTGGGTCTTAAAATAAATGAAATCTTCCTGAGGCCTCGTAAAGACTTTGTGGGGTGGAAGGACAGCTTTGAGACAGCTTTTTCCAGCTCTTAGTGGGCAACACATAGCAGCAAAATGATTCACCCACACTTTATTTTTACTTAGAGTTTCAGTGAGTTCAAGCATGAGAGTTTCCTGCAGGTTCCAAGACCTGAAACAAGCAGTGAAGCCCCTCATTCATGTCCAGGCAGAACTTTATTTACTTATTCATTCATTTATTTTTATTTCTTTTATTAAAGTTCTGGGGTACATGTGCAGAACATGTAGGTTTGTTAAATGGGTATACACGTGCCATGGTGGTTTGCTGCACCCATCATTGGTCATCTACATTAGGTGTATCTCCTCATGCTATCCCTCCCCTAGATCCCCACCCCACAACAGGCCCTGGTATGTGATGTTCCCCTCCCTGTGTCCATGTGTTCTCATTGTTCAACTCCCACTTATGAGTGAGAACATGCTGTGTTTGGTTTTCTGTTCTTGTGTTAGTTTGCTGAGAATGATGATTTCCAGCTTCATCCATGTCCCTGCAAAGGACATGAACTCATCCTTTTTTATGGCTTCATAGTATTCCATGGTGTATATGTGCCACACTTCTCAAAAGAAGACATTTATGCAGCCAACAAACATATGAAAAAAAGCTCATCATCGCCGGTCATTAGAGAAATGCAAATCAAAACCACAATGAGATACCATCTCATGCCAGTTAGAATAGTGATAATTAGAAAGTCAGGAAACAACAGATGCTGGAGAGGATGTGGAGAAGTAGGAACACTTTTACACTGTTGATGGGAGTGTAAATTAGTTCAACCATTGTGGAAGACAGTGTGGCAATTCCTCAAGGATCTAGAACTAGAAATACCATTTGACCCAGTAATCCCGTTACTGGTATATACCCAAAGAACTTTCCTTTAAAAAAAAAATCTTCAGAGAGTGGGAGGTAGGGTAAGAGATGAGCAAGGACTGAAGGAAGTCTCCCCAAATGAGGTTCTGTTTTTTGTGTGTGTGTACTGTTTTTTCATGAACAAGTTTATCTGAATACAAATTTCCTCTGTTTGCAGTCCTTCCTTTTGTGGCCCTATTTTCTTGCTTGGAGTTGGAAGAAGGAAGGGTCTTGGGCAAGTGAGCAGCACTTTTAAAGAAAGAGCAGCTCCTGATCTGTTTTCTTTGCCATGACATTTGGTGATTTTTACATTTCCAAGTCTGGTCTGCTGGTCTTTTTTAGTTTTACACCCTATTTGGCTTCATAAAAAGAAAAAAGAGAGAAAAAGAAAGAAGAAGGAAGGGAGAAGGAAGGAAGGAAGGAAGGAAGGAAGGAAGGAAGAAAGGAAGCGAGGGAGGGAGGGAGGGAGGGAGGGAAAGAAATGGAGGTTGGTTGGTCCAATTTCCCAATCTGTATTTACCTGTAGAAATCATGAGGCCATAGTATTTATTTATCAATAGATGATTAATGTATAAAGAGCAGATTTACATGGAAAAGTTCCTTATTCAGTTACACATGGTCAAAAGGAAAGCCAAAAGATCATAGGGAGAGTGTATTCTGCCCAACGCCCTGTAAATTATGTGGTTTTCCAGTCTGGTTGTTGGAATAGGCACTAACCTAGGACAGACTCCGACATGCACACCTAACCCATGACAGTACTGGACACTGTTACTGCTAATCCTTTCTGGTGGTTCCTTCCCAGGCCTCTGACAGCCTCCTCACATGCATGTCCTGATTAGTATTCTGCTGAATATGTGAGGCAGAGCCTCTGCAGATATCCAGCCCTCTCCTCTCTGGTACTTCATCTTGTGAATTCTAGCCACCTTGGTCATCCCAGTCCTTAAGCACTGCTTCCTCAACTCAGGGAATGTACAGGACTCCACCTGTATTCTCTCTCCCTGCACCATAGCCTAGAAACTCTCTCAAGGCAGTAAGATGGGTAGTTTTCTTAGTGTGTTCATGCTTCTATAACAAAATACCTTAGACTGGGTAACTTATAAACAACACAAATGTATTGCTCTCAGTTGTGGAGATAGGAAAGTCCAAGATCAAGGCATCAGCATATCTGGATCCAGTGAGGTCACGCTCCTTGTAGATGGCCCCTTCTAGCTCTGCTGTCACATGTGGAAGGGTGAACAAGTTTTTTTCAACCTCTTTTATAAGGGCACTAATCTCATTCATGAGGGCTCCATCCTCAGGACCCAATCACCTCCAAAAAGCCCCACATCTGAATACCACATTGGAGAGCAGGTTTTAGCTCATGAATTTCGAGGGGGACACAAACATTCAGACCACACCCATAGGGTTTACACCATTTGTTTTCCATCTCACCAGGATCACTGCCCCTCATTACCTAACGCCAGTGTCTCAAAAACTGGGATTTTAAAGTATATTTTATCTGTTTTTAAGTTCCTTCAGGTGGAAAGGTAAGTCTGGTTCCTGTTAGTCTATCTTAGCTAGAACCAGAAGTGCAAAGGAAGCTTTGAAGAATGACACTATCTCTAGACAGATCCCGATAAATCCAGATATGGATAAGTCACAGCTTCCTTCTTTCTTCTCTCCTTTACTCTCTTTGTAGACCAAGGAGATTAAAGAGAGAGTGCCATTTCAGCTGGCTGTAATCAAAACATTCTTTTTATGATACTTCATGTGAATTAGGGACTAACATTTACTTTGCATTAACTATGTGCCACGATATGCTCAATGTTTTGTGTCACTTACCTCTTAAATCTTTCTAACTATCTTCCATAGCATAGATAGAAAGACAGACAGATAGACAGATAGATAATGTGTGTGTGTGTATATATATATTTGTATGTGTGTATATACATATTTGTATGTGTGTATACATATGTGTGCGTGTGTGTATGTGTATATATATATACACATATAAAATTTTCAAATAAGAAAGCGGAAGCATTGAGAAGATAGGTTAGCTTACCCAAGTTCATATAACTGATAAGTAGTGGAAGTAGTGGAGTGAAGATTCAGAAACACAACTGACTCCAAAATGAGCATCCTTTGCACAGTGTAATGCTGCCTTCATGGATCAAATTCTGTCTCCTAAACATAACTCCTGCAGTGGGTATTATTCTCTCTGTTTTATGTATTTAAAAAACAAGTTTCAGAGAGATAAAGTGTTTGGCCTTAGAAGGCCCTGCTGCAATGGAACCCAGGCCTTCATCCACCGCCTATGCTCTTTCTAAGTCACTTGACTGCTCCTGGAGGGTTCTGAGGATGCAGAAGTCACCTGCCCTTGGTTTGCTATTATACAACCTTGGGGTCTTATTTAAAGCAATTTTTAAAGATAGTCTCTGTTGTTCAAACTGTAAGGTACATTAAAAAGAATGGTGAGAAGTCCACATTGCTCAGCTTTACTAAGACTAGGAATCTACTCTTCTTTTCCTAGACTCATTTGAGAAGGTTATTACTATTAGCTTTGATCCTGATTTCACAAATTCAGACATAAAAACAAAAAGGAAGTTTCCCCCAGGCAAACTAGAAGAATATCCATTTACATTTGTTTTAATTATGTCTATAGTATTCATATCTATGTATAATATATAGGGTAAAATTATGGGAATATGCTTTTTGGCTTCATTCATGGATTTCTTTTTTCAAAAACTAAGTATACCAGTAAATTTCCTTATGTCTTTTTGAAATGAATTTTTATAACGACATCAAGCTCATTTTTATGGCATATTTTGGAAACTAGTTTTAAAATTATAACTGTAAGGTATATAGTCTTGCAAAAACAAAAATTCAGTAGAGCAGAAGAATATAAAGTAAAAGAGTGAAATGCCCTTTTCTCCTTAATTCTTATCATCATTCTCCAGGGGTAGCCACTGAAAACAGTTTCTTCTATGTCCTTTCAGAAATTTTTATGTATAAACATGCTTACAGAAATACATATAAATATGCTTCTTAGTTTTATGAAATGGGATCATACATAAATGTATATCTATATTCTGTATCTACTTTCTTTTAACTTGATATATCTTAGAAAGCTTTTTGCATCAGTTTATACAGTCCATTGCATTTTTTATCACCTATATAATGTTGTACATCATACACGCATGAAATGTATAAAAATACCATATTATATTTAAGTAATGTCACCCACTGGAGAACATTTAGATTGTGTTAAATTTTTTGCTGTTATAAGCATTGCAGCAATAAATTCATTTGGTAGATACATCTTTGTTAACATAAATTCTTAGAAGCATAGATACTGGAAAAATGTCTGCTTTTAAAATTTTGTTAGATATTTCTAAGTTGCCCTTCTTAAAGACTGCAACAATTTGCTATTCCATCGTAAGTATTTTAGAGTAGAACTCAGTAAACACCCGTTTAATGTGCATGTGAATGAGCACCCACTTCTCCATGTTCTTGTCAACAATTGACATTGTTGGACTTTAAAAACCTTTATCTGGTAGATGAAAGTGGTACATTGTTGCTTTCATTTGCACTTTCAAAATTACGAGTAAGTTGAACACTCTTTTTAGTTTTCTGCTTATTCACTAGCCATTTATATTTTATTTTCTATATTTGTGCCCTTTGTCCTTTTTCTGTGCAGTGATTTGTCTTTTTCTTATTGATTTTATAAAGGCTATACCGTAGACTGAATGTTGTGTCTTCATCAAATTCATATGTTGAAGTCTAATCCCCAATGTGATGTTATTTGGAAGTGGCACCTTTGGGAGCAGGTTAAGTCTCAAGATTGGAACATTCATGAATGAGATTTGCACCCTTATGAAAGACACCCCAAAGAGCTCCATTTGCCCCTCCCACCATGTGGAACACAGAACCAGAAAGTAGACCTTCACTAGATATCAAAAATCTGCCGGTAACTTGATCTTGAACTTCCATCTTCCAGAACTGTGAAAATTCAATTTCTGTTATTTATAAGCCTCCCAGTTTATGATATTTTGTTATTTCAGTCCAAACTAAAACAAGCAGTTTTTATATTTATTACACTGGCCCTTTCTCTGGCATATATATTGGACAAATTTCTTCCTAATAAGTTGTTATATTTTAACTTTTTCTTTGTCTATACATGAATTTAGTACTTTCATGTGTCAGATTTATCAGCCTTTCCTCTATATTGCTAGATACCTGATATCAAATTTACACTTTACACATGGAGTTTTTGTGAAGATATATTTCTAAAACTGTTCTTCTTAATGTTGCAAAGGCTATTCGAATAATATATTAGCTACTTAATTAGCCAAATTAAGAATGGATTTTGCATAATATATTTTCTTTTTTCTGAAAGGTTAAGGACACTAAAGAAAATGAAAGTTCTGCTATTATGATATAAATAAGGAAACTAAAATACATTGAGTTAAAAAATAACTTGATCAAAGTGAGAGGAATAGGGAGCTAGGTGGGTAACTGACCTCCAGACTCAGATGCTAAGGGCATGAAAGTAAAATGTGAAAGCAGAAAAGATTTATGAAAAGAAATATTAGAAGAATAACTGAGGAATAGAAGGAGATAATCCAACAAAGAAGGGAGGCCCTGTAAGAGTGAGAGAAAGGAGTACTGAAAAATGAGGCCAGGGGCAGTAGCTCATGCCTGTAATCCCAGAACTTTGGGACACCAAGGTGGAAAGATCGCTAGAGGCCAACCTGGGCAGCATAGTGAGACCCCATCTATAAAAAATAAATAAAATAAGTCAGGCATGGTGGTTCATGTCTGTGGTCTCAGCTACTAGGGATGCTAAGGTGGGAGGATTGCTTGAGTCTAGGAGTTTGAGGCTGCAGTGAGCTATGACGGCGCCACTGAACCCCAACCTGGGTGTCAGAGCAAGACTCTGACTCTAAAAAAATAAAAATAAAAAATAAATAAAAAGGAAAGGTTCAAAGACAGAGGAAGGTATTTAGTGAAACTTGAAAAAGAGTAATAGATCTGAAAGAAGCGTGGAAGGGGAAGCTCCAGCTGAATACCTCCCTTTCTTTTTTTTTTTTTTTTTTTTTGAGACGGAGTCTCACGCTGTTGCCCAGGCTGGAGTGCAGTGGCGCGATCTCGGCTCACTGCAAGCTCCGCCTCCCGGGTTCCCGCCATTTCATTTCTAAGCTGTCCCTTCCTTCCTATCAGTACCATTCTTTGGGCCCAGGTGAAAATCGACTTCTAGTCAGCATTATCTGTTACCACCTCCAAATGCACAACTCTTTTATTTATTTATTTATGTTAATAAAAGAAACAAAATTCTTCATCTCATACGCCCCCATAAGGACACTGCTATAGTCTGGACATTTGTCCCCGCCCAAATCTCACGGCGAATTGTAATCTCCAATGTTGGGTATGGGGCCTGGTGGGAGGTGTTCGGGTCATGGAGGCAGACTCCTCGTGGCTTGGTACTGTCTTTACCACAGTGAGCGAGTTCTTCTAAGATCTGGTCATTTAAAAGGGTGTGGCACCCCTCTCCTTCCCTGCTCCTTTCTCACCATGTGAAGTGCCTGCTTCCGTTTCACCCAGCTTCCGCAGTGAGTAAAAGTTTCCTGAGGCCTCCCCAGAAGCAGATGCTGGCACTGTGCTTCCTGTACAGCCTGCAGAACTGTGAGTCAATTAAACCTCCTTTCTTATAAATTACCCAGTCTCAGGTATTTCTCCATAGCAATGCAAGAATGGCCTAATACAGACATCTTCAAGGAGGTAACACTCAGATTAAATCTTTATTCTGTCAATTTTAATTTTGCTGGGTAAGAAAAATTGGAGCATAGAGAAATGGAGTGACTTGATATGGATTTTTCAGAACTAGAAGAAAAATTTTAGTTTTCCTCTGCATATTCTTTTGGACCTCACTGGGCTCAATCTTAGTTGTAAAATGAATCAACACAAATCAGCATTTTCATCTAAAACACTTTTATGAAACAATTCTTAGAAGAGACCCTGATACAGGAAAATTAAGGGCTAAGAAATGAATCTGATGTCTTATTCCTTTCTTTAAAGATCTTAATTAATTTAATGTTTTTATCACTCTAAGGAAAGTTTTAAATTCCTTGACATTATCCAATCATATATTTAAGGAAAAGAGAATTCTCACCATTTCTGTGGGGTTTTTTGTTTGTTGGTTTGTTTGTTTGTTTAGAGATGGGGTCTCGCTATGTTGACCAGGCTGACCTTGAACTCCTGACCTCAAGTGATCCTCCCATCTCAGCCTCCCAAACTGCAGTGATTGCAGGCGTGAGCCACCACGCCCAGTCACCATTTCTGTGTTTCAAAACAATCCTGCACATTTGAGGTTTGGCTAGACCTGGCATTAGCTTTGTTACAATAGCATAAGCTCTTTCTTTTAAAAATGGAAATACATTCTGTTCCTCTAATTCTTTTCAATCCTCCCCCTGTCCCCTCCCTCCCTGTCTGTTTTTTAACTGTGGGTTTTAGACACTAAAAATATATCAATTTCTCCATTTCTCCGAGGTTCAGGATTTATGCAGTTGAGTCTTATGTGATTTTTGAGATTCTATTTTACTCTTGTCCCCTCTGCACATCCAAGTATGTCTATTTCTTAGCGAGTGATACCTACAAAATATGACTAGTTTCGAAACTATTTCCAACTTCTTTGTTTTGTCTTGTATTTCTATTGTGGCACTAATTACTAGCAATATGATTAATGCACTACTTACTGGTGGCTTTGTTCTTTTTGTTTTTCTGATAATGCTAATTAATCCAATTTTGAAAAAAATACTTTCAGTTCTGCTCATACATGTCAGATTGCTGGTGCCTTGGAAATCATTTTTCTCCCCTTTGGTTTTAAATTAAAGTGAAAAGTAAGAGTAAGCCAATTAGTGATGTGACTGAAAAAAGTGCTCTTACCTAAGTTGTTCATCCGGAATGTCTAGGGCCAGCAGTGTTAGAAATGGCTCTGAAGTAAGAAAGTTTCAATTCACTAGAAAGTTATTTTGGCTTTTACTCATTTCTTAATTGTTGTGTGGGAGGAGGTGGAGGAGTTACTTTGGTTTAGGTGCAACAGACTTCTTCCCAAGTGGAAGCGCGGTTGAAGATGGCTGCCTGAGATATGAGCACCAATCAGATTTAAACCAGAACACATCTGCTCCTCTCCTATCTAAATGTCTCAGTCTTCCCGCAGCTCTCTCTTAGCAGGGGCTCATTAGGTTTAATGCTGGGAGACTCAGTTTTAAACCTGTAGTTGTTACTTGCTGTGCAGTTTGGTTTATGTGCGCAGCACTCATTTTCTTTGACAGATCAATAATACCCAATGGACGCCCTCCATTAAACTTCTTTCAACACTTTTTAAGGGCTCTGCTAAATTACGCTATATATATTAAAATGTGAGTGGTGCCCAGCTTTCCCAGACGCCAAAGATGCAGTTATTTTTGCCCTAAGACATAATGAACTTTAAAAAAAAATAGATTTCATTTCCCCTCCTTTTTCTTTTTTTAAAAAAGAACTTCTTAGAGGATTAATTTTGTATCTACTTTTTAATGGATTAGGATTAAAAACCTCCCAGAACTTCAGAATCATTGCATAAATAACTACATTTTTATTCATGCTCTTTGATTCAATGTATAGAATTGTTTATTCTGCATATATTTTCAAAAATTTTTAACATGAAGTTACAATGTTTATGCCCAATATGGAATACAAAAAGTGACTGCTGATTTCCTCTTAGATTATGTCTCATTTTGAACCTGCATATTCTAATCTATGTGTTTCTTATAGAATGCCAAGGAGGTTTTCCCAAATGCCTTTAAAAACTGCAGGAAGGTGGGCTATTCCCCTGCCACTACCACCTTTGTTTATTTGTTTGTTTCCTTTACTTCTTCTAAATAAACTGGCAGAG
Source organism: Macaca fascicularis (assembly GCF_037993035.2). Classification (NCBI taxonomy): domain Eukaryota; kingdom Metazoa; phylum Chordata; class Mammalia; order Primates; family Cercopithecidae; genus Macaca; species Macaca fascicularis. The sequence goes on from NC_088376.1 coordinate 94,065,258, forward strand.
GAAATCTATATAACCTCTCTTACTCACTCAGCAGGGGTAGGTTAAAAATGCACCTACTGCAAATAGTTAAATATTTCTGTTGAAATTCAAGGTTGTGCTTTTAATTTTTAAAATTAACTTTGAAATTGAATTCATTCCAACAAAAGGCAGGAGACTTGGTGAAGTCCCCACCCCTAAAAAATTGGATTAAAGTGCTCATTGTTTTATCTGAAATATCACTTTCAACTAATTAATTCATTTTGCCCTTCACTGAATTGGTTGGAAACCCCAAAAGATCTTTAAGGAAAGAAAGAGAGAGCTGTGTGCCTTGACCTTCCCTCACCCCCCAATCACATCTTTATTTACTATACTAAAACATGAAGCTCTGCCATAAAACAAAAGGTGGGGAAATTATGTAGGCTGAGGGAATACTTCTCCCTTATGATATGCAGACTAATAGATTTTCTTTTTCAATAAGATTCAGTTTATGTTTTTGAATGGCTCTAAAGAAACTATAATCGCATTAATCTAGACTTTCATTTATGAAGCACCAATTCTTCCTTTGTTTTCCAATTGTCCCTGGCTTGTATTTTAGTGAATTTTGTTGACAGATTCCATGCCACCCAAAAGTTGTCAAGTAAGCTTGGCATTTCATGGTATAACACTTTGGAGTTATACAATGGAAGACCCTTTTTTTTTAGGTCAGTTAGAAAGATGGGTGAAATACCCTTATAATTTCAGCATTATACCTTTCTTTATATTTACTCATTATACCTTTACTCATTATACCTTTAGTTATACTACAGAACCGTTCCACTATCTGTTATCTATTTGCATGAGTCTCTTTTAACTGATTTTCAAAAGTGGTTACATATACTAGGTGTTACACTTACCGGTTTGTTGTGTTTTGTTTTGTTTTGTTTTGTTTTAATGGAGTTTTCGCTCTTGCTGCCCAGGCTGGAGTGCAGTGGTGTAAGCTCGACTCTCACTGCAACCTCCGCCTCCCGGATTCAAAGGATTCTCCTGCCTCAGCCTCCCGAGTAGCTGGAATTACAGGTGCATGCCACCATGGCCAGTTGTTGTTGTTGTTGTTGTTGTTGTTGTTTGTATTTTTAGTAGAGACAGGGTTTCACAATGTTGGCCAGGCTGGTCTCGAACTCCTGATCTCAAGTAAAGGTGATCCTCCCGCCTCGGCCTCCCAAAGTGCTGGGATTACAGACATGAGCCACTGCACCTGGCCAACACTTACTTTTTAAAAAGGACTTAAGTGAAATTCTGTTAGGTAGTGAAATGCCTTCAAAGCATATTAAACATCTGAAATACTTTCATGCAAGGGCCCTGAGTATTTGGTAAAGTGTTTTGTGAACGTTTGTGTGGGTTTGTTTTTCATAGCTCATTGATTCTTTTTTAGTATTTGATTCTTTTTTAGTTCTTGAGCATATTTAACAAATAAAATGTGTTTCATAAAACTTCGAATTTTCAAAGTAAGTTTCAAAATGCATTCTTTATTGTAAGTTCTAGTTTTTCAGGTATAATTGCTTGTCTTCCTATTTCTGTAATTTATGTATAATGACTAAAATCAATAATGACATCTGTGAATTAAATAACACTGTATTTGTCCTGACTTCTATAATGGTCTCTTGGTTACCTAGTGACATAACTGAGCATTTGAGCAATCACTCCGTGTAGTATGAGTTAATACTGTTTGTACTGAACATACAAGGAAAAGATATATTAATTTTATTTAATTAATAATATATTCGAAGATCATCAGCTATTGTTTATTGAGCACTTATTATATGCCAGGAAGTCTGCCAAGGGCTATCCAAATGCTGTTTCATTTCACCTTTGCATCAATCCTCTGGGAGAAGTATTACTAGCATTTCCACTTTACAAATGGGGACACTGAGGCTCAGTAAAGTTAACCCAATGTTACACATAACACATTTGTCAGACACCAAAGCACCTGAGAACTGATTCATCTCTATTTAATTCTGGAACAACGCCACTGCTCATTTTGGAAATTCAAAAGGTATTTTTGTTAGGAATTGATTGTTTTGTTACCAAATCAGTGAGGAGTATTCAAACGGCTCATCTTGGAATCCCTGTTAAGCATGCTTTCAAAAATTTTCAGAAGACAAAGTGAAGAACAATTTAAATTGTCTATAATCTGACTACAGGACCCTGGAACATTCAAGAAATTTCATGAATTCAGTTAAAAATAAAAGTAAAGGAAGGAAAGAAGAGAGAAAGAAAGGGAAGCAGTAAGGGAAGAAATAAGGAAAGAAACAAAAAAAAGGGGACAGAAAAAGGAAAGAAAAGCATCAAATTAAAACCAGGTTGATAAAATTTTTCACTTTTCCCAACTGCTTGCAGTGGTACTGTAGAGATCACAGCTTGAAATGGCCTAACCACTTTAGCAGCCACACAGAATCTTAGATCTTAAAATGTTCTGTTCTTGAAGAGGGACTGGTTTTATTCAAAAGCCACAATCATTTGTAATCTTGCTTTGCTGGAGAATTAAAACAAATGCAGCGGAATTATCCAAACCTTTTAAATTAAATAGAACTATGTAATCAGTTTACTAGACTTTTAGAGTTTTTAAAAATATTTCTATTTTCTATTTTCACATATATAGGTTATCAATTTGGTTCATATATATTAAACACATAAGATAGTTTGTATATTTGTGTGTATAAACTCATTCACTATATACACATTATATATATAATTATATAGAAACACTTCTTAAATTTTGTCCATTTATTTGATCTCAAATAATTATTACCTTACTTTGATTGACAATGGTACATCTGAGAAAACAGGAATGATTTCAGCAATACTCCTTCCATAGCTGATTATCACCCCATTTTTTTTACATGGTTATTATCTATAAAACAACATGCATGCAAAAATAGTCCCACAATCTTTTCTATATTTCTTCTTTCATTATATACAATACTTCCTTATTTAAGGAATGGAAATTTTCATGTAAAAGTTAGCCCCCCTCCAAGTTTGTTTTTTTTTTTTTTTTAGATGGTGTTTCGCTCTTGTTCCCCAGGCTGGAGTGCAATGGGGTGATATCAGATCACTGCAATCTCTGCTTCCCGGGTTCAAGCAATTCTCCTGCCTCAGCCTCCCGAGTAGCTGGGATTACAGGCATGTGCCACCATGCCTAGCTAATTTTGTACTTTTAGTAGAGACGGGGTTTCTCCATGTTGATCAGGCTGGTCTCGAACTCCTGACCTCAGGTGATCTGCCCGCCTCGGCCTCCCAAAGTGCTGGGATTACAGGTGTGAGCCACCGCGCTCAGCCTATCCTCTCTCTTTTTTTTAAAAGATGTTCTTCACAAGTACAGAAACTTACTTAAAAAATGGTGGCCAGCCTTTCATACCAGAAATCAACACTAATAATTGTATTAAAAGTGAATAAGGACCCGCAATTTTAAAATGAGTTATGAAAATATAGTACATGTAATTACTATTAATGTTTATTTAATAATACAATACAAACCATTGGTAATATTTACTTATCTGTAATTTTTTAGAAGTTGGTTTTCCTCTTCCAGATATTATATTCTAGGGTCACTTTTCCTTTCCTATATGAAGGTAAGTGTTTGAGAAATACAAAACATCTTTCATCCAGTCTAAGCAAAATTCAGAAGCTAAAAGGAAGGAATTCATTCAAAAGGAAAATAAATTTTATTTCCAATTATCCAGTCTGTTCATATTTCCATTAGAGTTGGAATTAAGAGTTGACTATACTTGCCTACATAATCTTGCATTTATCTTTCCTACCTCAAGAATTTTGTAAGCCTGGCAAGGTGGTTCACACCTGTAATCCCACACTGTGCGAGACTGTGGCAGAGAATCTCTTGAGGTTATTGGTTCAAGACCAGCCTGGACAACACAGTGAGACCTCGTCTCAAAAAAAAAAAAAAAAAATTAGCCAGACCTGGTGGCACATGCCAACAACTCCAAAGTACTGTTCCAAACCCCTCAAGTAGGACTCCAAGTAGTACTCAAGAGTCCCAGGTAGTCTCAGCTACTTGAGAGCCTGAGGCAGGAGGATCACTTGAACCTAGGAGTTCAAAGTTGCATTGAACTATGATCATGCCACTGCACTCCAGCCTGGGTGACAGAGCAAGACTCCATCTCAGAAAAAAAAAAAAAAGAATTTTTGCATATATAAAAGTGTGCTACCATCCACCTGATGGATTATTGTGCAGTCACAGAAACTTAGGCTTAGGAAGTATTTATAATTAAGACTTTATAAACATGAAACATGTTTATTTTAATTATGTTGAGGCAAAAAAGTAAGGTACAAAATTACGTATGCAACATGATTACAGCTACGTAAAAGAAAAATAATAGAAGGTAATATATGAAAATGTTAACAGCGATCGTGTTGGGTGACAGAGTTATGAGTGATCTTTCTTCGCTTTTCTCTGTATTTTCCAAATTTTGTATAGAACAAGTATATGTGATTTTCATAATATAAAAAGCTTCATTCAAACTGAAATGTGTGTGAGTTTAGTCATATTTTCAAGTGATGTTTAAAAGCATTCTTCCATTTCACTGGAATTATTTTACATCCAGGCAAGAAAATTCAGTTTGTGCCATAAAGAAGGCTTACCCCCAGTTGGTAGGTGTGCTGGTAAGCATCATCCGGATGCAAAGCAATTGTGTGTGGGAAGAAATAAAAAGAGAGGGAATGGTTAGAACAATCAGATAATAGGAGTAATGGAAGAGTACTCTATTTAATATAGGGGTCCTATTGACTGACTTTAGTTTAGTCCCCACAGATGCTATCACTGAGTTTTAATAATCATTATTAGTAATTGGTTCATAAGTTTTTGTCTCCGTATCCCACTAAATGAAAATGTTTTTCCACCCTATAACAACAATTTTAAAGAATGAGATTAAAAAATAAAACAAAAACATTGGTGACCAAACTACTGTGTTTTTATTTTATTTTTTTCTGGCGGTAGTTATGAGAAAAGACCAACTGCAAAAATGAGAGTTACTAATTGTAACCCTCAGAAACTTAGTTTCTTTTTCCTTGTCAGTGAAATGAAGACGACAAACCATATTTTATAAGGTAGTCTAGAGAAGTGGCCCCCAAAATCAAGTATGCTCAAGCTAGGGGGTGAAACACCACACACACACACACACACACACACACACACACACACACGTATGTGCTATGCATTATAATTTTATATACACATACATTTATTTATCTACCACTCTGCTGACTTCAGCGTTCCATGGAGTGATTGACCTGGGGCCACTGCTTGTTGTGTGTGTCAGATGACCGTGTCCAGGAAGGACAGTGAGGAAAGGAAGGCAGATCGCATCAGGGGGCTGACAGGGCACCCTCACCTGTTAGGCTGCTTTCACCATTATGGTTTTCTTGTGTTCGGCTAAAAGGAATTGTGGATTATATTATCTGGTGTAACTAAAGTATCCTTTACAAATTGAATGAGCAGCTTAAAAAGATCCCTGTAGTAAAACCACATACTGAAATTAATAATAATAATGTGAATTCAAATGAACAAGGAAATGGCAAGGCCAGCATGTCTCCTGGTAAAATCGCCACTCTAAGTTAAGGATAATGATAATATGTTTAAGCTTTGATATCATTAATAGCAAGCATAAAAACAAAGTGAACTTAGAGCTAGATCCTATTATAAACTGATTAGTCAGGATTTTCATAAAACATGAAGCATACTCAATTGTCCTTGTTAAAATATTATTAGTTGTATATTTTGAAGGCAAAATATTATAATAAATAATTATAAGCAAAATATTCTAATTTATTTAAAATAAAATTTGTTTTATATTTATCAGATTCTTTTTAAATCCCTGTTTTTGTGCACATTTTATAATGTATGTAATATAGTGGTAGTGTCGAAAATATATATAATCAATCAATGAATATGCATATTTTGTGGATACATGTTCCAAATTGTGAAACTGCTGGGGTGTATGATCAAAGAAGTTTGGCAACCACTGGTTTCAAGGACTGGATCTGAAAATATGTATAAAGTCCCAGGAATAGCACTTGTCACCAGTGGTTGTCAATCTAATGCACTAAGGAAATTCTACTGAGGTGACTGTCAGTGAGAACTAAGAGATATTTTTAAATTCACTTCAGTTTATACCAAGTCTTTATGAACAACCTCATTCTTGGTAGGATATTTATATCACATCTGAGGGCACCAGAGGAGTATCCAGTGATCCATGGGCTAACCCCACTTTTCACCAGTACAGAGAGAACAGAAGGAGGCATGGTAACATGATGGGCTTGAGGCTGGTTGATTTCTGACTCATCCAGATAACTTATCCAGAGAAGTGACGATGATTTCATTTCTAGTAAAGAAAGTGACAAGTGGTATAAAATAAAAATATAATGTAACAATGCTTAGATAAGCCAAATCAGTGTCCAACTCAGAGAAATTTGGATTTTGGCAATGAAAAACTTTAAGTAAATATAGCAATTGGCTTATATAGTTATATAGCAAAATATTTTTTCTCAGATGAATTAAAAATATCATTTATTGGTCCTACATCTTCTCAGGTCAAGTAATAAAAAATTTTAAAAGATGAGCAATAATAGTTATTTCGCCTTCCGTTATTAGATGGTTTCAATACAGGATTAGAGAATTTAGCATAGTTCTTCCCCAGCTTTGCTGCAGAACCCCTGCATTCAAGGTTCTGTTACACTGAGTGAGACAGACTGTTGTGAGAAAGAGGGAGGAGAAATTCACAGCTAGAGAATATTCAGGACCCACATTTCAGCTCCTGAAGTGTTATCTCATTTAAATGTTTTGTATCTGTTAGGCATTCGTATTTGTAACCTGTTAGGTAAATTAGCAACCTTGTTTGTTTCTTCCCTATCCCCTCCTTATTTCCCCCTTCAACATATGGACATTTAAAAGAAAATCAATAAATGAACAAACACAAAGAAAAATACTTGTTTGGAAAATAATTTTGACCCTAACTCTTATTCTTGAGGGATTAAATGATACAAGAGCGAGGGAAGAACTGGACAAATGTGTCTCTCACCTTTTCTCACTTTCCGCCTTTCTTGGACTCTCCTCTCCATCTACTGGAATGTTAAAGAGAGAAAGTTCTTTGGCCCATACATGGTTGGCTCATTCAAATTCCATATGCATTCAGCTGTGCAACTGGGAGAGGCCCTCTGTTTCCTTGGCGCGTTGGGGAAGCCAACATAATTGGATCAGCAAAATTATTGAAGGTGATATTTGAAATAAACAAAAAGCAGAAAGGCTGGGACCTAGAACAAAACAGTGGTTGAGAGATTTCAAAGAATTTCTTCTGACAGATTTTAGAGGGATGTGTTTTCTAAAATCGTAATTCACCCAATGCTTCTAAACACAGCACAGGGCAACAGCAGCCCCTCTCCCTGTCCAAATGCCTGTGCTGCCGTGTGACTAAACACAGCTCCTGCCACTTTCCCAGTTCTGATTTTCTAGCCTTGTGAGAACATCCAGCCATTTAGGGGGTGTCACTCAGGCTTATCCTTTTAATCGGAGGCCTTAGAAGAAATGCCAGTTTGTTTTTGGAGACAGTTAATCTGACGGAAGTAAATTCAAGTTTTGGCAAAGATCTGTGGTAAGATAGAGTGAAAAGCTGCCAAACAGTATTATAAGAAGAAGAAGAAAAGGTACGACCTCCCCAAGTCAAATGCCAGCACACCTACACCAGTTTCAATCAAGCCGTAGAAAAATAAGATATTTTTAGATGTATTAAGCCTTAGTGCTTCTTTGCCCTGAGGGCTGTTTTATTACCACAGAAAGAGCCTGCAATCGCTTTTCCCTGAGGTTTTTATAATTTAATATGAAATGAGCTTTTAGGAAAACTACAAAACAAATCTGAACGGTTACTCCTCCACCTCACCCCACTGACCACAGAGGCCACCATTTTCTCTCACTTTGCTTAATCTCTGAGCCCTTTCCCGCAGCTCTTCAGACAGCTGTCCAGTTCTGCGGGCGTCAGATGAATGAATGCACCTCCTGGTTTGGGTTGCCTACGCCCATCATACTGGCTGAGTTATTGTCACACTGCTGAGCTGATGGCTAAACTGAGACTCCAGACGAACTTGTGGCATCCTGGAGGCAGAGCTGAGTAGCAATCGAAGCCTCCATTGTCAGAGTTACCTGTGGATGGGATCTAGTTGATGCTCTGGCCTAAGACCTGCTTCTTATAAATAAGGAGACTGAAATTCAGGATGGCTGTGGTGGACTCAACATCATGTTAGTCATTAAGTGTTAAGTAGAGAGTATGGGTTAGAGCCTGGGTTTAGCCCATGGGTTTTCCCATGTCACCTCTCTGGACGTTTTATTCATACCAGAAAAATAAGAGTGCTCATTCAAGGAACATAAAGTGCTTCTTTTTCCTTCTTCTGCCTCTTCATCCACTGACAGGTCACAGGAGCCCTTCTCATGCCACACTGTGGTTTGTGATATTTCGCTCCCTGGAATGCCAAAGAGAATGCTGCCATAAGCATCCCTTTACCGAATTCACTGTGGTCATGGGGCAGAGGGGAGGGAGAGGGCAAGGAAGTTCCGAATAACACTCCCTCCGGCAAAGGAGGAAGAGTGGTGAGTATAGGTGATTGGATTTCTTTAATCCCATGTTACAACTGAAGCCACCAAACGGAGCGGGGTATGCTCACAACAGCAATCCCTGTTTGCCAGGAACTATAATTTGAGCCATATGAAACTACCCACATTCAACCATTTTTGACCTACAAAAACAGCAATCGCATATAATTCGACCTAAATGTTACTGAGCAGCCAACTACATGCCAGGAACTCTGTCAAATGTCCATCAGTAACTCAACCCTTCAAATCACCAGTGAGTTCAATGTTTTGGTTCTTCCTAAGCAGATGAGGTAACAATGGCTCAGCAAGGCAATGAGATTTACCTAAACCGTAGGGCTGGGAAGGGAGCATGGCAGGATTTGGCCAATTTGGGCTCACTCATTCCTTGTTCCTTCATGTTTTCCCGGGTGGAGGAAAAGAGTGTTCCTGCTGCTCACTCCTCACTTCCTCTCCCTCTCACCTCCCCTCAGTCCTTCCTGCTCTTGGCACCAGCCTTTCCTGCTCAGGGTCCATGGTGTTCTGGCATGGAGCCCATGACCCTTACCTCCATAACCCTGCACCATCCATCAAGCCTTCATTGGGAGGTCCCCCTCCCCATTCTCCCATCGCTCTCTTGGGTTTATCCATTCAGCCCTCTGATCCCAGGTCTGGCTCTACCTGAGAAGCTCCCTGCTAGAGAGTTATCCTCCTAAACCCTAGGCATCCACTCCATTCCTTCCACCTGCTGGCTCCCAAATAAAGATGACCTGGGTCTATGCTTAGGACTGGGCTTCACAGACCTTGCCAGTCAAGTCCCTGGCCACAAGACAGTATAGCCTGGCCCAGGAATCCTTGCCCAAGGGTTACTAAAGAGAATTTGAAAGTTAGGTGGCTTTTAAACTTGAGTAGAAATGACATTTTAATTTTCATGAACTTTTCACTGAAATTTGGCATTTTCTTCCATTTTGAATGGAATAAAACACTAGAATTCACATACCTATAACTTTGTCACCAACAGAAGTCACGGATATTTTCACTTCCAATTCCAGTTATTGCTGAAATACTGTTACATTCATCACAACTTCCAAATCATGACCTGCCACCAGCTGTTATTATTTTATTTATCAACAAAGAAGCACATCTATTTTAACAACAAAAATTTGCTTTTTAATATTTGGTCATTAAATCTTAATGCATTTGGGTTTTTTCCCAGCCTATATATTTTATTTTATATATTTTAAAGCAATTTTCTGAGAAGGGATCCATGGGCTTTGTCAGATAGCCAAAGGGGTCTGTGGCACTGAAATAGTTAAAATCCCCTGGGCCACAGGCTAAAGGGGCAGTCAGTTAGGGTTGCATCTGAATCCTGCCCCCACAGCTGCGTGGCCCAGGAAGTAGCCGCTGAGCGTCTAAGCCTCACAGGTCTGTTGTGAGGCTCAAATGAGATGACATCTGCAACACACAGAGCACAGCACCTAGCAGTCAGGCTCCCAGATGCTAACCCTTCTTATTGTTGGGCCATCCCACCCTGTGGTGTCACTGGCCTTACACAGTCCTCTATAGCATTCAGAGTTGGATCAGAGGCAGTTGGTGATTTCAAGTTCACCCTTGGTACCCAGTGCTCTTAAGGTCCTTCTCCGTACCCACAGACTCTCATGGAATGTTGACTCTCTCAGAAGCAAGGAGTGATTCTTGGGGATTTCCCCCCATCCAAGCCACTGGTCATCAATAAGCAATCCCTGCTTGATTTTCATGGGGCCATTTCTCTATCCAAAGAGGGAGTTTTTACCAGTGGACTTGGAGTCAGACTTCAGTTCTACCAACACTCACATCCTGTCCTGGAATAGACACTAGTCTGGGTAAGTCCCTTCACTTCTCTGCACCCCCGTGGAAGCAGCCAGGAAATCTCTGGCTTGTCCTCTTTTTATAATTTAAATTTTATTTTTTAAATTGACACATAATAATTATACATATTAATGCATAATGTGATACATAGTGATGTATACATCATAGTGATGTGTAGTGCATCATCATATACACTACACATGCATATAATGTGTAGTGATCAGATCAAGGTTATTAGCATATCCGTCATCTAAAACATTGATCATTACTTTGTGTTGGGAACATTCAATGTCCTTGTTCTCTTCAACTGACTGTTGTGCAAAATAAATGAGAGAGAGAGTGCAATGGCCCTTTGAAAACTGTGAAGTGGGATGTAAATGTTTGCCACGCACACCTCCCTCTTCCTCCTCTATGCCTCTGTGTTTGTTTTCTCCTCTGCCAGCAGTACTTTTCTCTAACATATTTCCAGGCCTGACTCAGATGGTGCCTTCCCCAGCAATATGCCCTGATGGAGTCATCTGGGAGATACAATCGTCCTCCCCTTTCTCCTATCACCCCTTTATTTACATCAGTCATTCAGCACTCTTCACTTTCTACTTTACAGCTTGTCTTCCCTGCCAAGTAAGCATGCTGAGGGTGGGATCATTGTCTAATTCCACTTTATATAAACAAAGCATTCTGAGGGCAGAACCATTGTCTAATTTCAAGTTGTATAAACAAAACTGTTGTATTATAGGTCCCTGCCTAAATTTATGAAAAAATATATGAAAACCTTCTTAAAAATATATGGAAAAAAACCATTAAAATATATGAAAAAACTCATTAAAAAACATTTTTCAAGATGTTGAAGATAATTCCTACCCTACAGGAAGGTTAATGGGGAGATAATAAATAAAAACATGGGATAGCTCAAGTGCAAAAGCATTATCCAAACACCATACTCTGAGCTCTGAAGGAAAGGCAAACGGCGAACTCCATGGGCTGGGGATGGAGGTATGATATTGTAGGGAGGGCTTCCTGGAGGAGGTGACTATTGCCAAGAGATGAGTAAATGCTGGACTGATAATTTGAATGAAGCAGGAGGGACAGGTGAGGTACTAAGCATGGAGAATTACACAAAGAGAAGACCGAGACTACGGTGCATCTATTCACTCTTTCATTTTCTCTTTCCATCAACAAATCTTTAGCGAAGACCTGTTCTGTCCCAGGAAGAGCCCTAGATAAACTCAGATAATGGAGGGCAACTGATGTGCCATGACAATTATTACTGTGATAGTAAGAGTGTAGCTGTGTCTGTAGTTCCTACCAAGGGCACCACTGATGCAGGAATTCTGGATTGTCGAAATCTGGCAAATGCCATGTTTAGTGGGGGCTCTTCATGAGCAGACCATGTTTCTGCATAGTGATAGGTGGTCATGAGTGACACCAACAGACTTTTCATCCCTGGGTGACTCACAGGACACAGGGACACTCTGGAGGTTAATGGTCACTGCAGCTGTTACCTTTGAACACCTATGGCAGATGGTTTTAGATCCCTCTGAAGAAAGAAAGGCTCTTTCCTAATACACTTGTTTTGGGATCCTTAAATATGCATTTTCGTAACTAGTTGTTCTTTTGTTCCAACTATGCACCAGACATTTTCTGTTAATCATCTCATTTAAAATGCTCAGTGACCCCATGTGAGGTGAATTTCTTCCCCCCACAGTTTACCAACGAGAAACAAAGACAGATGTTAAGTAGCTTTCCCAAGGTTACACAGTTTGTAAATGTCAAGCTAGGTTATGGTGCAAAGCTAGTGTTTTGTTTTTGTTTTTTAACCACATAGTTCTATATCCATGCCTTTTCATGTTACACTACTTATGTTAAAGCTTCTGGACATATGGGGTTGGTTGGAGACATACTTCACATGTACATACTTGTCATACCCAGAGAAAACGTTCCAAAACTGAAGAAGAAAAATGCTGATCAGGTCTATGCTGGGAAAAGTAATATGAACCTAACATTTTAGAATGGATTCTTTAGAATTCAAAAGGACTAATAATAAATATGATGTGGCCATTATTTTTGGTGAGCAATTAGAATAGCATTATCTTGACAGAATTGAATTTCCATGAATGGAAGTAGGAAGAGTACTTCAGAATCTGGCACATCTTCACTTTTATGTTTGAAGTAGGCACTGGAAACAATGTTTTCCTAAAAACTTCAAAAGCCCACTTATCGTTGGAAATTTGTTCACGGATATATGTAGCTGTTCTTTGGCACTGTTTTGTAGAATGCTTTAATATTCCATTTCAGAGGCTCTCTAGCACAATCATACCAATTCAGCCTTCATTCATTCACGCATTTAAAGAATTAATTTAAAGTTGCGCAAAGAACCATTTGAAATCCATAGGACTTGTAGCTCCCGCCAACTGAGTCATGAATATGCTTATATTTCTTCTCATAACGATGTGTTTGTTGAGCACAGATGTGTGTGTGCACAGGATAGCACAGATCTAAGTCTATGTGCATGCCCACATACACATACACACTTTTGCATTCATAGGTACATGTGCTGTGGAATTGCCTTCTAGAGGTTGATTCATTCATTAAATACATATTACCTGGCACACTCCATGTGCATCTCTTCTAGACAACTGCATGGCATTCAAAGGATCCTCAGATCCAGCCTATTGATGGAAAGAAGCCAGAGGAAAATAAAATACTAAGTACCCAACTGAGAAGTGCTATTACTTAATCTATGGTAAGTGAGTGGTCAGAGTTGTAGAAAGAACAATAATAGTACTCATGGCCTCATACCAGAAGAAGCCACGTCTTTAGCTGCTAGTGCTAGCTGCCATCCCCTGAACTCTTATCATGTGCCAGGCACTTTACAGACATTATCTCTGGTTCACATCCTTCTTTCTAAGGTGAGAAAGCAGACATTAAGGGACATACCTAAGGATACACAGAAGCTGAGGACAGAAGCAGAATCCACACCCAGTTCTGCAGGCTGCAAAGTCCTCACACTTTCCACTCCACCCATTGCTCCTCTTCACTCCTTTACTTCTTTTCACTCCTCAGAAAAAACAGGAGGCTTTCCTGTAATGGAACAAACCGAGGCTCATGGCTGGGGCTATGCTTTCCCTTCTTGCGGCCTCCACAGGACACACACATGGGTGCCAGGAGATGGAGCAGAGTGGCAAGTTTGGGAGAATGCTAATAAGAGGGGAGAAATTCCAGACTGGGAATAAGCTGAGCTAGGAGGGGCTGGGCAGGCATTGCCAGAGAAGCCTGTTCGTGTCAGGGACTTTGCTCTGTGCAGGCACACATGGTGGGTAACAAGGCACTCCCTCAGCCTGGGAACCCTCCATATCTCTCATGGCCCCAGGAAAGACCTAGGCTCAACACAAAGTAAAATAAAAATGTAAGGCCCTGTCATAGGACCTCTGGGGCTATGAGGGTGGACCAGCAGCCTACACAGCAATAGGTGGCTCTCTGATATCCCATATTCACACCTCCCATAGATAGTACTGTCTGTGATTCATAATGTTATATATATTGATGCACACACATTTTCATATACATGTTAGAGATAAGAGTGGTCGACATCATTAGAAGACAGCTTATTTATAAAACAACATCCTTCTGATAAATTTTCAGTGGTAAAAACTGGTGTTGGGAGTACAATTTATTATTTCTATTGTTAAATCAGAATAATGTTAATTTTTCTTGCTAAAGTACTTAAGTGCCCTTATTTTGTTTTTACTAGGCATATTTTGTTGTTGTTGCTGTCGTTTTTGAGACAGAGTCTCGCTTTGTCACCCAGGCTGGAGTGCAATGGTGCGTTATCGGCTCACTGCAACCTCCGCCTCCCAGGTTCAAGTGATTCTCCTGCCTCAGCCTCCCGAGTAGCTGGGACTACCGGCGTGTGCCACCACATCCGGCTAATTTTTGTATTTTTAGTAGAGATGGGGTTTCACCATTTTGGCCAAGTTGGTCTTGATCTCCTGACCTCAAATGATCTGCCTGCCTCGGCCTCCCAAAGTGCTGGGTACAGACATAAGCCGCTATGCACGGCCTGTTGTTGTTATTTTTGAAGGAGTAGGAGTTGATTTTGTAGGAGAGATATTAATGGTGTCCTTCATATTAAATGATGATTGTTTGATGCCTTAGACCTCAGAAAATTTAAAGTTTAATAATCCAACTTAACACCTCACATCATAAGGTGAGAATGTTTAAGCAGTTTGCGTGAGTGCCCAGTGAAGCAGTGGCGGGACCTCCTGACCAGCACAATGCTGGTTGGGCGTTATGGCAGCGCAATGGCTGTGAAGAAAACATGACGGAGGAGTGCTTTTCTCCTCCTCTTTCTCTTCTTCCTTTGCTTTATTCTTATTCTCCAAGAAAAGTGAAGTACTAGGCTTTTATTTTCTAAATAAAATTTTTATTTTAGAGTAGTTTTAGACGTACAGAAATATTGCAAAGATAACAGTTTCCATATACCCCACACTGTTTCCCCTATTATTAACATCTTACATTAGTGCATACAGTTGTCACAATTAATCAACCAATACTGATACATTGTTATTAACTAAAGCCCACACTTTATTCAGATTTCCATAGTGTTTTTGTTTTTTTTTTTTTTTTTTTTTTTTTTTTTGAGATGGAGTTTCACTCTTGTTGCCCAGGCTGGAGTGCAATGGTGCAATCTCGGCTCACCGCAACCCCCACCTCCTGGGTTCAAGTGATTCTCCTGCCCAAGCCTCCCGAGTAGCTGGGATTACAAGCATGCACCACCAGGCCTGGCTAATTCTGTATTTTTAGTAGAGACAGGATTTCTCCATGTTGGTCAGGCTGGTCTCGAGCTCCTGAACCTCAGGTGATCAGCCCGCCTCGGTCTCCCAGAGTGCTGGGATTACAGGTTTGAGCCACCACACCCTGCCCAGATTTCCATAGTTTTTACCGAATGTCTGTTTTCTTTTCCAGGCCCCCATCGGGGACACCATATTACATTTGTTGGTCATGTGTCCTTAGGCTCTCATTGGCTGTGATAGTTTCTCAGAATTCTTTATTTTTGAAGACCTTAACAGTTTTGAGGAATACTGCTCAGATATTTTATTGAGTGCCCCTCAATAGCGATAAGATTTGTCTGATGTTTTCTCATAATTAGAATGTAATTGTGAGGGGAGGGAAACCACAGAAGCAAAATGAAATTCTCTTCATATAGTGAGTCTCCATTTTTAACATAAGTAAAACACCTGGCACATTGGGTATACAGCAAGTACTCACTAAATATAAAGAAATGTCAATAAATGTCAGAATTCTTCCTCTCCTCCCTTTCCCGGGTCAGTTTGGTAACCAGAAAATCATTTGTATATGAAATATCTTTACTATGTGTCAGTTCCTCTCCTCTAGGAAAGGTGAGAACCAGAGAGAAGGCAGGCTTGACCCCACTGTGTGCCCCCAAAAAGGTAATCTCTGTGGTATGTGACAACAGGCAGGCTCTTTGCTGTGTGTTCTTAGTGGGTTTGGTCTGTGGGGCAGTAGCAGGAGTTCAGAGGGCAGGAGGAGAGTGAGATGGGATATTTGCTCTGAGCTGGGAACCCCCTATGTTTGGTCGACACGGGCTGGCTGCCTCCCCCAGTGCAGGCCCTTGCACTCAGCCCTATTCACAGCAGCAACCCTCCCTGGTTCTTTCCCTGCTCCTCTCCTTCCCCTGCAGGCTGAGGGGCATGATGGTGCCTCCACACTGCCTATCCAGGGATCTGCATTTTCTGTGACTGGTTTCCACAAATCCTGCTTATAACCCTGTAAACTGTTTCTTTATTTAACTCTCCTCAATTGCCCATTTTGAGTCATTCTCTCACCAGGGTCTTGACCGATAATGTCCCCTATATAAATTTGGATACAGAAGAATCGAAGGGGCTTCTAACAGGTCAGGTAGTCAAATAGCATCTATTGAATTGTGTCCTAATAGGATGGTTTCATATGTTTAGAGGATGAATCACTGGGGCAGAAACATCTATGCTACTGTTCTCTGTCTTTCTAATGCTCTTCAGAATGACCTTTGCAGGCTTTTCCATTTATTTTAATGATGCTGCCATTACACAAAATATTTTTGGAATTCTAGAATCTCTGCTTGAAAATTATATTTAGAGACAGTTTAACTTATAGTGATCTTACCAAACTTGATTCCTCCTTTCTTCATCAACCTGAGTTTTGCATCACTTTCAACTATTTCCAAAATCAAACTCAACTTCAAAGAGTGAAGATTTTGCTGGTGATATTTAGACCAACACGGCATAGTTTCCACAATATTTTTTTTAGAAATGAAAGAAAAGAGAGGGTTCTGGAAGTGTTAAGCCACGGCAAAATTTGAAATAAGTATAGAGCATACATAGGTGGCTACTTTAGGATGGACTGGATTCATTTACATGCATAGATTCTTCTGTGTTTGCTTAAAAATTTGTCATTAGACCATAATAACATAGTGTTTTATAATTCAGGTTCTGAGGTCTGACTGTCTAGATTTAAATTCTGGCTTCATCATTTATTATCTGTGTGTGACCATAGGCAAGCTGCCTAACCTCTCTCTGCCTGGAGCTTCTCATCTGTAAAATGCAGACAATAAGAGTACCAATGTTGTAGGGTGTTCTAATAATTAAATAAATTAGTATTTGTAAAGCATTTTAAATTGTGCTAGAATATAGGAGGAAATCAATTATTAGCTATTGCATCATAAGTCTTGATTAATGACCATTAATTTGCAGCAAATTGGTGCTGTAACTATATTTTTATATTCTTAAATCTTATTAGTTTAGTTGATGGTAGTTATCTTCATTAGCCACTACTAACATGCAAAAGCAAGATTTGTTCAGAGATGAATAAAGTGAAGAAATATACTTATATTTACTTTTTTGTTTTTACGACCAAAAATTGAGTGTTCTTTAAAAAGAAAAATGTCTCGGAAGAGCTAAAATTTCTGACAACATTCGACTAAATAAGCCCCAAGGCTGGGAAAGGAATTAGCGTTGGCTAATTCACCAATTGTTATGGACCTCAGTCCCCCACATATGCCCATGCAGAGGGAGAAAAGTGAGAAATATCATTAACAAGTGTATTTGTTACAGTAAAATGACATACGTAGAAATTGATTTTTTTCTAAATATTTCAAATAAACACAACATTTTATAATTACTCAATGACAGGTTTTACTTTTAAATTTCTAAGCTATAGCACACTCCTGGGATATAAGTAAATACACACACACACACACACACACACACATATTTTTAACTATTATACAGTCAAATTAAGTTGGCTGGAACTACTGAGCAACCCCATGAATTAATGAGGTAAACATTTGCCCCCACTGGGATGTGGAAGACTTCCAGGACTCCCAAGCTTACACCTGCAGAAACCGATGATTCACCTCTGAGTCATTCGGCAAACGTTAGCAAGGAGAAGCCAGCTGGGATACAGAGGATGCACTTGGCTGCTGGCTCTCTCTCGCTTTCCTGGAATAATGACATTAATGACACTTCCAAACAGCTCACCCAGTCACAAAGTGGGAGATTACAAAATCCATGTGGCAGCTGATTTCCTAATAGGATGCATTAAACAGGACATTGCATGTTTTATGGGCTAGGGTTGATTAAACTAGAAGACTTAAAATATGTAGCTAAAGTGGTTGAAAAATAGGCCTTGGAAGTTCAGATCAAAGCATTACAGAGGGGTGATTAGATAAATAAAAAGTTTAAGTCTAACTGAGCAAATAATTGCACATCCCCTGAAAAGCTCAGTTCACAGGGATTGATCAAATGTGAGTCACCCCAGGCACAGATGTCTTTCTAAGAATATTTCTTTTAATTTTTTTAATGTACATCAAAAGAAAAAAAAATCTGGGCACTGACCAGCAAATACTCCTGTTTGTATAAGAAAAGCCTCTTTAAGATACTGACAAATATATATGTATTCCTCATGGTTTAAATAGGCCATTTTCTTTCCTTTCTCTTCCTTCTCAGTCTATAGTAAAAGGTTTTTCCTCTTTTAACATAGATTAATAGAGCTCATCTAAGAAAATTCTAAAATATTTCTGGAGTCTTATCTTGTCCATTATTACATAGAAGTTAGATTCAGGTTTATGTTAAAAGCATGTCCCGATATTTTTTTTCCTAAAGAAAAACATACCACTGGAAACACTTACCTTCATCTAGTTAAAAAACAAAAACATTTGCTAAGCTTATTTGTGCATTGGTATGTGCCAGACAGAACTTATCTCATTTAATCCCCATGACAATGCTCAAAGGCAGGTTTTCATATTTCTATTTTATATGTGATGAAATGGAAACACACTTACAGATTAAATAACCTGTCCAAAATCGCAAGGTTGGGAACTGGCAAAGTGAAGTATGAGCCAAGACCTAACAGTGGGCTTTTCCCACCTAAGGTCACTTCTTACAGTCATTCTCTAGCGTCCACAAATGTGCAGTACTACCTAGATTTCAAACATTTCTATGAGCTGATCTTCACTGATTTTTTGAGGCAAGATCCCAGTATTATTTCTTATTTTGCAAAAAAAAATCTGATGTAGAGATTATGGCTTTCCAAAAACTGCATAATAATATCAGACAGATGAGCAGGTTGATGTGCACTCACAGCCATTAGGTTTCAAGTCTGTGATTTGGCCATCAGTTCCCTGTGGCCGGGTGACCAGGGGAAATATTTTGGTACCAGGATTTCTTGGTGAGCTCTTGTTCCTGCCCCAGAATCAGCAGTTTCTTTGGGAGCAACATTTGTCTTATTATAATATACCCAAGAAAATGGTGATCAAAATTATTATTGATGATATTTTATACCTTATTTACATACCACTGATAGCCAACACTCTTTTTTTGGTATCAACACCTTATTTATTAGAAATTTTTTACTCAGAAGTTTTACCAATGTTAGAAACCAGAATTTTGATAATTCATTCCACCAAATCAAAGAAAATAAACATGTTTGCTTTCACATACGTTCCCATGAAGATTTGCCAAGAAATATCTAAATAACGTCAAGAAAAATTAGGGGAAAAATAAACATATTTTGAAAACTTAATTGTGGTGCAATTCCTTTCTCTTTTTTCATTTTTATTATTATAAAATATCTAAAACAGAGCCATGTACCTTTAACTCATACCAAATCAATAACAGATACCGTCTTTCAATTTTCTGCCTTACCTACCTCTTGGCTTAATATGTTCTGTACATTGCTTCCCATTCACAGAAAGGGTGAAGGGCTGGGTTTTGTTTCTTTGTTTGTTTGTGCAGAGATGACCACTCATTGGGCTACATGTATCCAACAGTTTTGATAAAGAACCAGAGAAGTAGCTGGTCAGCCACCTGTGGTACATATGGTCTCACTCACATGAGCTGGCTTTCTACCAGTTTCTAGAACTGGAAATACTCAAAGACAGAGCAGATCAGTGGAGACAAGCAGAATGTAGGTTGGTGTTCCTTGTAGGGCTGCACCCCAAAAGATCAAGCAGAGGACTCAGGTGAAGAGGGAAGCAGACCGATAAATGATGAGAGACACACAGAGATGAGGGGGATCGTGCGGTCTCCTGGAAAGAAATGTTTTCTTGATTACTGACTACCTTCTAGGTGCCTGTTCTATGAGACCTACCCATAATTCCCACCTATGGGTCCAATGACATTTCCTGTATTCTCACACTAACAGCACCCAGGAAAACCTTGATTTTTCTACTTGAAAGCTAGTTTGGGTTCTAATACCCTTTCTGAAGTTTGTTTACTCAAATATTTCTGCAACAGGTTGTTGCTTTATATTTCAATTCCCCCTCAGACAGAAAAGGGCAAGGAAACAGCTTAGCACAGAGAAACAGCCCTTCCCTCAGGGAGTCAGACTAGCCTGGTCCAAATGCCAGCTGTGTGACTTTGAGAAAGCTGCTAAGTTCCCTAAGCCTCAGTTTCTTCACTGATAAAATGGTATTAGCTCATAGTGTATTGTCTTAGTTCACTTGCGCTGCTGTAACAAAACACCACAGACTGGGTTGCTTAAACAACAAAAATTTATTTCTCACAGATCTGGAGGCTTGAAGTCCAAGATCAAAGTACTGGCCACTTCAGTCACTGGTGAGTGCTGTCTTCTTCCTAGCTTGCACATGCCCATCTTCTTGCTCCATCTTCACATGGCAGGACAGAGAGAGAGAGAGAGAGAGAGAGAGCGCACTGTGGTCTCATTTTATAAGGGCACCAATCTCATCATGAGGGCATCATGTAAACCTTATTACCTTCCAAAGGTCCTGCCTCCTTATACCATTGTGTTGGGAGTTAGGGCTTTAACATGGGAGTTTGGGGGAGGACATAAACAGTCAGACCATAACAGGTACTATCAGTAAAGCAACTAGCAAGAGCTCCATAAATGTTAGTCATTATTATTGTCACTCAGATACCAAACTTAAGGAAACAGATAATATTACAATAAAGAGTGTCTGTGTACCCATCTTGACAAATATTGAGAGACAAGCATTTATTGTGCCAGAGTCTGAAAGACACAAATAGGAATAAGGCAAAGTTGCTTCCCTCAAGGAGCCCCTGGTCTCCTGTGCTCTTTGGAAGACTCTGCTCTAGAAGACATCCTGCTCTCCTTGAGGACCACCCTCTGTTTTGCGGGGAAGATGACTAGCTATGGAAAAACATCCAAGACAGGCCTGGAACACACACCTGTTGCACAACTATACAAACCATAAGACAGAAGTCATTAGACAAACATTCAAATTCCAGCTGTTGTAGTTGCTGCCTTTGGCCAAGTCACTTAACCTTGTTCAATTCAGCTTTCTTTTCTGTGGAATAGGAATAATATTTATTTATTTATTACTTTAAAATCTTCATGTTTTTATTATCATTGCATCAGAAAAGATGCTTATCTTGCACTTTACAGTGTGGTGTCTAAGAAGGAGACAGCTGTGCACAGCATCGCGACTGCAGAGTCCCTGGGGTGAATGGGGAATCATCACCACCATCATCATCATTATTGTGTTAGTCCATTCTCACCTGCTATAAAGATACTACCCGAGACTGGCTAATTTATAAACAAAGGAGGTTTAATTGACTCACAGTTCCACATGACTGGGGAGGCCTCAGGAAACTTACAATCATGGCAGAAGGGGGAGCAGGCACCTTCTTAACAAGGCAGCAGGAGAGAGTGTGAATGTGTGAAGGAGGAACTGTCAAACACTTCCAAAACCATCAGATTTCACTCATGTAAGAACTCGCTTACTAGCCCGAGAACAGTATGAGGGAACCACCCCCATGATCCAATCACCTCCCTCCCTCGACCTGTGGAGATTACAGGTTCCTCCCTTGAGATGAGATTTGGGTGGGGACACAGAGCCAAACCATATCAATCATCATTTACTGTATATCATACCCCATATATGTCATATCTGACAACTACAGCCCTAATTTGCAGAGTTATTGTGAGAATTAAATGAAATGTACATAAAATCAGCTATCTGTAGTTATCTCATACAAGAACTCAACAAATGTTCTTAAAATAAACATAACTAAAGCAAGCATAGTCCCTCCTTGTCAGGAGGGTATGTGAGGAGAAAGGCTCTGCCCTATCAACACATTTATCTGTAACAACGGGCAGAGCTCAATAAATTGCCATAATATACTGAGGCTGTGGCTCCATGAAGACAAACTTACAAGCAGAGTGGCCGAGCGTTGTGAACTTCTGTCCTTGTCCTCAGGGATCCACCAGCTGGGGGTCCTTGCAAGTCCCAGTGTTAACATTTAATGTGCTCTGGCACCAAAGATAAAGCAAACATGAAAAGTTTTTCCAGTGCTACCTAGGTTTTCACTGATTACTTTAGAAATCATTCACATATTAAAAATGAAAAACAAAACACAGCAAGCCTAAAATAGGGTTAGTTCCTTTTCCCCTAAAGCATTTTTCCACATTCTCTTTGTCTCATGGAAATGAAGATTCAAAGGAAAGTTTTAAGAGTGATACATGACCATTTTTTTCCCCTAAATTTAGATTTAAACCTCAATGAATATTAATGGGGAGAGTGAACCAATATAAAATAGTGTTTTTCAAAGACTGATAGAGCATCCTTCTCAGAATCAATTGAGGTCTTTGTTAAAAATGTGGATTCCAGACTAGTTATCTTGACCCTCTGGGGATGAGGCCTTGGAATCCCCATGTTTAACAGGCTTCCCGGAGGACTGACTCTCACACACAAAGATACTGGGGAAACTCTGATAAATGAGGATAAAATTTTCTGGACTTATTTTGCCTGCAAACAACACCAGCTAATTTTTAAAACAAACAAAGCAATAACAGGTTGATTTTAAAATGACAAATGAGAAGAAGGAGTACCTAAAAACATTTCTGACTTAAATTCAGTTGTCCTTTGATATCTGCTGGAGACTGGTTTCAGGAACCATAGCATAGCAAAACCTGAGGTTTCTCAAGTCCCTCATATGAAATGGTGTAGTATTTGCATATCACCTATGTACAACTTCCTGTATACTTCAAATCATCTCTAGGTTACTTATAGTATCTATACAATATAAATGCAAATGTAAATAGTTGTTACACTGTTTTTAATGTTGTATTGCTATTTTTATTTTTAAAATATTTTTTATCTGCAGGATCTGCAGAGGCAGAACCTGAGGTTACAAAACCATGAGTATAAAGGGACGACTGTAGTAGCAAACTCCAATTTGCAAACAACCATTTTACCAAGTTTGATCATAGGGCTAGTCTAAGCTTACCAATGCGTTAGGGACCATCTAATAATTTAGAAAGAAGAAAGTGTGTGTGTGTGTGTGTGTGTGTGTGTGTGTGTGTGTGTATTACCATCAAGTAGACCAAAATGTTAAATAACTACAAAAGAATAGGGTCACAGAATCACGAATTACATCTCTTTGATGCATAAAAGTGCCAAAATAATCTCAATACTCCGGAAGACTCACCGTATATTAACCAATATTGTGTGCCCACCCTGTTGGACACTGACCTAGCCCCTAACATACAAAAATCAATCAAACATAGTTCTTCTCTCCAGCTCACTAGCGCCGTGATTCTTAAACAGTACAGGCTTCCACAGCCCTTTGAGAGTCTGGTGAAACTTAAAAGCTTTTACGCCCGAAAAAATGGACATATGCACAAACACTTGATTTTGAACATGGTTTCAGGGGACTGGTGGAGACTTCACTTAAGAATCTCTCATCAAGAACAGGCACAGAGTATGAATCGAGGAGTCTCTGAATTCTGGAAGGTTGATGGTGTTCCCTTCCCACAGATGTTTCAAAACACAATTTAACTGTTTTAAAGACATAAAAATGAAGTGTTCTACATTAAAATTGCATCTTTCGAGGTCTTCTAATTGCCCATTTCTGCTTTTGTTTGTTTGTTTTTTTGTGTTGATGGTTTGAGTAGTTTGTTTTGTTTAACGCCTCTGCTTTGCCAGAGCCCAAAGTGTGTATTTAAGTTTCCTGTGGATAATTTAGCAATAAGCAGGAGGGAAACACTGGTCTCTCCACATATTTACTACATTACAATATAGGACGCTACAAGCTCTGAGAATGATCTGGGAGTACAGAGCAGAGGGCATGGGAAGAAAGTGTCATCTCAACACAGTTATCCAAATACAAGTTCTGAGCTCAAATGAAACGTTCTATTAGTGGTGCTAAGGGAAGGAAGTGACTCTCAGTTAACAGACAGTATCCCCAGGGTGCCCTCAACAATTCCTTTGGGCTAACCAGTTAGAAAGGGCATATGTGATGCTGGTATGGAGAACAAAAAGGGAAAGGCATTTGGGTAGCATCAGATGTTCTGTCCTGTTTTCCAACAAAAGATACCATTGAACACCTACTAGTGGTGAGGACTGGGGCAAGGTAACGTGTGAGCCAACATGAAGCTGTGGGCAAACAGAGGAGAGCAATGGGGAAAGATGAATCAAGTGAGAGAAAATTCCTGCCACACAATAAAGGAAGGGAAAGGGAAGTGGACGAGGCAAGGACAGAGGAAGTGGCCACACTTGGAGGACTGTGCTTTGCAATTTACCCAAATGTTGCTAACAGAACAAAGAGGCTCCCAGAGCAAAGACCCAAGTGACCTGGGTTCCCATTCAAAAAAGATTTCCATTCTTATTGTTCAAGTTATTTACCTCATAAGACATTTGTTTTTAACTCTCTCACACACATTGACCCATGTCTTCTCAATCACCACCTGCTTTCTCCCAAACATCCAGAGAACAGTTGACTGTTTGTTTATTTATACTCGGACTGTTTCCAAAATGGATTTATGGCAGTGGAGCCAAGAGGTAAGTCAAATTTCAATGTTAAAAATTCATCACTCTAAGATTTTTTCGTATCTTTAGCTAGACAATACCCTATCATTAGAATGTTACGTTAGGACTTCCAACACTTTATATTCAGGTGCTTCTTTCTGCTCACGTAATAGAGAAAAGAGATCTCTTGTCCTCAACTCTGTGCCAGTTGCTTTTAAATATTTCAAGGCAGGGTATCAGGAACCATATTTTCAGATGGAGAGTCAGCCATGCATGTGAAGTTCCCGGTGATAATAACTACCATTTCAAGTGGACCTGCCGTTTTAACATAGAACCACATTGAGTTCTCACAGCAATCTTTTAAGGAACTGATTGCTAAAATGTCTTCATTTTATTTTATTTTATTTTATTTAGCTCACATTCTACAGATGAGGAAACTGAGGACCAAAAAGGGATTTATTGACTTGCTGAGGCACATTGCTAGTAGGTAACAGGTTCCAAAGGCAGGCCTCGCTGGATTCAAAGTCCTGTGTTTTGCTTGAGGGTGCTTTTCCTTTCTGAAAACAGGGAGAATTTGGCAAAGGTGTGAAGCATCAGAGGTAGCCCTCAGTACCTGTGGTCCTAATGTAGAAATGGATACTTGCACAGAGCATTTCTTCTGAAACACACCTTTGCTATTAATCCATCCCAAGGATTTTATTCACTCTGTCCACCTAAATGAACAAGGTTTGCTTTAGCATCACTTAGGCAATGCAAACATCATCTTCCCCCATGGGAATCTTTTTCCTGTTTGAGACTGTTGGTTCAGGCCTGGATTTGTGCATGTTTTGCCTGGCAGATCATTGCCACGAACAATTTAAGTGACAGTTCAACAGAAAGGTAAACATACTGTTTTCAAACACCAGTGTTTTCAAATACCATTGCAGAAGTAAGATGATTAAATTAAGACCCTCAGCTGCAAATTTTATTTTTTATACAGTACTTTAACTTTTTTAGGGGGTAGAGGCAAAGTCTGGACGTAATTCAAAGGGAAATGGGGATTTAGCAGGATCCAATCAGGAGTTAATTAGCCCTTTATATGCCAGAAGCCTGTGAGTATTCTTCAACTAATTCTTGGTTCTGTAACTTGTGCCTAGAGGAATTTTGAGTCCAGGGTAAAAGTCAGAGATTCCACCAAGATTCCAGGATGAATACTCCGACCTGCGTTAGCAAATCAGCTCTTTTGTGGAATGTTCCCCTGTTTCCACATGAATTGACATGGCTTTGTATTTCACCAGCCATTCTTTTCTAAGTTAGTGACCGAGCAATGGTTCTCAAACTGTTTCTCAAAAATGAAAGGGGGACTTCCACTCCCCTCACCCAATGCTTGATATGAATCTTTTCCTCATTATCCATTTAAGGTCATCTTTATCTCAATAAAAATAGTGATGTTTTCAACAAAAGATTATTTTTGTTCCCAACCATAACCAACATCAACTCAAAGTCTACTCCCTATGGCTTGTGAGCCTGGATCAAAGATGCTCCTTTCAAAAACAGACCACCAAAGCCAGCAATACATAGGCTGACAGAGCCGGAAACTTGAAGACAGGCGGGGCCGCACGCAGAGACAGGCACTCCGTAACAGTTTTAGTGACAAATGTGACTGACTGAGATGGATTGACTGCCTTTTTTCTTTCTTTTTTTTTTTTTTTTGCCACTTTTCATTTGTTTATGGAAAAATCTTAAAACATAAGTTAATGTATATTTCTTACAGAAAATTTAGAAAACGGAGATAAAGAGAAAGAAAAACATGAAAATTCTGTGTTCTGCTACACAAAGGTAACCACAGTTAATATTTTGGCATATTACCTTCCCGGCTTTTAAGATACACATAATATATATTTTATATGAAAATAGATCATGTCATAGGAGATTTCTTAAAAATCCAAAGTTTTCAAAAATCACTTTATAAAATATCATGAGTATCTTTCTATGCCATTAAAAGTTATTTTACAACATCACTTTTCTGTCTTTATAGTATTCCATTTTGCATTATTATTCATTTTAACAGGAAAATATGAGAGTGTCTATTGTTTTCATAACCTCAAAGACAGAGTATTATCTCTTTTTAATGTTTTCTAATTAGGTAGGTTGACAAGAGGGAAATATGATTTTATTTCTCATGACTTTGATTCTTAGTAAGGTTGTTTACTCCTATATGTTTGTTTGTATTTCCCTCTATAATTGTCACGTTTGCATTTCTCACTATGTATTGCTTATTTTGTTTCCTGACTTTTCAATGGCTTTATAAAAGCCCCTTTGTAGTAAGACTACCAATCATTTTTTCTGCCATCTGTATTAAACATTTTCTTCAATTTGTTCTTTGTCTTTTAATTGTTTATTTGTTTGTTTTAAACTTTTTATTTTTGAACAGTTTTATTTATGGGAGAAGTTCACAAGTAGTACAATGAGCTCCCACATATCCTTTATCTGGTTTTCTCTGTTACCTTACATAATCACAATGCCATTATCAAAATTAACATTGGTACAATACCATTAACAAAACTATAGACTTTATTTAGATTTCACCAAGTTTTTCCACTATATTTTTCTCTTCCGGGCTCCAATCTGGAATACCACATTGCATTTTGTTGTCATGTTACCTTAGTCTCCTCCAATTTAAAACAATTTTAATCTTTCCTTAATTTTCATGACCTTGACACTTTTGAAGAGTACTTGTCAAATGTTTTGTAGAATGTCACTCAGTTTGAGTTTCTCCACTGTGAAGTTACCGTTTTTCTCTTTCCATATTCAATTGTTAAAAGGGAGTCCCTAAGTCTAACCTGTACTGAAAGAGGAGGTGAGCTGATTTCCACTTTCTAGAAGGAGGAATATCAAAGAATTTGTGGAGATATGTTAAAACTAGCACATTAAGTAATAAACATTTGGGAGTGGAGATAATTTGAGGCTATGGAAATGTTCTGTTTCTCTTTAAAGTTTCACCCACTAACTTCAGCATTCAGTACTGGATCTTGCTTAGAGAGATTATTACTGTGGAGTTCTAAAGGTAATTTTCTATTTTTTCTCATTGCTTCTACATTTATTTATTCATTTAACTTTTATTTTAAGTTCAGGGGTACATGTGCAGGTTTGTCACACAGGTAAACTTGTGGCTTGTGGGTTTGTTGTACAGATTATTTCATCACCTGGGTATTAAGCCTAGTATCCATTAGTTATTTTCCTGATCCTCTCCCTCCTCTCACCTGCCACCCTCTGATAGGCCCCAGTGTGTGTCGTTCCCCTTCTTGTGTTCATGTGTTCTAATCATTTAGCCCCCACTTATAAGTGAGAACATGAGGTATTTGATTTTCTGTCCCTGTGTTAGTTTGCTAAGGATTACGACCTCCAGCTCCATCCATGTTCCTGCAAAGGGCATGATCTTGTTCTTTTTTGTGGCTGCATAGTATTCCATGGTGTTTATGTACCACATTTTCTTTATGCAGTCTATCATTGATGGACACTTAGACTGAGTCTATATTTTTGCTGTTATGAATAGTGTTGCAATGAACATATGTGTGCATGTGTTCACATTATATTATAATATAATAATTAAATATAAAAATATTTTATATTATATTTTATATTATAAATAATTAAATATAAATATAATAATATAATTAAATATAAAAATATAAATTATAATAGAATAATTTATAATCCTTTGGGTATATATCCAGTAATGGGATTTCTGGGCTGAATGGTATTTCTGTTTTTAGGTATTTAAGGAATCATCACACTGTCTTCCACAATGACTAAGCTAATTTACACTCTCATCAACAGTGTATAAATGTTCCTTTTTCTCCACAACCTCATCAGCATCTGTTATTTTTTGACTTTTTAATAATATCCATTCTGAGTGGTATGAAGTAATATCTCATTGCAGTTTTGATTTGGATTTCTCTAATGATCAGTGATGTTGAGCTTTTTTTCATACAATTGTTGGCCACATATATGTTTTCTTTTGAAAAGTGTCTATTTATGTCTTTTGCTCACATTTTTATGGGGTTTTTTATTTTCTTGTAAATTTGTTTAAATTCCTTATAGGCACTGGATATTAGACCTTTGTCGGATGCATAGTTTGCAAAAATTTTCTTCTATTCCGTAAGTTGTCTGTTTATTCTGTTGATAGTTTCTTTTGCTGTTCAGAAGCTCTTTAGTTTAATTAGATCCCATTTGTCGATTTTTGCTTTTGGTGTCTTCATCGTGAACCTCTTTGCCCATGCCTATGTCCTGAATAGTATTGCCTAGGTTGTCTTCCAGGGTTTTTGTAGCTTGGAGTTTTACATTTAAGTCTTTAATCCATGTTGAGTTAATTTTTGAGCATAGTAGAAGGAAGGGGTCCAGTTTCAATCTTTTGCATATGGCTACTCAACTATCCCAGCACCATCTATTGAATAGGGAATCCTTTCCCCATTGCTTGTTTTTGTCAGGTTTGTTGAAGATCAAATAGTTGCAGGCGTGCAGCCTTATTTCTGGGTTCTCTATTCTGTTCCATTGGTCTATGTGTCTGTTTTTGTATAAGAACCATGCTGTTTTGGTTATTATAACCCTGTAGTATAGTTTGAAGTTGGGTAGCATGATTCCTCCAGTTTTGTTCTTTTTGCCTAGGATTGCCTTAGCTATTTGGGCTCTTTTTTGGTTCCATATGAATTTTAAAATCGCTTTATCTAGTTCTGTGAAGGGTGTCAATGCTAGTTCAATAGGAATAACAATGAATCTATAAATTGCTTTGGGCAGTATGGCCATTTTAATTATATTGATTCTTCCTATTCATGAACACGGAACATTTTTCTATTTGTTTGTGCCATCTCTGATTTCTTTGAGCAGTGGTTTGTAGTTCTTCTTGTAGAGATCATTTACCTCCCTATTAGCTGTATGCCTAGGTATTTTAATCTTCTTCTGGCAATTGCAAATGGGAGTTCGTTCCTGATTTGGCTCCTGGCTTGACTGTTGTTGGTATATAGGAATGCTAGTGATTTTTGCACATTGATTTTGTATCTTGAGACTTTGCTGAAGTTGGTTATCAGTTTAAGAAGCTTTTGGACTGGGACTATGAGATTTTCTAGGTATATGATCATGTCATCTGCAAACAGGGATAGTTCGACTTCTCTCTTCCTATTTGGATGCCTTTTATTCCTTTCTCTTTCTTGATTGCCCTGGCCAGAACTTCCAATACTATGTTAAATAGGAGTGGTGAGAGAAGGAATCCTCGAATTGTGCTGGTTTTCAAGGGAAATGCTTCCAGCTTTTGCCCATTCAGTATGATGTTGGCTGTGGGTTTGTCATAGATGATGGCTCTTATTATTTTGAGGTATATTCCTTTAATACCTAGTTTATTGAGAGTTTTTAACATGAATGGAATTTTATCGAAACCTTTTTCTGCATGTATTGAGATAATCATGTAGTTTTTATCTTTAGTTTTGTTTATGTGATGAACCATATTCATTGATTTGTGTATGTTGAATCAACCTTCCATCCCAGGAATGAAGCCTACTTGACCATGGTGGATAGGCTTTTTGATGTGCTGCTGGATTCTGTTTGCCAGAATTTTGTTGAGGATTTTTGCATCAATGTTCATCAAGGATATTGACCCAAAGTTTTCTTTTTATGTTGTATCACTGCCACGTTTTGTTATCAGGATAATGCTTGCCTCAAAGAATACGTTAGGGGGAGTCCCTCCTCCTCAAGTTTTTGGAATAGTTTTGGTAGGAATGGTACCAGCTATTCTTTGTACATCTTGTGGAATTCAGCTGTGAATTCACCTGGTTCTGGGCTTTTTTGGGTTGGTATGCCATTTATTACTGCCTCAATTTCAGAACTCATTTTGGTCTGTTCAAGGATTCAGTTTCTTCCTGGTTCAGTGTTGGAAGGATGTATGTGTCCAGGAATTTATCCATTTCTTCTAGATTGTCTAGTTTACATGCATAGAGGTGTTCATAATATTCTCTGATGGTTGTTTGTATTTCTGTGGGATCAGTGGTAGTCTCCCCCGTGTCATTTCGGATTATGTTTATTTGAATCTTGTCTCTTTTTTTCTTTATTAGTCTAGCCAGTGGTCTATCTATTTTATTATTTCTTTCAGAAAACTAGCTCCTGGATTTGTTGATCTTTCGAATGGCTCTTTGTGTCTCTATCTTCTTCAGTTCAGCTCTGCTTTCAGTCATTTCTTGTCATTTGCTACCTTTGGGATTTGTTTGTTCTTGGTTCTCTAGTTCTTTCAGTTTGATATTAGGTTGTTAAATTGAGATCTTTCTAACTTTTTGAAGTGGACATTTAGTGCTATGGATTTCCCTCTTAACACAGCCTTAGCTGTGTCCCAGAGAATTTGGTACATTGTATTTTTGTTTTCATTAGTTTCAAAGAACTTCTTGATTTCTGCCTTAATTTCATTATTTACCCAAAATTCATTCAGAAGCAGGTTATTCAATTTTCATTCTATGTTTATTATATGGAATCCTTCTATAAGGAACGTATGTCCCTTCTCTCTCAAAAATACATTTTACTTCAGTGGCTAAACAATGTCCCCAAAGGCCTAACCTATTTATCTGCTCTGCTTTCTGTGCTGTCACTTTTCCTGTGATGGTACAAAGGTTCCCATGGTATATTAGTTTTCTACTGCTGCTGTGGCAAAGTACTAGAAATTTGGTGGCTTTAAACAACACAACTTTATTATCTTACATTTTTGGAAATCAAAAGTCTGAAATGGGTCTCACTGGTCTAAAATCAAGGTGTTGGCAGTGCTGTGTTCCTTCTGGAGGATCTAAGGCAAAATTCATTACTTTGACCTTTTCAGCTTCTAGAGGTCACCACATTCCTTGATTCATGGGCTTCATCCTCCATCTTCAATGTCAGCAGTGTCTGGCCAAGACCATCTCATACTGCAATCTATCTGGTTCTCCCCTTCTGCCTCTCTCTTTCACATATAAGGAAGACCTTTGTGATTACATTGGGTTCACAAGGATAATCCAGGATACTCTCTCCATCTCAAGGTCAGCTGATTAGCAAACTTAGTTACATCCGCAACCTTAATTCCCTTTTCCTGTATAATGTATCATAGTCACAATTTCAGGAATTAGGATGAAGATATCTTTGGGAGACATTATCTGTCTGTTACACAGAGCTATAAACTTTTTCATCTGTGAGCACCGGGAGAAAGAATGAAATGGAGAAAAAGAGAAAGAGAACAATTCTATCAGCCTCAACAAGTGTAATACAATAGAATTAGTTTGTATATGGGACCCTGATACATAGCTCTGGGCCCTCTTTATTTTGGGGGTCAAATGAGTTCAGTTCTGAGACATTATTGAGAAAGATCAGATATTCAGGGCCTAGGCTCCTTAGGTACAAGTAACCCTGAGCCAAAAAATCATTCTTATATTTAAGGGCTACAGACTTCAATTAATTCAAGGACCAAGGAAATAAACTATCATTCCAAACTGACCATTAAAAACAGATTTTTGAGGGGAGACCTTACTAATTCACATAACTATTCTTGATTAGATACAAGCTATTCCAAGGTTCTCTTGAACCTAAAGCGAGGTATTCAGAAACTGGCTTCTCTAGTATTAGTTACTTTGACCTTGTTAGAAGCTGTAAACTCTTATTCTCCTTTGTACTAGGAATTTTCCCTTTCTTCTCTTTTAGATTTAGTGAGCAGTACTAGGTAACAGGGATTTTCTTTTTCTTTTATATTGTGAGTCTCTATTTTTTGTATAAAAGTTCACTTCATCCATCTTCCTTCTACCCCTCTTATTGAGGGCTCTTGTTCTACTCTACTGCACACAGAACTAGAGGAAAATGTTCTATTATTCTAAAAGACAACACAAAACAAAACAACTGGGCTCACCTTCTCTATTGCTTATAGCTCCCTCGAGTGGTATGACTTTTCAGTACTTGGGAAGAACAGGTCTTTGGAACCATCTAGACCTGATTTCAAATTCTGTTTCTGCTTTTTAACAATTATGTGCTTTTTGAAAAATGAAATCTCTTGGAGCTCTATTTTCACCTATTCATAGGCTAGAGTGGTCATTGTCTTTGCCATGAAGGCTAGTTATCAGTCATTGTCTTCTATTATTCATCCATCGAACACCTACTATGTGCTAAGTTCTTGGTATGAAGAACACAAAGGTAAACATAATCTATACAGTAGATTGCCTTCATGTTGCTTCCAATCTAAAGGGGAAGACATACTAAAAATCTTAAGACAGTGTAACAACCATTGTGCAATGGTGACTTAAGTAAAGGGTGATAGACAAGAATTTAAGGGAATCAGATGTCTTTTTAAGTTTGCTAGAGTTTGTTGCAGTTGTAAATGTACATGTTTGCCTCTGCTGGTTGATAAGTTCTTTGAGAGCAAGAACTCAGTCTTCTTCATTTGCATAAATTTATCCACCAGAGAAAGCAAGAACTTAATGGAAATCTGTTAAGTCTAGGTTTTCATGGTGGATACTTCAAATTTTATTGCTAAATGAAATGAATTCAACTGATCATCATAAAAGGACTAGACTTTGGGCTGTTTCATGGCAGTCACTGCTTCCCTATAATCTTGATACCCTTAATATCTTGTTTAGGGTCAAATGCATAGCAGCTACACAAAACATTATTGTTGAATAAATGAATGAACAAACTTGGAATCTAAAAGTACCTTTGTCTATCACTAACCTTCTCATTTAAATAAGTGAAGAAACATTCTTTATGAATGTTTGGGCTAACTGAACACTCAAAAGTCATGATAAATATCATCTTGTTCTTGTATGTCTTAAATATGCCCCGCATGAATAAGGTGTGAGATTTACAATCTCATTTCTCTATGTAAAAGCTTTTTATTTGGCTTCAAAGTCTTCAACTTCACAGCAAAATTTCATTATGTCCCAGTTGAGTTCTGTTTAATGGAATTAAATTTCACCCCTTCTAATTATCTTTTGGAACAGACAATCTTTACAGAATCATTAGTAATAGAAGAACATAATGGATCATTGTCTTTATTACTGCAAAGAAATCCTAGATGCTGCTCTAAATCTTAAAAAAAGATCTCATGAAATATAAAATGTATTGAATCCTTCCTCTTAAATTATATAACATTTAAACTTTGTCAACATAGCTTAAAGATTAGGGGAGGTAATTATTTTCTTGCTTCGCTTGAAATTATTTTATGAAACCACCTTAATGATCTCATTCAAATTAATTATGCTTACAATTTATTTTCAATATTTTTATTGGTAGGACATTTTATTATCCAACACAATTTGACTGCATTGTTTTCACTCATTTTGGGCTTTATTTTGCTTCCATGGACTTTTTTTTCTTGCCTCTAACGTAAATTCATTAGATTATATATATAGAATACAAAAGAGGGCTAAAAACATAGCTACTCCAATATGAAAAACAGATAAGATCTAATTAAAAGTAATTCGACTTACCCATCTGAAAAACCATGGTACCATTGGAAAAATTTCATAAAACATAGTTCAATGAAAAATAAATATCCAAACATGGTTCTTTTATTTAAAAAAATTGAAAAGCACCAACACACACACACACACACACAAAATCTCCTTTTCCTTTTTCCACATTGAAGCAATTAAAACACCTTTAAAAAAATGGAAGATGAAAAATGTACTTGAAAAATGAGTAAGGTCCTTCTTGGACTTGTAGTCTTTATAGTTTAATTTGTTGAGAATTTAAAATTACAGTAATTGCCCTTAAATAACTGACATTATTTGACACTACAACAACAGAGGAGTGGAAATGACTGACAAACACACAAAAGACTTTTGTTATCTTTGTTTGTCTGCCTGAATAAATCTTAACAAGTATTTCAAAGATTTAAATTTATAGCATACTTAATCGCCATTAGATGGCCAATCCTATTGGCTTTCAGCTAAGTTTCACTGACACTCAACATTTTTCGTATCAACTTCTTTAACACATCTAGTTAGTCTCAACAACTGTTTTTAAACTAAATTATTACCTCTAAATTAAACATTTTGATAAAATACAGGCAAACCTTAGAGATATTGCATATTTGGTTGCAGACCATCATAATAAAGTGAATATCACAATAAAACAAGTCACACAAATTTTGTGGTTTCCCAGTAAATGTAAGTTATGTTTATACAATACTGTAGTCTGTTAAGTGTGCAATAGAATTATGACTTTTTAAAAAGCCAATGCACATACCTAAATTAAAAAATACTTTATTGCTAAAAAATGTTAATGATCATCTGGGCCTTCAGTGACAGTGAATCTTTTTGCTGGCGGAGATCTTACTTTGATATCAGTTGATGGCTGCTGACTAATCAGGGTGGTGGCTACTGAAGGCTGGGGTGGCTGTGGCAATTTCTTAAAATAAGACAACAATGAAGTTTGCTAGATTAACTGTCTCTTCCTTTCACGAAAAATTTCTCTATGGTATGGGATGATATTTGATAACATTTTACCCATAACAGAACCTCTTTCAAAATTGGAATCCTTTTAAACCCTGCTGCTGTCTCATCAACTAGTTTATGTAATATTCTAAATCTTTCATTGTCATTTTAACAATGCTCATGGCATTTTAACCACCAGTAGATTCCACCTAAAGAAACCACTTTTTTTGCTCATCCGTAAGAAACAACTCCTTATTCATTACTTTTATCATAAGATGACAGCAACTAAATCACATCTTCAGGCTCTATTTCTAATCCTAGTTTTCTTGCTATTTCTACCACATCTGTGGCTAATTCCTCTACTGAAGTGCTGAACATCTTAAAGTCATCCATGAAGGTGGGAATCAACTTCTTCCAAACTTCTGTTACCATTGATATTCTGACCTCCTCCCATGACTCACAAATGTTCTTAATGGCATCTAGAATGGTGAATCCTTTCTAGAAGGTTTTCGATTTGCTTTACCCAGATCCGTCAGAGGAATCACTAGCTATGGCAGCTATATCCTTTCAAAATGTATTTCTTAAAGAATAAGACTTGAGTAAATGTTGTGTTAGCAGGCACAAAAACAACACTAGTCTCCTTGTACATCTCCATCAGAGTTCTTGGGTGACTAAGTGTGTTGTCAATAAGCAGTAATATTTTGAGAAGAATTTTTTTTTTCTGAATAATCGGCCTCACTAGTGGGCTTAGAACACTCAATAAACCGTAAACAGATGTGCTGTCATCCAGGCTCTGTTGCTCCATTTACAGAACCCAGGCAGAGTAGATTTAGCATTATTCTTAAGGGCCCTAGGATTTTTAGAATGGTTGATGAGCACCGGCTTTAAATTAAAGTCACCAGCTCCCCTGGCTCCTAATAAGAGCCAGCCTATGGCTTTAAAGCTTTTAAGTCAGGCATTGACTTCTCCTCTCTAGCTGAGGAAGTCCCAGATGACATCTTCTTCCTATATAAGGCTGTTTCATCTACACTGAAAACCTGTTGTTTAGTGTAGCCACCTTCATCAATGATCTTAGCTGGATCTTCTGGATAACTTGCAGCAGCCTCTCCACCAGCACTTGCTGCTTCACCCTGCACTTTTACGTTATAGACATAGCTTTCTCCCTTAAACTTCATGAACAAACCTCTACATCTTCCTCACCTCTTCCACTTTTACAGAATTGAAGAGAGTAAGCGCCTTGCACTGGATTAGGCTTTGGCTTAAGGGAACGTTGTGGCTAATTTGATCTTCTATTCAGATCACCAAGTCTTTCTTCATATCAGCAATAAGGCTGTTTTGCTTTCTTATCATTTGTGTGTTCACTGGAGTAGTACTTTTAACTTCCTTCAAGGACTTTTCCTTTGCATTCACAGCTTAGTTAACTGGTGCAAGGCCTAGCTTTTGGCCTATCTCAGCTTTCAAACTGCCTTCCTCACTAAGCTTAATCATTTCTCGCTTGTGATTTAAAGTGAGAGATATGCAAGTCTTCCTTTGACTTGAACACTTCGAGACCACTATAGAGTCATTAACTGGCCTAATTTCAATATTGTTGTGTCTCAGGGAATAGGGAGGCCTAGGGAGAGGGAGAAAGATGGGGGAATGGCCAGGCGGTGGAGCAGTCAGAGCACACACAACATTCATTGATTAAGTTGATCATCTATATAGGGGTGCAATTCATAGCACCCTGATAGTAACATTTGATCTTACAATAGTACTATCAAAAGCACTGATCACAGATCACCATAATAGATATAATAATAATGAAAAAGTTTGAAATTCTGTGAGAATTGTTCAAATGCGACACAGACATGAAATGAGCAAGTGCTATTGGAAAAATGGTGCTGATAAACTTGCTTGACACAGGGTTGCCACAAACTTAATTTGTAAAAAGCATGTCTCCTAGGTGCAATAAAGTAAAGTTCGATAAAATGAGGTATGACCATCTGTAGAATTTAATAGTATTAATTGAGCTAAGTAGAGTCTCTTCTTTTATCTCCCCCTATACTGAGGACTGACTTGTTAGGGGAGGGGTGTTGAAATGGTGATTTTGAAAAATATAATTGACTGTCTACCTTCATGTAAGTTATTAGGTTGGTTAATATTTGGTTTGATGATTTCTTTCTCAGAAAATCAAGTACATTTAAGAAATCAATGCCCAAGCCATTTATTGTGATTTAGATGTCAAGTAGAAGTCACTTAAAGAAAATCAAGTCTGCCACACAATTTAAAATTCCTATGAAGAATGTAGAATTCAAATGACACCAGTGAAATATAGCTTTATTTTTTCATTATTTTTATTTAAATATTCAATTCTTATCTTTTCCTACTTCTGAATAAGACATAACCTACAAACAGACATAAAGCATTTCTTCTTGAAGCCATGATTTTATTTCCTAGTGAAAATAAACATTTAAAACAATTAAATTGCAATATTCCCTTAATTGGTAACACATTTGACATTTAAAAAATGTTTTCCCATAAATTCATTTAACATTTGCCTGGCTGTAAAAAAATTCATCTCCTTCTTGTATTTTAACTTTGATGTCAAGTTCCATCCATACCAAACAAGAGGCATAACTGCTTCTATGTGCATTACAGTATAGTGACTTTCTGTAAGGAAATACTACATATGACATAAAGAATGGTCTTTTGGCATGTGAGCACTTGTAAAATAGCAACTGTATTAGGTTTCTATTACATTAGGTCACGAGTATGAATGGGGCAGAGGGGGCTTTAAGTTCACTAATGCATGGTCCACCTCAGAAGAAAGATTATCTGGTTTTCTTTTTGGATGTGCTCCTCTTTGTCCATGATTACAGCCTATTTCTTCATGAAATTAAAAGATGCTAGCTTGTTTATTATCAGAAAACAAGTTAATTGTTTGTACTGTTTGTGTATATCTATAGAGGCTAAGTACACACAATTACGACAACTCAATTTTTCCTTTAGTTCTCTTCTAGTGCCTTTATGAAGTCAATGAAAGCACAGCCTACCTATCCACAGTTCTAAGGACTTTTCTGCTGGAGCTATTTGTTGCATACTAGCTATTTACACTAACTGCCTAATTAACCAGCCGAAACTCTGATTCATTCCTCTGGCCAAATAAGGCAATTTCCTTCCCTCATTCTCATCTGGTACACGTGAAATGTCCCATAACTTTAGATCTGACGTTGTCATTGCAATGATACTCTTTCCTTTCCTCTCTTTCCAAATGCTAAAACCTGGGAGCATCTTTTTCATAATAGCTAATGAAGATTTCACCCAATTTCACAGGAAACAAGTCTCTTTTCAGATCTAAAGTCTTTCAACAACTTCTTAATGTGAAATCACTGAGATGCTTTATTTTCAATTCAACTGTTGCAACCCCATTCTCCTTTGAGCTGAGAATGTTCTGAGAATCTTGATTATGCATGATGAATTCAAAATTATGGGGTTTGTCTCACAGACCAGGAAACATCACCTTAATCCATAGTTACTCTAATATTTGAGCCAGTATTTAAAGAGAGGCAATTAACAGTTGGCACAAGGTGGAAATTATTTTGGCAACTCGAGGGTTAAATATTAATTGACCTATTAGTTTTCAATATTCAGTTATTTAAACTCATTTATACACCATGACAAGCAAATGAGTCTGATGGCAATGTCTTCACCCAGCTTTCAGAATTGTCCTTCCTGTGAACTTAGCTGCTCCTAAGCTGATAGGATCAGCAAACTTCCTGAAGCCTACCGGGAGATTGGTAATGTTCAAAGAGTTGTCCAGGAAAACAAGAAAAGCAAATGTTCTTAATCTTTAGGGCAGAAGGAAGGGTAGGGAGAAATTTTAAAATACAACAAGGAATTATTTCCCTGTTGATTGCATTTTGACAGGAAAGCAGAATGTATTCTTACATTGTTTTTTTCTTTAAAGATTTATTTAAGGTAAATCTGTGTTCAAAATTGGGCTTATCAAAAGAGGGAAGATCTTGTGAGTGGCAAATACCGAAACATCATCTGAGGAATTATAAATTGATTGGTTACATATTAAATTAATCTAGCATTTAAATTTAGACTCAGTATGGCCAATTATTCAGCTATAGTTGTAACAGATACTCTTGATTTTATTGTTAGTGTTTGAAAATGTGTAATAGTGATAGAAGAGATCTACCAGTTTCATTCAGGTAGTCTCCAGTAACAACATTAATTTGGAAAGTGATGTGTAAATGCACAATTTTGCCACATGTTTACTTATAAAATCTCTATTCATTTGTGTTCTATTCAATGCAAGTTATATGGTTTGGATATTTTTGCTAGTGACATCTTGACTCTAGGTTGAGATTATTTGAGAGAGAACTTTTTACCAGCCTATAGCAGGTATTAGTGGGTTTACTTTGTCCTTATCAGACTTAGGAGAAATAAAATAAACTTTCTTCTATAGTTACTGGTGCAAAGATTGATCTATAGTCACTACTTATCTTCATGTTATAAATTCTTAGGGCAAAAACAGAAACGTTTACTCACAGTTTGCTTGATACCAGAGCTAAAGTAACTTGATTATTCTTTTCTGGTTTAAAACATGTTTTAAATGACCAAGTGAAAGAAAAAAGCAATTAGTACTTTTTTTTTTTTTGCATTACACAATACTAGATGAGTGATATGTTAAGACTTTTGTACATATATGTTTAGAAGGACACTTATTTGTAATAATTAGTTAATAGACTATTTAGCAACAAAATGTTCTGTTAGGAGACACACTTTAATTTTTTCCAAATCTCATGTTCATAATTGTCCCCCACTGTTACCAAATACATTATATTGTTAGAGCAATGCAGTAAGAAACACAACACATCTTTGTTACTGAAAACATTTAACAGTCAAGTTGAATTTCATAAAATATTTTATGACAAAAGTTGAGGGAAAAGGCACAAAGAAACAACACAAATGAAATTTAAATTTAATGAATATTCTGTTGCTGCCTACCAGAGGGAATAAACATTTTCACATTTATTTTCTCTTTTAAGTATACCTGGTAACTGTGTAGCTTTCCCCTCCTCACTTCTATTTGGTTCTCTTATTAATTCATTAATAGCTTTACTTAGATAGAGGACCACACAAACATACCAGCATTTTGCTAAGTTGCACACAGCCACGTTAGAGGGAAATAGTAATTGATCTGTAGCTCCTAGATATCTGGCTGTTGATCTCAGTCATACACAGAGATTCTCAGTCATACCCAGGAAACAAAAGGTCCAGAACAGTAGGGCTTTCTTTTGAAAGTAGCTGTATGCTGGCTATTAAACGTTAAGGCTGGTTCTATGCAAGGAAATAGTTGTATATGCTCCTCCAAGAAAACCCCTTGTATCTGTCACATTCCTACACTGAGAAAAGCATTCTGGTGCTTTCTGAGATAATCATATGCTTCTCAGGGTTTTGTTATGATTTTTCTATTAAGGCCAACAACGCACAATATTGGTGGGGATGGCTTAGATCTGATCAATGTTGTGGTAATACACAATAATATCTAAACCCTTTTTAATACCCTGCTGTAAAAATGGGGATGAGAAATACCATTTACTGAAGACCTGCTCTGTGACAGGCACTGCATATATTGCAGATACTGCAAATACATTACATAAACTATCACACCACAACAAACTCATGAGCTAAATACCATTATTTTCCTTCCCATTATGCAGATAAAGAAACTGAGACTCAGATGTAGTAACTTTCCAAAATTGTTTGAATTGAGACCTTACACAACTCTGATTAACTTGCCAACCGATACCTAAAAATAAAAGCCTCAGTTGGGTGGAAAAGCTCTGAAAAACATTTTCGTTCAGGACAGTTCAACAAACTATTGTAACCGGAGAATTTTTCAGTTTGAATAAGTCACTTGTTTAAAACGTGGGATGATTCCTGGCCTTGCTTAAAGTGCTAATGGAGTGGCCAGCCTGTGTTTTCGGCTGCTATACCAGGTAAATGGAAGTCCACTCACCACTCACTGTGTGTGACAGTCTATTTTTCTCCCACTGTGGAGTTTTTGTGTTGATGCTTCTCTAAAACTCTTTTTTTTCAGAGTGTGAGCAGGATAAAAATATAAAAATACAAGGATACAATAGTGTTTTTAGAAACACCCTATTTGTTGAAATTTTCAAAGTATTTTCATGGGTAGCAAATACAGCATGTTTTGTTAAGTCTTCCAGAAACATCCAAGTCCTGGATTACTTATATATGAAGATTGGTTATATACAAGTATACACTTCTTATTTGATTCACCAGTAAGACAAAATAATTTGATTCCCACATAGACAAAATTATCCTAAAATGCAATTCAGGATAATCATTCCTTCTCAAGATTTTATTTTTTCCATCCTGTTAAAACCAAAACGCAAACAGGATTGGGGGAAAATTCTCTAGTCCAGATAGAAATGCAACATGCAAAGAAAACGCTACTAAAAATGGCACCATACATAGGTATACTTCAAGTAAAATTTTTTTAAAAATTAAAGGAAAACAAAACCAGAATAAATATTTTCATAGCACACTTAAAAAACAAACAAAAAAAGGCACCATAAAAAATCAAGGCTCCTAGAGGCAGATAAAACCTCAGACTGGGTTTAGTCAAGCAGGATACTGAGAATATTTTGTCACAGTTTACGTAATTTTACTTCCTTTTTGTCTGCCTACAAAACTTCCTTCTACCTTAAAGAGTGTTTATTATTATTACTATTATCATTTAATATAATTGA
Source organism: Macaca fascicularis (assembly GCF_037993035.2). Lineage (NCBI taxonomy): Eukaryota > Metazoa > Chordata > Mammalia > Primates > Cercopithecidae > Macaca > Macaca fascicularis. Next base: position 94,107,147 of record NC_088376.1, read on the forward strand.
CACAGGTAGTCTTTTGAAAGAATAATAATGAGATGGACATGTGGGTCTCTGGCTTTTGGAGAGGGTTATTAGTAAGTCATTTGACAGTAATAGACTGGAAAAATAATTTGTGGCCCATGTAAGTGACAAAATATCCTTAATTTGAAGACATTGCTTATAGCAAATGTTTAGGAGTTGAGAACCCACAGGACTGTTCGGTAATGATATTGAGTCTAAATGCAATGGTAATAAGTAATCCCTTATTATAATGATACCACTTCCCATTTATTGAGGGCTTACTATGCACAAAGCACTGTTCTAAGCACTGACATGCATTATCTCTTTATAGTTCATAACAATCTCTATGAGGGAGTACTATTATTGACCCCACTCTACAGATGGTGAAAACAAGGCTTAGAGAGATCAGGTCACTTGCTCAGTGCTACAGAGTAAGTTGTTAAGCTGAGATCTAAACCCAGATCTCTTTTACCCCAAAACCTGTTGGTTTAATCTACAACACAACTTTGCCTTCTGTACTCTGAATCCTAAAATAGTCAAGCTGAAAGCAACCTCTGAGGCTGCAGTCCAGCCTCTTTCTTGTACGTATGAGAAAACTGAAGTTTTAAAAAGGAACTATGTCTTTCCCATCATCCTAATAACAAATTGGTGACTGAGCAGGCCTAGAACTCAGGTCTCTTGCCTTCAATTCCAGAGAGAATGCCATTCTATCATTTAACAAAATTTGCATGATCCAGGAGACTAGAAGACTAGCTCTGCAGTTTAACACACACACACACACCCCAGATAAAATACCAAAGAGCTAAATTCAGGTTGCTTCTGTGTTTTCTAACACAGCTGCTTCATTGCAGGATCATACAACACATGATGCGACAGGGACTTAAAGCCACACATAAAACATATTAAATGTAGTCAGCAGTGATGAGATTTGGTACCAAATAAGAAGCTTTAATTAATTTTAAATGGTGCTTTTCATAGTGTCAAAAGCTCAGTCCACTGAAGTGGAAAAGGGGGTTGGAATGGCCAGATCCTAGCAACCCAGCTAATCTGGGCCCTTCTGAGCAAGCTCATTTGGAATTCTTACATCAGTGCATCGGCACGCCGAGGTGGGGCTCATGGGGACAAACAAAATAGCAACCCCAACTTCGACACTACTCAGAATCCCGCATCCCGGGGAGGCCTGAGAGTTCAGCTGTATTAAGGGGCCGTTGGAGTTTCCCTGTTATTTGTCTACTTTTTGAGGATTAGAACTTCCGCTGGGCTGTGTTCATCTGTGCTGAGAATTTAAACTCGGTGCATGCAACAACAGGAACAGCGAGATCTGCTAGAAATGTTCAAAAAGAAGTCTGTTGTGACTTTTAAAAGCTGTTAGATGCACAAAGAGCAATAAATTGAAGGGTTTCCGATTTCTTCTGGGAGTCTATATTGAGTAGTGATTTCTTTTTCTATTTCTTTCCCCTCACATCATAAGCCTTTGTTTCAAGGCTGTGACCATACAGATATTCACCATGTAAACCTATGTGAGTAGTATCATTTTAGAAAGGCTGATACATTCATGTGGTTTGTACACCCACACACCCCCCCCCCACACGCAGATGAACAGGAACCTTCTTTTTCTCTCCATGACATAGAAACAGAAACTATCGTTATGGTCCTTCTTCCTAGAGGCTGCAGAACCATGTAGTAAGAAACAAATAGTAAGGACTAGTTGAGATTTTCTGTGACCCAATTTCCTGGCTTTACAGGTGAGGAAACTGAGGCTCAATGTGCCATGACAAGAATGAGGACATGACTCCAGATTTCTCCATTTTCCTGTTCCTTTCATTATTACTCAGCTCATCATTTGTAGGTATTTGTTTATAAGAGCAGAATCTAAATAAGAGCCAGGTACCAGTTGGGAATGTGACAGACTTACTATTTTTAATGTAGGAACTATGTTATGTATCATATTGATGACAATAACGAAAAAAAATTGTGACTAGTTCTTAACAAATGAAGCACTCATGTGGGTCAACAATCATGGATCAAAAATATTTTATTTCTCCCTATTACTTTATCTTACATAAATGCACGGCTTGTCATGTGAACATAACTAACACAAAATAATTATAAGTTTCTGAAGATCATCCATTTATTGACAAGATTTATAAGCTTTTTTCTTTTTCCCCAAACTCAGACTTGATCTGTTTTGTCCTCTACAGAAAGAAAGAGTAAAACATCACCCATTCCTCACCCATGCTCTCTGTCCCTGTTGTATGAACAGGGGTCTAGAATCAAGACCATCCTGCAGCCTAGGTGATTTGCTATTAGTGGTAGGAATGTGCACAAAACAGTTTAGGCCAGCATCCAAAAGCACATATCTGTTCAGTGATCTAGTTCCTGAAAAGGAACTAGAAATGATCAGGTTTCCATCACAGGATTTTTAGAAACTTGATATTGGCAAGATTGGAAATATTTTAAGGAGATTATTTTTAAGGCGTTCCCGTTTTTTCTACATTTCTAGCCTATATCAAATTAGAGTGAGAAAGAAAAGGAAAGAGCTAATAGAATAACAATTGTACTTTGCATTACATTGAAGAACACTGATTTTCTAGCATTCATTTTTAATATTTATTAATGAAAAGTCACAGAAACTCAGGTAAACTCTTTACTGATGGTTTTAAACATTCTTTTTTCTTGGTGTACTTGAGATATCCTTTACAGTTGTTTAAGTCATTTCATTAACTCTGTATTGAGTATCCCTATAGGTTTTTCCCCTGCAAACAATTGACTTTTCTTTTCTATTTGTCCTTTTGCCTCCTTAAACACAATCCAAATATGGGATGTTGGTATTAGTGTGGTTATTACTGGACTTTTGAAAGCATCTCTTTGGTGTCATCTACCAATCATTCCACTCAGAAGAAAAAAAGTAAAATTGAACGGAGCCTGCTTATCTTGTTAATAATAGTAGCTCTCATCCTAGAAATATTTTATACAGTACTCATTCAATATCTTCTGAGAGATGTGTGTATGTGTATAAAAATATTTTTAAAAATAAGAAAGTTCTTGGCATACATGAAGTATAAAACTACCAAATATTAAAATAACAGAATCAATAGAATTTATAAATAGATATTTGCTTTGCCCATCTATACCACAAAATGCAAATAATATATTAGTTAAAACTTAGAATGGAAAGAAAAATGAAGCTTAAATGCTCATCTGAAAACATTCTTTGTTTGCATGTAGGGATGTGCAGTATGAAACTGTCTCTCTCAGCTCAGCCACTTAATAACTAAGTAAGGACTAAGGTAGCAGGTAATAGATCTTGTAAGTACAGAAAATGGAGGGAGTTGTGGGAGTGAGTGTGGGGAGAAATCCAAAAAGCGTTTTGGAAAAGCAGTAACTTTGTACACACTTTTAATCATTGCTGAGAAAAGGGTAAAGAACTTTTGTTAGCCTTATATAAGTTCAACAACAAGAGAGTAAAGGTTAAGAATCCTACTTTCAGTTCTAGTGTGGAATTAGAAGTCCATTTGCCCATCAATACACAGGGGATTTGCACATGAGAATGAATGGGAGTTACATGATCAAATCCTTCAGAGATCTGTGAGAAAATAAACTCTAACAAGAATATTTGAACTATCTTTTATAACAGATGGATCATCATAATAGACATGCATATAGGAATTTTAATATTTCAAGAGTAATGTATAAGTACATGTCTGAATATATAGATGTGTATTTATACCTCTATAAAATATACGTATATATTTGAAATCTGCATGTATCTATGTGATTATGCACTAATTCTAGTCAGTAAAACAGCTCATTAAGTGCTCCTGGTATTTTGTGTGTGTGTGTGCTGTTTTGAGGACATGATTACAGCATATAAGATTTAATTTAAACAATTGAGATAATACTATGGAAAAACTCAAATGCACTTCATATAAATTTTTCTTTTGCTTTCTTTTTTCTCCCTGTTTTTTTTTTTTTTTTTGGTAGACTCAACCATAAACACACAAAAATATGTTCATTACAATTTTTCTCAGAGGAGCCTTTTCAACAATAGATAAAGCATCTCTATTTTTCTTTAAAAAGGCCAAAAGAAGCAAATTTTCCCTTTTCCCTTACAAGCAACATTGTGGATTTTCACATGCAGATTTTAGCATAAAACATCTTCTCACTGTGGGAAAAGTGGTGCATTCTAGTACAAATTAAGATAGATAATTCTTATACTAATATGCATATTATAATATTAAAACATATACGGAGGTGGATGGAAGGCTAGTGTTTATTAGACTATTTCAGTTCTTCATAATCTGTTTGCTTACTCCTATAGCAACTTGTTGATAATAGGAAGTCTTTTGTGAGAAACGGCATGAAAAACAATAAAAAGCATCAGATTTAATAAAGTATCTAAGGAAAGTCTTAAAATGACACCCACACTATGAAGGGAAAGCCAAATTTGCTTTTTCTGAGGGGAATTTGTGTTCGTCAGGAAGGGTTCCTGGAGGCTTTGTTTTGAGGCCTTGATGTGTGACCAGTGCGCTACGGGCCGCCCTTCACCCTTGCCCTTCTTCTACCACGGCTCTGCCCACCCATACTGACACCGCAGGGGGAAGGGTTTCAGAGCAGAAAGAATCAAAAGCTGAGGGACGGGGGAAAAAAAGTGCTTTTCAGGGTCTGATGTGTGGGAATCAAATGAGAGGCCTAGCTCAAATCCGGTCGCCAGGCAACCAAAGTGATATGCTGAGGGAATATCATTAAAGTTGGAAAGTAAGCAGTCTCTCTGAATTAGTAAACCAACCACAGGATCGACGATGCACCGAACTCTCTCAGTGCTGGAGTGCAATTTCTCCAAGGCGGACAAGCGGGGGGCTTTGCTAAGTGTAAGGGGGAAAGGAGAGGGAGAGGGAGTGAGAGAACGCAGCTGATTTGTAGAGTTTTTTCATAAAAAAAGACAATGGCTGTCCAGACATGGAGTTGGTGGTGAAATATGGTAACTGCCACGGCTGCAGCTGGCTCTCTGACACAAGATTAATAAGTTGCCGTTTCCTAGCCGACCAGAACCTAGTGGGAACTATCCAGCATTTTATCTTGAATTGTGGGTAACAGCCTTACTGCAAGCTGGCCTAGTTTACTGCTCTGTTTTTTCCACATCTCCCAAAGTGCAGCAAACATCTGTGACTCTAATGAGGTCATCATTGAGGGTGTCCAGCGAGCTGGGCCCTGAGAACTGACCTCACCTCTGCCTGAACATAAAGTACAAGTGCTGTGGGGAAGCAGGACAAATTAAATGGGGGAGCTGGCACTTGGCTGTGAGTTAAGCTCTTAAGAAACTTTTTGCTGTGATTAAAAAAGAGAGGGAGAGAGAGGGAGAAAGAGAGAGGGAGAGATTGAGGTTCAGAAATGACAGTACAACAAAGCAGTAGCAAGCCTACAGAATTACATTTAGGCCTCACTGATGAATATTATCACTGACATGAACAAGCAAAGCTTATCTAGGCCTTCCTTCTTGAAAGGCTGAATAAAATTGAATTGCCAACTTCTGCATTTTACCACATTTTGGTGGAAATGTCTCAGAGACCTACATGATTTAAAAGGAAACCTGGGTGAATTCAACCACAAAGTGTATATATATGTTTCTGACAGCAAAATTTCAAGCATTATAAACCATGTCATATCATTTATAAGTAATTTGATTACAGACACAGAAAACAAATCAAACTTCTCCAGATAGGTCTGTTTTTGCCCTGCAGTTATTCCAACAGAGGAATGGTTTTTATAAATAACATGACCAGGCAAACATGCAAACACAACCCAAAACTGCATTCAAACCAGTGAACTATAATAATTTTGTTTAGTCATCAGAGGAAAGAACATTGAAGACATGACTCTACCCACTGCTTTCTTAAAACAGTCCATTTCAATGGAGTGAGAAATGTAAGCTTTCAAAAGGAAGAAAAATGTTTTAAGTTTGGAAGAAAAAAAGCATATTTCTGAAAGTTTTCTCTATCATTTAATATATAAGTGTATCGGCCACATGTTGAATATGTATTGTTCATTTTAGCTACATCTGTTCTCAGTGAGAACAGTCATTCTTGATTCCTAAAAAAGAATGGCTATGTGGATAGAGTCCAGAAGGAGAAAAAAAGATGGAGGTCATCTTCAAAACTCATCTAGAAACCTTCATTCATATGTATTAACTCACTATGTATGCAGATGTATTTTTCCCTGAGAGCAAATCCATGAAGCCCAGAATGACATGTCATGGTACTTTTACAAAGATTTGATTTTTAAAAAGTAGGCATATGACGAGATTAAATCTGGCAAGTTTTTATCTTATTATTCTCATATTATTATCAGGCTCACTGCAGCCTTGACCTCCCTGGCTCAAGAAATCCTTTTACCTCAGCCTACTGAATAGCTGGGACTATTGGCATGCACCACTATGCCTGGCTAATTTTTAAAAATGTTGCCCAGGCTGGTCTCAAAGTCCTGGGCTCAAGTGGTCCACCTGCCTTGGCTCCCTAAAGTGTTGGGATTATAGGCATGAGCCACTACACCCAGCCTCAGTATTATAGACCAGATCTGATGCAAGAGATACAGAGGACTTCCAATAGAAACATATCCACTTTCTCAAAAGCTAGTAAATGTTATACAAAACTTTCATTTGACTAAATATGTAGTATAGGTGGCTGGAGACTGAGAGGGCAGGAGCAGATAGGCTAGATAACAGAAAGTGTTAGCTATTTCTGATTGATATGAGCCTTTCCACTATGATATCAAGAAGGAAATCAAGGAGCTGTCTTAATTTATAAATAATGGATATTATGGATTGGGAATGATTGTGAACACGTGCTTTAACTTAGGACATTTAGGATGAAGGGTTTAAACAGTAATGCTAGCAAAAAGTTCTAGTGTTACCTGCAAGTCCCTCAATTTGGACAGCAGAAATCTATCCCATTACACTTTTTCTCAGTTTTCAGGAAGGGCCTGCCTAATGCCCATTTCAAGGCTGAGTTTATTTTTTAAATGCAAATGAAGGAAGTGTTGCGTTCAGCTTTGCAAACAGTTTTCAGAAATCTTGTTGGCCTACATTTAGCTGGGAAGCAGCACCCAGTACCAAGTGTAGGGGCTCAAACAATCAAGTAGTTGTTTGCCTCACTCACATTCCTGAGGCAATCTGGTTCCAGCTGAACTCCTTGGGAACAGTCTGGGCTATGTACCCCTGGGGCATCTGCCCCAATTAGCATTGACCCTTGTGGGCCTCCTTGCTGGCTCTAGGTTGCTCCCAACCTCTTGAACTCTGGGTAAACCAGATTGCTTTAAGAGCCTCCAAGCTTTCCACAACCCCAAGATGAACTGGACATCCAGGCTCACCAACAGAAATTCAGTCACCCTGTAGTGGCCAAACCAACATGGCCTCCTCCAGGTTCTCTGAGCCAGAGGAGAGACCCATGTGGTGGGATTATTGCTATGACTAAGGAACAGCAGGAAAGAAGGCTCAAAGAGTGCTTGGCCAGGCTAAACTCAGTAGTATGTGGAGAGAGTACACAAGGCCTAAAGCCTCACAGAACTGGATCTTGGATCTTCTCTAACTAGCTGGGTGACCTTGGCAAGTTACCAAACCCTATCAAGTTTCAATTTCCTCATGTGTAAAATGCGGACAAAGATATCTATCCTGCAGTACTTTTGTGAAAATTAAATGGTTTAATGCATGTAAACATGTTCAATAAAATGTCTGGCTTATAGACAGTCCTCAGGAAATGGGAGTTAGTTACAAAAAATAAAAAATAAAACCCATCATGTTTGACCAGGGCAATACTACTCCTGAGAAAATTCAGGCCCACATAATTCTTGAAATCCCTCTTTTTTGTTGTGGTTCATGATCCATTTGTTACTACCTCTTCCTTTCTTAGAATAAAAATAACCCACGACTAATTTTTGTACCTCTCTCGCCTAGCACTTCCAGGAACTGTGAGGCTAACAGAAGGGATATGCAACACGTTCTGCATCCTTGAGGATCTGACTGCAAGAACAGCACAGAAAGAGCATGACCCAACTCAAGAGGGGTCTAGACATCGAGTTGCACAGGACTGAGTGTGCACAATGGGATTTGAGAGAAGTATTGGCATGGGCTGACGTGATCAGGGAAAGCTACACGGAAATGTTGGGTTTGGTGAGTGTCTCACAGTGAGTGACTACTATGAACCAGATACCGAGGCAGAGCTAAGTAAGGTGCAGCCTTTGCTCTAAGGAGCTTAGAACTAGTGAAGAAAGACGTATTAACATGCAATTTTTAAATGGTGCAGTGAGTGAGTGCTAGGAATGGCTTTTGGGAGGAGAATATTGTTAAGACCATGGAAGGAAAAGGGCTTAAGTTGGCTTTGCAGGATGAACTGGGTCTAAGTAAGTCCTAGGCAGGTGGATCAGCATGAACAAAGGTATAAGAGTGGGGAAACAAGCCAGGTACCCCTGTGTGTGCATGTGTGTCTGTGTGTCGGGATGGGGTGGGGGCGGGGGAGGATAGGGAGAGAGGACAATAGAGTATATAAGTGGAAGAAAAATATAGGTCGAAAATTAGATCCAAGATTTAAAAAGGAATCGATTCCAAATAGTTTTCTTTCTGTTTATTGATGTGGCAGATGATCACACTCTGATGGTCCATGGCCGGTAGGTTATAAAGGCTAGAGATTTTACAGTATGGCTTTAGTGAGTGAGCTATGCAGTTTATTCACATTTCAATACACTCTTATTTCCCAAAGAAATTTCACAGGCTGATGGGATCAACCAGAGTGGGGATGGAATCAGGAGTGATTGTTGTGAGTTGGTTTTCTGATCAAGGCTTTCTCTTAGAAACTAGCCCAGAAAGCAGAAATCTGGGCCCGAGTTTCTGCAGCAGAACCCACTGGCCAGGCACTGGGTCTGGGGTAGGAGTAAAAGGACTGTGAGGACTGGGACACAGACAGCACTTTTGGAATTGGCTAGGAGAAAGGAACTAGCACTAGATACTGCTTTGAGACTCTCTGAAGACCCCTAAATCGCAATCCAATACCCAGCAAGTCCTCTGCTTCTTTGGCTTGAGTCATCTCTTGCATTGGCTGATCCCTGCTGGTGTGGCTGTCTGCCATGCATGCCGGGGCCAGAACAGGAACGGTGTTGAGGTTCTGGATCCTTCCTGACAGGGTCATCCAAGACTCTATCTCGTGGAATTATCCATGTTTATTGATTATAATCTCTGAGCTCTAGTAGTTCAGAAGGTCTTCAGTGATATAACAAATGCTCCTTTGAAGGAAAAAAAAAAGTAAGAGCCATCATGAGCTTCTTCCCTTAGTGACAAGAGACCTGGGGACATCTGCTTCTCCCACCACTGGGACTGAACACTACAAAACAGTAGTTCTGCTGTGTGACTATTTAAGTGGCACTGGGAAGAGTAAGCTATTGAAGTACAAGCACTCCACTCATTTGGAGTTTCCCTTCTTTTATCCAACATTTATTAAGCACCTATTATGAGCCAAACAAAATGCTAGGCACGGTTTCCATCTTCAAAAGCTTGGGGTTAAGAAGAGTGAGAATGCTGGTAGAAGCAAGCATAAAACATGGATCGAGGCCACAGGAGTTGGCCTTGGGATCAGGAAAGGCTTCACGCAGCGGAGACAGAAAACACCGTGGAACTGTTGACAGGGTTGCATGTGAGGACACGTGGGACAGAGAGCTAAAGCAGGATAGGCAAGCAGGCCATGAATGTCTTATACAGCAGGCCAATGAGACAGAGTTTTATCTTGAAGGAAATAGGGCATCACAGAAGGTCTTAAGCAAGGAAGTGGCATAATCGGTATTGTGTTTTAAAGCAGTCTTTTGGCAGCTGAAAAGTGGAAGCGGTGATGGGGCAGGAAGAGACTGCAAGTCTGTGAGGCAGACAATGAAAATATTATTAGTTACCATCCTATGGACGATACATTTTAGATGCCTGTTAGTTTACTTGACCAAATTCTCAAGGCTCCCCAGTGGAGTTTCTTGAGGACAGGGACCCATGTTTTTTACTGTAGTGTGCTTTCCTTTGTCTAGACAATCCTAGTCCATAGCAGGCACTTGCAAATGGCTGCTGAATCAATGGCAAATCTAGGGTGAGGAATCAGGTTTCCAGTGCTCCGACTAGAGCTTTTTCTACACCCACACAGTGGTTTCCCAACAAGGGTCTTATTTTGGAAATGATTAAAGGTGGGGGTAGCAGCTTTGTGTATTAGAGCCCAGTACCATTAGACCCTTTGTGAATACTGAGTGGAGCAGGCCAGTGTTGGAGAGGGGAGCTAAAGAGGTGAAAAGTGGCCGGGCACGGTGGCTCATGCCTGTAATCCCACCACTTTGGGAGGCCGAGGTGGGCTGATCACCTGAGGGCAGGGGTTCAAGACCAGCCTGACCAACATGGAGAAAACCCATCTCTACTAAAAAACTAAAATAAGCTGAGGGTGGTGGCACACGCCTGTAATCCCAGCTACTCGGGAGGCTGAGGCAGGAAAATTGCTTGCACCTGGGAGGCAGAGGTTGCAGCCAGCCGAGATTATACCACTACACTCCAGCCTGGGCAACAAGAGCAAAACTCCATGTAGAAAAAAAAAAAAAGAGGTAAAAAACGAGTGTTCCCTTTAGTCTCCAGTGCATTGTTAGGGTGTGAGGCATTTTAGTAGGAGCTGCAGCCAGTAGATGGCTAAAAAGGAGGACTTTGGGCAATCCAGATCAGAGAGAGGTCATTAAGCTCTTGGGAGAGGTGGGAGAGAGACAGAGAAGTTTCTAGGAAGTAGTTGGAGACTAGGTTAGGAGAGAGACAAAGCAGGAGGAGCCCTGCTTTGATGTTTTGTTGCTGGCCTGTACCCTCCCCAACCCTCTACCCTGAAGGCAGAGAGGAGCTTTTGAGCTTCCATCTTTGTCTAGTCAGTTCCTTTTGCCATTAGGCACCCATCAGCTTCGGCCCACCCAGAATGTAGAAGTGAGGTATAAGAATGCAGGTAAAGGCTGCACAGCACACGGCTGCATGGGCTCTTGAATCTGAGCTCTGGGATATTTTGGCCTCAGTTTTCTCATCCGTAAAATGGAAATAACAGTACACACTTCAGAAAGTTGCTCTGAGGATTTAATAGATGATATTTGTAAAGAGTTCAGCATAAGTGTCTGACACAGTTAGGAACTGAAAAAAAGATTTGCACTGGTTAGTTTCAGGAGCTTAGGAGATGAGAAGGTCATGGAACCAATAATTGATGACCCCAACATGCATCTCTCAATAACGACATTAAACTTTATAATCGGCCACCAGATGGCTCTTGAGAAACTTCCCTTATGTCCATATCTGCTCCTGGTGGGGCTGAGGGATCGGGCTCCATTGTAACAAGCAGAGACACCCAGAGCAGTGGCAGAGGGAAGGCCCTGATGATGGCCAGCAAGGAGAACCAACAGAAGGCCTCGGGAAACCCTGGGGTGGCCACCCAAGAAAGCCACAGCCAGCAGCTGGAAGGAATGCTTAGAAGTTTGCCTACATAATCATTTTTTAAAACATACCAGACTAACCCAAACTAGGAAACAAAGGAAATACAGTCATATCTTCAAATGCAGCCTATCCAGTGCACCATCCCTAACTGTGACCCAGGAAATTTGAGGAACTGAAGTACAAAAGGGGCTGTATTTCTTCTATCATCCTATTTATCATGGACATCACATACAAAAGTAAATAAAGCATTCAAAAAATATTAGAAAAACAGGCAAATTCTTATTTACTTTCAATAACTCAAAGAACCTTTATTCAAAAGAAAAAAAAATCTATAGCAGATTTCTCCAGAAAAATTTCTGATTGAAATATTGACTTATTAGCATTTGCACTGATACATTTTTCCAATTATTATAAGAACCTTGGTATTTCTTATAGAAACTAAATCAGTAGAAAGATCAGCTAAGAACATATATAATAAAGTGTGAAACTGTATTTAAGTTATACCTAAAAAAACAGAGCAAAAATAAAAACATTTGATATTCACTTTTTTTTTTTTGAGGTGGAGCCTCACTCTGTCGCCCAAGCTGGAGTGCAGTGGCGTGATCTCGGCTCACTGCAAGCTCCGCCTCCCAGGTTCAGTCAATTCTACTGCCTCAGCCTCCCAGGTAGCTGAAACTACAGGCACATGCCACTACACCAGGCTAATTTTTGTGTTTTTAGTAGAGATGGGGTTTCACCATATTGGCCCGGATGGTCTCGAACTCCTGACCTCATGATCCACCCATCTCAGCTTCCCAAAGTGCTGGGATTACAGGTGTGAGCCACTGCACCCGGCCAAAATTCACTTTTAAAAATCTGGCCTAAGCCAATGGACAGAAATTAAACCAGTTAATTATGTACGAAGATGAATATTTATTATAGAATTATTATAATGGCAATCATTAAAACTAAACTAAATGTCCAACAACAGGGGACCTGTTAAGCCCATGCAATAGAATGTTATACAGTTATTAGAAATGACCAGCCTGCCCAACATGGTGAAACCCCATCTCTACTAAAATACAAAAATCAGCCAGGAGTGGTGGCGCACACCTGTAATCCCAGCTACTTGAGGCTGAGGCAGAAGAATCACTTCAATCTGGGAAGCGGAGGTTGCAGTGAGCCAAGATCACACTACTGCACTCCAGCCTAAGTGATGGAGTGAGACTCCATCTCAAAAAAAAAAAAAAAGAAATGATGTATGTTAATGATTTTAAAGATATGAGAAAATGCTGAAAATATAATAGTAAATAAAAAGGATGCAGAACTGCAAATGAAGTATGATATCACTTATGTGCACCGTAACAAGACTGGAAGTTACCAATTAGCATACTAAAATGTTTAACAGTGGTTATCTTTGGGTGGTAAGATTATGGATGATTTTCATTTTATTTTCTATTATAAAGATTTCCTAACTGTATATATTATATGCATGTAATACTTTTTAATTGGTTTAAAAACACAATAAAATTACCCTGCCCGGTTACAGTTGTTTTAGGCCTTATAAAAGGAACTAATTATTTCTGTTCATAACAAATTCCACTAAACTTTATAATAGATATAAAATATGAGTTTTGAACAGAGTCCACTCCCACCCCCAGATCTCCCAGTCTCCAAGAGATTCTGATTTCTAAAGCTATTCACAAATCGCACCACCTGCCCCACCCACCCCATTTTTTTCTCCATCCACTGGTAAATTTCTGTCTTAAAACACACATTATTCTTTCTCTCTTATATTAATGAGGTAGAAAAAAAAGATAACAAACAGCCACACTGAGTGAGAAGGTACATATGGGTGCTTTGTGGCATTTTGTTGTTGTTGTTGTTTTGTTTTGAGACACAGTCTTGCTCTGTCGCCCAGGCCAGAGTGCAGTAGCGCAATCTTGGCTCACTGCAACCTTCTCCTCCCGTGTTCAAGCAATTCTCCTGCCTCAGCCTCCCCAGTAGCTGGGATTACAGACATGCACCACCACGCTCAGCTCATTTTTCTTGTGTTTTTAGTAGAGACGAGGTTTCACCATGTTGGTCAGACTGGTCTCAAACTCCTGACCTCAGGTGATCTCCCCACCTCGGCGGATGCTTTGTTTTGAGTCAAAACAGTATTATAAAAAAAAATATATGATTTTTAAAAAAGCAATCCCTTGTTTTACAAATAATTCACATTCATACATTCACCGTTAGAATCTACAGTAATGAATTTAAAATACAATTTGATTTGTTTTTTCTTTTTTTTTCCTTTTGAGATGGAGTCTCACTCTGTCACTCAGGCTGGAGTGCAGTGGCACCATTTTAGCTCACTGCAACCTCCACCTCCGAGGTTTAAGCAATTCTCCTGCCTCAACCTCCCAAATAGCTGGGATTACAGGTGCCCACCACTAAGACCAGCTAATTTTTGTATTTTTGGTAGAGTTGGGTTTTCACCATGTTGGCCAGGCTGGTCTTGAACTCCTGACCTCCAGTGATCCGCCTGCCTTGGCCTCCTAAAGTGTTGGGACTACAGGCGTGAGCCATGGCGCCCAGTCACAATATGATTCTTGAAGGTATGAGTTTCCGCAGCTTCTTTTCTCAGGATCCATTGCTTTCTCCATCTCCTGTCAATCCCCAGGTTCCCCTTAGACAACTTATCAGGCTCTAATTTGTAAAGAAGCTCAGGCAGAGCTGCAGTGAAACTGACTGGAAAAGGCTGTTCTTGAGGTTGGGATTAACTTAAGGCAAGTGAGACACTTGCTTTGGGCACAAAATTTAAGGATTAGGAGGTGGGGAAACAAAAAACTCATAATCAAGCTCAACACTATCTCAATGTAATATTTTTAAGCATCAAAATTAATGCAAAAATCAATGATAACCAAACATCGAAATTTTGAATAAAGTCCAGTACCACACCAAGACACCAACCCACATTGGAGCCTAAGGAGAAAAAAAAAAAAAGTACACCACCTATAAACATGTTTGTATCTACTTTTTTAGCAGTTAATTTTTCCTGGAACATTAAAGTAGTTTAAACCTTTTGAAACATTGAAATATGGGTGTATTTTTATTCCTAAAGGAATGAAATAATACAAAAATCACTCCTCAAATTCAGTGATTTCCTCAAAAGCAACCATAATGAAAAGGCCCAAAGCTCTGGGCCAAACACTTAACAAATATAGTGTCTTAAGTACACTCAATTGTGGGTTAAAGTTCCTATCCCAGGTTAGGAACTGAGAGTCCAGATTCAAGGAGAAGACGTCCTGCAACTATGCCATTCGGTTCACAAACATTTACTGAACGCCCACTGCATGTACATCAGTGCATAAGACAGATTCGAGGCTGATATCGTGGGACTCATGTTCTGCTGAGGCCTTCATTAATTGGCTTTTCTTGCTTGTTTTTAATGAGTCTTTATTTCTAACCAAGCTTTTCTTTTTCAAGCTGCTGTAAATTTACTCACTGCCCATCTATGTCATTCTTTACGCTATTGAAATACGCTGTCTTGCTCTAACTCTTGCATTTAACACTGGACCTCTATATTTTCAGTGATGGTTTATTTTCCACATGCATAAGTCTTTCCTTTCATACTGCCTTTGCTTTTCCTATTTCTTGCTTTGCTGAGCTCAGTGCTTTACACATAGTAGCTGTTCACCAAATATTTGAGGGTCACTTGATTGTTGAATGAATGAACCAGTGAAAGAATCAGCAAAGGAAGGAAGAAACAAATGAATGTACCTGGTCCCTGGAGAGGTGGAGGGAGGAAGGGAGCAGCATCATCATGTGCCATCTTGCTGTTTTTGTATGTTCAATATATGAATGTGTAATTGTGTATGCATTGTTTGTGTATGTTCAATAGTTGCACCTTCACGGGTGGGATAGAAACAGCAGGATAAGCCCTTCACAGTTGTATTGTCTCAGAAGGACAGCAGACTGGGAGATCTGTGGTATATTAGGCAACTCATTCCCCTCACTGAAAGGGTCTCTGTTTCCTCATCTACAGAATAAGGGAGCTGGATTGTGAAATCTAAAGTACCTTTCAGTTCTAACGTGGATTGCATTCATTGTTTCTAATGCTATTAATACCCAGTTAGTGTAGGTGCCAATAAGCACTGCCTTGGATTCTCTTGTGCTTTTGGTTTTATTGGAGAAAGAATGCCCTTTAATTCTACAATAGAAATATGAGTCAAGAAAAGGGCACAATCATGGCGTTTCTTCTTGACGAAGATTCCAAGAAAAAGCTGTGTGATTCTAAGACATCCCTCTGTTCTCTAGTAATTTTAACGTTAAAATGAAACCTCAAACAATAACCTCAGGTTTCATCTAGGACAAAATATCTCTGGTTTAGCATGTTCTACTTTGAGAATTTTTGTACTCAACTATGGGGTGAGGGTAGAGGAGCATTATTTGGCTTTTAATTTAGCCTTTAAGACAATTGGCAAATCAAATGCCAGATCCTAAATACTATTACAGTAACTAAAATTTGTGAAGTGTTTTACAGTTTACACAGAAATTCTCACATTTATATTCCTATTTAAGCCTCATGACAGTCCTGTGGACTAGGAATTCCTTACCATAGTTCTCTTTTTCTATGTGAGGAAAATGAGCTGAACTTGTGATGCCCACCTTCAGATCCCAAATCTTCAGCCCCTTACAGACACAGATTTTTAAAATCTCTTTCAAAGAGGAAGGATCCAAAATAGAACAGGCATCTGACAGAGTCTGTGGCATTGTCTCTCAAAGATTAGGGAAAGCATCCTGCTTTGAAGGGGTAGGTGAAATAAATCAGCAGTTCCCCCAAACCTGGCCTCATCCTAGACCTGTGGACTCAGAATCTCCAGGGAGTGGTTTAAATTTCAGTTTTGAAAAAATTTGAAAGCTTTTTCTTTTTTTTTTCTTTTTTCTTTTCAGAAACAGGGTCTCACTCTGTTACCCAGGCTGGAATGCAGTGATGTGATCATAACTCACTTCAGCCTCAAACTCCCCAGCTCTAAGTAATCCTTCCACCTCAACCTGCCAAGTGTTGGGATTACAGACAACAAGCCACTGGGCCTGGCCTCAACATTTTTTTCTTTTAAAAATATTTCTTATATAAAATTTTAATAAATATTTATCCAGTGATAATGTATTTGTAATTTCTCCACTTGATGAAAAAAGTTGCAACACTAAGTTTGGTTCCCTTAGTTTTTAGTTGTGTATATCTGGCTGTCTATGTATTTCTAAGAACGTTTTTGGACTTTTCGTATAACTGAAAAGCCTAGAAAACAGTGATGTATACCTATTACTTTTACTGTATTAATTCCCTACGTAGAAATCTCTAATGATCTTTCATTACTACCAGACTAAATACTATTGCCTAAGTCTAACTTGATGACAAGCAGCCTGCTTGATTTCATCTGCTCTGAGTTTTTTATTTTAAGCTGTAAAATGAGGTTGTTTGACTAAATAGACTCTAAAATAACCCTTAGCTCCCACATTCTATAGATTTATAAGTGTCATAGATATGAGTACAGTGGCATTTAAAGAACAATAAGCAAAACATTCTTAGGGAAGGCTCTTCCTGAAGACGGGAGTAAGAATGGCTGGGGAAACCCCACATTTCCTGAGTGATATTGGCCCACTTGAATGTGGTTTGGTTGTCAACCACAGAAGTAAGAATTCCACCCACTTCTGGTGAGGTAGCGAGAGGAAACATCCTTCTATTGAATTGAATTCTTACGCACATTTGTCAAAATATAATTAACTAGAACATCATGAAGTAAAACATAAAGGTCGATCATTATAATATTGACGCAAATATAAACTGCCCAGATGATAATCTAATGTTAACTTTCTCTAATGTGTCACACTTAGATCTTTCAAGATTTTTGCTTTATTTAGCGTTAAGGACTTGTATCTCTTTCTGATTAAATGAATTCATTTCTCTTTCCTTTCTTCCTTTCCTTTTATCTTGCTTTTCTTCCTTCCTTTCTTACCTTCATCTTTCTTTCCTTCTGTCCTTCCTTTCTTTTTTCTTTTTTAGTCCATTGGCATCTTTAAAGGAAAATCAATATCACTATTACTTGTTTTAAACCATCCTATTACATGCATGGAAAGGAGTAAATCAGAGCAATGAATGTGTGTTGTGAAAATGGATAATAAAGCGATGATAGATGACTATCATCGCGGTTGTTATGATACTGTCAAATTAAATGCATGTACAATATGTCCATTCAGAAATCCAGCAAAACACAAAAACTATTCCCTTTTTTGCCTTTTTTGAAGCTTTGTTTTAAAAAGACACCTTCCTGTCACCAGTGCTTATAAGTGAATAAAATGAAATTGATGCCTTGCAGGGGAAAAAAAGGAAAATACTTCTTTACTTTGTATTAAGAATACGTGACATCTTTGCTGTCAGTGATAGTGAAGTGAAATACATACCAAATATGTCTTGACATAACTTGACAGAAATGTATGTCTTCTTTTCTCTCATTTATTTTTGTGATAAGAATATGTGATTTTGCTGCCAAGGAAGCTTGTAATGTTGTAGAGAAATGGAAATGAATTGTGTTGGGCATGTCCAATTCCCCCTGACAGAGTGGCATAAGCTATAGTACTCAGGCAGCCTTGCAGAGTCAACAACAGGCCTCAGCCAGCGAGACCCAGGCGCTGACATTTGTCAAAACAACTTTCCTCAACACATCAAAATGTTCCTTTCTCTTTTGTGTTATTCAGATGTGTTCGGGTAACTACATTTTAGAAAATGGTGACTGTCAAAGAATCATTGCCATCCACATGTGAATGATATCAAGAGGAAAATCTTAACTTTCCCACTGAAGGATGAGTTTATTCCATTTTGATCATTCATAATCCGTGAAGGTCTTTTAAATTAAACCCCAAATCTAATGTAACTAAAAGTATGCTATTTTTTTGTGTGCTTTTTCCCCCACAATCTGACAAAAGTAAATGACACCAGTTGGTTCTTTCTAATTTTCAAAGCATTACACAGATTGGTGTTGTGTGCTGGTGTGGGTTTGGTTTATTGTTCTTGAGTTAGTATGATTTTTACTGTCATTACCTTTCTTAGAAGAACTCAAATCGTGTGGGTACCACTGGCCCTTTAGGAAGCATTCTATGCTTAATTTCTTACTCTATTGCTATGGAGTAGAGAAGGTTAGGTGAGGTGGGTACTAAGTACAACAAAATGGTATTTTATGTGAACCTCCAATTCTGTCTTTTTGGGACTCTTTTAAGGATACACACACAATTTCTAGAACCCTAGCAACAGTTTCTACAATAAATGGTGTTTGAAGCAAGAATCTCTTACCTAGGGCAGACAGAAAGAGAATCAGCCCAGCAGTGTAATCATTGCTCTGCTGTTTGAAGGAATATTGAGCTCAGATGCCTCCAGAAAGCCCACCAGGCCCAGAGGCACTGGACAATAAAAGGGGAAAAATAATAGACGCCAATGCTTTATTAAGTATATTTTTTTCTCACTTAGGTGCCCATTCCCTGGTCAGACAATTAGTTGAGGTTCTTTCCAGAGAAAGTGTTACCCACCAAGAAAAACTCTTTTAACCTTTCAAAATAACAAATATCTTTAATGACTTTTATCCCCTTTCCATTGACATCACAGATACAATGTGGCCTGTCTTGAAGTCAAGCCCAAATTGAAATCACTGCTGGCAGGGACAGGAAAAATAGAACATTTGACAATAAGAGTGACAGATGAAGCATTGGGAACCTTGAAAGGGAGAATAACTCAAGCTATGACCCAGGACAGAAAGACTGCACCTTAGTAAAATACCTGCCCAATCTGTAAGTTAATAGGCAGGTACATTTGCACATGATAACGGGCTAAATCCAACGCTTGATAGAAGTTGGTATTATTTTCCATGTACATGTTTAAAAGGAAAGCTGAACATGCTTCCTAGCAAGAACCTTTTGATTATAACCAACAGTTCATCACCACACTTCCTGGGGAAAACATTTTTATTTGGTTATATAAAAGGGTAACACTTATTAGGAATATATCTAAAGATAGGACTTCTGAAATTTACTCTTGCTACAAATGATTATTTAACATTTATAAGAGTAAAGTTAAAATATGTAAATATATATACACACACACATATATATGATAAAGGCAACTTCATATAATATCCCTTGACTGATTGGCAGAAGGGAGAAACTTTATATTTCATGACTTACAAAATCCGTTAGTTGCATCTCAAATTTTTCTTTTTCTTTTTTTTCATTGTACTTCATTTCTGATTACTTGGATTAGGGGGAGAAACCTCAGTAGGATCTGCATCAATTCCTGATTGCCTGGGATTGCTTTGTTGTTCACCTTAGATACCTTTAAAACATGATTTATTTAAGCCTATTCACTCTTAGTTGGTTTGGTGATTGGTAGTAAAATTGTTTTGGTATCACCCATTGGAGTGAGAATTTTCCCCACATGATGGCCATTGTAGGTCTTTCACATCAGGTGTACTTTACTTCTAGAGTTGTCAGAAAAGAATTTAATTCCAGTAATTAATTATTTGAGACAAGTTTCCCAAGGAGTCCTCAGCTTAGGCTACACTAGAGGCACTACATTCTATTCATACAATATGAAACCTTTTAGGTGATATGAATAATTAAGTTTTACATCATTGTGGAATAAACACATACGCCTACATTTTCACTGAAGTATGTAAGTGGATGGTTAAGAAAAAATGTGTGTTTCCTTTTGTGGATAATAATGGCAGACATATTGTTTATTTTGCCTTTGATATAAATTTAAATCAAACAAGGATGGTTCAAGTTAGCACAGGGAAAATCCAGTTGCTTCCCTGGGTCCATCAGCATCTTAATCCGTTTTTCAAATGTTTTGGAGTCTTGTAAAGCTTGAAACTTTTTTTTTTTTTTTTTTACCATTCTCCCTTTCCCTTATAAGACAATATAATTTTAAAGAAAAACTTAATCCATATGTTTGTGATTAATCTTTACTAAACTCATCAAAATGGTGTTTTGTAAGAGTGATTTGGTGTCCAACAAGTCTTTTGAGTCTCTCTGTAACAGGCCTTCTTAATGCCATTTCTCTTTGAAGCAAGAAGTTGTGTTTTGCCAACAGTAAAGAAATTCAAAACCCCAAAGGGTTGAAATCAGTGTGAAACTTCAAGCCCAAGGGCTCTGTGGGGTTCTGTACTTGGCAAATGGCTACTTCCCTTCTAACTTTGAAATACCTTATTTTCCTCTCACAAGAAATGCTCTATTGTTTTGCTAAAATATGTATTTAAAATAATCTTCAGATTCTTTAATATATAAAAATATATACATTAAAAAGTGGGGCCTAACGTTTAATTTATTCTAAAGCAATATTATTTGGTTATCCATTTGGATTTTCCTTTGATCCTCATTTTCTGACCCTACACATCTTTGTGATTTGGATTTACCCCAAGATTTACCAGAAAAGATGACCATGAAGATCCTACAAGCTGGAAGTAAGTGCTGGGTAGTTACTGGCTTTCTTCCCGAGGTAGCTGAATAAAGGACATATTTCTTAACGTACTAAGCTAATGTCTCACACTATATTTCATACTTTTATTTATGTTGACAACCAAAAATTCAATGCAGAAGATTTTGAATAATGTGCTCTATGTCACAAGGTGAACCATAATTCACAGTTGTAGATGTTTGCTAGTTTTTCAATGTAGCTCATTTCTATTTATACGTTTAAAGGAAGACCTGTATAATTTCAGTTAGTTTTTATACAATAGGCGAGAGAGAGGAGAGAGAGTGCGAAAGAGGAAACAAAATAGTATGTACAGCAAGTTAAACATCCAAACCACTATGGTCCTTTGTCCTGACTGCCTTCTGGCCATGAAGTGGGAGTGCCCTCTAGTGAAACTTTAAAATCATTGGAAGAGATTGGGTGTAACGTGATTAAGGTTTCCAACTAAATTCTTTTCTTCAAAAATCTTTGGGCATTAACAATTTGCATAAGTTTTGAATGAGAGTTAGAGAAAAACACAAAATACCATCAAGTAAAACTATTCCTTTGGAAAACAAATACAAATGAATATATTACTGTCAATATCAAAAAGTACATGTCTGCATGTCTTTATCATCTATCTATCTATCTGTCTATCTATCTATCTATCGAAAGATCCCAAGGACACATAAGTAGCATATAACCCACATCAGGGCTATGGTTATCTAAAAGAAAACATTTAAAAGCATAATTACCCACTTCTCAAGAAGACGAATAATAAATAAGTTACTTTGGAATGTGAAAACAGTAGTAGCAATACACACGAGTAAACAAGAAGTGAAAAATACATGTTGTCATCTGTATTATTCCAAATCTCTTTGTAGAAAGCAGCACATGCTCATTGTGATAAAATCTGAAAAAGTACAAGGCCAGGAGTCAGAGTTCTTGCCCTGGACTTCACTTACCAGCTGTGTGAGCTTGGGCAAAACATTTAACCTCTCTGAGCCTCAGGGTCATCATCTGCAAAATGGGGCTTAAGAACACCTGCCCTGCTACCTCATAGGATAGTACTGAAGGAGATAAAGCATGTGAAAAGGCTTTGAAGTAGATGAAGTTCTATACTGTGAAGGTATTATTTTTCTGACTTCTCTCTTCTTTCTACTGAGGAAATTTCAAGCAAAGTCCCCTTTCAGGATGAAGAGGGAAAGAAAGAAGACCCTTCGAAAATTCTCTGGAGTCAGGAATCATTGACAAAACATCTTTCTTCACAATCAAAAAAGGTCACAGAGAAAGAAACAGGTGGCCCCCGAGGAAGGATGCAGGGTTAGAAATTACCGTCGTGGAGCCGCCAGCTCTCCCGGACTAGGCTGACGCCCACGTGGAGGGCCCTGGGCCAGGAAGCACGGCCTGGGCAGCCTGTGCTAGAGCCGGCTGGGCAGCAGCTGGTGCAGGAGTCAGGAGCCGTGTCCCCTCGGGTTTACGGCAGCAAGAGTTTCCGTGAGTCTAATCTCCACCTTGCACAGAGAGAAGCCCAGCAGCACGTATGCTCCGCACCTCTGTGGTTTTAATCCCCCCTCTTCGTGACCATCCACGCAAAACTGTTCCCTCTCTGTTGTCTTTTCAAAACCGAAAATATTTTCATTTTGTTTATGCCAACATAATAAACTCTTCATCTGAGCAAACAATCTGGTTTTTCCTTTTAGTTGCAGTTAGTTTAATTTTAGATTTGTGCTATAACAATTCCTTACTTTTCTCCACATAAAGCTTGTTTTTAGTGGGATGTGGTTTCTCCCTAGCTGTGTTTGCTTTGAAGAGAGTTTTACGTACTTATTTTTAAAATCAACTTGTATAGGTACTTTAAATCAAGACACTAAAAATTTCAGATTATTCAAAAACTTTTCCCTTTTTTTTTTTTTTTTTTTAACGGCAACACAGGTATCTCCTACGTATTTATTGCCTGGATTTTCACTGTTTATCTTCTGGATGTACATCTTTCTTTTGTCCAGAGTGAGAAACTGTTTCTAGTTTCTTTACTCAGAGGTACTTCACATTGTCAGACATGCATAATCAATCTTGTACTTAAACCTTTGTGAGGAACACAACAGATGGATAATGGGAACATGGTTGCCATTTGGGGTCTGGTCAATTCATGAGCTGCCTCTACAGCCATGACTCTGGTGTATAGGAGAAAAACCATAAAGTTAATCTCTAAAGCTATCTGACAGGTCCCGTGCCTGCTGTTTATGTCCTCCCTCCCCATTTGATCTAAACAGTTGGCATGGGGTTTGAGGGGTGCCACTTCTTCCTCAGAATAAAATTAAATAAGATGTTCATCAGGTCTTCCATTGCTCACGGATTTATCCAAGACAAGTGACCAGTTTCAGTTGAATGACTGGAAGCTCCCATGTCCTAAAATTGCTCTTGGCTAAAGCTAGAGTTCACTTTGTCTGAGCTACATGCTCGTGTATTGCTGGAGCACCACGACTTCTCATTGAAACTTTGGGTTCCTTCTGTATTAGAACCTTCCCTGACCTTTGCTGAACACCACAAAGAAACCAAATGCTAACCTCTGTTTGTCTCAAATTTTCCCCTATTAATGCTTGGTCCAAGTCTACATTTCCAGCCAGTCTTTCATTTAAAAACACAATCTCATTCAAAACCTGCCTGGTAACTTTATCACTGGGGTAACTGTTACCTATGATGCAGGGCTGACCTGGGTCCTTGTAGCACTTGACATCATCTTTTGGACGGGTTACAGAGCCTTTTGAGGGAGTTGTTAGAAGCAGGCTCACCCTGCAATGCAGAACCGGTCACAGAAGAAAATTAGTGCATTTATCTGTCAGCATTAGACTAGATTTTCAATCCAGTTCACTAGTCACAGGGTCTGGTTTTCTCTTCCTCTGGGAGATGAAACTGATATGCTGGTAGGTAGTAAAGGTGTCAGTTATAAATTGGACCGTTGAAGCACGCACACACGAAAAATAGACGAGAAGACTTTAAGGCCATAAATTTAGTTCAAGGCAAAGAATTTCCCTAAAAATAGTCCCGCTTGTTAAAACACTATAGGAAGAATGTATGTCAGGTAACCGTTGGCATTATCAGAACCAGTTCACATTTCTTTTATGGGAACCAATGTTTGCAATTCTCTCTCCAGTGTGCTATTCCTTTTAACTACTTGAGGGAGGACAGGATTTTGCTGACTCTGGTGCTAAATAAATAAATACCTTGATTGGTTCCTCTTTACTGTTTCATACATAAGTGAGGATGCAGCAAGTCTGACTTGCAAACAGAAGGGGCAAGTTTGGCAGACACCACCAAGCTTCTCCCTGTGTTCTACTTACTGCTTACCTACCATTTAACTAAATGGGGCTCCAATATCAACTCAAAAGAAGCATATGACCTTCTCCTAACTCATTGAGTTATCCTGTTCTAAATTGGTTGTTTCCTACCCTCAATCCTATAAAATTATTCAGGTGGAAACCCTGAAGACCAACCTAATGTTGATGACCCATTACTCAGACATAACACAAACTAGTGGTTAAAGTAAGAATGTTCAGTGTCCAGTGACTCCCATACTTCAAACCAATAAAGCCAATGTGCCCACTTAGTTTGATAAATATTAAGTGTCTGTTGACCCGGAACCACTGTGATGAACTGTGTGGGTTTACAGACACTACCTCTTGACTCAGAGAGCTAATAATATAGATTGAGTGATCCCCGACAACTCATCATAGAATAAATCAGAGTAAAATAAGAATTTAGTAGGGGCAAGCACCAGTAGCATATTATGAAAAGAACAAAGAAAGGAATCCATAATATACCATATAGGTAGTAGTTTAATTCATTTATCATTTAAACCTTTATATATGTCACCAACTACACGTCAGGTATGGTGCTAGATATTGAAGATTTTAAAAACCTTCCCTCCATGCAGCTATATTCTCTCAAGGGTAACAGAAATAAATAACTACAATCTATCTTTACATCCAACCACTTCCTTCCTCACTATATTGTGTCTTCTCCTAGGACGGCCTCATCTTATTCATCTGTGTCCTTAGAAAAGCACCTGGCCCAGAGCAGGTGCTCAATACATGTCTTTCAAAAGGAATGAATGAATGTTAAAATGTGATATGTGTGATAATGTTTCTAAGAAGCTTCACTTTTCCTGGATGATGGGGAAAGTGTGTTGAAAATGAAGATGTGGAGAATGACTCCTAAGTTTTAGTAGGGCCCATAGTGGATAGGAATGCTATCTATAAACTCTACAGTGAACACAAAGGAGAACTAATACGAGGAAAGGGAAAGGGAGAGACACTGAGCTGAATTTGGGACAAGTTGCACTGGAGGTACTAGTTGTATGACGTTCAGCTGGAAATGTCTAGTAGGCAGCTTAAGGATTGGCTTAGAGCTCAAAAGAAAACTTGGAGTTAATTTATCAGTATGTTGAGAACATGTAGATTAAGAATAGTATTAAGGACTGCTTTGATCTAAGTATTTGTGTCCCACCCCACCTCACCCCCATTTTTATGTTGAAATCCTAACCCCCAAGGTGATGGTATTAGAAAGTGGGGCCTTGGCTGGGCACGGTGGCTCCCACCTGTAATCCCAGCACTTTGGGAGGCCGAGGTGGGCAGATCATGAGGTAAGGAGTTTGAGACCAGCCTGGCCAACATAGTAAAACCCTGTCTCTAATAAAATACAAAAATTAGCCGGGCGTGGTGGTGGGTACCTGTAGTCCCAGCTACTTGGCTGGTTAAGGTAGGAGAATCAGGAGGTGGAGATTGCAGTGAGCCAAAATTGCGCCACTGCACTCCAGCCTAGGCAACAGAGCAAGACTGGGAAAGAAGGAAGGAAGGAAGGAAGGAAGAAAGGAAGGAAGGAAGGAAGGAAGGAAGGAAGGAAGGAAGGAAGGAAGGAAGGAAGGAAAAGAAAGAAAGGTTTTCCAGGATATAATCGGTTCATGTCATAAACAGGATTAGTGCCCTTATAAAATAAGCCTAAGGGAGCTAGTTCACTCTTTCCACCATATGAAGGTACAGCAAGAAGGTACCATCAATGAACCACGAAATTAGCCTTTACCTGTTGACACCTTTATCTTGGACTTTCTAGCCTTTAGAACAGTGAGTAATAAATTTATGTTGCTTATAAGCCACTCAGTTTATGGTATTCTGTTATAACAATGCAAATGGACTCAGATAAGAACTAAATTCAACTTAATAAAAATTTATTGAGCATCTACTATATTTGAAGTAATCAATTTAAATAGGTAATCCCATTTGATTAAGGAAGTAATCCTTAGACTGAAATATTTAGCATCTAGTGGAAGGAACAGGTTAACACCTAACTCTTTGTTGAAGATGAGAATGTAATGGCTAGGTGGAGAATGAAAGCCCGCAGTAAAGCTGTGACATAGCAAAGCAGGGGGCTCTGGACTCAGACTGCTTGGGGTTAAATCCTAGATTAGTGTGGCTTTGGTGAATTACTTAATTTATCTGGATTATTTGTTAAATACAAGAATAATAGTGTCTCTTCTTAGGATTCCTGAGCATTGAATAAAATAACACAAAAAGCAGTTACTTAGAGATTGAGTGCTCAAATATTAGCTATTGGAGAAAGCAACATTATAAGCTGGCGAGTCAGTTTTCAATCTTTCAGTTTCACATCTCTGCGGCTCTCGTTATTCACAGAGATAAAGGAATAGTGATGCCATAAACTGAAGAAATAAGAAATACCATACATGTCAGAGAAATTTATTTCAGCCTTATTTCTGTAAATTGGTTCTGATTTCTAATTAAGCATTTAGGAAAGAAAAGCAATTCCAAAGTTGGCATGGATGCACTGGATTCCTAAACCATTAGCGATTGATTGAATGAAAGAAGAAAAATAACACAAATTACCTCCATAGCTCCAATATTATTGCCACAAAAAAGAAAGCCCCAATAACCCCACAGATGGATGCAAACATCAAAACCCATAGTTTTAACTGAATGATAGGTGTGCTTGTTACCCCATAACCTTTCTGTGTTATGTCACTTTCTTCCTTGAACTATGGTTGTTTTTGTCCTGAACCTTTTCCCCTGTTATGTGTAAATTCAATATCTATTAAATAAACCAAATAGAGAAATGGAGTCAACTGCAAATAGAAAATGGAGATTATGTCTCCTACTTGAAACAGAGCTGAGAGGTCTTTGGCACAAAGAAAACAAGGACTGACATTCTTGTAAGTGCATGTATAGGTACAAAATGGTAAGCCTGGCCAAATCATTTTTATTTCAATGGGAATACCATACACAGGAAAAGGAAAACATACATGTTTCTTAGCCAGCACAATCTCCTTCTTACAGAGAGATTTTAAAGTAAGATCAAGATCCAACAAAAGAACATTTAGTTCTAATCAGTCTTCCTGGGAATTCTAGTTCCAACCCAGATGATGCTTCAACAGCCCCATATCTCACCAAGAACCAGCAAGGCCCCCAGGGCCACCTCCCTGTTGTGTACAAGCTGGGAGGCAAGCTATTGAGATTCTTCTGCCTGGTAACCACTGCACTGGCCAACTTGGCTAAACTAGTTCTAGTGTAGATGCATCTAAGACATGGCATTCAAAAAGAAGGCCTGAAATACAGACATTCTTTCAAGAAAAGGGGATATTGCTTTGTAAGAGTGAATCAAAACTCTTCCAGAGGACATAAGGAAAAAGAGAACATGGGATTCTGGAATACTGAGGACCTTTCAAACTCTAGATTACTGAGACTTTTGAGGAAACACTTTGTCTTTTGCTTAAAGTTTTCATTTGAATGGCCTTCTAAGCCAACGGTTAAGTAAAGTGGACAATCATTGCAAGAGAAATTAATTCTGGAATTTTCTTCCTGAATATCAGCCTATAGTACCCTTCTTCCTCTCACATCTAACTTCTTGAGTTCAAAGTATTAATTTGTTTGTAAATTAATCTGCAAACTGAACTTTTTACCATATGCTGGACTAAACATAACAAAATAAAGTGAGCTTTTCACATCTCATTGCACTAAATAATGATATTAGTCCTAACTAAAAATAAAACTTCATTAAATATTTTTAGTATATATAAACGTTTAAAATCTATATATCTTTTCTGCAAAGTATCTGAGACATTCTTACTTTTTCTTCCCTCAGCAATTTGGAGTTCAGATTGTGTGGCCAGACTTCTGTGGAGGCTCACTAGGAGTGATATAACAGTCAAGCTCCTTTGTTTAATACAGTCACCTTTTCCATGATGTAGTTCAGGGTACCCTAGAAATTTTCCCTTCACCAATATGTCTCCAAGTAATTGAGAATCTATTGTTTTATCTCATTTGCTTTACCCAATTTCACTTACCCAGCATCTACCACGTGCTTCCTATGTGCCAACTCTAGGACAAATGCTTACAGTGTAAGGCAAGGTATGAGTTCAGACCAGTCCTCAAGAAGCTGAAAAAACTAGCACAATTTTCTGCTTTTCCTCCAGTTCGTAAAGCCATTCAGACTCAAACTTGGCATGAAAAACAAAATACTTATCACATATTCTCAATTACAAGTGGGAGCTAAATGATGAGAACACATGGACACATACAGGGGAACAATACACCCCGAGACCTACTGGAGGGTCGAGGGTGGGAGGAGGGAGACGATCAGGAAAAATAACGAATGGGTACTGGGCCTAATACCTGGGTGATGAAATAATCTGTACAACAAACCCCCATGACACAAGCTTGTCTGTGTAACAAACCTGAACATCCTGCACGTGTACCCCTGAACTTAAAAGGTTTTTTTTTGTTTTTAAAAAAAAGAAAAAGAAAATACCTAACAGAGATGCAGAGACTCTCAATTATACAGTACTACTTAGTGTTGACCCGTTTGGCTTAATATTATTTTGTTTGTTTGTATCTGTATTTGCTTTTGTGGGATTGCATTAGATTACTGACTTGCAGAGACAAATATGAATTGTAGGACATCTAGACTGTTTGGAAAGTTTGTTTTAGGCATGTACCCACATGCAACTTGTCTCTTAATAAATAATTTATGATGATGATAAAAATGCAGATGAGATGCTGTTCCTTGAAAACACTAGGGTATAACATTCTTGCTTATATCTTTTTCGCAGAAATTGAAATCATTTAAGAGTAAACTTACCCTTAGGGGAATAAGTGCTACTGCGGAAGGAGAATTGTATTTTTCCAAATCATTTTCAATTAAACATCTACAAGTCCAAGATCTCTGGCTTTGTGAGGGCATCAAAAAAATGTTTGGCTTCTTCTGGTAATGAATTATACCGGCTCTCTCAGATTTTTTTTCCTGTTTCTTTTGCTTAGAAAATCCTGTAATTTTTTTTCTTTCCATTGTGTTTCCCCAACAAGTATAAAAGGCGCTCTATTTCAAAAAACAAAAACTGAGATTAAGTCTCAGCCACATCACATACTGCTTATGTGCTCTTAGGGAGCCATTGACCATTCTAAGACTCAGTTTCCTAACCTGTGAAATGAGCAGAGCATGCCAGTGCTGCCTATCTCCCATGGTTGCTGAGACCAAGCCATAGGATGCCCTATGTGTACAGTAGTTTTTTACTGGAGCTAAATTTTAAAAATTATTATTTAAAGAAACATGACATAAATGAGCAGAAAATACACAAAATGAAAAATAGCATACTCAAAGGCCCCTTTACAGTTTCCACCTCTACATATAAAAATAGCTGCAGCATTATTTGGAGTTGCAGAAGTAATAAAAATTAGCAATATTGATCACTTTTTGAGCTCTTATTGTAACAGAGGCACAGAACTAAGTCCTTTGCATGGATTATCTCACTGAATTTTTACTACTTCATAGTACCATTATTACTTACATTTTACAGAAGTGAGACTTCAGAGGTTAAATACGTTCATGGGCACACCGGGAATGTCAGCCATGGCAGCCTGTCTCCTGAGCCCACACTCTTAATCATATTTTTAGGTATGAGGAGGCTGTAAGGCAAAATTCTATCCTGAATCCAAAGTCGAGTTTCCAAGCTCTTGGTGTAATGTATAGCATTAAGAACCTAAGGGGAGAGCTGGAGTTCACAGCTTTAGGCCTCCTTTATTTGTCAGTACACAAGAGCACATGGAAAGGGCACAGAGACAAGTGGTGCTCAGATAAGCATGACCATCAGACAGGACATGTGACAGTGGCCAAGGACAGAAACAACTTGTTAGTTGAGTCCTGGTGTCAGACCTGCCAACCATATTCCCACATCACGAAGAGAAAAGTCCAGTAATCAGCATGTCATGGTACCTCAATGCATAAGAGCAAATCAAGCTACTCTGAAGAAAACTATTAAATTAGAGGCTAAAGAAAATATATTAATGTATAACAGCTCAGCACCATTACAATCATCTTTGCTACCCTCAGAAGTCCATATATGGCAGGTGCTATGAAAAGGGTGATCACTCTTCCCAGCCATACATGGGAGTCAGAGAGCTTCTTTCCCCTCACTGGGCCCTCCCCAGGTATGGGCACTTGGCCAGCCTGTTTCTGCTCAGGTTTGGGCTTCACTGTGTCCTCAACATCGAGGTGAGTGGCTCTTAGGTCTCCCCTGGTCATACTGGGAACTTACTCCCTTTCTCTCACTCCTGAACTGACGCAACAAAACTGAGCTTTGAATACGAGCATATTGCTGTTCTGAGAGCAACACAGGGCATCCTTGGCTTTCTTAGAACCAATATAGCTTCACATGTAAGTGCACTGAATCCAACCAGGCACTCCCTTTTCTTCTGTAGTAAAGATGCCTCCGAGCCTCCTCGATTCTATATGGGGTTAAGACTCAGCCCTGGGTTCAGGCTGGCACTAACAAGCCCGCAAACATCCTCAGAGCAGAATGGAGGAAGACACAGGTGAAACAAATCAAACAGAACAATCAGGGGTGAATTTTCAGTGTGACCCAGCATGGAGATTTCCTGGCGGGATTTCCATTAACACGAATGGGACTAAATCCCTACACACTGTGTGGAAAATGTGCCTCTAAGTGCTCTGCAGCATTATGCCTGAGGGAACAAAAACACCAACTACCCAAACTAGACGAAGTACTCCTGGGGCTGAGATTCTAACATTCACCACAGAAGGTGTCTCAAGTCATAACTGTCCTGGGTGAGAAAAAATGGACCCCCACTCGGCTGGACACCGTGCACTGAAAATAGGAGGGCTGTCCAGTACCTGCCCAGTGGTACCTCTCCTTGACACAGACTTTGATTGCGAGTAGATGTGGTGTTCCACGCAAATGGCCTGTGTTTGCTAAAATGATTTCCCTCCTGTCCTGATTACCTGAAATTTCAGTAAACCTTAGCATTTCATCATGCTTACTGGAACCACAAACATAAAGGATGATAGTGCATGATTCATTTTGATGTGGTTTTATGGCATCTACAAAGTAAACGTTGCAAAGGGCTCTTATGCTAGGATCAAAGAAAATAGTCAAGAAATCACTTAGCTTGCCCACTTTCAGGGAGCAATTTTCTTTCCATAGCATCCATAGGGTGGTTCTGAAACACAAGTCTGATCACGTTGCTTGACTTCTCAAAAATCTTCACTGACTTCCTTATTTCTCTAAAACAAGGTTTAAGCCTCTCTGCAAATTATTTTTCTACTTCATGCTCCACTATCTCTCTCCATGTATTCTATGCTCTCAGTGTATTTTTCTATTTGCCATTCCTCTAAATGAAGTCACCTCTGGTTGACCTACTCATATTGTTCCTTTAGCCAGAATAGCTCCCCTCTAGCGATCCCTGTCCTCTATCTACTTTCCAAGTCAAGGTTGTACATGTCATCTTCATTAAACATTTCTCATGTCAACTTAACCAGTTACTCCACCATGCAATCTCTGGACCTGTATTGCAGAATTCATTGAATTCTGCTGCCAGCCACTTTAATTTCTATTACAATTTGTTCTTTTCCTTTCTGTTTCCTCAAGTACAGTGTAATCTCCACAAGAGCTTTCCCAATCTTTGTATTCTCCACAATGCCTTGCATGTAGGAGGTTCTTGACTAATGAGTGAAAGTTAGGGGTTTCACTACTACCTTTTATCTTAGCACCAAGTTTTCAGCTGGGTGTGGTGGCTCACACCTGTAATTCCAGCACTTTGGGAGGCCGAGGAGGGCAGATCACTTGAGGTTAGGAGTTCGAGACCAGCCTGGCCAAAATGGTGAAACCCCATCTCTACTAAAAATACAAAAAAATAGCTGGACATGTTGGGGGGCACCTGAAATCCCAGCTACTTGGGAGACTGAGGTGGGAAAATAGCTGGAATCCGGGGGGTGGAGGTTGCAGTGAGACAAGATTGCACCACTGCACTCCAGCCTGGGTGACAGAGTGAGACTCCATCTTAAATAAATAAATAAATAAATAGAAATAAAAATAAATAAAAAAATAAAAATAAATACCCAGTTTTCTGTCTCCTATAGGTCATGGTGATGAAGATGCTAACTAAAACGAAGTCATTACCAATACTCCTCTAGCTGTTCTTTCACACATATAACAAACGTTTATCAAATACCTCAAATGAGTCAGGGCACTGTACTGGGGGCACAGTAGGACACGGTCCCTGGCCCTGGAGCAGC
The DNA here is from genome assembly GCF_037993035.2 of Macaca fascicularis. Lineage (NCBI taxonomy): Eukaryota > Metazoa > Chordata > Mammalia > Primates > Cercopithecidae > Macaca > Macaca fascicularis. The sequence continues at coordinate 94,139,669 of NC_088376.1, forward strand.
TTGCAATCTAGACAGCAATGTAATGACGGCTAAGTGTTAAGGAGCCTCACTCTGTGTGATGAAGTTTGTTACAATTGCATTTGCACAGAAAGGATGTGTTCAGGGGAATGTGACGTTCAGGGGCTTTTCTCCTAATGGGCAGGTGCCTAAAAAGCTGAGTTGTAGCATCAGGTGACAGCCTACCTCACCAATAAGTAAATTTGGCAAGGCCAGGCAAGATTGCGAAATGAGGCAAAGTGTGTCTTTGATATTAGGCTATCTCTCTTCTTGTCCTTTACCCCAACTCCCTAAAACTCACCACCTGGTCCTTGACTCTCCACTCTCCAATTTATAAGGCGATTAGTCTATTAATCTTTGATGCATTTATAAAGTAAGATGGACTGGCTTAAGTTTCTCTTGCAGAAGGTTAAAGAAGGGAGCATGGCTCTATATAAAGAGTGCAGGCTTTGGAAACTGACATCCCTCAATTTTGAGCTTCAGCAATTCTTATCTGAGTTACCTGGAAAAAATCATTTAAACTCTCTGAGCTACATTTTCTTCCTTGGGCAAGTTTCTTAAACTCTACTTCCCTCAGCTGCTGCTTCTTAAGATATTAACACTTATAACACTTACCTGGCAGGGCTATTTTAAGGATTAGAAATATTGTATATAAACTGCTTAGGCCACACATGGTAGACACTAAAGCATGATAGTTATTAATCGATTCTTTAAGTGGGGTTCTTGAAGAGATACAATAACTTGTTCAAGCACTGGTTTTGCTAGTGGTGGAAACTCAAGGCAGAGTGATAAGCAAATAATGAAAATGTGTGAGGGCCCCAAATGGCGAGCTCTGAGTGTCCCACGAGTGCCCCTGGGGTGGCTGTGTGTGTAACCCACAGGTCATGGGATAAACGGGGTGCTGTGATTTCCCAGCTCTGCCAACGGTATTAGCATGGGAATCCGGGTAAGCTGCTAATCTTCTTGCCTCAATTTCCTCCTGTTTAATATGTATCTTGAGATCGCCTCCCCTGACAAGGCAATTTTGACTAATGTACAGTCAAGCTTCGAGCTCCTTGGGTATAGTGAAGCCATAAAAGCCACAGGTATTACTATTCAATTCAGGGCTCCTGTATCTGCTGTGAGACTCAAAGCAGTGGTGTTCCTTCCCCCACCCTCCTTGTAATATTTGGTTTCTTTGAGTTGCTTCATCAGAAGAAATACTGAGTTCTCCATTTCCTGGCTCACTTTCCCACTGACGAGGGTGATGTTAACACCAAGTCCCAAATCACAGCTAGATCAATATTATAACAGCTGTGAGAGAAGGGCACTAGCCCTAGAACACAAACACACTTTCTTTTCCAAGAAAGACTGTAGTTCCCTTAGTGTTAACTTCCCCTTGTTCCCCTCGATGCCTCCCCCACCTTCCCTTCCCCTCCTGCCACCAGCACGACCCAGATCACATTAGAGTCCCAGAGCACAGGGAACGGTTCTCGTCTATCCGTCACCAAGGAGGCAGACGGGACAGGGGGAACAACAAGTCATTTGTACCTGATGAGGAGGACACTCCTGGGAAACAAACAGATGAGCCACCCCATGAATCTGAGCCATTCTCCGAGGTAAACAGAACTGCATGAGAAACCACCAACTATCTCCAGCATCGCCCTTCCCTCGCTCCCTGCCCTCTGGCAGCCGGGTGGGGGACATGAAACTGTAGCTTGGACCAATATCTGATTCTGAGAAAGTTAACCCTCACAAAGGTGATTTTCTTTTCCCTCAGTCTCCTGGAATTGAATAACCACTTTCTATTACCTTTCTGTAAATAATGTTTTTATTTGAGAAGTATGTGTCCATAGAAAATAGGGAAAACTAACTTTCAGAAAGTGACCTAGTGTTTGGATAGGGAGTGCCAATTACTAGGCCAATTAGTGCACAGTAAAGGAGAAGTACTTTGAAACATGTTTAGGGTACTTTTCTTAAAACACACCCCCACACACATCAAAACAAAACAAAACTGAGAAACAGTTGCTTCCATGAACTGTTACAAGGCAATTGGAATATTGATTAGATTCCACAAAAGCATTCTAGGACACAAACCCAGTGGAGAACCCGAGTGGAGAACCCAACTGTAGTTTGTTGTGAATACTATGATTATCTCTTAATTCTATATATTGTAATAGTGAATATTAACACTGATGATGGCTGAAGAGTTGGGTCTGCAGGTCAGGTAGCCTGCCCTAGTGGTGGAATACACACACTGGGCTATGCCACGTTACAGAAAAATGATCTCTCTGATCAGTAAAAGAAAAACAAAGTGAGTGACGTGGTAGGTAAGGAGGCATAGACAGACGTTTAGGAAAGGCAAGCTTGGCACCCCAAAGTAGCATAAAGCCCAATTTCTATCATTTTAAAATATGTATTCTTTTTAAAAAACATGAAATGTATGCTTGAACTTGGCAAAATGTGAGCAACCATAAGAAAGTTGAAGGGACTATTTTTATCTTGTGTTGAAATACAAGTGAATTAATGCCTACACCAAACACGGCATTAGAAAATCACGTGACAAAGTTTTATTTTATTCAATGTGTTCCTAACTACTGGCCTAAAAATTACTGCCCTACCCCAAGAACATAACATAGAGCTAGTCCCTTGATATCTACTCTGCGGAAGCCAAACAGAGAAGCTCTTCTTCTTTGGTAGGGCCTGTCATCTGGTCTCCCCTGTCCCATGAAGGAAGGTGATGAAGGATAGGTTAGGATGCACGAGTCCTAAAGAGAGCAAATCCCTTGGGACAACCACCAAGAAAAATCAAAGAAGAGACATCACCTAGCAACTTCTTACAGAACAGATGAGCTGCTCCTATGTTAGCTTTCCAAAAGTCACTAATAACTACATTGGACCTCCAATCACCTCTCAACTATTAACACTAGTAAGAACAGGAAAGAGGAAGAAGGAATGAACTAATAGTTTTTAAACATTTATTTTATGTTAGGCATTAGGCTTTACATATATCATTTTGCTTGATTTGCATAACATTTCTTTAAGGGAGGCATTATTTTAGACAAATACATTGAGGCACAGAAAAATTATGTAACTTGTCTTCTGAGGTTTGTGTATGTTTAAATTTTTTAGAAAACTCAGAAAGCTAAAATCCTAAAGGACATCATTTAGAGTTTTGCATTCCTTGAGGATCCTTACAACTAATGATTTGAAAACTCATCCTATACTTTTTCAGAGAAGAGAATATAAGTCGTTCTACAAGCATTCAAAAAAATTGAGTGTCAGGAGTTCTAAAGGGTGTTCACTGGTTTGATGCATTTTTAATGTATATAGGACATGAAAGAGTGAATTACCCACAATAAAACCTGTTCATTCACCTTCTTAGGTGGAGTAAATAAGTAGGAGAAAGATTTAGGGTAGTGAAATGTAACAACCACTTGTATAAGCTTCCACCCATGGAGACGCTCTAGAAAAGAGTAAGAGGAAAATCGCCTCTCAAGGAAATATAACTGTCATAGGAAAAATGAAAAAATACCCTCAGGCCTGGAGTCAGGAAAATTGGGTTCGAGCCCATTGCCTCTTTTAACTTGCTGTGGGACCTCAGGCAAATCTCTCCACTTCCTTGAGCCTCAGTTTTCTCATCTATAAAAAAAGGGAATTGGGCCCTAGGTTGTCCTTGCCATGCTACTTTTTAATTCCAACACACTATTATTCCCTGAGAGGTAATATTAATAGCTATGTCCTGGTTTGGCTATTTACACCAAAGTGGTTTAGGTCGGTGGTTCTGGAACTTCAGGGAATCCCCTGGAGGACATGTTGAAATCAGACCAGGCTGGGCTGCTGCCCTGCAGTTTCCAAAATAGTAGGTCTGGGGCGGGAACTCTGAATTTATGTTTCTAAGTTCTCAGGTGATAGCGATGCTACTGGTGGAACCACACTTTGAGAACCACTGATTCAGGACTTGAAGGCTTTTCAGTAGATTAAAGATAAATGTAAGCACCTATCAAGGTCAGTTCATTCTAGTAGGCTACAGACTGCATTTTTAAGTTAACCTAAAATACTCTGAAACTATCAGGATGTCAGAGCTGGGGTAATCGGGAAGAAACATATGTTCCCATACTCTAGAAAGGTCTCCTGTAAAAGATGGGTGGCTATGTTTGCCTTGTATATATCTTTCTGGACCTATTCTACCAGGCACTTTTGAGACTGTTTAAGAATTAAGAAAATCAGCTGGGCCAACATGGTGAAACCCTGTCACTACAAAAAAGTGCAAAAATTAGCCAGGCATGGTGGCATGACACCTGTAATCCCAGCTAGTCGGGGACTGTGGCAGGAGGATTGCTTGAACCTGGGAAGTGGAGGTTGCAGTGAGCTGAGATTGCACCACTGCACTCCAGCCTGGGTAACAGAGAGAGACTCTATCTCCAAAAAAAAAAAAAAAAAATATATATATATATATATATATAAAACAAAATCACATTTGTGCAAAAGTGGGATGAGTGTATTCAGGCACTGGCTTTGGTCAGGCTTCTAAGTTTGGGAAGCCATAAGCCAACCTCTCCTCTGTCTAGGCTCAGACCTACCCCAGCGACCTACCAGAGACAAATTCCTGAAGTCAATATCACACAGTGGAGTCAGGCTGCCTACTCTCTATTCCTTAATAGCTAACAACTATTCCACCTTGAATCTCTCATACCTCTTTATTTCATCTATAAAAATGAAAATGTTAGCCTCATAGGATCGTCATGAGGATTACATGAAATAATACACCTTAAGCACTTAGAATCTCTGGCACACAGTACATGCTCAATAAAAGCTAAGTTGTTATTTCACTCGTTACCAGAGAATATAACCTTAAACTATCTACTCTCCACCTCTGAACAAATGTACAAGTATAACATAGTCAAGGAAAATATTCAAGGAAAGGTCAAGAAAAGAGCCTCAAGAATGCGCTGCCCATCCACTTCTCTAAATCAAGCCATCATCACAAAGGCTACATGCTTAGACCACACTTTGTTTTGGGGGCTGAGTGTCCCCAAATTGTAAAATTGCTTTTACTAAATTTAACTTTGGCCTTAGTCATGTCCTGAGAGACATCATAAGTAGTTAAATGTAACTTCCTTTGAGGTAGGGATAGGAAAATGTCTTTTTCATTGCACCTTGTCCTCTTTAGAAGGAGCCACTAAACTCATTTCTCCTGAGCAATGTGTTATTGCTGTTCCCTTCATATTTTTATATGTTCTTACATTGTATTTTCCTCTTGTTTTTAGTCACCAGTAAGCTAAGGGCTAAATCTGTGTCTGCCTCCACTATTGTACAGGACATAACAGCATCTGTTCACTTGTGCCCCGGTTTTCTTTCCTTACCTATACTTGACTTACTCTTCTAGCTTGATTTTTCTCGTCTCTTTATTTTATCATTCGGAATTGCATGTATTTTTTCAGCCTTTTCCAAGATATTCTGGATACAGTCAAGGCATAAATGAGTAAATAGATTAAATGATTCAGATCATATAAGGCTACAGAGAATTATCATATTTTAAAAATTTAGTGTCTGGTGAGGCAATATCCTCTTCATTTGATTTATAGTTTAACATTAGGATAGAACATGTTTTCGTCCAATGAATGATTTAGTAATCATTCTCCTTTTCTTTCCATAAGGAGAATTTTTAGAAGATTATAGCTTTAAGATACTAGAATACTTAATAGAAAGAAGACTTCATAAAATAGTGCACACATCACAAAGAAAGCATAAATCCCATTCAGTCTCAGGAAACGTATATATGTCTTAGTGATGTAGGGCCTTGCTCTTGCCTGCTGGGAGGGAATGGAAGGCTGGTCAGTATCGTGACCTCCC